>NC_064629.1:67615287-68240287 GCF_023864275.1 Schistocerca cancellata
CTGCCCTATATTCATTTTTGTAGGCTCGGCCTCCAAATAGTCCCACTAAGGGTCAGACCTCCTGCTGGCAGCCAATTCTCCTTTCGCTTGGCCTGCCATGTCACTGGCCCGTAAACACACCAGTCTAATTAGAGTTCCACTTCGTCCACTGCTCAGAATCCACTAAAATGGATAAAATGTTTTGGCTGCACCCATTACAGAATTATTGTATTAAGAAAGTGAGTATTAGTACGTGCTTCGCTAGAATGCAGGCATCTTACATTCCGCCTATGAAATTTTGCTGTCCCACAAGCAGTTTTCATTCGGTTCTCTGTGCACACAACTCTTATAAAAGTATTTTTGCAACTTTTCACATATATGTAACAGTTTGCATTGATCCTTTGTTATATTCTTGAAATCACGTAGTTACTACTCGTAATGCATAGTATCACATCTACAACTTCATTCCTTGATGTAATGAATGTGACGTTCATTGTTGATAAGATTTTCTGCTTTATGCCTTACTATATTCCTCTCTTATGTCATAATCTTTCTGTATGTTATCTCATGCTTAATTACCAGCTTACTTTTCTCCTTTGTAAATTAGTGGCAGAAACATTCTTCGCTTAATACACTTCTCTTCACATCAGTACTGTTAGAGGCAGAATATTCATCACCAACTAAATAACCTCTGAATAAACTCTTTATTATCATGTGGTGCACTGCTTGTGACCTATTTCCTTTAATATCCTTTACCATTTTCAATATTCTTTAATAAACTGAGCTGTTTCCTAAGACTCAATAACTTGCCTTTTCTACATTATAAGACATTTTTCTTTTCTTAAGACAGGTATTGATCTTTCATCACTTATAATGTGTTATTCATGAACCTTTTGTTTTTTCTTTCAGTTCATCTAAACACATTCATCATGCTCATTAAGTTCTATCTGATGGAATATGTGTCCATCTACATGTCTGTATACTGGTCATAGTTTTGTAAAGTATACTGAGTTCGTGTTTTAGGACAGAACAACTTTTTTATGCCCTGTTGTAAATATCGTTCACCCTATGAATTTTATCCTGCACCTATGCTATTCACCTTACACTGCTCTTGTTACTTTTTCTTTTGGACATCTTTTCAAGCTATATCTTATCTTGAAGTTTAGGTCTTGTTTGTTATTTAAACATTTCCTAGTATATCTTCTCAATCTAGGTTTTTTAAAAATAACTCGAGAAAAATTAGCTTTACATTTCGTAAGACTGGTAGGATAGTTGGAGAATGCCTGGTCATACATAAATGTAGATGAGTATAAATATGGCCAGTAAGTTGGGCCTTCTTGCATTTGAAGTATATAGTTTGCATAGTAGCATAGAAAACCACCTGAGGTCTTATTGTCAACTATTACAATATCTCTTTAAGTCTACAATACTGCACGCCCCTTTGCTTTAATTCGATCCACTGGCTACAGTTTCTTTGCATTAAGGTGAGCAATACAAACTACTTTATAGGGTCCTTCATATATCTCATAGAACTTTTCGATCAGTGCATTGATCTTGGAAGATTTGTGTCTAGTCTTAACTAACACAAAATCACTTTTGCTGAATGTTGCCTGTGATCCCTTATTTTTCTTTTCTCTGCCTTGTTCTTTGGTTTTTGTAACGCCTGATTCCTTTTCTCGTCAATTGTGAGACCCTGAGTTGGGGGGAAGAATAGCGATTCTCCAATTAGGTTGGTTGGTTTCTTACCCATTAACACTTTAATGGTATACATTCCTCTAGTTGAATGCGATAGCTCATTCATCACCTCTTCATTATCTCTGATATACCCATACCAGCTGGAATGCTTGTTAGAGCAATAGGTTCTGCATAACCTACTGAATTCTCTAGTAACTCTTTTAGAGGAGTGGGAAGAAGGATGACACTTGTAAATATATAATATATTTGACCTACTGTCAGAGTTGAGTGGAGGGAAGCCTCTTGGGCTGCAGATATAGGGCACATGCAGATGTCCTCAGCAGTTAGGAGGCCTAGGTCAGTTGTAAAGTCTAACAGAAAGAAGAAAGTTTTGTTGCTAGGTAGTTCGCATGGTAGAAGTGTGGGCCAGCTGTTGCAGGAAGTGTTGGTAAGTCAGTACCAGGTCACCAGCATTGTGGAGCCTAGTGCACGGTTGGCTCAGGTGACTGACAGCGTAGGGCAGTTATGTAGGAGGATCAGGTAGTGATAGTGAGCAGAGCAGGGAACAGTCTTGATAGCGACGGGGGATATGATGTAGGTGGTGACCTGGTAAAGATAGCTACTTGAACTGGCGTCAATGTTGTGCATTTCGTGCAACTGTTTCAGCGTCATGATCGGCCTCATCTTAATGTGGCTGTTAGGTGCATTAACATGGGGCTGGAGAGGGCGCTGATGGCAGAGGGCATGGATCACATTGCAGTGGTGCCAGTTTGGTCTATCAGTAGATTGGGTTTCACTAGGCATGGCCTGCACCTCAATAGGTATGGGAAGTGGAGGCTCGCAAAGCATATAGGTGACAGTGTTGTGGGTGGCGGTGGGATCACTCATGGAAAAATTCCTGTAGTAGTTGGTGTTAGAGTTGCACCTTCTTTTAGACTGAAGTCAGCTGATTGTTATACCTGCTTAAAGGAAGTCCCTCTAAGGGCTCACCTTCAGAGGACGTCATGTTTCCAAGTACAAAAGGAATTAGAATATTTCATCAAAATATAAGAGGTTTTAGAAATAAAGTTAATGAACTGCTTATAGATGTTGACTCTGAAATTATTGGTATATTGGAGCACCATTTAACCAATTGGGCAATTCAGAGGCTTCCTTTACCAGGATACAGATTAGCTGGCTGTTTCTCAAGGAGTTCCTTGTGGGGTGGAGCGGTGGCTATTACGTAAAAAACAGTATTCCATTGGAGTTCGTAGAAGTATCACAGCACTGCACTGAACAGATATTTGAATGTTGGCAAGTGAATTTAGTGAAACTAAACTTCTAATTTTTGTTGTTTATAGGTCCCCTGACTCTGACTTCAGAGCATTTCTGCTCAAGCTAGAGAGGGTTCTTGATTCACTTTGTAGGAAGTACTCAAAATTAGTTGTATGTGGTGTCTTCAATACAAATTTTGTATATGATGGTGCAAGGAAAAGGATGTTGGTAGATCTCCTAAATTCATATGATCTGTTGGAGACTGAGTTTTTTCTAGCTAAGGTGCAGGGGAACAGTAGCACAGCCATAGGCAATATTTTTGTTCATTCTTCATTACTAGATGGGCATTCTGTTAGTAAAAGGGTGAATGGCCTTTCAGACCATGATGCACAAATTTTCACACTAAAGGCCATTTGTACTCAGACAAATGTCAGATGTAATTACAAACTATGTAGGAAAGTTAATCCAACAGAAATAGAGAGTTTTTTAAACCTTGTCATGGAACAAGGGTGGCAGGATGTTTATGGTGTTGATAACATAGATAATAAACATAATGCTTTCCTTAACACATTTCTCATGTTCTTTGAGAGTTTCTTTTCATTAGGATATTCCAAATGGGGTACTAGCAGTAATAGGCACACCAGGTGGCTAACTAGTGGGATAAGGATATCATCTAGAACAAAGTGGGAATTATATCAAAATGTTAGAAGTAGTCCGAATCAATTACAGTAGCCCATTACAAATATTATTGTAAAGTGCTTCAAAATGTTCTAAGGAAGGCAAAGAGTATGTGGTATGCAAATAGAATAGCTAATTCACAGGATAAAATTAAAACTATATGGTCAGTTGTGAAGGAAGTGTCTGGTCAGCAGCACAAGGTTGACGATATAAAGTCAGTTCATAGTAAAAATATTTCTGTTACTGATAAATCAGATATATGTACAATATTTAACAATCATTTTATGGGCATTGCTGGTGAATTAAACAAAACTTTAGTTTCTACAATAAATCATACAACTTTCTTGGCAACTGTCATTCTGAGATTGATGTCTGAAATACTCCTCTGTGATACAGGCAAGGGGGAGGCTGAGTCAATAATTAAATCACTGGAGACTAAGGACTCTCATGGATATGATGGAGAGTATTAAACTACTGTACTGCACATGTTAGCCCTGTATTTAGCCATATTTGTAATTTTTCCTTTAGGAATGGTCAATTTCTTGAACAATTAAAATATTCAGTAGGAAAGCCGCTTTATAAAAAGGGAGAAAGGGATAATGTAGATAATTTTAGATCTATTTCTATGACATCAGTGTTGGCTAAAGTTATTGAAAAGGCTGTGTATGTAAGGATAATTGATCATTTTATTTCACACAATTTGCTATCTAATGTACAGTTCGGCTTTACAAGTCGTTTAACAACTGGAAATGCTATATTCTCTTTTCTCTGTGAGGTACTAGATGGGTTAAACAAAAGGTTTCGAACGCTAGGTGTATTTTTTGATTTAACTAAGGCATTTGATTGTATTTATCACAAAATATTGCTCCAGAAGTTGGACCTTTACGGAATACTGTGAGTAGCTCACAATTGGTTCACCTTTTACTTTACCAACACATAGCAAAAATTTATTATTCATAGTGTTGAGAATGGCTGTGATGTATGGTCTGAGTGGAGTAAGGTCAAGTTGGAAGGGGGGGGGGGGTGTTTGCCCCAGGGATCAGTGTTGGGCCCACTCCTGTTACCTATTTATGTAAATGATATGCTCTCTAGTATTACAGGTAACTCTAAAATATTTCTGTTTGCTGATGACACTAGCTAGGCAGTAAAGGATATTGTGTGGAACATTGGCTCAGTTTCAAATAGTGCAGTTCATGACCTAAGTTCATGGCTTGTAGAAAATAAACTAACGTTAAATCACAGTAAGACTCATTTTTTACGGTTTCTAACACAAAGTTCAACAAAACCTGCCGTTTTAATTTCACAGAATTCAGAATTGGCATACGATTAGTGAAACTGAACAGTTCAGATTTCTAGGTGTTCAGATAGATAGTAAAGTGCCGTGGAAAGCCCACATTCAGGAACTTGATCAAAGACTTGATGATGCCATTTTTACTATTCAAACGGTATCAGAAGTGAGTGATTGTTCGACGTGGAAATTAGTCTACTTTGCTTATTTTCATTAGCTTATGACGTATGGTATTATTTTTGGGGCAACTATTCCCATTCTAAAAGGATAATTTTGGCTCAGAAACGGGCGGTTCGGGTAATAACTGGTCTAAGTTCAGAAACCTCTTGTCGACCCCTATTCACGAGTCTGGGTATTTTGACATTGGCCTCCCAATATTTCTTAGTGTCATTTCTTGTTAACAATATTAGCTTATACCCAAGAATAAGCAGCTTTCACTCAGTTAATACTCGTCAGAATTCAAACCTGCATTTGGATGGGACTTCCTTAACCTTTGTGCAGAAAGGTGTGCAGTATACTGCTGCATCCATTTTCGATAAGCTGCCACTCAAACTGAAAAATCTTGGCATTAACCCACGCGCTTTCAAATCGAAACTGAAGAGTTTCCTCTTGCCTCCCTCCTTCTATTCTGTTGGGGGAGTTCCTTGAAAAATTAAACTGATTCTTGTTGTATTGTTGTTTACTTAAACTTGTGGATTGACTTTTTTCGGGTTCATAAACGTTTTATTTTTATCTATTCCTTTTATGTTGTATTTCATGTACTGACACGGTTCATGACCTTGGAGATTTGCTCCTCAGTTTGGTCCTACGGAACTTGACGTGTAAATAAATAAATATGGATGGGTATTATCGCAAATGATCCAATGTTTCTTTCCAAATATTGGGGTGGAACTGCGGTGTACCAGTTTATGTCCCCCTTTTATATAGTCATTTTTTGTCTTAGTAGCTAACACTCTCCTGTGCTTTTTCTCTGTGTATATAGTTTCACAAATTTTAAACAGACGTCTAAAACTACAAATAGATATATCAGTCCCGTTTGTGATTTTGGCAGTGGGTCATGTAAATCAACTACAGTCTTGTCCAAAATGATCAGATAGAGTTCTCCTTTTGCATATAAATTTGAGAAGTTAGTTTTCTGATATTTGTCACATGTTTCCACCTTTATTAAACATGAAAGTTTCCCTGGGCTCTTCAGTACATTCCTTTACCCGAAAATGTCAATAAATGAGATACTTATGTTAAATGAATTTGTCTACATTTTGTTCTTGCTGGCAGACATTCCAGTCATTTGATTCATGATTGGTTCTTCAATACAAAACGCTATTGTGTAGTAAATAATATTTTCTAACTCTCACTCCATTTTTGTCCTCTCATCTTCATTTCACCATTTTTAAGATTTCAGTTTGCTCTCTGTGCATGTTTTGACATCCATTTTTGATGTCCTGTAAATTAAAGTCTTTCATACACAAAATCTTAATTTATTTTGCTTTGATGTCACTCATGGTAACGTGATTCATATGAAATGGCAACCAAGACAATGCAGCAAGCTGTGTGGGGTAGCTGGGTGGCCTGAGGTGGCTTGTCACGGTTGTGAGGTTCTGCCAGTCTAAGGTTTAAGTTCTCCCTCAGGAATGGGTGTGTGTGTTGTCCTTAGTGTAAGTTACTCTAAGTTAGATTAAGTAGTGTGTATGACAAGGGACTGATGACCTCAGCAGTTTGGACCCATATGAACTTACCACCACTAGTGCAGCAGTCATATTGTTTTCTGAACCTCATCTGTAGATAACCTTCAACCCATATTCCTGTAACTCTAACACCCATATTTTCAGTTCTCAATGTGTTAGCTTGCAGTCTGAGAAGAAGGCTGTGACTCTAATATATATATATATATGCTATAACAAAAGCTGATCTTTCTGTAACCTAATAATTTATATCCTATTTTTTTAATTTTCTGCTAGCAAAGCAGATTTTTTTCCTTTTTTGTGCTGTGATCTTAAAAAATGCTGAACTAATCTGATATTCAGATGTGCCTTCTCCTAAACGAAAACTCTGTGATTGATCAGTATACGACATTGTGATAGTTGTGCATGCTTCTTTCTTAATGTCTTCAAATTGCTTACTGTACTGGTTGGTCCATACCCAAGATGCATCATTTTTCACTAAGTCTAACAATGCTGTGGCATTCAATACCGGATTTGTTATGAATGGCGATAAAATTCACAGAGGCCGAGAAATATGTTTATTTGTTTTCATTATTGGGTTCACAAAAGATCCTGACAGCTTCAATTTTCTCAGGATTCAGTCTTACTCTAGAAGTTGGAATAAAATGTCCTAGACGTTAAATTTCCCTTTTCTAAAACTCTGATTTTTGAAAATGTGCTCTGCTGCCTTTGGCTGCAAATGGCACTATAATTTATACCAGTATTCGTCTGTGGTCATGTCAATTTTTTGTTGCTATGAGTATGTCATCTAGATAGATGGTTACCTTAGCTTGTAAATCTTCACCCAATGCTGTGTCTAGCATACAAATTAAGGGTGCAGTGGATGTCTTCAATCCCAATGGTAATACTCTGAATTGGTAAAAGTGGTAACTTTGCCGATTATAAATGAAGGCTGTGTATTTCCTACACCCATCAGCTCAGCACACTTCAGAAACTAGCTGTTAAATTTATGCTCGATATCACATTTGTATCATTAAATTTCTGTCTAAGTTCTTCAAGAGCCACTGGTTGATCTGTTTGTAGCATTATATTTTTTTTAAATTGTCCTTGCATCTATTGTAATTTGTACTGGTCCATCGTTTTTGGGGTCACCACAACTGGAGTGGAATAACTGTACTTTGATCTTTGGATTACAGGCCAGTCTAACATTCTTTTAATGTTTTTATCGGCTACCTTCCTTTTTGAGATTGGGATATGATATTGTCACATTCTAGAAGTATCATGAGGTATAACATTGTGTTTATACACATACTTTTTCATTAATCCTAGTTCAGGTGGAAATACTCTATTTTATTTACTTAAAATGCTCTTTAACTCTTTTGTTTCTGTAGTTCCCAAACCTGATATTTCTGAAACACCTTGTATTTTGTTGTTGCGAGTAGTTTCAGCATATATACCGTCGCCTGTATGTCTATTTTCAGTTATCAGTTCACCCTGTTTCTCTGGTGCATTTCACAAAAACCTTTCCCTCGCAGTCTATACTTTTACCCATGTATTCTTTTTTCTCTGTTTTACTGTACCCATTTTTGCATTCAAATTTACATAGAGTTTAATGTTAGTGAAGTCTATCTTAATTCCTTTGTTTATTAACCAGTTCATGCCTAGTATTACCCTTTCAAATAAATGTGGTATCATCACAACTGTCTGCGTTATTTAAGTTGTCCTGATGTCTTCTGTATTCTTACTAGCTTACTTTTAACTTCTATTGCAGTGATTATTGTTACCCCTTGAATTGGTAACTATGGGACTGCATCACCTACTTTAATCCTGTCATAAAGGTTTTGTATTATTGTGCTGTTCTATGTTCCTGAATCTACCACTGGTATCACATTCACATTGTATTTCTGAATCTCAGTAGTAGGCTGATACGCTTCAGCAACTTCTCATTTGTCCTCTGCCATCAGTGCATCTTACAGAATCAGTGGTATGAGGAAAACCGAGGTCATCACATATTTAACACAGTATTCTGAGCAACTGTATATTATATTTAGAAACAAATTAAACATGGAAAATAAAACTTCGTTTTTTAACTGAAAAATTCGAAAATTTTTGTTAATGAAACTTGTTTTCTACCATTTTAAATACCATGCATTTCTGCAGGTATGTGTACTGTCACCTAATTTGTGGAAATAACTTTTTCGCTTTCCAATGGCTGAAGAACACTTTCTTAAAATTTAACTCTTATAGAGTATGGCCAGTGCACGTGACTTACTTATATCAACTTACCCTCCGTCAGTGAGTTCTTCGAATTTATTGGCAATAGGTGAACGTTCCCAAGAAACCTACAGACACGTTTGTCCAACTGAATAACAAAATGTCATTATGACTAGTTCTTGGGTAATGCAGGAATTTGTAGTTTCCATAATTAATTGCAGCGGTATGCAAGAAGACAATGCTGCAGAGCTATACGTTGAATGTTGACGAAGGGTATAGTTAATTAAAAATTAAAAGCTTGAGCACACTGACGTCACAAAGTAATACCTAAGTTGCAGAGTTGCCCAGTTTTACAGTATCAAGTTTTTTTGCTGTTATTTTCAGCTGAATGTACGAATGCAATTGCTTGAATTTGTAATTTATCTTTAATAGAACAAATAAGTTATTTAGTGGAATTTTTAGTTGCTTCTGGTTTTTCTAAGATTCTGCTTGCTATTCTCAAGAATCTTTTGCTTGCATATCAGTTTATCGCTTATTTTCTATAAAAGAATTTTCAGTTGGTACCCATAATTCGCCGAGAAACCTCATCATCCTATCTTCATTATCAGTAACTTTTACTACCATTCTCTCACTTGACAATTCACCCTCACTATCGACAGCGGCAGTGTTTGCTGATGTTGAGAGTTCACAACCATGCAGTATACTCATTTCTGACCCATGATTGTCAGTAGACTGCACTGTGTTGCGTTCCGGTGTTCTACCAGCTGTGGGTGTGGGCTTTTAACAGAGATGAAAGTGGCGTACCGTAAAATTTACCATGTCTGGCCATATGTTACGTGGAAGGCCTCCCTCCTCGTCGGATGAGGTAATGACTTTCCATCTCATAAGAGCTTCTCTCTGCTGTTACACCAGATACAAAGGTTTTCGGCGTGCTGCGAAGCTTCAGCTGTCGTCTGCTTGATGCCTCGTGCTTGATGCAATGTTGCCATCTTGATGCGAGGCGTTGCAAATAAAATCTCAAAGTCCTATTTTTCATAGCACCAATTTTTAAGATAGCACTCAATTCACGATACATAGCGTTCCACAGCCATTGTGTACATTTCCAAAACACTGACAGCCACTGATCAACTCTGTTACATAATACTGAGCTACAGAAAAAAAATTGGCAAGATTACTTCCAGTAATTATTGTTTAGAGATTCACACTTATTCAGTGTTCTACTGTTCACAGGTCTCTCTGATCTTGTGCTCTTTACTATTATTATTAATTAAATCACCGTAAAACCTCTGAAAGTCACTGTCCAATGGACTGAAGTCACAGAGTCACTGCTACTGCTAATTCACTGTGCGTTATCAGTTTCAGTACGAGCCTTCACAGTCACAGTCAGTCAAAATCGCCCCTGCAGGGGATGCCATTTACAACTCCTCTGCTCTAAAAGCCATGCCCTGACGGCTTGGAGCTAACAGCATGACCATACACGTGATCCCAGTAGCTGGATATGTTCAGCATGAGATACACATGGTGGGGGTCTGTAGCTCAGCTTGCGTATTCTAAAGTTAATATCCCTCTCGCGGCCGAAGATCACGCTCGGTTGTGGCTCAGTTTAGGAAGTGATGCAACAACTTTTGTCGCTGTAGGGAAATATGACCTTACTGTTCAGTAAAGAGCATGTACATTTATTTCAAGGGATGCCTATCATTTATTTAGTGCTGCAGTTTTTGTATATTTAACCGTGTCAGAAGCATCATACATAAAATCAGAATGATTAACACATACATATCAAGTATATAACAAATACAAGAAGAGTATAAAAGTATACAGATATATAAGCAGGGTCAAGTAGTTTTTTTTTATTTTATGAAGTCTTGGACCAGAACTTGACCACGTCCAGCGCTTCCGGGGCGGCATTCATCAAATCCTTCATGGTGCAGGTGCTTGGGCACAGCACACACTGCGTGAGGTGGATGGTGGTTTGAGTGTGTCCACAGTCAGACAGTGCCGGTTCATTTGAGAGGCCCCATTTGCGCATATTCTCTTTGGATCGTGTGACACCAGAGCGCAGCCTATTAAGAGATTTCCATATCGTCCGTCCTTCCATATGGCCGGGAGGGAGTTCTTCGTTTGGGATTAACCATTCTCGAAGGTGCGCGTTTTTTTCTCGCCACATTGCCAGCCTCGTTTGCTGCGGTGTCCCGACGATGTTTTCTACTGTGTGCAGGAAGTTTTTTCTAGATTTTAGTCGACGTCGGGTTGGCTGGTGTTTGTACAGCGGGTGGGCAGGTGAGGTCAACGCCTTTGTCTTTCCTCCTGGCCGCTACTTTCCTTCTAATATCTGGTGGGGCCACGCCTGCCAGGCAGTACAACAGTGTTTAAATTGCACACACAAAATATTACATAAAATTTCACATAACTGTCTACTTTGTAAAACAGTACTTGTCCCTTGTTAATACTAATGTTGATCACACTTCATGGTCACGGATTTAATACCCTTGAATGCGAGTCCAGAATGCTAAACAACACTGCACCACCTCGCTCGGTCAATGATTAACTTTTAGTTCCATGTGTTTCTTCAGATCTAGAACATTTCATCTGTCTGTATGGTCATGGGTACTGTCTGTATTAACAGGCAGATTATTAAGGAACTTTCAACTTTCAATGGTTTGTAGCTTTAAACATTTAATAGTACTTAATTAGTTGACGTTCTTTTGTAATTACAGTGTAGTCTGGTATCATTCTGTAAGGAAGTTAATAATACTAGGGCTAAGTTCTGCTGAACTGGTGAGTAAGTTAAAACCTTTTTATACATCTTTCATCTCACCAAACCATTTCCCTTAAGATATTTGTTCCGTCGACATATTTTCTTCTCTTCCCCTCAAATGTCATCACATAGTTTCAATTTAGGAATGAAGACTGTTTAATTTCGACATGCTCCTCTTCTACAGTCATAAAAAAGGAGTTAAAAATTTACTCAGCGTGCAGTGAAGTTGCATATTTGAGTGTTTGTGGTGTCACAAAAAATATTTGCAAGCTAGGACGAATGAAAGGGAAACGCCTTTTACAGATACAAATAAAATACGTTAGCGATTAGGTAAGATCTTAATTGGGACGCATTTGTCCATCAAGATCCATACAAGGTCCATCCTGGAAGATCATGCTATTCCAGTGCGGATCCGCTCAATAGTCATCTAGAATGCCAGGATACAAGAGTGGGTCGGGAAAATTTGATTCCTTCCCTTCTAACGGCGGCTTGTCTCAGAATCATATATCTATATTAAAAGAACTGAAATGCTCTCCAAGATATCAACACCTCCACATATATTGACTCGATAAATGCGAAGTATTGTAATTCAGTGCTTTTAAATTGCGCGCTGCTAAAACTTGCGGCTCTGATACAGTATTCAGTTCTTTCAGTTTCGAAATTGGTTGTTAGCTTCTTCTTCTTCTTCTTCTTCGTCTTCGTGTTCTAAATAGCGGAAGGCATTACTTGATATGGTACTTGAATTCTGTACCTATTAATCCACCTTTTATTTACTGTACAACGTACCTTCTTCCTCCTTGATGTTAATGGGCCACTCTTTTAGATTAGCTCTCATTGGACGTCTTCTGCACACGTTTCCATCATACATTTCTATAAGCTACGATATTTTGATGGGTAGTACGGTCTAAGGTGTCCTGTCACCTAAAGTTTATTTTTATTTATTTATTTGCAACATGTCCCGTTAGAACATTTGTAATACTACGTATTTAGAATAAATTTTTGTACAAGGTATTCAAAGGATGAGTCTAATTACAACGAATTGCAATAGTATGGATGAAAAGTAGACAATTAATTATACTGGTAATAGTAAACGTCTATAGGATCCATATAAGATTTTCAGGTAAAACATGTTTTTTTAACTTCAAGTAACATAGTTATTCATATGATCTGGAAGATTATTACATTACAAAATTTGTGAATTTCGTTCGAGTATAGCGTTACTAAAACTAGTTTACCGACGAACATCGGCCTACCTTTTCTGTAATACTCTTCCTAAGTATGTCTCTCTCATTATTAGTATCACGCTACACCCATCGATTGTTTGATCGCCCTATGTGCATGTACAAGCAGCTCTTGGGGCTAGTCTGAACCGATGATAGCAAGACATTAATTTTCCATGCCCGATTAACATTTTTGTAAGATTGTAACTTAATTGAAAGACGATGTTGAATAGCAGGAAAAAATCACCCCTTTTATAGCTTCACCCAATTCTCTTTACAACAGCAAACAGACACACTTATTTAGGTTAGTTGCTAGTCAGAGATCATCCTCACATAAACGTAGTAAAAGCCTCAGAATTTACTAGTTCTTCAGAAAATCCTATACCCGGATTAACTAAGCGAAAGCCACGATGTCGATGAGAAATTCTTTGTTTTAGAGAGTAGAAAACAGGAGAGCCGTGTTTTTGTGCCATAGAAGACAGTCCCATCATTACATTACTGTTTTAATGAAAATAAAAAGAAAGTTTGGGTACCAAGGTTCCAAGCGCAAGGAAACTGATGTAGTGAGATAGGTATGCTGTGCAGAAATTCTATGAATCAGCGCAAATGATCTGACAGGTGACAACAAGTTGGAGAAAAAAAGCTTAAAATTTTGGAGGCGTAGTCAAGCATGTACTGACCTGTGGCTAGAACATCTACATTCAGTTTTATGGCAACAACCCTGCCGAATTTGAATCCGTTAAATTCTTATTATAGGTTTGAATCTGTATGAAACAGCCGGCCGCGGTGGTCTAGCGGTTCTAGGCGCTCAGTCCGGAACCGCGCGACTGCTACGGTCGCAGGTTCGAATCCTGCCTCGGGCATGGACGTGTGTGATGTCCTTAGGTTAGTTAGGTTTAAGTAGTTCTAAGTTCTACGGGACTGATGACCACAGATGTTAAGTCCCATAGTGCTCAGAGCCATTTGAACCATTTTTTTGTATGAAACAACTTGTTTATACAACACTCTCACATTCCGTCACGACATGCCGTCACTATTCAAGGAAGTTGTATCTACGGTACGTATTTTAGATCATGGGTGAAGGGATAATTAGGAGGCACAGAGATTGCATTCAACCAAATACCACTGTAGAGTTTAAAGATTCGTTCTACAAACACACCTACTTTCGAATCCCTCGTTTAATAAATTTACGTATGTCTGAGAAATCTATGGTTCCTCTTTCCAAAGAAAGCTAATTGTATTTTTCCGAAATCGATGATTTTTCTTCCTACATAATTGCTATAAAGTTTTATTCAGGTAAAATGCTGCACTAGTCTGATTCATATAGATTTTAGTTTACACACTTTTTTTAATTTTGTTTTCCTCTTCACTGTTATTTAAACAGTATTGTTTCATGAAGTAGCTATATGTAAAGTATTAATTAGTTATTAATAATAAGTAATTACCTCTAAACTTGGTCTGGTTAAGACAAATTCATTTTTGACGCCTCAGTGTCCTGTTGAAGGTGAGCCAGACATAATGTATCTATCATTTGTTAGAAATCTTTTTCTTTTTTTTCGGAGAACAATGTATTCTTGGCAAACCGTTAAAGTTGAATTGAGTGATGGACGTCATATTTCCTTAAATCCGCAGGACACTGAAACAAAAAGGAAAGGAAGATGAGGCTAGCATTCTGTCAACAACAAGGCTATTACAGCAGGAGCACGTGTTCAGGTTAGACATGGATGATGAAGAAAACTGAAATCGTCCCGGAGATTGTCATAAGTCATTTAGAGAAACCACGGAAAATCTAAGTCTTGATGACGGACTGGAATTTGAGCTTTACTTCTTCCAACATAAGTTTTAGTGTGTTGGGACGGAGCCATTTCGTTGGAGTGAAAAATAATGAAACGAAATCAACTTGAAAATATCAAACAAGATGATGGTACAAAATTACTCTTTTCCTCCCAATTCACGGACTAGGAAAATTTAATTTTAAATACATCTTGCATCAAGGAACAAGGCGTATCACGAACTTCGTAAATGTGTTCCAAACAAATAAATCATCCATAATTCATTAGATGTAAGTTTTATGCTACTGTCATGAAAATGCATTTATTTAAAATAAGTAGAGCAAGAAACCTTCTTCCTTACTGCGTCGTCCAGTAAGTGCGAGTGGGAATGTTCTGATTATATCACCGAGTCAGTAGAATATATCTTAATATTGGTCAGAAAGCTCTGGTCAACGATTAGTTTTGTACGCTCATCTCCTCGGAGTATTACAGCAATTTGAATCAGTTAACAAAAGCAAGTCTTCCGGTCCAGACTGTTTACCAGTTAGGTTCCTTTAGAGTATGCTGATGCAATAGCTCCACACTTAACAATCACATACAACCGTTCGCTCGACGAAAGATCTGTATCCAGAGTAGAAAGTTGCGCAGGTCACACCAATATTCAAGAAAGGTAGTAGGAGTAATCCACTAAATTACAAGCCCATATCATTAATGTCAATATGCAGTATGATTTTGGAACATATATTGTGTTCGAACGTTATGAATTACCTCGAAGACAACGGTCTATTGACACACAGTCAATACGGATTTAGAAAACATCGTTCTTGTGAAACACGAAGTGTTGAGTGCTATTGACAAGGAATTTCAAATTTATTCCGTGTTTCTAGATTTCCAGAAGACTTTTGACATTGACCATACAAGCGGCTTCTAGTGAAGTTGCGTGCTCATGGAATATCGTCTCAGTTTTGTGACTGGATTGTGATTTCCTGTTATAGGGGTTACAGTTTGTAGTAATTGACGGAAAGTCATCGAGTAAAACAGATGTGGTTTCTGGCGTCCCGCAAGGCAGTATTATAGGCCCCTTGCTGTTCCTTATCTATATAAAAGATTTATGGAACAATCTGAGCAGCCGTTTTAGGTTGTTTGCAGATGTGGCTGTCGTTTATCGCCTAGTGACGTCATCAGAAGATCAAAACAAATTGAAAAACGATTTAGAAAAGATATCTGTATGTGTAAAAATTGGCAATTGACCCTAAATAACGGAAAATGTGAGGTCATCCAGACGAGTGCTAAAAGGAATCCGCTGAACTTCGCTTACACCATAAATCAGTCGAATCTAAAGGCTGTAAATTCAACTAAATACCCAGGAATTACAATTACGAACAACAAATTGGAAGGAACACTTGGAAAATGTTGTAGGGAAGGCTAACCAAGGACTGCGTTTTATTGGCAGGACACTTCGAAAATGTAACAGATCTACTAAAGAGACTGGCTCCACTACGCTTGTCCGTCCTCTTTTAGAATACTGCTGCGCCGTGTGGGACCCTTACCAGACGGAATTGACGGAGTACATCGAGAAAGTTCAAAGAAGGGCAGCACGTTATGTATTATCGCGAAATAGGGGAGAGAGGGTCACTGAAATGAACTGGATTTGAAGTGGAAATAATTTAAACAAAGGCGGTTTTCGTTGCGGCGGAATCTTCTCACGAAATTTCTCCTCCGAATGCGAAAATATTTTGTTGACGGTGACCTACATAGAGAGAAATGATCATTATAATAAAATAAGGTAAATCAGAGTTCGCACGGGAAGCTATAGGTGTTGGTTTTTTCTTCACGGTGTACGAGATTGGCATAATAGAAAATTATTGTGAAGGCGATTCGATGAACCCTCCGCCAGGCACTTAAATGTGATTTGTAGAGTATCTATGTAGATATAGATGTATACGACGATCTCAGTTCAAATACTGTAGTTGACAGCATTTCATCCGTTTATAAGCAGATTTCAGGGAATAAGATGTCCATCATTTAGTTTTTCCATATTAATTTTTCTAAAGCATATTCGTTTCATAAAACTCAAACGTACCACTTTTGGAAAATAGAGCTGGTGTGACACGTCAGAAACACTCAAAATAAATCGCTTTCACGATTGTTCTTCAGTGCTCCAAATGGTTTTAAACGTGGACGTGCTGCTTCGTTTGTACTTAAGGTCTTTCTATTTTATGCAAATAGAGGGATGGTTCCCACTATAAAACAACGGCCGAATAACTGTCCCGTTGTCATCAAACTTGATCTGTAAGTATGTAACTGCCTGTATAGGATTGTTCGCAAGTACCTCTGGGGTTTCAGAAAATGATTTCGCGAAAATGCAGATAAACAGATAACTTGCACATATGAGTGGAGGAAGCACCTCTCCAAGGTTTTGACTCACATTACAGACGCTCAGTATGTGACTCACATTACAGATGCTCAGTATGCGGCAAGCATCAATACACACGCAGTTCATTGAAGGCGATGGAGTTGCGCTGTAACAAAACTACGGTTCGGGAGCTGTGGTACACTGCTTAAGTGACGTAGTAAATGGTAGGATTACCGACAGAATTGGTAGCAGTGGTAGAGAAAGGAACATGAATGAACGCGTAAGAGAGAAACTGGGTGCCGACCATTTTTGTTTGTTTCTTTGTTTGTTTGAGTTTCGCATAATTAGAATAGCGCATCATTGAATGTTAATCTGTTGTGTATTTTAATTCCTTACACACTAAAAAATTGCATTTCGTAAGTAGTAGAAGTTAGTTGATCGTGTAACTTCAGTGCTTTTATATAATCAAAGCAATTATTTTTGGTACAAGTGATATATATAATTGTTGTTATTTTGTACTCAGAACGTTATTTATCATGATCAAAGGCAAGAGTTTCCTATTATTACTGATAAATGCGAAAGTTGTATATGAATAACAGAACATGTTTTATGTAAGTTCGACGAAGTATTGAAGCTATGTTTGATAAATTTTTTGTTTTGCAGTTTTTTTTAATTTTACCTTTTTGTTGTGGAAAAATCTGTATTCTTTCTTTATCTTTCTTACAATATCTCCTTGTTTAAAGTTACAAATCAACATTTTTGGAATAAAATCTGAATTAAACATTGAGAAGTTCAGTTTTGCTATAAATACTGTTTATTTTTAAGTGACAAGAGGATAACTATGTAGAACAAAAATGTATGTTACGTAGCCATCTATATTCCCTCACTCAGTTTCTAGGTGGTTTACCGCTTCTGGTATTAGGGGAATCTAGTAAGGCAGTGATCGCAGATGTAAAGAAAGCGATCGTTATTAGTTGATGCCCGATGAGTATTTAACACACCTAACGTAGAAGTAACACGGGTACGACCTTAACTGAACAAAGCTACTAGGAAAGCTACCGTTGTCTTCCCATATTTCTGATAGTCTAAGGTAGTCTGCGGTAGTGTTACAACTCTGTTAGTGACACAAGTTTCCCATGAAGGCGCGTCAGCAGCCTGCTTTGGAAATCTGTTAATTAGCTTACCCGTCTGAAGGCGCATGCCTCGTCTACGTGTAGTGACGTGCCTCCCCCCCAGTGCAATTACACCACGGCTCGCAACTTGGAGAGATGCTCTATCCACTGATATCAATCATATTTCTCAAACTCTACAAGTTTTCGCGCAGTCACCTTCTGGAGTCTCGGAGGTATTTGCGAGTATCCCTTGTATCTGCCACCTCCTTCCTCATTCCAGCTATTGTCCACAATAAGCAAAGTCTTTTATGAACAATTGGAGAGAAACGAAGATTACAATAAAATTTTCGTGTAGAGTTGGCCCCAGGTCTTCTTGTCCTGAAGCTGAAATTTTCACATTCCAGGTCTTCATGGTTGAATTTATCTAAATAATTTTGAAGATCGTTGTTGCAAAATTTTTGTTGTCACGTTAATACATTTTGTCACGTTTTAGTATATCATACAGTGTTTTGAATTTTCGTATTAACAAAGCTGAAATTACATTGTTCGCCCAAAATATAAAATTACGTCCGATCGTATCAAAGGCATGCTTACTACTAACTCACTCTGCTGTAATAACCACTTTCCAAATAGTTTACAATTTTTCTTGACAAATGAATTTCTATCAATTTCGATTATTATTTCATAAATGAATCCAGAAATAAACATAATAAACAATACTAGATTGCGTAATTATTAACAGATATTTTAAGTGTGCCAAATAATTCGTAATTTAAAATTTTTCTAAAAAAATAATTTTAACTGTACATTCAGAACTAGTATTTGTCCATAATAACATACAAAATAAAGTAATTCCTTTTCACAACTGTTAGTTTGGAATATAACATATTGTGAATAAAATCATACGAAAGTTTTGACAAACGCAACCGAGATAATAGTGACCTGTTCAAAATTCGAAAAATAATACTGGTATCGACAACTACTGTTGAGGAAAAGTAATGCTAGAGGAGGATGTCCCGTTACACCCTGCACACGAATTACTTTTTTTTTTGTTCTTAAATTGCAGTACCACGATATGTCCGATATGTCTGTAAAATCTATCTACAGATGAATAAAACTACTAGTACGACACGTGACGGGCTGTGACGGGTATGTGTTCCAGCTCAACGGCGTAGCGTACCACGTGACAACCTTGCTGGCGTTCTCGTGCCTGCTGGCCTTACGGCCGGACCTCGCCGACGCAATTCATCAGGCACATCCGGAGCTGGTGGGGACGCTCAACCTGGTAGCTCTGGCTCTGTGCCTGTGGCTTCTGATCGACGGCAAACGTCGCGCCCAGTCCGACGACCCCCCGCGGCCAATAATGTACGAGTTCTTTCGCGGCATGCAGCTTCATCCCAGGTAAGAAGACGCCGTCCTGCACTTTCCGCCTCGAATGCGATGAAGGGTTTGTGATACACGGCAGAGGTACTGACAGTTATGGAAATGCATACAGTCTAAAATCAGTTTATCACAATGTATTGGGTTGGTACGTAAGCTCGTAGCGTTATTCTAAAAGTTTAATAAACACACAGATACACACAGTAGAGACTTTAATCATCAGTAATATATTCTCCTTCACTATTAACGACAGTCTTACAACACTGGAGTTACTTTTCTATTCCGTGACTATATAAATGACGTGGTTTTGA
Source organism: Schistocerca cancellata (assembly GCF_023864275.1). Lineage (NCBI taxonomy): Eukaryota > Metazoa > Arthropoda > Insecta > Orthoptera > Acrididae > Schistocerca > Schistocerca cancellata. The sequence goes on from NC_064629.1 coordinate 67,634,945, forward strand.
GGCGAAGACATCGTCGAGCCATGATCGGAGGGCATTTTAATCCGGAAAGAAAGTTCGTTGGAAGTTGTTCGATAGCGGAAAAGGTGAAAATCTGAGGGCACAAGATCAGGTGAAGAAGGGGATGCGCAATTACGAGGGTTGTTCAATAAGTAACGCCCTACATTAAAAAAATGCCATTAATATACATAGACAAACGTCCTTGTTGGTGCTTTACATTTGATGTTTGTTCTGTCCGTCGGTGAAGTTTAGAACCGTTCTGGCAGATGGCAGAGCCGTAGTACAGTGTAAAAATGGCGTTTACATACGACTCACGTTACAAGCAGCGTGCTGTTATTGAATTCCTGTGTACAGAAAAAGAAACCGTGGTGACCATCCACAAACGTTTGTGTGCAGTTATGGCGATGCTGCAGTTGTTAGGAGTACATTTGGGCGATGGGTAAAGAAAGCTACAGCCTCAGGAAATGCAGAAATAGAGCTCCATGGTCAGCCACCCGCGGGACGTTCTGTCACAGCCACTGCTCCAGATTTGTTGAATCGCGCGGATGCCATTATTCGTGCTGATCGGCTTGTCACAACTCGACAATGGGCTCTACAGTTGTCGGTCAGCATTGGAAGAGCGTCTGCAGTGATCGAGGCCCTCGGATATTCAAAGAGGTGCTCACAGCGGACTACAAGATTTAAAGACAGGCCATTTAATCTAAATTGTTGGAGCGTTTTGATACTTACGTAGAGGCCTTTCTCTCACGGATCGTTACGAATGACGAAAGCTGGGTGCACCACTTTGCGCCGGAAACAAAAGCCAGTCAATATAGTAGCATCATCCTCATTCACCACAAAAGAAAAAATTCGAGACAACCTCCTCTGCCGGAAAAGTCGTGGTGACAGTCTTCTGAGATTGTGATGGCGTCATTCTCGTGGATGTGATGCCAAAAGGGTCAACCATCAATTCAGAGGCATACGTGAAGACTGTGAATAAACTCAAGAACCGTTTACGACGTGTTCGATCGGACAAGGATCCAGCAGAAACCTTGCTACAACACCATAATGCACGCCCACACACGTCTGAGAACTCGGGAATACATCACCAAATTGGATTGGACATAATTGCCACATCCACCTTACAGTCCAGACCTGGCACCCTCCGACTTCCATCTCTATAGGCCGCTTAAAGATTCTTTACGGGGAACACACTTTGAAGATGACGAGAGTGTCAGTCATGCAGTGAAAACATTGCTACTCCTGCAGTACAATAGCTTTTACCAGTAGGGAATACCTGTGGACAAGCCATGTTGATGTATATCGTCAATAAATTCTGACTCTTAACAATAAATATATTCTGAGAAAAAAATGTGGGGCATCACTTATTGAACGACCCTCGTACTTCCCAACCCAACTCCTGCATAGTGACTTTTTTTTCTTTTTGGTGAGTCTCGCAGAATGCAGGAGGGCGTTATCGTGGAGTAACATCACTTCACGCAGTCTTCCTGGCCGTTGTTCTCAGACTGCGTATGCAAGACGTCTCAGTTGTTGATAGTAAATGCCAACCGTGATGGTTACACTTCGGGAAAGCAATTCGCAGTACACTACCCCGTCGCTGTTCCACCAGATGCACAGCTCAACCATTCCTTTCCTTTGCTTATGTTAGCATAAAAACACTATTTCTTGCCCGCAGTATCGATACAGGGTAGGAATGGTCGGTGTTCTTTACGAGCTAGTTGAAGAGGAGCAAACAGAGTTCCACATATGGCCACCTGGTGATTTTGTCTTAGAGAACGCGGTACCAGTACACCCGATTTTTGAGCCTTCCCCACTGCATGACGCTCTACATCTACATCTACATACATACTCCGCAATCCACCATACGGTGCGTGGCGGAGGGTACCTCGTACCACAACTAGCATCTTCTCTCCCTGTTCCACTCCCAAACAAAACGAGGGATAAATGACTGCCTATATGCCTCTGTACGAGCCCTAATCTCTCTTACCTTATCTTTGTGGTCTTTCCGAGAAATGTAAGTTGGCGGCAGTAAAATTGTACTGCAGTCAGCCTCAAATGCTGGTTCTCTGAATTTCCTCAGTAGCGATTCACGAAAAGAACGCCTCCTTTCCTCTAGAGACTCCCACCCGAGTTCCTGAAGCATTTCCGTAACACTCGCGTGATGATCAAACCTACCAGTAACAAATCTAGCAGCCCGCCTCTGAATTGCTTCTATGTCCTCCCTCAACCCGACCTGATAGGGATCCCAAACGCTCGAGTAGTACTCAGGAATAGGTCGTATTAGTGTTTTATAAGCGGTCTCCTTTACAGATGAACCACATCTTCCCAAAATTCTATCAATGAACCGAAGATGACTATCCGCCTTCCCCACAACTGCCATTACATGCTTGTCCCACTTCATATCGCTTTGCAATGTTATGCCCAAATATTTAATCGACGTGACTGTGTCAAGCGCTACACTACTAATGGAGTATTCAGACATTACAGGATTCTTTTTCCTATTCATCTGCATTAATTTACATTTATCTATATTTAGAGTTTGCTGCCATTCTTTACACCAATCACAAATCCTGTCCAAGTCATCTTGTATCCTCCTACAGTCACTCAACGACGACACCTTCCCGTACACCACAGCACATCAGCAAACAGCCGCAAATTGCTATCCACCCTATCCAAAAGATCATTTATGTAGATAGAAAGCAACAGCAGTCCTACCACACTTCCCTGGGGCACTCCAGATGATACCCTTACCTCCGATGAACACGCACCATCGAGGACAACGTACTGGATTATATTACTTAAGAAGTCTTCGAGCCACTCACATACTCGGGAGCCAATCCCATATGCTCGTACCTTAGTTAGGAGTCTGCAGTGGGGCACCGAGTCAAACGCTTTCCAGAAGTCAAGCTCGGTGGTGAAATGATCACAATGCATCACATTTGCCAGCTCTAGAGTACAATGACTTGGATCATTGTGGATTCATGCGCTTAAATGATCTTCACCAAATAATGAAGGTCCTCCTGAACGCGGAGAGCCACTACTGTCAAAAAGATCCTCCTTAAAACGAGAAAACCATTTCCTTAGTGCGCTCTGTCCAGTGGCATTATCCTCATACAAGGCGCAAATGTTTCTAGCTGCCTCAGCTGCTGTCACGCCTCTATTGAACTCAAACAAAAGAATACGTCGGAAATGCTCCAATTTCTCCATTTGGCACTCCATTTTCTAGCGTCCACTTCTCCCCCCCCCCCCCCCACATCCCTCTATATCCAAATGACAAAATGAGAATATTTGAATTCAAATAGTAACAGTGAACTACAAATAAAAATGACAATCGATAAACAAACCCACGGCAACCGGAATAACAACATGCAAAATAAAAACGCTACCAACATATGTACCAACTTAATAAACAGTTTTCAATGCCATACAAAAAATTAAGTTTATTTATTACAATCAGAGTATATTTAATACAGCTGTATTTCTAACAGTGTGCCTTCTTTGCTTTTGGGCATTTTCGTATGTATTATCTTATTTTGATGTGTATCTCACGTTTGTAAAACCTAATTCGTGAGAATACTGCCTCATCATCATGTACCCACGCACCACACAGCACACATGTGATCAGCTGCATTATATTCAATATGTATTTGCAGGTATTATTCAAGTATTCCCTCAATTAACATATGGTCACATAGAACGTAACATAGAAGCTAAATAACACAACTACAGAAAACAATAGCTATGGCGCTTCCATAGAATATTGTCAGTTTTATAACATGATATTTATGGTATATCCAAGCGTCAACTGTAGTAGAATTTGATACAGTTGACAATATTTTATGCATACTCCATAAGTTGTGATTCCTGTAATTATTTTATTTGTCATGTTTTATACATATGTATGTTAATTGACAAATATTTAACATCGCAGTTGTGCTGTGTGGTGAGTATGTACATGAAGATAAAACAATTATGGCATGAAATACATTGTAATTAAACTTACTTTCATTGCAATAAATAAATAACAGATGAAATTCGGCCAGGTGTTCCCCAAAAATTAGATTTATGTTGGAAAGGTGAAACTTTTCACGGCCAAGAAGTGCAAAATTGTGCTCTTTCAAGTAAAAAATTTAGTTACACAAACTAGTTTTCGGCTGTTGCGCCATCATCAGGTCTAAATATAAGTATGTGGTGCAGGAAACTTTGTTGGATCAAAGATTTTAAACTAATGCATGTACAGGGTATCTCTGTTTCCAGAGATGAGAATGTTAATGTTAGAATAGGAATAAAACAAGGCACGTATTTCACTGTAAGTGCAATGTAAGATTATTTTACTAAGATAAAATATGTAACACATTAACTAATAAAGTACAGACAAATTACAACAGTTGTACATAGAAGAACATAATTGAACAATTAGCTTTGGTGACACTTTTCAAAGATGTGGCTGAAAAAAATAATCTTGTCTTTAATAAAGCATAAATTACAATAGGTCCTAAGTTAATATATCACATATTTTATCTTAATTAAATAATCTCACAGCAGTACAAAATTTAGAATGGAGTTTGGGGATAACTGCATATATTATTTAGATCTAACTATAGACATCAGTGACCGTACTCATACTTTCAAGATTTATACGAAGCCTAACACCACGGATAAGGCAATACCAGTCAATTCTCAACACCCAGTGACCCATAAACATAATAGCTTTCATTCTATGGTACATCACCCATCCCCATGAGTGAAGCCAACTTCCAAATGGAATTAAATGGCATCAAACAAACAAACCTTAGTGGACTTCATAATGCACAAAAATCAGAAACAACAGGTGTACTCTCTTCTTTACTCTGCCCTCAACCGACCACCTCAACAGTGCAATGAATGGTGCACAATTCCATACTTAGGAAAAGTGTCACTCCATGTAACCAGAAAGTTTAAATCGAGGAATGTAAAACATCATTTTATGTGCACAACAATGTTGGACACTTCTTACTCAAATGGAAACACAGCACTCCAGCTTTGGAAAAGAGTGGAATTTAAAGAATTACTTGTAACTGTGGCAAATACTGTATAGGTGAGTCTGGCAGGGCAATATATACCCACATGAAGGAACACCACACAAGTTGGAAACTTAGAAAAGGACACTCCGCTTTTGCAGACCACCTGCTTAAAGAACGCCACAGTTATGAGGTGAAACACGAAGTATTACATCATACCCATAAAGGAAGGAAGATGAACTGTCTTAAAATTATGGAAATGAGTGAACATATGTCTATCAACACAGGTCTACTACTGAATAACCAGACACAGTTCTGATACTCACCACTTCTAACTAGAAAGACTACTCATAATCCCATCCAGGGCACGTTGTAAACTACCCTTCTTACTCAAACTCCATTTCCGTTATTTCAGTTACTATAATTTCTCTTGTTGCATTAAAAAAATTACGTTGTTTAATCACAGCTGCATCACTCACCTGCTTAATATCACTTTTGTATCTTGTCTGTTTGTAATTTATGAGCTATTAAAGACAAGATTATTTTTTCAGCCACATCTTTGGAATATGTCACCAAATCTTATTGTTCAGTGATGTTGTTCTATGTATAACTGTTGCAGTTTGTCTATAGTTCATTAGTTAATATCTCACATATTTTATCTTAGTTAAATAAACTTACATCACATTTACACTGAGATACCGTTGCTAGTTTGATTCGTATTCTAGCATTAACATTTCCATCTCTGGAAATGGAGATACTCTGTACTTGCATTAGTTTAAAATCTTTGATGCAACAAAATTTCACTGCATCGGATACTTATATTTGTATCTGATCATCACGTAACAGCCGAAAACCCGTTCATGTAACAAATAATAAATATTGTAGAATATTAAGCCAAGTGTAGTGTGTGTTTCATTCATAATGTACAAAATATTCTACCAAGTACTGATGGGTCAGTCAGTCAATCCAAGTAAAAAATTCACTTTTTTTCGACGAAGTCCTCTTTTAAGTACAACATTTTCAGTAAGGTGATTTCACTCCTGAATTTAGGTTCTCGAGCATGTGAAAAATACTCATATGAATGGGCTTAAAAGTTTTCAACATCTTTGTTTCTTTAGGTATGAGAATAGGTGAAGGTCAAAGGATACCAAAACTGATGAACAAGGTGGATCCCAGAGCCTTAAGCTTCTTACTGGCAAACCATCTTTGTGATAATCGCCACTTACTGTCTCTAGCGTGAAATGATGACACATGTCTCTTCTAAAGTAATAAAATGGCTTTCAAAATCCGCCTCTTTTTTTAAAACAAGGTCCAAATTTTGCACAAAATTTGTTTTTCCTATTTACACTGGTCAGTGTTTAACAGATGGGACAGCCATTTTATCAAAACTTTCTTGCAGTTTATTCTTCACGTAAAATGTACCGCACTCTTTCTTCTGATGTAGCTATGAAGCCATTTACTTCACATATCTCTAATGACCGATCGTCAGATACAAGTAGTGTACCCTGTCCATGTTTCCATGTGTCACTAAAGTTTCGTGAAATCAAATGTGTTAGGATGTGCTGTTTCCACTAGTATATAAATATTCGTTTCAATTTCTGAAACTAATATTTCATGACGTCTTTCACATGGATCATCTTTCGGACAAAAATCTCCACGTGTGAATTTAGCTGCCAACTTCTGAATCGATAAAAAATGAAAAATCAGATTCCTAACGAACCTTCGCCACGAACTTCCATCATGCTGAAACTGTTTCCATTTTCGGAAGTACCATTTTTGACTACGTCACGATGATTTGAAAATGTGTTCCGGCCCGAAACAAGCCACGGAGTGAGTAAAAAAAAGTGATAGTTGCAACTTTGGCTGATTTTTCGTTGTACTGAAACCTACGCCAGTTTACGATGAATTTCCAGTGGCGACAAACCACCCAAATTAAATATTTTGCCAGACAGTCCAGTTCACCCTTACGGAGAAAATCCACACTAAGGAACTGCTTAAAAGAGCTACATGAACAAAACAGTTACAGAGATCAAGTAGTTACTTGATTTGCTTTGTTGAACCGCGTGCTAGTTATGTGATAGATACGGATATCCTTGGAAGCAGATAAATTTTCACCCTGCCCTACCAGAAACTAAAAGTCTCTTCGAACTGCTGCGATTAGAACAATATTTTATGCTTGGATAAAATATTGTGACTGGACAGTGTAATGTAATAAAAAATGTAAATCTAATGATAGATTACTAACATTTCTAAACTAGTACAGAGACGGGACAAAAATATAGAAACAACACGAGAAATGAATTCTTGGAGAGAAATGCAGATGTTAGCCCAAACTGCAGGTTGACCACGAACGGCACATGTGCAATGTCCTCAATACGTTGCAAGTGCCAGTGGTGGTCGGAACGGTGTTCTGAGTAGCTGTGGGTGCATTGTGCCGTCAGATCACCGAAGTTAAGCGCTGTCGGGCTGGGCTGGCACTTCGATGGGTGCCCATCCGGTCAGCCGAGCGCTGTTGCCAGCGGGGTGCACTCAGCCCTTGTGAGGCAAACTGAGGAGCTGCTTGATTGAGAAGTAGCGGCTCCGGTCTCGTAAACTGACATAGGGCTAGGAGAGCGGTGTGTTGACCACATGCCCCTCCACAACTGCATCCAGTGACGCCTGTGGGCTGTGGATGACACGGCGGCCCGTCGGTACCGTTGGGCCTTCCAAGGCCTGTTCGGACGGAGTAAGTGACTTCGAACGTGGGCAAATTGTTGGTGCTCGTATGGTGGATGTTACCGTAACCTAGATGGCCGAAGTGTTTGGTGTTTCAAGGCACCGAATCGAAGATTTATATCGCGCACAGGGAAAGCGAAAAAACATCATTTGCTAAGTCCTAACGTGGACGAATACTTGTGTTGCATGATCGTGACAGACGGTCATTGAAGAACACTTTGACGAAAAATAAAATTCCATACGTTGGGAATTGTAGGGCAAGTTGGTATTCCAAAACCACAGATGAGTGTTGCAAATGCCCGTAACAGTAAAACGTGGTGCCGAAACCGTAGACCAAGGACTGTACAGCAATGTCATTCGTCGGATGAGCCTTATTGCGCACCGATTCAAACTGCTGGCCGAGTTTGCGTCCCAAGAGTGAAAGGTGGAGGGGGTTAGGTGATGATTTGGACAGCCATATCGCGGTATTCCATGGGCCCTATAGTTACTCTGCAATGTGGCGTTACTGCCAAGGATAATGCGGCCATTTTGGCTGATCAGGTCGATTCCTTGGTACAATGTTTGTTTATCATTGGTGATGCTGTGTTCCAATATGGTAACGCTCCTGTTCACCGAGGTTACATCGTCCAGGACTGATTTTGTGAGTTCGCGGATACACTGTCGCATATCCCCTGGCCGCCACAGTCACCAGATCTCAATAATATTGAGCCTTTGTGGTGTAATTTGGAGAGGAAGGTGCTTGATCGCAACCTACTTCCATCATTGTTATCTGAACTTGTCACTGTTTTGCAGGAATAATGGTATAAGATTTCCTTGAAAACCATACAGAACCTATATTTACCCATTCCGAGACGACTCGAAGCTGTTTTTAATGCAACGGTTTTTCCACACCATATTAGGCATGGTAATGTGTTGTGTTTTCAATGTTTCCATATTTTTGTTCGCCTCTGTATCTTACGAGGGTTGACTGAAAAGTAATGCCTCCACCTTCGTAAATTTTCAACAGTTGGCAGAATTGATATGCGGCAGGTACTGGCTTGTTCCGTAGCCTCTTATTTACATCTCCAGTTGACGGGAAGCCTTAGCATTGAACGGTTGTGTTGTTACAGTGTAAGTATGGAATCCTGCGCAGACGGTCGGTCAATGCGATTTAAGCAACGTGCAGTCATTGAATTCTTGACAGCAGAAGGTGTCATCCCAAAGGAGATTCATCAGAGAATGAAAGCAATTTATGGTGATTGTGTTGATGTTAGTACTGCGCGTCGTCGGGCGAGTAAGTTTAAAGATATTGAGGCGAGAACATCTGACCTGCGTGACAAACAAAGAGTTGGACGTCCTGTTATAGCAACCACTGACTTTCACAAACAAAATGTTGATAGATTGATTCAGGACGATCGTCGTATCACTCAGAGAGAAATTGCAAGCACAATCGGCATTTCGCAAGAACGTGTGGGTCACATTATTGCTTTGCTTGGCTATCGGAAGATCTGTGCACGATGGGTGCCCGGATGCTGACTCCTGAAATGAAAGCGCACAAACTTGAAATTTGCCATGAACTCCTCTCGTGTTAAGAGAATGAAGGTGACACCTATCTCCATTCAACTGTAACAGGAGACGAAACGTGGGTACACCATTACCACCCGAATATGAAACGTCAGTCTATGGAATATCGACACAAAGACTGGCGCCAAAAAAAGAAATTCAAGACACAACCCTCAGCTGGAGAAAGCATGACCACAGTGCTCTGAGACCCAGACGGTGGTATCCGTGTTGATTTCCTTGATCGTGGAACAACAGTAAATTCAGAGCGTTACATCACAACGCATCGAACTCTGAAACGACGGCTAACAAGGGTCCGAAAGGAAAAGGGAAATGTTTTCCTGCAGCATGACAGTGCTAAACCGCACTCTTAACGTGCCACAAGAGCAGAACTTTGGAGACTGAATCTCACCACCGTACGGCATCGTCCATACAGTCCAGACTTAACACCGTTTGACTTTCATCTGTTCCCGATAATGAAACACGATCTGCGGGGACATCATTATGTTTCTGATGAAGACGTTGAGGGAACTGTGAGACTGTGGTTGTGTGACGGCTTCAGAAAACTTGTTTATCGATGGCAGAAATGTATCCAGTTGGCTGGTGACAATGTGGAAAAGTGAATATGAGTAATTAAAGATCACATTCTAAGGATTATTTCTGCGTTTGATTTATTAAAATATTCCCGTCCAAACCCAATTAATGTAGGTGGAAGCATTACTTTTCACTCAACCCTGGTATATAAGAGCTTCACGGCTTTGACGACTGTGTCTAACACTGAAACGGGGTACCTGTCTGTCATTCATGTAAACTGGAGCCCATCGCTACCTCAGATCCTAGCCAGCAAACATGAGGCACAATACGAAACACTTGAACATAGGACGAGTAACGCCACAGGAAGCAATTTCCATAGACACGGTAAATGCAATGACGCTTGTATTCACAAAAGATTAGCATTACTCAGCATTAGGCATACCTTAAGGAAACCTTTCAAGTGGATGTGAACGTCACGATATGTAGAGCACTTTTCTCTTGCCACTGTCTTCACATTTACTTTCAGAATTCATAAATGCCTTAAATATGCGACATGTACAATGCTGTGTTTGAGATGTGTGGTCCATAGAACTAATTTCAGAGTATTAAGTGCTACGTAAAACACGTGAAGATCTGTTACAGAGACGCTCATTACATGGTCAGTATGAAGTCTTACTCAGATCTGACTTCAGCAAATACATTCTGAACTGCTGGTATAACTTTCTGACTATTAGTTTTCCGAAGTGGGGAAGTGAGAAAACCGTGACTGATATCCGAGTGTCGGATTTTGCAGCTAGTAGTTCGTCACCGCGGAATTTTTACCTAGTTTTCTACAACAGATTAGGAAATGAAGGGTCACCCCTCCCTTTCCACATTAGATACAAAATAAATGAAGAGCTCAAACACGATAACCCGCAATGCAGAGGTTAAATGATACACAGACTGCTAGGCTGCAAATATACCGGGTATCAAAAAGACAGTATAAATTTGAAAACTCAATAAATCACGGAATAATGTAGATAGAGAGGTACAAATTGACACACATGCTTGGAATGACATGGGGTTTTACTAGAACCAAAAAAATACAAAAGTTAAAAATGTCCAACACATGGTGTTTCATCTGATCAGAATAGCAATAATTAGCATAACAAAGTAAGACAAAGCCAAGATGATGTTCTTTACAGGAAATGCTCAATATGTCCACCATCATTCCTCAACGATAGCTGTAGTCGAGGAATAATGTTGTGAACAACACTGTAAAGCATGCCCGGAGTTATGGTGAGGCATTGGCGTCTGATTTGTTTTTCAGCATCCCTAGAGATATCGGTCGATCACGATACACTTGCGACTTCAGGTAACCCCAAAGTCAATAATCACACTGACTTAGGTCTGGGGACCTGGGAGGCCAAGCATGATGAAAGTGGCGGCTGGGCACACGATCATCACAAAACGACGCGCGCAAGAGATCTTTCACGCGTCTAGCAATATGGGGTGGAGCGCCGTCCTGCATAAACATCGTACGTTCCAGCAGGTGTTTATCAGCCAGGCTGGGGATGATGCGATTCTCTAACATATCGGCGTACCTCTCACCCGTCACGGTAGCAGCTACTGACGTTTTGCTATCCAGCGCCATCTGTCGGACATTTTGTGAACTTTGATTTTTTTTGGTTCTAATAAAACCCCATGTCATTCCAAACATGTGTGTCAATTTTTACCTATCTATATACATTATTCCGTGTTTTATTAAGTTTTCAAATTTGTACTGACTTTTTGATCACCCGGTAAATTCCCCGTCAAACAGCACTGACCAGGCTAACATATCATGCAGTATCGCTCAAGGGTATTTCGTGGCTAAACTAGCAGTCTAGTAGGCGTGTTTATGTATATGCAAAATCCAAACAAGCCGATTGTTCAGACAGAAGACTGCTCGACCACGCCGCGGTTACATGTATTTATTCCCGAGTGCAGGAAAACGTGGACTTCAGCCATAAACAATGTTTGCAAGGGGTCCATAAGTATTTTGTAGAATGGGAAGACTGCAACAAACCTAACTACATAAATCAAATCTAATTCTAATGTTTTATTTACTTACAGCAATGCCTAAAGCTAAAGAGCATTCAGTAGATTTCAGACAAGTTGTCTTAACAGCATTGAGTCGAGACCAAACTCAATCCTTCGTTGCGGAGCTGTTTGGTATCTCACAACAGCTTGAGGGTGTCTGAGAGCGGCTTCAGAAAAAAAGGGTGGACGATGGAGAATAGCGCACGAAGTTGACAATCTTTTCATATTTTTGGGCCACAGTCATGTAATAATGTTTGAATGATATTTCCGCTGTTTGACTGTACAAATTCTTTATTTTATGTTACTCTCTTGATTTAGGGCTTAATCCATTATCAAGTACCACAATGTTGAATATAATTAGACCTTGTTATGTGACAATGACTGCGCTTAAGAAAGTGTCTAATTACACCCAACATTGTTGTACTGGATAATGGCATAAAGCAGAAATCATGAGAGTAATATAAAATAAAGAAGTTGCACAGGCAAATGGCGGAAATATCATTCAAACAATGCATGAAGTGGTCGACCCCGAAAGAACACCCAAAAAAAAGCAGGGTCATCCTGAGGCAATCGAATGGTTGATCCGAAAAAAATCAGCCCGAGCAATACACGATGAACTACAGATAAAACACAGGGCTAACTTCCATGTTTCGACAATTAAACGTCGTTTGGCAGCTATAGATCTGAATGGCAGACAATCTTCTCGAAAACTTACAATAAGTGCGGAAAATAGGAAGACCAGAGTACAGTTTGCTAAGAAGTATGCGTCATGGATTGCTGAAGACTGCTCAAAAATGCTGTGGAGTGATGAAACCAAGTTTAATCTCCTCTCGTCAGGCGGGATTCAGTTCGTTCGACCACCGAGAAACAAGAGGAATGACAGAAAGTACCAAGTAGCCACCATGAAGCCTGGAGGAGAGGAAGCACCACGGTTTGGGGCTGTTTCTCACGAAGTGATGTAGGTCCTCTTGTGGAAATTCATGGGATAATGGATAATCTGAAGTATGGTAAAATATTAACAGACCATATGATACCACATGGAAGACAAAATATACCTCGTAATTGACAGTTACAGCGTGACAACGATAGAAAGCCTACTTCTGGCCATCTGAAGACATTTCCGAAGCAGCATAAAGTAAAGGCATTCGAATGGCCAAGCCCAAGTCCAGAACATCTTTGGGGCGAGCGGGATAGATGTGTTCGGCAACAAAACTGCACCAACAAGGAGGCTTTCTCTAAAAAATTGTGTGAGCAGTGGAGAAGATTCCTCGGGTGCCACTATGAGGATGTAAATTAGGTTTGCTTCAAATACAGGCAGTAACGGTCGTGTAGTTAGTTACCTTCGAGATTGGACGTGGTGTTAGTTTAGAATGCTTTTAAGGCGACATAGATGCCGTTATCAACGCCTCACTGAGTGTGAACGAGGTTATGTAAAAGGGTTGTGAGAAACTGGATGTTCCTTCCGTGATATTGCAGAAAGACTTGGCAGGAATGTAGCCACTGTGCGTGATTGCCGGCAGGGGTGGCGAAGAGAATGAACAGTCGCACGAAGACCGGGTTCCAGACGCCCACTTGGCACTACCGAGAAGGAAGACCATCGTGTTCGGTGATTGGCTCCGCTGCATCGTACAGCACGTGCTGCTCCAATCTGAGCAACAGTTGGCACCACAGTGGCACAACGAACTGTTACAGATTGGTTACTTCAAGGACAGTTCCGAACCACGCGCCGTAGCGTGAATTCCACTGACCCCAAACCACCTCCACTTGCAACGTCAGTGGTTTCAAGCAAGAGCTCATTGAAAGGCAGGGTGGAGGTCTGTTGTGTTCCCTGATGAAATCTGGTTCTGCCTCGGTGCCAGTGATGGCCGAGTGTTGGTCACGAGGAGGCCAGCTGAGGTCCTGCAACCAACCTGTCTGCGTGCTAGACACATTGGATCTACACCTGGAGTGCGATTTCGTATGACAGCAGGAGCACTCTCATGGTTATCCAACGCACCCTGACTGCATATTTCTATGTTAATTTGGTCATTCCACATGTCGTGTTGCCATTCGTGAACAGTTTCCAGGGGGTATTCTCCAGCAGGATAACGCTCGCCCATATACCGCTGTTGTAGCCCATCATGCTCTACAGAGTGGCAACGTGTTGCCCTGGCCTGCTCGAACACCAGATCTGTGTCCACTCGAGCACATATGGGACATAATTGGACGACAACTCTAGCATCATACACAACCATCACTAACCGCCCATGTACTGACTGGCCAAATGCAACAGACATGGAACTCCATCCCACAAAGTGACATCCGGTACCTGCATGACGCAATGAATGTACGTTTACATGTTTGCATTCAACATTTTGGCCATTACACCAGTTATTAATGTACCAGCACGTCACACTTGCAAAGGCTTATCTCGCGCTTACATTAAACTGTGATCTTGCAACGTCAGTCACTTAAATGTATTACCTAGAGAAATGTATTCCGGAAATTTCATTACTCTACGTTAATTATTTTTTGCTGTTGTGATTTTTTTCACCAATGCATTTCGATCAAAGGGAAGGCTATGTTAGAAGAGCAGTAAAATTTATGTGGTACTTATGAAGCGTGTGTGCTCTCAGAATTCTGGGCGTGGACGTCAAGCAGTGGACCAACAGCCGCGTCGGCTTAATGGCGTGGCAGCTCCTCGTAATCGCGTTCTTTATAGCGGGCGTGCGCCGCAATGGCTTCAGCGCAGCCGCCTCCGTCACGATGATTCTGCAAGTGAGTCCGTCCATGGCTATCCTTATGTGCATTTTTTATATTTTCATTCTATCTAAGAAATTAACACTGAGCACACACCACGGACAAACGCAGTGTTCCAACTTGTCACCGGTCGGGGTGGCCGAGCGGTTCTAGGCGCTACAGTCTGGAACCGCGCGACCGCTACGGTCGCAGGTTCGAATCCTGCCCCGGGGATGGATGTGTGTGATGTCCTTAGGTTAGTTAGGTTTAAGTAGTTCTAAGTTCTAGGAGACTGATGACCTCAGAATTTAAGTCCCATAGTGCTCAGAGCCATTTGAACCAAGCCAACTTGTCACGCGTGCTCTCCCTTCCTTTCTGTACCTTTGTAATTTCTGAAGAAGATGGTGGTATCACAGCATCGTGGGAGCACCAATACTAAGTTTGGAAGGAAAGGGTAAGAGGCCGTGACGAGTTGAATCCTTGAGTCAGTTGCATATAATCAAAGCAGCACGGTGCTCAAGATTTACTTCTCCTTTTCGGTTTTTTTTTTCAGTGTTACGACAGACCTCACACACTATCTTCAGAATAACTCTTCAGCTCTGTGTTTGATTTTAGTTTAAAACAAATAGGTTTAAAACATTAGATCTAGTAATTATGGAACATTGTTTAAATAGCCTTCATTTTGGACTTCGACAGTGGTGACAATGATTTTGTGATGACTGAGGTGATTATTACTGCGCAAGGTGGCGCAGTAGTACAACACTTTCATCTTACTCTGGAGTAGAGCAGCTTAAATTTTC
Source organism: Schistocerca cancellata (assembly GCF_023864275.1). Lineage (NCBI taxonomy): Eukaryota > Metazoa > Arthropoda > Insecta > Orthoptera > Acrididae > Schistocerca > Schistocerca cancellata. The sequence goes on from NC_064629.1 coordinate 67,650,309, forward strand.
ATCCACCCGTAGCGACTTAGATTTTCCGTGGTTTCTTACGGAAAATACTGCGATGAGTTCTTTGAAAAGTACTCAGCTGATTTTGTTCCCTATATATCTCTGACCCGAGATTGTGCTCCTTCTTTAATGGCCTTGTCCTCGACGGGACGTAAAACCATAATGTCCATCGTCTTTGAAATTGTTACTTTAAATAATATTGTGGTACAAGCCGTTGTGTTTAATCACTTTAACCACTGTGTGCCAGGATCACTACTTATGGAGCCAAGTAGATTTAGATCTGCTCTCACGAGTGTGATTTGCCTGATATCCTGGTCTTCCAACGCAGAAAAATCTTATGTTGTCATTGGGAGCCGGACCAAGGACTTCCGGGTTAGTGTCCAGCGAAGATAACCATATTTTATGCCTCCGACATGCCCTTACAACGTTTCCTTTCTCAAAGTAGTGATTGCCTCCTCGAACTGACTTTTCCGCCAATGGCTTTTCTGTAAAAGAGGAAAATGAAATTTATTGCTTCGTAAGGTTCAAGCCTGCTTCTTCGTTAATAGAGTGCCTTCTTCTGAAATAAAACTCTTTCTGCTGAAATAAAAATCCTATAAAAAGAGCTGTTAGTCATATTTCTTCGTAAAATGGAATGTCAAAATTCATCTATTCATGATTGTTAAACTTGTTCCTTCTTAAATTTGAATTAAATCAGTTTTCTCAAAAAATTTTGATTATGAATAAATATTTACACTTCTCCTAAAATTTTGATTCTCATTCTTCATAAAACAGAAAGCCACAATTTCATGTTTTTCATGATTAAATATATTTCTTTTTTTAACTGGTATTTAAATCGTCATTCTTCACTTTGTCATTATTCTTTCGGAGTCACAAGAGAGAATCACTGACAGTAATTTAATGATGGGTCTTCAGCTATGTGTAATTGTTGGGCAGATACTTCTAATCTTCAGGGCTATAAAACCAGTTACACAAAGAAGTCTAAGGATATGGTTAAGACTCACGAATACCTCACCTCCTGTGGCCATGCTTACAAACCGAGTAAATCTTTAAGCTTCATCAAATAACTATGCGCAAGAGTAGAAATATTACTCGATGTGGGTCAGAATAACGGGAGTAATTGTAATAGTTTTAAATCAAGAGTTTAGTTGTGAAAGCTTGAAGGTTGATTTGGTAAATTGAGGGCATGCTATACAACGAAGCTCTCAGAACTCACCTCTGCGTGTATTGGAATCACATAGCAGCAACCAGCAACAGACCGCGTACAGTTCTAGCAAAGGAATTCCTCGCAGCTGAATGAAAAGACCAGCAAATGAATGACTGCCGCTGAGGTCAACAGCGCCCTACGAGTAGTTCCCTCGCAACCCTCTCTGCCAGTCATATGTGACTGTATGTGCTCTTTCTGCAGCTTCATTACTCAGAGTGCAATATTCTTATAAGTGGGAAACAGTTGTTTTATTTAGATTAGGACATAGTTCATTAAGCAAACTTTAACGATTTTGATGTCTTTTGTCTGAACGTGGTCAAAGTATTTAATTAATGTCTCAAACGGAGCCAGGCTCGATTGTAAGGGAGCTGAGTACTGATGCTGTTACTCGGTTTCCTTTTATATGCCAAGCCTCCAGTGCTGATGCATACAATGATTTTAGGTGAACCAGCAGACAGACTTACAAGGTGACAATTATTGAACTATAAGAAATAAAATCGTCATAACTTCTGAACGGTTTGCGTTAGGACGTTCAAACTGCACGGTAGGCCGCGGGGCCCGATGGGAATTAGTATGCATATTGCTGTTTGGTTTGGCGACGAAGCTCACTTTCATTTGGATGGGTTCGTCAATATGCAAAATTGGCGCATTTGGGGCACTGAGAATCCTCATTTCGTGATTGAGAAGTGTCTTCACCCTCGACTGGTGACTGTGTGGTGTGCAATGTCCAGTCACGGAATGATCGGTGCGATGTTCCTTGATGACGCGGTGATTGCCGAACGGTACGTGAAGGTTTTGGAAGATGATTTTCTCCATTATCCAAAGTGACACTGATTTTGACAAGATGTGGTTCATGCAAGATGGAGCTCGTTTCCATCGAAGGAGGAGAGTGTTTGATGTCGTGGAGGAGAATTTTGGGGACCGCATTCTGGCTCTGGGATACCCAGAGGCCACTGGCATGGGCCTCGATTGGCCTCCATATTCTCCGGATCTGAACACATGCGCCTCTTTTTTGTGGGGCTATATTAAAGACAAGGTGTTCAGCAATAACCCCAAAACCATTGGTGATCTGAAAACAGCCATTCAAGAGGTCATCGACAGCATCGATGTTCCGACACTTCAGGTGGTCATGCAGAATCTCCCTATTCGTCTGCGCCACATCATCGCCAATGCTGGCAGGTACATTGAGCACGTCATAACCTAAATCCGAATATCTGTAGTGATGTTTACATGTTGAATAAAGTTTGTGCACACCATCGTTTGTAACTAATTTACGTTTTTTTCATATAGTTCTCAAATTGTCACTCTATATTTTTTATGAATTCCTTCTCCTCAGATTCACCCTAGGAAATCATGCTCGTCATCCTTCATGTCGTTGATAAGACGTCCATCAGGGCCCCTGCCAGTACCCTCATGGGTCGATTACACATTTCTTTTCTTTGTCTGATGAACAGATCTGTCTTGCACTGAATATTTAACGTCATAGTACTATGTGGAACATCTGAGGGAATAATATCTATGTGATCTCAAATGAAGATCTGATATTTAGGTAGCTGTCCTCCGCATGCGGAATCAAAATTGTCTGAATTCTTCCACCTATCACGCAAGCATTTCGTAGGCTGCCATTATCAAAGTTGCAGCGGTTCATTTCCGCCTGTAGTCCTAGACAACGCCCTTTTTATGACAGATTCTGTAGCTATTGGCTCGTATCGCATTTTCTGGACACAGTGTTGTGAACTGATGTATTTATTTTCTACTTGACAGACTGTTCGAAACGCTTAAAGTGAAAACTATACAGGCCCCACTGTACCCTAAAGTGAGAATTATGAAATGAGGAACCAGAGTTCCGAAATGAATGTTCGAGGATTTGGGAGGTCTTCGATGAGAAATGCGTGTGACGCACGTGGTTGAAAACTGTTCATGTTTCTGTATCGACGTTGGTGACGCATAGTCGTATATGGTGTATCCATAATGCATTTCTTTCTGTATAGTTTCTTGAAGGAATCAGCGTCCGAAACTCCAGCAGAAACTGAAGGTGAACTGGTTTTTTGGATGCTAGCTACATGTTCCATTGCTCGTACCACATGGTGTAGCGAAGCATTTAATAAACGGTCCCTATAGCATACCAATAAGGTCCCTTTCAGAGTATACTGATACAAGAGCCCCATACCTAGCAATCATATACAACCGCTTGCTTGACGAAAGATAGGTACCAAAAGATTGGAAAGTTGCACAGATCACACTAATACTCAAGAAAGGCAATGGGAGCAATCCGCTGAATTACAGCCGCATATTACTAACGTAGTTTTGCATTAGGATTTTGGAATATATACTTAGTTCGAATATTATACTGAGATGACGATTCATGGGATAGCAAAATGCACATATACAGATGGCATAAATATCGCGTACACAAGGTATAAAAGGGCAGTGCATTGGTGGAGCTGTCATTTATACTTGGAGAATTCATGTGAAAAGGTTTCCGATGTGATTATGGCCGTACGACGGAAGTTAACAGATTCTGAACCCGGAATGGTAATTGGAGCTAGACGCATGGGACAGTCCATTTGGGAAATCGTCGAGGAAATCAACATTCCGAGATCCACAGTCTCAAGCGTGTGCCAAGAGTACCAAATCTCAGCCTTCACTTAATGACTGAGTGAGAGCAGCGGCGTTTTGCATGGTGTTGTCAGTGCCAACAGACAAGCAACACTATGTGAAATAACCACAGAAAAACCATGTGAAACATACGTCGAAGGTATCCGATAGGAAACTGCAGTGAAGTTTGGCGATGACAGGTTATGGCAACAGACGACCGACGCCTGCAGCGGTACTACTGGGCTCGTGACCACATCGGTTGGAACCTAGACGAATACCGTGGCCTGATCAGATGAATCCCAATTTCAGCTGGGAAGAGCTGATAGGAGGGTTCGAGTGTGGCGCAGACCCCACGAAGCCATGAGCCCAAGTTGTCAACCGAGCACTGTGCAAGCTGCTGATGGCTCCAACAAAATCCTGCCTCGACAACACTTTCGCAATTATGGACGGCTACACACGCAACATGGCTCAATATTTTTGCAGGGGACTTGGTGATTCCATGCTATGACGAGTTACTGCACTACGATGGGCCATAGGGGGTTCGACCGATATTAGGAATATCCCCCGACTTTTATCATCCCAATGTATCATCAAAAACAGGCAAGATAATTCGTTCCAAACCATCATGACAATAGCTAACAGAATCTGCCAAATAATAATAATTTCCAGTGAAGAAATAATGACCAGGAACGATGGTTTAAGGGTCCAGCGTGTCATCGACCTCATGCCGGTGTAGGAAATCAGTGTGGGCTGTGTTTGCTTGGAATGGACTGGGTCTTTTGGTCCAAATGAACCGATCATTGACTGCAAACGGCTACGTTCGACTACTTGGAGACCATTTGCAGCCATTCATGGATTTCATGTTCCCAAACAACGATAAAATTTTTGTGGCGCCACAGGTGTTCACGGCTGGTTTGGAAGACATTCTGGACAGTTCTAGCGAATGATTTGGCCACCCACATTGTCGGACGTGAATCCCATCGAACATTTATGGTATATAATCGAGAGGCCAGTCGTCCTCATCGGCAACATTCTCGCAATTATGGGCGGCTATAGAGGGGCAGCATGGCTCAATATTTCTGCAGGGGACTTCCAACGACTTGTTGAGTCCTTGCCATGTCGAACTGCTGCGCTACGCATGGCATAAGGAAGTCCGACATGATATTGGGTGGTGTCCCATGACTTTTGTCACCTCAGTGTGTGAGTTACCTAGAAACTAACTGTCTGTTGACACACAGTCAGCACAGATTCAGAAAATATTGTTCTCGTGAAACACAACTAGCTCTTTATTCGCAAGAAGTAATAAGTGCTATCCACGGAGGATCTCAAATTGATTCCACATTTCTAGATTTCCGGAAGGCTTGTGACACCAGTTCTCACAAGAGACTTCCAATCAAATTGCTTGCTTAAGGAGTATCGTTTCAGTTGTGCGACTGGAATGGGGATTTCCTCTCTGAAAGCTCACAGTACGTATAATCGACGGAAAATCATCGAGTAAAACAGAAGTGATATCAGACTTTCCCAAAGGAAATGTTATGCGCCCTTTGCTGTTCCTAACCTACATAAACGTTTTGGAGGACGACCTGAACAGCTCTCTTAGATTGTTTGCAGATGATGCTGTCATTTACTATTTAGTGCAGTCATCCTAAGATCAAAACGAAATGCAAAATTACTTAGACACGATATCTGAATGGTGCGGAAAGTGGCAATTTCCTCTCTATAAGGAAAAGTGTGAGGTCATCCACATGGGGGTACAAAAATAAACCCGTGAAATTTCGATTACACGATAAATCAGACAAATGTAATGGCTGTCAGTTTGACTAAATACCTAGGAATCACAATTACGAACAACTTAAGCTGGAAAGGTTCACAGATAATTTTGCGGGGAAAGTAAATCAAAGGCCACGTTTATAGGCAGAACTCTTAGTAGGTGGAACAGGTCTACTAAAGAGACTGCCTTCACTACGCTTGTTCGTCCTCTGCTAGAGTACCGCTATGCTGGATGGAATCCTTACCAGATAGGAGTGACGGACGACATAGAAGAACGTCAAGGAAGGGGTGCTCGTTTTGTATTACCACTAAATAGAGGAAAGAGTGTCTCGGATATGATAGGTGAGATGTGATGCCAATCACAAAACAAAGGCGTTTTTCGTTGTGAAATCTGTTAACGAAATTTCAGTGACCAATTTATGCATATGATTGTGAAAATATTTTATTGTCGCCAACCCAAATGCGAAGAAGTGGTCATTATAATAAAATAAGACAAATCAGAGCTCGCGTAGGAAGATTTAAGTGTCCACTTTTCCCACACGTTGTTAGAGAGTGGAACGGTACAGAAATAGTCTGAAGGTGCTTTGAAGAACCCTCTGCCAGTCACTTAAGTGAGAATTGCAGTGTATTCATATTGATGTAGATGTAGTGTAGACGAGAAGAATATCTGTGAGAGAGCAGTACATGTTTTTGGGCTTTTGTAGTGCATGCAGTGAGATTGGCAGTTGTCACTTTGGCCTGTTGCTATGGATGTAAGTCGTTGCTGTCAGGTGTAAGGTGTCTATTTCAATAAAAAGCTAAATGTTCAATTCCGTCTATTTGTTTTTATTTGTTTTCAAAGTACTTAGTTTGGGATGCGTTAGCATCAAAATAATATTATCCCTAAGAGAGTGTGGCAACCTGTATACAGGACGACCTGGACTTCATCTCTGTCGTTCTCAACTTAAAAATTTCCAATACTTATTAAAAATTGAAACGCACAGTATTAACACTCGAAAATAATATTTCATACTCATTTTGTTGTGAACCAGCTTTCGGCTTTCTAGTCATCGTCAGGCAACTTATGACTGAAGAGACAATCCACAAGACATGAATGAGAGTTCTAACTTTCTTTCCAAAGACAGGTGACCTATAAAGATTACGCATCTATACAAAAAACACGATATTGGAATGCTTCAGTTTGACAGTGGAACGAAAGAAGAAATGCTGTGTAGTGAGATACTGAACTGAAAATAGTCCAGCATGTGAGTAATGGTACAGACTACAATGGCAGGGCTTCTGCGTTTGTTTAAAGATGATATGATGCAAAATAGTCACTAAATCCATTACAAGAAATATTTAGCTCTAGCTTCACAAATACGTGTTCTGTTTTATACTATTAATACGTGTGTTTATTTAAAGAGTAATTGTTGTGTCTAGACAAGACAGTCTAGACACAAGGCGATGAAGCCGAAAGGGCAGGCGTCAACTCACGCTGGCTTGCGTTAAGTCTGAAACAGGATACGTAATGAATGCTATAAAGAAAAGTACGTAGCTGCTGGAATACTTAACTTTAATCCATCATTTGTATACAGCATTCTTGATGATATAAGTGAGACTCTCTCTAGAAATGGTTAATGGCGCCTTGCTAGGTCGTAGCCATGGACTTAGCTGAAGGCTATTCTAACTATCTCTCGGCAAATGAGAGAAAGGCTTCGTCAGTGTAGTCGCTAACAAAGTCGTCGTACAACTGGGGCGAGTGCTAGTACGTCTCTCAAGACCTGCCGTGTGGTGGCGCTCGGTCTGCAATTACTGACAGTGGCGACACGCGGGTCCGACATGTACTAATGGACCGCGGCCGATTTAAAGCTACCACGTAGCAAGTGTGGTGTCTGGCGGTGACACCACAGTAATATACCACAGAAATATTTAATATGTGAAATTTGTTAATAACTGTGAATCCATATGGTGAAGAATCTCTCGAATAATGTGAAACACACTGCTAAAATTCGATAAACAACGGCTCATGAAATCGCTAATTTAAACCAGAAGATACGGAAGAAGTTTACGTGTTTTTTTCCTTCAGTTTCTTATAGAAATCATCAAACTACACAAGTAGGCTATTAATTTATAATATATAAAGATCATAACAGTAGGCACTGCTGCCGGCCGAGGTGGCCGAGTGGTTCTAGGCTCTGGAACCGCGCGACCGCTACGGTCGCAGGTTCGAATCCTGCCTCGGGCATGGATGTGTGTGATGTCCTTAGGTTAGTTAGGTTTAAGTAGTTCTAAGTTCTAGGGGACTGATGACCTTTGAAGTTAAGTCCCATAGTGCTCAGAGCCATTTTTAGGCACTGCTAGACTACAAGATATTCTGTTCTATACACACTTCCACTACCATCACCATCCTGACCTTTTATTCTGCAGAGTTTCAATGAAACTGACTGTACGTTGGAGGCTCCCGCATGGCTTGTCTCTTATAAGCCACATCTTGAACGTCCCTACCAGTAAACCAGAAGAAGTCTGCCAAAATAACAGGAGACTACTTCCCTGCATGTTCCTTCTCCAAAATTGCAATAACCTGATGAAATCACTCGTCATGTCGCTCAGAAATTGCTACGCAGTTTTCAGGGAATTATTTGAGATAGGCATGAAGGAAGTGTCTTCCAGTGAAATTTTATAGCCAAGCATGTCATAACATGACGGCTGCTCACCCACAGGCGATTCACCAGATTTGTGCTCTCATTTCCTAAGAATCTGACACAAACATTTTAAAAATTTGAACCATGCTGCCTGCTCATCGCCACGCAACATTTCGTCAAACTTCTTGTCTCTGAAACGCTCTCGAATATGTGAGCCAACGAAGATATCCTCCTTGACGTTCTTTCATTCAATCTTCGGAACTTTTCCTTCAAGTGCTACAGACTTCGCCTTCGAGATTCAATTTCTTTACGAAAGTTTTCATGAATTCTATAAAAATGTCTTTAGAACAAAGCATAAGAACGAATTATAATACCTATCGCTTACAATACTAACTGAAGTAAGATACGAACTGATATAAATTGAATGTTGAATAATAGTTTTATTATATTGGCTCATTCTCGTCATATACAATAATTATATACTCGTATATGCTGGCAGTACATTTCTTTTTTACCTTTATGGTTGAAATCATTTGCAAAAAAAAAGAAAAAAAGAAAATAAAATCGTAGCTAAGCTTCAGTTTTATTTGTGGTACTCGATATCAGCACAGTGGAGTTGATAAGATTTAGAAGTTTCACACAATTTTCAGTTTCACTCTTGCAATGAGTGTTCAAGATACGGAGACTGATGTTTGCAGATAGGTTAATTTCTAGGTTGATTTTCTGTCCGTATTAGGTCAATGTAGAACATGTCATTTAATGTCATAGAAATGGCATTTATTCAGAGATGTCAAGGAAAGATGAAATCATGTTTTTTATTGAATGAAATCCACACTGCAGATATAGTACTCTAACGTTTTATTCTGATGGATCCATTTCAGCTAGATTGCCATATGCAGACCGTCTGCAAAAATTGCATAATATTTTTTATTTTATTGTGACCTTGGTTAACTGTATTTTCGGAAATAAAAATTTGGTACTTACGTTGTTGTACGGGGTGTTCAAAAAGTCTTTCCGCAGTACCGTATAATTGTTAGCCGCGCGTGTCGTATAATTGTTCGCCTGCGTGGGTAACTTCCATTCAAGTGGACTCTCCCATCATTTCACTGTTTCGTTTATCTCAGTAAAAATGAATATTCAATAAATATACAACTTGTATTTCACTGAGTTTCATTTCGGTATATTCACTGCGGCATACGGCACGCGCGGCTAACAATCATACGGCACTGCGGAGAGACTTTTTGAACACCCCATATAATCAGTGGTCGCCGTCACTCTTTGTTGTATTACAATGTAGTATAGATTTAGGATTCTTATTCTATAAGCTGTTCTATGGTTTGCTGCTGTTATTAATCACCTTTTATCGTATTATTTGGAAATTGAAATTTTATCACCAGATTTGGCAGACTGATTATTGTGACAGTGGTCCAAAGATGATATATGGTTACAATTGCTATGGTGTACTGATGTTATCATTTTGGACTGTATGTATGATCTTTGGGATCGATGTGTCTGTGGGGAGTTGTGTACCTATATATTACTTTGGTTACGAATTCAATAAAATATTGTATGAAATGCTTATGTTTTAAATCTGTGTTCATTTAAAATGTCGTCATGGTGTTGTATTGTGAGTATGTAGAGTTCTATCTCTTTAACTAAATTCATTCTTAAGCCTTTAGGTAATATGTTTAAATCTTCAATGCTAACTCTATTAGTTCTGCATTGTCATTATCGTTCTTCAAGTGCTTGAAGAATGGAGATGGATTATTTTCGCTAATTCTCGTGTACCCTAATGTGTTACCTTCAAGTTAAGCCCTTCTGTTCTATGTAAAATTGAGTACAATCCTGACATATGATTTTGTATGGTTTGTGTATATTGGTAATTTTGTTTTTCCTGAGTGAAGTCTATGGCAAATATTGTTGCTGATTCTATACATGAATTGGATACTTGTGTTCATTATTGCATTTAATTTGTTTGATCTTGTACCTTCATATGTTATAGATGAGGCACAAGAGTACACGAGAATTAGCGAAAATAATCCATCCTCATTCTTCAACCACTCAAAGAACAACAACCACAAGACAGAGCGAATGGAGTTAGCATTGAAAATTTGACAGATATTACCTAAAGGCTTAACAATGAACTTATCTGAAGACACAGTACTCTATATACTCTCAATATAACGCCATGACGACATTTTTTTTTGAACACACAGATTTAAAACATAAAAATTTCATACAAATTTTTTTTGAATTCCTAACCAAAGATAACAAATAGATAGAAACAACTCCCAACAGACACATCGATTTCAAAGATCATACATATAGCCCAAAATTATAACATCAACACACCATAGCGACTGTAACCATATAGCATCTTTGGCCAATTGTCATAACAGCCAGTCTGACAAATCTGGTGATAAAATGTCAAGTTACAAAAGTTACGAGAAAGGACGATTAATAACAGCAGAAAACCCCAGAACAGCTTATACCATAAGAATCTTAAATCTGCACCACACTGCAATCCATTAGAATAATAACGTTCAACAGCTTTAGCAGCAATCAGAATTTTATTAAATAGTGACTCAAGGAGACAACTTCAATGCTGCGCATCCATTTTTAGTCCCCAGCTCCTTTTATGTTCATCAGTCTTCCACTCCATGTTGAATTGTCTTTTATCCATACCGTAAACAGAATCAAATTTTCAAAGTGATTCAAAACTGATTAAAGAAATCTGCATATAGTAATGGTTGCAGTCCAATTTTGATTTATAATATGCTTAGGAGCAAAAATGAACAGTGTATAATAGCACTGCTGTATCCTGCTCAGAAGGTAGTAAATCATAGTTACAACAAATGGGTCAGTATGTTATGTATAGATATGACTTCACAGAAATTTGTCAGAAAACTGATATGTAGGAAATATAGATCAGTTTTCTACACCATAATTACAGTTGTCTGTAATCTATTGAACAGTAAAGACAACTTTCTGCCTTTAGAATGGAAATGAATTTATACGATTTTTTAAAATTTGTTTGGCAGATTATATGTAGGTCAGTGAGGTATCACTACAACTAGTAGAGCAACTGGACATCAGATGATTTTGAGACTAAAAAATAAGGATTTCACATTTGCTGGTGCATGCTGTGAATGACACCATACTTACAAAATTAAATATAATTTTCCCCACAGATTAAATATATGCATAAAACAAACATTACTGGAAACTCTGCCTGTCAATAAACATCAATCACAGAATGCTAACTTAACTCTTAAGGATCAAAAACTGTTCCATTATCACTCTTGCCTAAGTGTCAGCAGTTAATTAACATTGTTCTCACCATAAGATGTTTGCTTGTTGTAAAGTGTGTCACTGTTTGTTTATCGATCCTCACATTGCACTGTCTACTTTCTTCCCTCCAGCCCACCACCGCCTCTCTTAACCAATTCATCACATTCAACAAATATGTCATTGTGTAATATTTCTTGGTTTTTTCCTAGGCCAAATTGAAACATTCCAATTTTTGTTCTTTACACAGATTTATAATCTTTAAATATCGCACATCTTTGGAGATAACAGTTTTTGTAGAGCTAGAAGCTTTCACCAATGTTACTTGGACTTACTGTTCAATCTTAAGATGTCTGACGATAGTCTAGAAAGCCGAAAGCTAGTTGACAACAAAATATAAAATGAATGTTACTGTGGAACGATAATTTCAGTTTTTAATTTGTCTGTGATTCTCCGAGTGCCAGCTGAATGTTCCATAAATGTCTCCAATACCTGTGTTGTTTACTTGAATTGAAAATCATTCATGGTGCAAATTTTTGTGTTAGTGAAGTCAAAATTGCTGTAACAAAAAGGAAATTTGTGGTAATACATACATGAATTAGTATAGTAGTACAATAACCATGACCCCTCCTCTGTCGTAAGTTAGTATTAGGATCCATGTTATGTTTCTGCTGCTGTAAGTTTATCATTGTAGAATTCTATACAGGGTGATTTTGCTAAATGGGGACAAACTGTAGAAAACAATCAGTGAGAGGGTAAGGAACACTAAAGGTAATATAGACATATGACTGTAAATGTGTTCCCAGGAAGGTAGGTATATCCAATTGAAGATGAAGATTAAAGATCTTTGCCAGTGTAGGTATCAATGATTGAAAGCACACTTGCAAACACATCAGGCATGTGGTAATATTCTGTCTGTGCTAGTGTTTTAGCTCCACATTTAAGTGGCTGAACCGGTGCTGGTGGTTTGCTGCAATCGTACTGTGGGGATTCTCCATAGCCCAAAGAGAAGTGTTGTAACGGTTGTTGATGCTGCCCCTCGTAAAATTAGCGTCATCTGTGAACAGGATGCACGACAGAAATCCCAGCACCTTGCTGGTGTGTGTGGCGAATCAGTGACTAAACTGTCACCACAGAGCCAAGCCAGTAGGTAACAAGGCCTGCATGCGTTGTCATACAGGTTGTGGGAGTTGTGGAAAATATTCCACACGGTTTTCTGATTTACTCCCTGCTGGCAGACCACATACCTTGTGATGATGCTGGGGTCATATTCCACAGTGTTCCAACACGTTTCATCTCCACTTCTAAGTCGGTGCACCTCCCCTGTAATGCATTTCCGACCGTCAGTATGAGCTTTTATGCTTCTTATCCTCTCAGGAATAGTTTCTTGCAGTTTGTCCACATTTAGAAAACTCACGTTCTTGAGGTGCATAGGTGTTCACGGCATACTCGTCGCACTGATATGTAAATTTGTAATCTCGAAAGTTTTAGATTGTAGAAATAAGCACAATAATTGATTTATTTTTTATAAAATCGGTGGTTTATTGCGCAGAGACACTCTAGCTTTATATTCCACATTTGGTGTGAAATCAACGTGTCTTAGCGCTAGTATCCAGACCAGCCCAGCGCTAATTCTATTTACTATACATAGCTCAGTATACGCAGGGATCAACCAACACTGGTACTGCAATTTTATTTTGAAGAGTTTCACTCCAATGCTATTTTGTCAGATAATGACATCACGAGTATTAGAAAACCTTGGCTGTTGTGCGATACAGAGTTTTTATAGTACACAGCAGAAATAAGCCACAATTTGATTTTGGTTTTTTATTAAAAATAACTGTTAATAGTTTGGAGATAATGCATTCATCTTGAAAAGTAACAGTTCCCGGTTTGCAAGTGATACATTGATCTTCAGACAACGTACATGGACTTTGGTATAAAGATGAGCTGCCATGAAATGACTTCCGGTAACATCTGTTTTTATAGTATTTCATGAAAGAATAAAACTTACGTTGTTCTTCATGTTTACACACACCGTCACTCAGGTCTTCGTTGCTATTCAAAACATGGTGAGTCGAGATATTCTGTGTTGCTGCCTTGCGAACTTTTTAAGCTGGACCAACACTATATCGTACTGACGTGTAGCTTATCGCTGAAGGACTTGTTCAATGTAATTTTAAAGTTATTTGTAAATTAGATTTCTATATTGAACCCAAAGGGTTCCGCATAAATAGGGGAAGCTTTACAGACCTGTTACGGCTTTCTGCCGATCTAAAATTCCTAAACGATTTGTGGTCGACGTCTTTGATTACAACTAAAGTTAACGTGAATTTCGTACGTCACCGGCTGCGGGTTTGTCAATATTTCCAGTATCACACCACATCAAGAGACAAATGACAACTAAACATTTTTAAAACTCACTTTATTATCTCTTTACTGCTTGTATAAGAGAGGAAATATTTAAAATGTTAGTGAAAAATGAATATGTAACCGCGGCTATAGACTCCTGTATGTCTGTCCGTGGAAAGAGTGTGGAGAGAGTGTTTAGCGAGTGTATTATTGCGGTGGAGGTAATTATGAAATGTCCTAGGAACGTTAATTAGGGCCTCTTGCTGATTTTCAGTAAAGTAGGTGTAATTATTCTGAACACCATAGCTCACGTGGCATACACAGTGTTCTTCGACTTTTTATGTGGCTTCTAAACGTTCTGACGTTCGTTTGAGATTATTGTGCACATATATTCTGCTGAATATTAATCAGCACACAGTCATAAGCGCACTTGTTGCTCTGGAAAAAGAAAAGCTGCCTGGCGCACTATGGAGACTTCTAGGCAGTAAATTAGTAGTTTGATGTCTCAGTTTAACTTTAAACATCTCGCCTGTTGTGATGCATTGACTTATGTTGCAAAGCATTTAGATTTTTAATTATAAATACACGAGTTAATCAATTCAAAAAACCAAATAAAAACAATCATTGTGTCGTAGAGGTTTTAATACGATTTGTATCGTATTACACTTAATATGATGACTTAGTAACTAGGTAAGCTTTAACTTAATTTAATAACAATTTTAAATTTGATACTCTTTTTAAGAAAGTAGTCTGTATACACTTGCACAGTGAATTACAAGGTGTCAAGACAACTCTCCCTTGATATGTTGCTGATTGTCTTTAATGTTTTTCCTTGGCTTGCAAGAAAATGGTAGAATGAGACTGTCTTGCTTAGTACTCATTATTGCTTTCAGTTGGACTCTGTCACTCGACCAACACTCACAGTGCCATTATCGAGTACAGTGCTGTCACGCCTGCTAGGAACAGAGCAGGTTTGCTCTTTTAGATTTGGTTGATACTGACTGTCCAGAACTATTTCTGTTCTCAAGCACTAACGTAGTATCCTAAAGTGAAAATGCTTCTCTCAGAACTACATTTACAGAGAAATTTTATTACAGAAAATTGTCTGTAGCTCCATAAGATTCTGGTGTTGTAGCCTATCACCATCGGTTTAAAATGCGAATTTTCTGTGTGCACTGAAAACTGCATGTGTTTTGCCGTTATTCTAGAAGTCTATGCTATCACTATGGTTTTGAATCGTCTAACATAGGGTATTTTGTCGGAAAAAAGTCTTTCATCTCCTTGGCGAGTGAGACAACAATTCTCAATCCCCTAGGCTAGTACTGTACTGGCAGCACATACTACTTCAGATTAAAGATAAACATATGTGGATTTCATTTAAACAGTGGTAAATAAGTTTAATTGATAGATGGTGTGTTTAGTTGCAGTAACTTAAATTAAGTTAGTGTATATTGCATGTATTGAGTTTGGCGGGAGTTGGTGAATCACATAGTAAATTAGAGTTATCCACATTTTATATCATATATATTTGAAGGAAGCAGTACTAATTCGTTTTGTCTTTTGTTATTGCTGTCATATCTGTGTTTGGAGTGAATAAATTTATGCTTTAGGTAAGTATGAAAGTCATTTTTAATAAGATTCCTCTCTACTATATTTGCCTTTTTGTTTTACTGATAAGTTTGCTGTCTTGTTGAAAATCTAATTTCTACACGGTTTATAAACACTTGTCAAAAGGAATTAGAAGGCTGCTGCTGTCCATAGGAAAACATTTCTGTTTTTGAAAATATCAAACGTCTATAGGTAATTGGCTGTAAATAGTTCTGAGTTGTCAGTATGTGACAACTTTTTATGCTGAACAGTTGTTTTGAACTGTTCCTTGCTCTATTCGACATGGTGTTTAGTAAATTACTGTGAAAACTGCTAAATAAGATCCTTCTGGATTATGTATGTTCTTCTTGTATGCTGCATGTTTTAACAGAATACATGGTTTCAAATGATTCCCAAAGACATGATACAGCAGTTGTGAAACTTTTGATGCTGGCGTTGCCTTAGTCTTAACTAAAGATGTTGCAGAGATGTTGCCTTATTTCTAGGGAATTTTATTATTACGTAATTCTTAGTTTTGGGAATATTAATAGTAACTCATGTTTAACAAATCACTCTTTCACTTTATTTCAGAATATAAGAGTGGGCTCTGTATTATTTTCTTTATGCCACTTTACACAATAATTATGGTTCTGTAGAGTAAACCACCTTAAAAAAAGAATTTTATCATTTATAGACGTCTCTACCTTGACTGCAATGACGATCTTTCTAAAAATTTTGGTTTATTACAAATGTAGATCTCATACTTTGTCGCAATGGATTGTGTATTTACTACCTTCACTTTCAGTCTTATTGTTCATTTTATGATTTTATGATGAGATATACATAACTTCTTCGTGATTTTTGGTGATCTCCCTGAAAATACTTTCCCCATAAATGTTTCTGTTGTGTCTAGACAAGACAGCCTAGACACAATGATTAGGAAGCCGAAAGGCACGCGCTCAAACTCACGCAGGCTGGCGTGAGGTCTGAAACAGGATACGTAATGAATGCTATAAAAAAAAGTACGTAGCTTCTGGAATACTTAACTTTAATCCACATTTGTAGAATATCGCTCTTGATGATACATTAATAGAATCTCAATATCTATACTGGTAATGGCGCCCTGCTAGGCCGTAGCAAATGTAGCTGAAGGCTATGCTAACTATCGTCTCGGCAAATGTGAGCGTAATTCTCAGTGAACCATGGCTAGCAACGTCGGCTGTACAACTGGGGCGAGTGCTAGTACGTCTCTCTAGACCTGCCGTGTGGTGGCGCTCGGTCTGCCATCACTGACAGTGGCGACACGCGGGTCCGTCGTATACTAGCGGACCGCGGCCGATTTAAAAGCTACCACCTAGTAAGTGTGGTGTCTAACATTATCTGTAAACATTAATACATAGTTTGTTTGTAGTAAGTAGTCTCTCCATATTTTAGGTGCTATTTACAAGAACGTATTTTAATTTAGGTTGGGCTTCTTCTGGTATTAATCTGAACTCTTGTTTTGTTAATTATGCTTCAACAATCTTTTTAAGAGTATATATGAAGATACTAACTGTTCTCGAAAGAACAGATACCACTGATGACCGTGCAGCTTCTCTAGAATAAATGATAGTTAATTGAAACCCTCAGATGCCGACATGTGTTGTTGATATACCTCGATGGGGACAGCTAAAAATGTGTGGCCCGACCGGGACTCGAACCCGGGATCTCCTGCTCACATGGCAGACGCTCTACGGGAATCGTCACAGTAATGAGTGGACGGGCAACTATCTATTAGGTACATTACGTATGTAGATTGTGGACAGTTGGGAATGTGGGTCGCACGGAAGGCGTGCAAGAGATAAGTCCCTGCAGTCGCGCTATTCATCTGTGTCCTCTGTGGCTCACATGGATAGAGCGTTTGCCATGTAAGTAAGAGATCCTGGGTTCGAGTCCCGGTCGGGGCACACATTTTCAGCTGTCCCCGTCGAGATATATCAACAACACCTGTCGGCAGCTGAGGGTTTCGGTTATCATTTCATTTTAAGAGTGTTGGGAGGTTCCGGAGTCGCTGTTGAGGAGGCTGTAATTTTCCTCAGTATCGCTGAGAAATTGTATGCTGAGTGTTGAAATGTATGGAATTAATATATTCGTCCATGTAATTTGAGCATGAGCGACGTTGAGCAAGTATGAGTGAGCAATTGTGGTGATACATTTGCTTATGTGAGCATTTCATTCCTACTGCAACATCAGTTGCGTATGTAAGCAAATTCATCATACATCTTTTTTGCTGAGCGAACAGGCAGTGTCTGTGTGCAACACGAACGTAATTCCGATTTGCACAGAGAAATAACCATGCACAATTATTTAAGTCCGCCAAGGCAAATTGAACCTCATTTCATCATTATGAAATAGTTTGTTATAAATAAATTAAATAAATACGCTATCAAAACTCAGTGTCGACGAATCAACTGTTCGCTCGTACAAAAAACATTTGAGTTCTGGTACACGATCTAAAAGTACAAAACATGTCTCTAGTTGCTACAATTATCTTCCGACATCTTCCAGGTCGGTGACAAACACTACATATTAGGAAGGTTACATGGCATGGCACTCCATCTTCAGGCCACAAGTGGCCCATCGGGACCATCCGACCGCCGTGTCATCCTCAGGTGAGGATGCGGATAGGGGGGGGGGGGGGCGTGTGGTCAGCACACCGCTCCCCCAGTCGTTATGATGGTTTTCTTTGACCGGAGCCGCTACTATATTAGGAAGGTTAAGGGTAAAATAATTATGGAAAGTACTCATTTGGAGACATCACGACGGTTTTTTTCTTTTGTAGCACTAACCGTTTTGATGAAAAAACCGCAGTTTAACAATCTAGTTCAGTACTGCTGCTGAGCGACAGACATTGCTCTCTTTGGCATTTTTTCTACGCTACGCAGAGGTAACTCTTGGTCTTCCATTGTTCATAGAGACCACCCTGCTGTTTCTGCCTGTTTACATGTCTCTGTACTTGAATACGAATGCCTGTACCAGTTTCTTTGGCGCTTCAGAGTATAATGCTCCGGAGAAGTCTGGGATAGATTCCACCAAACCGGTGAGAAAACCTTATTCGAGGAAGCGCGTGTCATGAACTGAGGCAGTCATTGAAAAGGCTCAGTCGGTGATTTCGGAGGACTCGGGGTAATTTCCGAGGAACCTGGCATCAGAATTGAATGTCAGCGACCGAACAATCCGTAGGATGGCAGAGGAGGACCTCATTCGAGCCATTTAGTCAAAGACTGGCTCTCGGATAGCGTTGACATGTTCCGGTCAAAGTAGTCCTGGCCCCCGAATAGCCCGGATTTGAACTTCCTCGACTATTATGTTTGGAGCGTAGTCGAAAGAGTTACCAATAAGACGAGGCACCCTAATGTAGCATCTCTACCCACCGCTGTCGAAGCAGCATCCGTGAATATGGACAGCGCTCTTTTGAAGAGTGCGTGCCGTCCCTTCAGGGCAAGATTGGAGGCGGTCATTGCGGCTGAAGGGGGTTACATCGAGTAATGTTACTCTTGAAAGATACCACTATATGCATGTAAAAGGATTTTCATTTTATATTGTATTTTGTTTTAATAAATTTGCTTCAATAAAGGTTTCATTTGTCTGGATTTAAGCGCCGCACCCTGTATTATAAAAATGGATATACAGGGTGTTACAAAAAGGTACGGCCAAACTTTCAGGAAACATTCCTCATACACAAAGAAAGAAAATATGTTATGTGGTCATGTGTCCGGAAACGCTTACTTTCCATGTTAGAGCTGATTTTATTACTTCTCTTCAAATCACATTAATCATGGAATGGAAACACACAGCAACAGAACGTACCAGCGTGACTTCAAACACTTTGTTACAGGAAATGTTCAAAATGTCCTCCGTTAGCGAGGATAAATGCATCCACCCTCCGTCGCATGGAATCCCTGATGCGCTGATGCAGCCTTGGAGAATGGCGTATTGTATCACAGCCGTCCACAATACGAGCACGAAGAGTCTCTACATTTGGTACTGGGGTTGCGTAGACAAGAGCTTTCAAATGCCCCCATAAATGAAAGTAAAGAGGGTTGAGGTCAGGAGAGCGTGTACGCCATGGAATTGGTCCACCTCTACCAATCCATCGGTCACCGAATCTGTTGTTGAGAAGCGTACAAACACTTCGACTGAAATGTGCAGGAGCTCCATCGTGCATGAACCACATGTTGTGTCGTAGTTGTAAAGGCACATGTTCTAGCAGCACAGGTAGAGTATCCCGTATGAAATCATGATAACTTGTTCCATTGAGCGTAAATGGAAGAACATCAAGACATCACCAACAATGCCTGCCCAAACGTTCACAGAAAATCTGTGTTGATGACGTGATTGCACAATTTCGTGCGGATTCTCGTCAGCCCACACATGTTGATTGTGAAAATTTACAATTTGATCACGTTGGAATGAAGCCTCATCCGTAAAGAGAACATTTGCACTGAAATGAGGATTGACACATTGTTGGATGAACCATTCGCAGAAGTGTACCCGTGGAGGCCAATCAGCTTCTGGTAGTGCCTGCACACGCTGTGCATGGTACGGAAACAACTGGTTCTCCCGTAGCACTCACCATACAGTGACGTGGTCAACGTTACTTTGTACAGCAGAAACCTCTCTGACGCTGACATTAGGGTTATCGTCAACTGAAGGAAGAATTGCCTCGTCCATTGCAGGTGTCCTCGTCGTTCTAGGTCTTCCCCAGTCGCGAGTCATAGGCTGGAATGTTCCGTGCTCCCTAAGACGCCGATCAATTGCTTCGAACGTCTTCCTGTCGGGACACCTTCATTCTGGAAATCTGTCTCGATACAAACGTACCGCGCCACGGCTATTGCCCCGTGCTAATCCATACATAAAATGGGCATCTGCCAACTCTGCATTTGTAAACATTGCACTGACTGCAAAACCACGTTCGTGATGAACACTAACCTGTTGATGCTACTGATGTGCTTGATGCTAGTACTGTAGAGCAATGAGTCGCATGTCAACACAAGCACCATTACCTTCCTTTAATTGGGCCAACTGGCGGTGAATCGAGGAAGTACAGTACATACTGACAAAACTAAAATGAGCTCTAACATGGAAATTAAGCGTTTGCGGACACATGTCCATATAACATCTTTTCTTTCTTTGTGTGTGAGGAATGTTTCCTGAAAGTTTGGCCGTACCTTTTTGTAACACCCTGTATGTAGGTATGTATGTTTATATGTACGTTCCACAACTCTTTATAAACCATTGGACCAATTTGAGTGAAACTTGGTACACACATCACTTACTATCGCTGTGTCGGTAAGAATCACCAATCTATCGAAGGGGTGAGAGTGAGGGTAAAAATGAAGTGTAGCACAAGACGCTCGAATACCTTCAATTTACTCATCCAGTATTTGCGAATCAGGGCACTTTGAGACCTGCAAAAAACTTTACACATAATGTAAAGCTTTCACCAAGCTTTTTCTCGGTGACGACCTCCAAAAAATGATGAAAGGAAAAAAGTTAACCGCTTACTACATTGTCGTTGTTCATGCAGTAAAAATGCTGCATCAAGCATGAAGTTTTAATTTATTACTTCTTTACTACTGACTGTATTCGCGACACATTTTGCAGATAATATCCACATGTACCACTGAATGCGCCAGAAGGAATAATATCATTGTCCAATACATAGTTCAGGAGATGTCATAAAAAATGAGATGCTTGAAAAACTGGAGCCACTTTATGACATTGTAATTTATTACCTCGTTATTACTAACTGTTCGCAAAACATTTCACAGACGGTATCCACACGTGCCACTGGAAGTGCGCACGACCCATAGTTTAAGTCGGAATTCGCTAGAGATACAGGTGAAATGTGTGTACAAATACGTGTGAAATACATTAAATTTTTGTGAAATGCGTTTGAAATTTGTAAAAAGAACATTCTGAATCCGTGAAATGATTTCAACCAAGTTTGATACTAATATTAGTTATAATATGGAAATAAATACTCTGATGGTAAGAACCATAAGCCTCTTATTGCAGTGGGCGTGGTAACCTGGAGAGAGAAGGGGTAGGAGGAGATCGACAGACAGCGAGAGAGAAGGAGGAGATGGGGACAGATAAGGGGGGGAGGAGGGGGGGAGGAGGGGGAGGGGAAGAGAGAGGGGGGATGTGGAAATGGACAGTGAAAGGAAAGAGGAGGATATGGACAGAAACAGGTGAAAGAAACGATAGGCAGAGAGAGGGGAGGAGTAGATGAAGGGGGTGGAGGAGATGAACAGACAGCAGACAGAGGGGGAGGAAGAAATGGACAGAGACAGGGGAGAAGAGAAGACACAGAGAGAGGAAAGGAGGAGATAGACAGAGAGTGGGGAGAAGGTGAGATGGACAGAGGGAGGGGAAAGGAGGAGATGGACAGAGAGACAGTGAGGCGTAGGTGTAACAGAAAGGATGGGAGGAGGTGAACTAGGAGAGGGGGAGGAGGTGATGGGCAGAGAGAGGGGTAGGAGGAAATGGGCAGAGTGAGGGGAGTGGAGGAGATGGAGAGGAGATGGTGTAGCAGGTGGAGGACGAGATGGGCTAATAGAAGACTGGGCAATGCCTGCGAACTCAGCTAGTATACATATAAATATCTCCAGTGGTTGCAGACGCCTATTCGAGTGATGTTTAAATCATATAAAATTATTACATACTGAAATAACAAATATGGCATATTAGATTAAGTGCAAAGAACATATTATGTTGCCAACAGTGACTAATTTATACAGTACTTTAAATTATTGTTGTATTAAACTTTGTGTGTGTGTGTGCTTATTTAATAATGTACGCAGCTGTTAAAAACAGAGTTAACACCATTGTAAATGTTGTCATTTGTGTTGGTGCTATATGGTAATCTTTGCCCAGTTCTGTCGTTTGTGGTGAAAAATATGTAAATGACTCTGCGTTTGGCCATTTGTAATGAAAGACCTCTACACAATCTAGAGCCCTTTACCAAAAGTATTTATTTCTTTGCCTCCTGTTACCAGACAGATTACCTAAAAGTCGTGCACTTAATACACTGCTACGATTAATTGACATAACTTTACTTGAGGGAAAAGATTTAACCCTTGTAAACTGACGATAAAAAATAAATTGTGACTGATTACAGTAACTTTTATACTGTTTCCTCAGCATATTAAATATACAGCGATTCGTTCTTTTTGTATGCCTGCAGACGATATACTTGGCGAAATTCTACTACTGGGAGTGGGGGTACTTCCAGACTCTCGACATAACGCTGGACCGAGCCGGGTACTACATATGCTGGGGGTGCCTGGTCCTAGTTCCATCGCTGTACACGTTCACCAGCAACTACCTGGTAATGCATCCTCCAGTGGCAACCGCTCCTCTGGCAGCGGCCGCCCTCGTATTGGGACTCGCATCCGTACTTCTCAACTACCGCGTCGACTACGAGAAATTATGCTTTCGTACCGCCAAGGACGGCAGGTAAGGCAATATTTGCAAGCCGCTAGCGTAAGCACTAACAGGCGAAAATGTGGCATATGAACAAAGAAAACACTTTATTGATAGCTTACAAGTTTCTTTAATTTCCTCTATTCTTATCAGTCTGAAGACTGTTAAGTTGCATATCTCCACGCTTGTCTATCTATTTCAAGCCTTTTCTTTGCATGACTTCTGCACCCTACATCTGATTGAACCTGGGTCACCGTCTAATATTTTTGCACCAACTCCTGTCCCTACTATCAAATTAACAACTCCACGATGACTCAGAGTGTATCCTATTAACCTACCCTTTCTTTAAGTCAAGCTGTGGACAAAGTTCATTTTTCTCCAGTTCCATTCAGCACCTCTTCATTACTATTTCGATCTCTCTCATTTTCTGCAATCTTTTCAAGAAGGCGTTTCAAAAGCCTCTTTTATTTTCTTCTGTGTACTGTTTATCAACCACGTTTTACACATTTTCAGAAAAGACTTTCTAACATATAAATTTCTTGAAAAAAGAGACAGCATTGGTCGTATATTTTTTACTATCGCAAAATCGATTTTCTGTCACTGAGTGACCATCTTCAGTGCTATATTGTATAACTTAAATTAGGATGCACTGTTGTCAATAAGCTTACGGCAATCACATAGTCTATGTGATTGAGGTAAGCTTATTGACAACAGTGCATCCTGATTTAAGTTATACAATATAGCACTGAAGATGGTCACTCAGTGACAGAAAATCGATTTTGCGATAGTAAAAAAATATACGACAATGCTGTCTTTTTTCAAGTATACCTGTTATCTGGTCGTAGTGCACAGGACAACATGGAGTCGCCAATCAATATAAATTTCTATTTGACGTTAACATATTGCTCTATTTTAGAACAATTTTTCTTGCTATTACTAGACTGCGTTTTTCTTTACTTCTACTGTTGTAAATTATTCTGTTCTACAAATGATAGAGCACAGCAATTAGTTGTCCTTTTTTGCAGGTTTTATATGGCAAATCTAGATTTCGTCTGGTGCCTAGCCGTTATCAATGCACTATTTCATAGAATCAATGTATGTCAGTTCTCTGTTATTCGGACGTGTGTCAGTTCTTTCAAGACTCTTTCAGTCATGAAAGAACTTTGACAGGCGCCCGAAAAACAGGGAACTGACATGCACTGATTCTATGAAATAGTGCACTGATAATGGCTAGGCACCAGGCGAAATCTAGATTTGCCAAATAAAACCTGGAAAAAAGAACGACTGATTGCTGTGCTCTGTCATTTGAAAATCATATCACAGACGCTGAGTACACCTACGTTCCCAATAGAAGGTAACCTAATTATTTTGCTGTCCAAATAGAAAATCTCGTTTCCTAAATATTTATCTCTGTATCACATGAGACAATCATGAGATTCTTGCTCAGGGATGAATTTCGTTCCCATTAATCGAAAAATGTTCAATTTCTATTTATCTCACTGTTGACAAGATACAATTAAATTGAACAAATAAAACAAAGCTCTCTAAAGCCTGTTCAGTTTCCTGACACATAGGATCGTATTCGATTAAAATCATCTGTTAAGGCATTCGTATTACATCAAATACATCATGATGTTTCTGCCAGGATATATTGATTCAGAATATCGACTACAGCTACAGTGCACCGACTAACTTCATATTACTCAGTTACATCTTGAGGTTTTTATAAAGCCTACTGGTACATTCAGATTAGTTACTAATTCATCGCTCTACAAATTCGTACATAGATGAAAGTTTACTTTAGTCACGTTTGGTTCCTAATGCCTCAATCAGTGTTTCTGCCGCATAGTACGAGAACGTTTAATATGTGTTACAACTTTTTTGAAAGATAACCGTGAATTTCTAACTGCTTCTGTCTCCATCATGTGGCCATATTACATTAGTATTTTCTGTTCCATCGTCTCCAGACCCTTTCGTTTCTAGACGTTTTTCTAAATTACTTATTTTGTTCTTTTACTATTTGTGAGCTAGGAAAAGAAAAACATCATTACATACCTATATGTCTGCATACCTTTCAGGTGGTGGATTCACTGCTGATATCGCCACTTGATAATAACTAAAAACTGGTGCAAGATGAGTTTGTTAAAAGAAGTACTGTTCTTGTGAAAATGTTGCTAGGCCTTAGAAAGATAAAGTGGAATAACGTTTTGGTGAAATTTGGGTTCTGATCCTAGTATGGCCGTTCTCGTGTATGTACTTATGGATGCATTTAAAACTGTAGTGTAATACAAACAAAGTAAAGGGAAGTTTTACTTAATCCTGTGACAAGGAGTGTGGTAAAAAGTCATCACAAACAGAATTTATGATGGTTGTGGAACCTGTTGCAACCACAACAACAAATCAAAAGAATCTGGAAGAATTTTGCACGGCTTTTTAGAAGGAAATGCAAATATTTTAGTATGATGGAAAAAGCATTATGAAGCAAAAACATACAAATATATGCTCTGTTCTCAACGGTTTCATAAATTTAGGTGCTGATACTTGAAACGAATGGCGTTGTGACCTCTTGGATGCACACATCAGTCGCACAGAGATGCGACCACTGTCTGTGCAAAGTGATGGAGTGATGATTGTCACTATTCTAGAACGTCTGATTCAAAATTTAGTACCCCAGTTGGTGTTGTGTGCAGTGTCACGAAGAGATACGTATCGTGCAGAGTATGCTGAAATCGTGTTTGTCTATTGACATTGCAAAGCAAATTCAAAGATTTGTTTACCGGAATGGCAACGATGTTTTACTGAACAAAGAATATACTCTTCGAAAGCTGACACACGCAAGCATGGCGCGCTCACCGTCTAATTTGTTCCTGATGTCTCTTCCTTCGGTCGTCTTGTACATATTTGTATTTTTTCTTTACTACTGATACTATTACTGTATCTTCCCCAAGTTTTATCGTTATTCTGTATGCAACTATTCATCACTCTTGCCTTTGTATCATCCTTTATGTCAACACAGTGCCCATTGCGTTCAACAGTTTACCTAACTTGTCCTTTCTTTCAGCGAGAAGGAATATGTCAGTTTTCGAACCATTTGCTATGCTCTTTGATCCTGTAGCAAATTATTCACCCCTCTAAAATGTTCTTCCGCATCTTTCATTGCTTCTTCGACTTATAAATTCAACAACACTGGTGATAGGCTGTCATCTTCTTCTCTTATCTCTCTTCATTTTATGGTGAAACTTTATTTTTATAAGTATCATAAATTAGTATTCTGCCTGTGATTTACGCACATTGTTCTCAGTATTTCAGACTAGTTATGGCCTATCTTTGTGAAAATCCACTGCATGTCACAATAAGGGTCATATCATTCTTTCCAAATACTCTCGTCTGCCGTTATAAAGTACCGGACTCTATATCAAGAACTGTAATTAAATATCTCGCTACAGAAAGTAAGGACACTGAGTGAAATACTACTTTCCCCATTTTGCTTACTATCACTTGTCAAACCTGGTGGGAGCGTTTTGAATATTTCTTAAAATTCTTGCTTCGTAAAATGTGTGCACTTTATACGGGCATTATGTATAACAGATAATGCTAAATGCGAAATATTAATAATTCAAAAAGTGGAGAATTGTGGCCTATTTAGAAATATACGTAAAGAAAAAAATACTTACTGCCATAACGGTTAAAATATTCATCAACATGTGGTATAACCGTCGCAGAGCTTCCGATCGTTCTTGGTTCAATACATTTGCATGTTGGTAGAAATAGAATACACCGTGGATATCACACAGACATAAATCAGGTACTTTTCTATAGCTGAAAGCATAAAATCACACTATTTGTGAATTTATCATGTAGTTATAAAATTACTGACGCAAATGAGACACTACATGTTAGTGAAAAGTATTAAAAAAAGCTCATGTCTTTTGCATATGGTATGTTTCTCTTGTACCAATTTGAAAAAATAATTTTAGGACACCGCTTAAATCATTATCATCAATTCAATATCCACTGACAGATAATGGGCTGTTCTCCACCTTTCCAGGATTTACGGAATTCAGCTACAGGTAAACATTTTTTTGCAACATGTTTTGTATTGTCGTCTACATCTTAATTTACATTCACACCGGTACTAGTCATTTACTTTCCTGTTCCACTCACAAATAGAACGAGGGAAAGACGACTATCTGTATGCCTCTGTATCCTCTGTATGAGCCCAAATTTCTCGTATGTTCGTGGTCCTTACGGACAATGTATGTTGGAAGCTACAGAATTACTTACGATGCCGGTTCTCTATATTTTCAGCCGGCCGGAGTGGCCGTGCGGTTCTAGGCGCTACAGTCCGGAACCGAGCGACCGCAACGGTCGCAGGTTCGAATCCTGCCTCGGGCATGGATGTGTGTGATGTCCTTAGGTTAGTTAGGTTTAATTAGTTCTAAGTTCTAGGCGACTGATGACCTCAGAAGTTAAGTCGCATAGTGCTCAGAGCCATTTGAACCAATTTATACATTTTCACAATAATGTTCCTAGAAAAGAACGTCGCCTTCCCTCCAGGGATTCCCATTTGAGTTTGGAAGTATCTCCGTAACACTTGCGTGTTGTTCGAACCGACTAGGAACAAATCTAGCAGCCTTCCTCTGAATTGCTTCGACGTCTTTCCTTAATCCGACCTGGTACGGATCGCTAACACCCGAGCAGTACTCAAGAATAGGTTGCACTAGCGTCTTATATGCCTGCCCACCTTCATCGTCTCGATCTTTTCTCATCTCTTGAAATCCGCCAAAGAACTTCCTTGGTCCGTCTACCATGCATCCTCCACTATTTCATTTCCTGGTTGGTCATAATTACGTCGTCAACTCCGATCAGTTCCATGATCCCTTTGTTTATTTTGATGTCATACCTGTGTAATGCTGGGGTGCGAACACAATATTATCAGCTAGGATGGGGTCACATCTACCCCAGAATGGCGTCTGCGGGAACTGTGGGTTGTCTTCTACCGGTATCGTGGCGAGCGCGGAATTAGAAGAGGTCAGTCAGTAATAACATTCTTTATTGTGCAAGTCTTCAGTGCAAATGTTGATCACGGCGTCCTGTGGTGCCTCAGCATAGCCCCCAGCTGCGTATCCGGCCCGGAAGGCGGTGAACAGCAGGCCTGGCTTGGAGAACCCAGGACCCCAGGAGACGCCTGGAGTGCTGGATGAAGTCACTCTAGAGGTGGCCTTCCTTTTTTGACATCGGCTGGAGGCCCAAAACAAACAGTTAGGCTTGCACATCAGCCGTTAGCTGATGACCCTACTATGCGAATATGAAGCTGCTTGGACCCACCTACCCCATCACGCCACAACGTTTCGAGAATGGATTACTGAAAAAACAGTACTGAAAAAATCGCCCTTCAGCCAAAGGCTACACAATTTGTATTTGAAGATGGTTAAAATATATAAAAGGTGACAGTAAAAGTTGATTTTGTAAAAAATACGTAGGTGGACGATATTTACGATTCTTACATTAAAATAAATGACAATAAACGAGGATTTGGTGAAATACCCATAGATGTAAAATACTGATGGTTTTTAAAAGTCGTTTGGCAATTTTATATTACAGTTAAAAGATAGTCATTGATGCCAGGGTGTAATGGTGATGCCAAGTGACACATGAAAAAGGTGGTATGATGAAGGTGTCTGCAGAGAAACCCTGGGTTGGATTAAATAGTCATTCCTCAGGAAGAGACGTGCTGCCCCCTAGTCACTCGTGACCGGATGGAGATGTGTTTTTTTTTGGTGCGGCTAGCGACCTCGTGCTGATGCATGGTGAGGTAGACAGTGGTCGGTAGCTTTCGGTGCCCCTCTGGTGGTCTGGGTTTTTATTTATTGATGTTCCCGTGTGGCTACTATGGAGCACGCGCGTGTGACTTACTTTGAGTCGCACATCGTAACTGTCGTGAGGGCTGTGGCAGGTGTTCCTGGTCACAATAGCTGACCCTTCGTGTGAATTCTGCACTTCGTCACTTTGTGGTAGGTTCATATTGATAACACCAAGTCTCGTCAACTGTGACGATTTTTTTCAGAAAAGAACTGAGCACGTTTTGCATTCCAATTAAGTCACGGAAGGTGCCCATGTGCCGTCTTTTTTGTTCAGATGTCAAGGTGTGTGGGATAAACTTCGCACACACTTTTCTCTTCTTCAAAACACGCTGGGGAAGGTCTTGAATACTTGATTTAAAGATATTCCTCCATCGCGATTTGTGAGAGAACCATGCTGACACACTACAGCTGCAAATACATTACTTAACACTGACTCCTCGTAATGGACTAGTGGAATTCACTTCTGTTCTTTATAGCTGTTAGTTCAAGCTGACACGATGGATACTGCCCTGGCCTCAATTACACAAATTTGGAAATTTGTGGTAAGGTCTTACGGGACCAAACTGCTGAGTTCATCGGTCCCTAAGCGTATACACTACTTAATCTAACTTAAACTAACTTATGCTATGGACAACACCACACACACCCATGCCCGAGGGAGGACTCGACCCTCCGACGGGGGGGGGGGGGGGGCGCACGGACCGTGACAAGGCGCCCGAGACCGCGCGGCTCGCGCTTACACACAAAGAATAAAATCAATCACGGAATCTTTTCCATGGGTGGCGTAAGAACATCGACTGGCGTGAAGATGGCGTTGGCTGTAGTCAGAATTTCTGGAACCAATTGTAGTAGAAATACAACTGATGTTAGTAACTTAGTGGCGAGTATTTATAGTCGCTCTGCCCAGCTATGTTGTAACAGGGCCCTGCATCCAACCAGGAATGTGACTATGGAGGTGTATAAATTCATGCCATCACTGCAACAGATCAAGATCTTGCAGCATACTGTGCCAGCAGTGTTCTAGCACCCAGCAGCAGGATTTCATAGGCAGCTTCCCTGCCCATCTCTTACACAACGTCTGGACTGTGGCAGTTGCCGCAACACTTCTTTGCCCCCTTAGGAAGCTTCTGTCCTTCGAATGCCAGGCTGGTGAATTTCTTAAAATAACCTAATACTATAACGTTTACATTCTCTTACACCTTTATTTACCATTTTCTGACTGATTATCTTTTTTCTTTGTTCACCTTGCCACATAGTCTATGGGGACTGATACACCAACTACTGTTTCAAATCTTTGGTCGACCCCGCTCAGTTGGTATGTAATAGAATGACCCGGTGCTGGTAACTGCTGCAGCATTGCCCAATACTTTGGAACACTAATGCACTCCTTCTCAGCAGTTATCATAAAGAGAACGAAGTATGGAAGGATCTAGGGTATTATTCTGGTACGTCAGGTTCCTAACTGGCAGTATTGTTAAAGGATTATCTGGCAAATACAGCTGAGGATACGTTAGATTCAGGGTCACAGGCGCTGTTGTTGTTGCTGGAAGCTGAAAAGTCGGTCCTGAGATATCACACTTCTTTCCATTCAGTATTACTCCGCTGTTCCACAGTTCTAAGTGTTCTGTTCCCTATGAATCTCCCTGCTTGTAGAAAACGGTGATAACTACCACCGGGTCATGTATGGTGTATATCCAGCGAAGTCCTATCTTCTGGAAATATGGTTATGTTGCGAGTATGTAGTGCGGACATCCTCCCTCACCTGCCTCCCCAAGAAACGGCTCCACCTGGCATTTCTCTATAACAGTTTGGACTACAATGGAATGGTGTACTGTGATCTGCTCTGTTTGTTATCTAAATTTGGAACCTGAACATACCCATACCTATACTTCACTTTCACTATGTCCATACCAAACATAAAAAATAGTATTCTTTCCCATCTGTCGTTCATTGCAAAACAAAGCACAGCCGCAAATTACTACAATAACAATTCACCAGATTCTACACGCAATATCTGACAAATAATTGTTGACATACCACAAGGGTGAAAGTCATTCAAACTTTATAATTTCCAGACTAACATTGTTCTTGTCATCTGTCAGCATCACTAGACTACCAGCCAGGAACCATACAGTGGTATAGTTACACCAGTGATCCATGACGTTGGCACACTCTTGAGCGAAATTCAAATATTTATAAATAAAAACAAAAGAATTCATCATCTGTACATGATTCAGTTCACATACGCTCATCACTGTGGTACACGACATTAAAAATGCACCTAAAACAAATAACAAAAATGGCTCTAAGTATTATGGGACTTAACATCTGAGGTCATCAGTCCCCTAGACTTAGAACTATTTAAACCTAACTAACCTAAGGACGTCACACACATCCATGCCCGGGGCAGGATTCGAACCTGTGACCGTAGCAGCAGCGCGGTTCCGGACTGAAGCGTCTAGTAGCGCTCGGTCATAGCGGCCGGCCAAATAACCAAAAAAAAAAATTAATACAGTATACCTTCCTCTTTTTGTCATCTTAATGTATGGAGTGGTCTGCTCCAATTGAGTGTTACCTACCCCTTGCTACCTCCTCACCACTCTTCAGGTACTGACGCCAGTAATGGTGGTAAAGAGTCCATCTCACCATGATAGGGCAATATACACTCAATGTGGATAATTATTGTATGGGTAGGAATTTGTAGGTCCACTTTCATCAGTGAGATGATCTCAACCACGTGGCATTGGTCTTGATAATGGGTAAAATATTTTTTCGTCTTTATGAGTTTGTTAACATCACCTGCTGTCCTACATGGCAATGTGGTAACTTACAATTCCGTCATCTAATTCTGTTTGTGACATTCCAGGGCTCTTTGTACTTGTTTCTATACCTTCCATAAAGTTCTGGCGAAATTCTGTAGTGAGTCTCCATTCCTCTCTACGTTAGGCTTTAATACCATTTTCTGGCTATCTACTACTGCGTATGGCGCTTGTACTTTCTGCAACTCTGTAGCGGTGCTATCCACTTCGTATAATACTGAACCATTTGACAGAGGTCGTCTGCATGCCCATGGGTTCTGCCTGCTGGATGAACTCAGCAAGCTTGGAATTTGCATCCTTCAGAACCAACAGCCATTTCAGTGACAGAAATGCACAGCCATGTGTATCATTGCTTGCTTCACTTTACAGTACGAATTCCTTCTCATACACTCCTGGAAATGGAAAAAAGAACACATTGACACCGGTGTGTAAGACCCACCATACTTGCTCCGGACACTGCGAGAGGGCTGTACAAGCAATGATCACACGCACGGCACAGCGGACACACCAGGAACCGCGGTGTTGGCCGTCGAATGGCGCTAGCTGCGCAGCATTTGTGCACCGCCGCCGTCAGTGTCAGCCAGTTTGCCGTGGCATACGGAGCTCCATCGCAGTCTTTAACACTGATAGCATGCCGCGACAGCGTGGACGTGAACCGTATGTGCAGTTGACGGACTTTGAGCGGGGGCGTATAGTGGGCATGCGGGAGGCCGGGTGGACGTAACGCCGAATTGCTCAACACGTGGGGCGTGAGGTCTCCACAGTACATCGATGTTGTCGCCAGTGGTCGGCAGAAGGTGCACGTGCCCGTCGACCTGGGACCGGACCGCAGCGACGCACGGATGCACGCCAAGACCGTAGGATCCTACGCAGTGCCGTAGGGGACCGCACCGCCACTTCCCAGCAAATTAGGGACACTGTTGCTACTGGGGTATCGGCGAGGACCATTCGCAACCGTCTCCATGAAGCTGGGCTACGGTCCCGCACACCGTTAGGCCGTCTTCCTCTCACGCCCCAACATCGTGCAGCCCGCCTCCAGTGGTGTCGCGACAGGCGTGAATGGAGGGACGAATGGAGACGTGTCGTCTTCAGCGATGAGAGTCGCTTCTGCCTTGGTGCCAATGATGGTCGTATGCGTGTTTGGCGCCGTGCAGGTGAGCGCCGCAATCAGGACTGCATACGACCGAGGCACACAGGGCCAACACCCGGCATCATGGTGTGGGGAGCGATCTCCTACACTGGCCGTACACCACTGGTGATCGTCGAGGGGACACTGAATAGTGCACGGTACATCCAAACCGTCATCGAACACATCGTTCTACCATTCCTAGACCGGCAAGGGAACTTGCTGTTCCAACAGGACAATGCACGTCCGCATGTATCCCGTGCCACCCAA
Organism: Schistocerca cancellata; assembly: GCF_023864275.1. Lineage (NCBI taxonomy): Eukaryota > Metazoa > Arthropoda > Insecta > Orthoptera > Acrididae > Schistocerca > Schistocerca cancellata. The sequence goes on from NC_064629.1 coordinate 67,683,278, forward strand.
CGTGCTCTAGAAGGTGTAAGTCAACTACCCTGGCCAGCAAGATCTCCGGATCTGTCCCCCATTGAGCATGTTTGGGACTGGATGAAGCGTCGTCTCACGCGGTCTGCACGTCCAGCACGAACGCTGGTCCAACTGAGGCGCCAGGTGGAAATGGCATGGCAAGCCGTTCCACAGGACTACATCCAGCATCTCTACGATCGTCTCCATGGGAGAATAGCAGCCTGCATTGCTGCGAAAGGTGGATATACACTGTACTAGTGCCGACATTGTGCATGCTCTGTTGCCTGTGTCTATGTGCCTGTGGTTCTGTCAGTGTGATCATGTGATGTATCTGATCCCAGGAATGTGTCAATAAAGTTTCCCCTTCCTGGGACAATGAATTCACGGTGTTCTTATTTCAATTTCCAGGAGTGTAGTTTGGAAAAATCAACACCAGACCAATTGTCAACAATTATTTTAATTTGCTGAACACATCCTTACACACTCATGGTTCTCATTGGGAGTGGGACGTTTCAGAACAAACTTTCTATAACAATTTGCTGAGCCCAAAAAGTCTAACTCTTTCTCCATACGTGGCGTCCAAAATTCTGAATAGCTTTTACTAGTGTGGTGTCTGTTTGTGCTGCCTTATGACTGATCACGTGTCCCAAATATTTTAGTTCCTGTAGTGTGAAGTAATACTTCTCTGTAGTCGCTGTAGGTGTGTTGCACACAGCCAATTAAACACCTTCCTTAGCTGTAACACATGTTCATCCATATTCTTCACAAAGGTAATTATTTCATCCAGATTTGCTATATGTGTCCTTGGAGTGTTTTGCAGTGGCACGCTTCAATAAAATCTCCTCATTTTACGAGCCCTGGCAGTCAATGATTTTATGTCCTGATGACAATGGTGGAGGCAGGTATCGAAAGTTCGAGTATTTTATACGAAGTGACATAGCTTGTAAACCAAAAAGATTTTATCAAATATACTGTAGACTGATTTGGTTTTAACCCTCACAAAACTGCATCTAATAAACACTGAAATTTGGCTGGTATACTCTCTAATCCAAATGGTATACAATGATACTGGTAGTGAACCAAAGGAACCAAAAATGCCATTTTCCACAAGTTCTCCAGTGCTGCTTCTAGCTAATAGTAGCCACTCGTTAGATCAGTGGTCGGGAAATACCTAGACTGTCTCAGATTATACACAGTTTCCATTATATGTGAGATTGGTAAAGCATCTCTAATTGTACAACTATTGAGGGTATCTGACCCCAGAGATCACTACCATCCACTCCACATGACCTATAGTGTGGTGGGGCCAACCTCCCCTTTCCCACGAGGTCCGAACTTACAACATCCACCTATGGACCTGTGTCCAATAGAAACTGACGTTCTCTACAATTAACTAAACCAGTTAAGCAAAATTTCCCCTCTGCACACGCTTTAGTTGTAATAAAATTTACTGAGAGTGCTGCTAAGTACCGTGGGGCCTCCATTGCCATGTAATGGTAGGTTACCATTCTCATTCCATGTCTTTCTATCATATGCCTCATTCTGTCTGCAATCTCGTTCTTGATGCCTTACTCTCCCTCATTTTCAACACTGCAACTAATGGCACTCTCGTCATATGTGGCCTGACCAACCGCAATGCTAATGCTTGACCTCGGCGGACTTGGGTCACTATGTCTATTTCCTTCAATGCTGTTGCCATTCCTATGACTCAAGCTACTCTTTAAAAAATTTTGCCAATCTTTTCGTGATGCACTAAGTGACAACCCCCATAAAAATGCATCCAACGCTCTTTGTGCTGGCTCTTGCAGAAGAACCCTGTTAATGTCACCACATTCCATCAGTTCATACACATTGCTCTAAGTTTTATAATCCTGTCCATCAAACCGTCAACTCACTTCATGATACACTGTTCTAGTGCTTCCGGTTATATCTACAACTATTCTTCCTCTTATATCACTATAACAAGCCTGTCCTCAGAATTTCAAATATCTCTGCATTCCACAAATAATTGTGATACATCATGTATGTGTTCACACCTCCTACCAAAAATAACTTGTCCATATGCAAAAATTGTCCCTGTGGTCAACTTCCTAGCTTTTCAGTTGTTAACAGGTTGTCTATTAATACTAAGACATCCTCCCCAACTTAATCTAGAAAAGAAGAAACTAGCGTAGTGATTCAACATTTGAGATGGGTACTGACACACTGGAGGAGGACCTGTTCTCTCTTAATGCATCTAATTGTTATGCAAGTCCGTGTTATCTGACTGCATTTGTGCTTTTGGACTGCCTCCTCAATGGTAAACCCGTGTACACCTGCAAAGCCTTTGTCTACAACAAAGGGAAAAATTCAGTAGGGATGCACTTCCTACTACTATCACCATTCCACTTTTTACTACAGACACTTCCAATCCTTAGGATTGAGTGCATCAACCATGTGCATTCTCTACATTCTCTGGCGTAATGCCTAGGCATTACACATTTAAAACGAACCACTGCTGGACGCATGGAGTTTTGTGCCCGAAGTGCTTACATCGCCCACACCTAATTCATTGCGAACCACCGTCTGTTTTCTTAGTATGCCACCTGAAGTTACTTAAATCGATGACTGAGTCCACGTTCACCAGTCGTACCTTCGACCCAGCTCTCCAGTTCAGGTGATTAGAGGTTGTCAGTGTAGTCGCATGGAAAAAAGTAAAAACGGTTCATTTCATTGTTGGTTACAATGTCTGTGTTTATGCAATAACTGTATCATCATAATACAAAGTCGTTCAGATATGCATGCTTATCTGAAGGAACAGACACTATCACTGAAGATTACAGCTGGGCTAAACATTACGAAATAGTTCCGAATTCTGAGACAATACACTGACACCAGGTGTTTGCGACATATGAAAATTGGTGCCAGATCTGGAATCGAACTCGGATTTCCCACTTATTGAAAGTGATCACCTTACTCATTCCAGCTGTACGAACATGCCTCAATGACTAATCCTAACTTCCATATGTCACGTAGTCACAACCATTATACTCGCACGTTTTGTAATTCCCGCAAAGGGAAACAAGTAACATATCATCATTTTAGCACGATGAGCCATGGATACATCACTCATACTTACAGTGTCTGTGTTTTATACGGTGTGTGTATCTTCACAGTACAAAATCCTTCGACGGTCTAAAATGACGATATAATATTTGTGTCCCTGTGTGAGAATCACTAACTATGCAAGCATAAGGACCATGACTACGTGACATACGGAAGTTCGGATCGGTCCTGCTGGCGTGCTCGGACAGCCAATATGGTTAAGGCGACCGTTCGCGATAAGCGGGAAATCCAGACCCGAATCCTGGTCAGGCACAAATTTTCGTGTGTCAAAAACAACTGACGTCAACACATAATCGCAGAATGAGTAACAATTTTGTGCAATTAGTTTCCACTCACCACGTTCAAATGATGCAGATGAGCACTGGCCTGCAACGTCACTCTCTCTTACTGGCTTTCATTTGACACCAAACGTAAAGGTTTCGGCAGTGTAAACACCATTAATAGTTCTGTCAGAATTGCGTGTGTGGGATCTATGATTTGCATTCTGCGAGTACCCTGGCGAGTGAGAGCTCAACAGAACGAGCTATAGTATGAATACAGGTGCAGTTACTGGCTGATAAGCAAGTCTTCATGGTCCCTCTGCGCAGCTATGTAGCTACACGACCCCGCGTCCTGACAAGTTGGTGACAACGATTGCCACGGCATGTGTAAATTCTGCCAACCACTATGGTGGTTGGTGGTCTGGCAGTATGGTTGCTGTTCATCCGGCAGCAGGATTTTGTACACAGCTCGCCTGCCCACCTCTCAACAGGTTGTGAAATCCCTAATGTGACTCTTGCTGTAACAAGTAATCTTTAATATTTTATGAAAAACCGCAACCACCCACTTTTTATGTATTTTTATTTATGCCAGTAAGCGTTTCGGGCTGTCACCTATCTTCAGTTGGCGTTATACGTATTTCAGTCTGCACTTAGCACATCGTTAAAAGTATAATAATCTCCAACAACTGTCTTCCTGTTTCTTGTTGAATGGCCTTCAATTTTTCAACACTTTTTGAATGAAACAGTCCAAGTCTCCATGCTAAACATAAAAACTGGTAATATTCCCCATATAAGCTTTACTTTGAGACACATCGAAAGCTTAGTTTTTAAACCCCTGTTTAGTTTCCCAGAATCACTCAACGACAATTTTACTCTTCTGTTGAATTTTTTGCTGTTCTTTTGGACGTTGTCTTCAGCTGTCATAAATACGTTAACAGGACTCTGCAATGTCGATCTGACATCACTACGATCCTGTGTACGGGAGCTTGGTGGCTGTTACAGTTGAGGTTTCTAGCGTGCCAAAAAACAATAGATTTTTGGGGGTACTAATACATCTAGATGTCATTGTGACTTTTCTGTTCTTGTTGGTTCAGTTCTTGTTGGCAGTACTTTGATGACTGTAGCTACTGTGGCAGGCAGTCACGCAGATTATGGTGGCCTTTTCCACACAAGGAGGCAAAAGATTAATAGTAATGAGTATATATTAGTATAAATTGGTATATGTTAATAATGAATTAAAGTGGGTCTGCCTTCTTCCAAGAAGGCTCGTTTAATCCCCAAACATGATTCACCACAGTTTTAGCATCTTCAGTACTTTTTTTTCCTTTATTGTTTCTGAAATACATATGTACGAAATAATTCATACTAGGAAGGTATTGACATCATACTTTGTTGTTGTTTAATCTACCTCTGTATTTCACTATTTTAGGGTTCCGCACCTCAATGGGCAAAACAGAAACCATTATAAGATCACTTTTCTGTTCGTCTGTCTGTTAAGCCCTGTTTTTCTCAGGAACGGGCAGAAGTTGAGATTTATGTTAAATACAAAGGTCTACAGCCCCTTGTCGGTGCAAAACATTTAAGCTTCTAAGTCAAGAAATCAAAGGGTACGACACTTCATGTCACATATTTTGATCCTTGCAAATTCACTCATCAAAACCTATGAAGTAGAGTCATGAGATTTGGCAAGATCAAGTTTTCACAGCATAAGTAAAGACAAAAACCCGAAAACTGTTAATTCGTAATTATATCACATAAAAATACTTTTTGCTGTTAGCTGTTAGCCTGTCCATCTATTGAGGCCCTTTTTCCCAGGAACGGGTGGTGGTATCGAGTTTAAATTTATGTCAAATACTAAGGCAGACGATCCATTGCCGTTATAAAAAAATTAAGTTTCTATGGGAAAGCAATCAAAAGCTACGGCCATTTATGTCACAAACTTTGATCCTCTCAAACTCACTCATCGAAAACTATAGAGTACTTTCCACTGACTTAGAATCATGAAATTTGGCAAGAAGCAAGGTTGTACAGTATAAGTAACGAAAAAAATCCGTAAATTGTTAATTTTTAATTCTATCACATACAAATGTTTCACATAAATCGCATAACATTTTTTCCCCATTTGTTGTCCGTCTGTCTGTAAGTCTGTTAAGACCCTTTCTTCTCAGCAAATTTCTAAGAAATTATAAGATCTAAGGTCCCTTGGCGGTGTAAAAAATGTAAGCTTCTACGTCAGTGTAGTCAAAAGACACTGTTATTCGTGTCACATATTTTGATACTCACAAACTCAATCATCAAAGCCTATAGATGAACTATGTAAATACAGATGCAAGTTTGTAAAGAACCCTCGGAGCACGAGTCCTACCTGCGCTTGTCCCGGTGTTTTTTGTTTTTTTTTTTTTTTTAACCTTATGTGTGCCTTGTAGCTGCCAACAGAAATCAGCCACAAGTCTAAATTGAAAGATCTTTCATTTGTAAGACATTTTTTTTTTTTTTACCTTATGTGTGCCTTGTAGCTGCCAACAGAAATCAGCCACAAGTCTAAATTGAAAGATCTTTCATTTGTAAGACATTTTTTTTTTTTTACCTTATGTGTGCCTTGTAGCTGCCAACAGAAATCAGCCACAAGTCTAAATTGAAAGATCTTTCATTTGCAAGACAGGTATGTTAGGACAACATCTGAATTGAAATTTTGTCCAGCACGTAGCCGTTAAACTACACAAGGTACATCACAAGTCATGTTACACACATATTGAGGTTGTAGGGGGGGACTCAGTAGATCAAGTTTAACGCGGGAACCCCTGTCCGAAAACGTCATCCAACGACGCTATAGAACGTCAAAGTAACAGGCGCCGGCGCCTATAAATGTATGTATATAGGCGTTCTCTTCCCTTGTTAAAGACTTTCTAGAATGATGGAGAAGAATAAATGTATAAATTTGAGGCAAGGGTCCCTGTACCGGAAACGAACGAGGCGAAAATTATAGGCGGAAACCATTCTGATACTTCTGGCAATGGTATACAGGGTATCCCAGCTATCTTGTCCACCCAAAATATCTCTGGAACAATAACAGCTATTGGAAAACGACTTTCACCGGTATCAATGTAGGGCTGGGGCCCATGAATGTACATATTTGGAAACATTCTAAAACGAAAGAATATGTGTTTTTTAACACAAACTTATGTTTTTTTTAAATGGACCTCCTGTATTTTTCCTTCAGAAATCCATAGTATGACAAAGCACATACACAATGGCGTTGATTGCATCGCAATATCTCCATTACATCCCGAGATATTAAGACGCGAAATTGACGCTTGAAACAGCCGACATGCACTGCTAGCGCACGTCCTGAGGCTCAGGCGTAAACCCCATGCTGCCCTTTCAAATGGTTCAAATGGCTCTGAGCACTATGGGACTTAACATCTATGGTCATCAGTCCCCTAGAACTTAGAACTACTTAAACCTAACTAACCTAAGGACAGCACACAACACCCAGCCATCACGAGGCAGAGAAAATCCATGACCCCGCCGGGAATCGAACCCGGGAATCCGGGCGTGGGAAGCGAGAACGCTACCGCACGACCACGAGATGCGGGCCATGCTGTCCGTAATCGCGATGTGATTGACATGCGTAATCACACTTCCATACTTATCAAGAGGTCCGAAACGAATAATACGGTCTGCTGCGCGATTCCGGGCAACATGGGGTTCACGCCTGAGCCTCAGGACGTGCGCTAGCAGTGCATGTCGGGTGTTTCAAGCGTCAACTTCGCGTCTTAATATCTCGGGATGTAATGGGAATATTGCGATGCAACCAACGCCATTGTGTATGTGCTTTGTCATGCTATGGATTGCTGAAGAAAAAATACAGGGTTATTACAAATGATTGAAGCGATGTCACAGCTCTACAATAACTTTATTATTTGAGATATTTTCACAATGCTTTGCACACACATACAAAAACTCAAAAAGGTTTTTTAGGCATTCATAAATGTTCGATATGTGCTCCTTTAGTGATCCGGCAGACATCAAGCAGATAATCAAGTTCCTCCCACACTCGTCGCAGCACGTCCCCATCAATGAGTTCGAAAGCATCGTTGTTGCGAGCTCGCAGTTCTGGCACGTTTCTTGGCAGAGGAGGTTTAAACACTGAATCTTTCACATAACCCCACAGAAAGAAATCGCATGGGGTGAAGTCGGGAGAGCGTGGAGGCCATGACATGAATTGCTGATCATGATCTCCACCACGACCGATCCATCGGTTTTCCAATCTCCTGTTTAAGAAATGCCGAACTTCATGATGGGAGTGCGGTGGAGCACCATCTTGTTGAAAGATGAAGTCGGCGCTGTCGGTCTCCAGTTGTGGCATGAGCCAATTTTCCAGCATGTCCAGATACACGTGTCCTGTAACGTTTTTTTCGCAGAAGAAAAAGGGGCCGTAAACTTTAAACCGTGAGATTGCACAAAACACGTTAACTTTTGGTGAATTGCGAATTTGCTGCACGAATGCGTGAGGATTCTCTACCGCCCAGATTCGCACATTGTGTCTGTTGCACTGTTATGACTGACTGATGTGAGTGCATTTCAAGCACGACGTACGCTTTCTCGGCTCCTGTCGCCATTTTGTCTTACTGCGCTCTCGAGCGCTCTGGCGGCAGAAACCTGAAGTGCGGCTTCAGCCGAACAAAACTTTATGAGTTTTTCTACGTATCTGTAGTGTGTTGTGACCATATGTCAATGAATGGAGCTACAGTGAATTTATGAAATCGCTTCAGTCATATGTAATAGCCCTGTATAGGAGGTCCATTAAAAAAAACAACATAAGTTTGTGTTAAAAAACACATATGCTTTAGTTTTAGAATGTTTCCAAATATGTGCATTCATGGGCCCCAGCCCTACACTGATACCGGTGAAAGTCGTTTTCCAATAGCTGTTATTGTTCCAGAGATATTTTGGGTGGACAAGATAGCTGGGACACCCTGTATATGTAGTGGTGATGTTGTTGCTCAGATTCTATGGTGCCGGCCGCGGTGGTCTAGCGGTTCTAGGCGCTCAGTCCGGAGCCGCGCGACTGCTCCGGTCGCAGGTTCGAATCCTGCCTCGGGCATGGATATGTGTGATGTACTTAGGTTAGTTAGGTTTAAGTAGTTCTAAGTTCTAGGGGACTGATGACCATAGACGTTAAGTCCCATAGTGCTCAGAGCCATTTGAACCATTTTTTGATTCTATGGTAGGCAACTTTCAGAGGTGGTAGGATGGACGAAAACAAGACGAAGTTTCAAGAAAGCATGGGCTACAAAACGCATACATTAAGGGCTATGAGCACTTGTTCAATAGAGATGTGTTTCACGGTAGTGAAGATGAACAAGTGCTCATAGGTCCTCGGATATCACTTTAGAGTCCATGTTACTGGACATTTTTTCCTAGTTTTGGTCCATACTACCACCTCTGAAAGTTGCGTACCACACAATCTTAACAACAACAGTACCAGTATACGTATTCCACTGTCAGAGTTATAAGAACGGTTGTCGCTTATGACTTTCGACTCATTCGTTTCCGGACAGGGACCTTGTGGGATGGCGGGTGGAAAAGTTTGAATTATATATATATTTGTTGCCGTTCTCAACACAGGCTCTCATTTATACTTTTATCGTTCTCCATCATCCTAGAAAGTTTGTAGCACCGTCACGGAATCACCTGTATATTACATGCAATGAAGGCGCCGGCGCTCTGTAACATCGTTGGATGACGTTTCGGACCGTGCGCTCCTACGCAAAGCTTAATCTACTAAGTCCCGTCGACAATGTCTGGAAGTATGTGACATGAATTGTGAAACCCTCTCTATAATCCGGGAAAAGAGTGGTATATGCCACTTTTTTGACGCTTACCACTGCTGTAATTGACATGCCGTGAGCAGTACTTGGTTTTTATTTGCCTTCTGAAAGTGTTGTTGGTAATGTTTTTATGTTTAAAATGATCTGTGGAGATCTGTAAAATTTCGCGGTGTTTGGGTTTGGAAAATAATTTGATGTGATTTGCTATTCATAGATTGTGTTGCGGATTTTTAACAGCATTTCGTTACCTTTTCACTTGCTCGCTGGTGAATTCTGAATGTTTGCATGTTGATATGACTCAAGCGTACTGTTTCACTGCACATTTATGTTTCAGATACGCTGTTAGCAATCGTTTGTTTTACTGTTTTGTTTTAGACTAGCGGCCGTGAATTTTGAATTTGGTCCGAAGTGTTTTCATTTTGTGTGTTTGAGAAAGAGAGAGAGAGAGAGAGAGAGTTGTGTGTGTGTGTGTGTGTGTGTGTGTGTGTGTGTGTGTGTTTGCTGCGTAAAACCAAGCAAAGGGGTTCAGCGCAGCGCGGCGCGTCCGGTTTGACGTAAAACCGCGCCACTCCGCGCACAACGAACAAGTTCCACGAAGTGTCGGTACATCAAAGGAAATGGTTCGTTCATGTGCGGCTCTGCTTGGACGGTGTTCCTCAAATGTACAGTGGAACAATGTGTCTAAGCCATATTAATACAATAACATTCAGAATTCACTAATGAACGCGAGAAAAGGTAACGAAATGCTATTAGAAACACGCAACACAATCTATAAACAGCAAATCACACCAAATGGTTTTCCAGACCAAACGACACAAAATTTTATCGATGTACATAGGTAATATTAAAAAATGAAAACAATAACTACAACAACAAAAATTTAGCAGGCCAATGAAAATCAAGTATAGTTCAGGGCACGTCAGCTACAGCAGTGGTAAGTGGAAAACGTAAGGGAATATGTCACTGTTTTATCGGAGTATGTAGTAGAAAGCCTATATTGTAAACCAGAATTCAATTTAGATGTTTCCCGAACAACCATGTGTCGCAAGGGACACGTTGTATTAATTTAGGCTTGAGGCTGATTTCTGTTGACAGCTACAGGGAAGTAAAAACGGTGAATTACATATATAATCTAAACAAGAAGGAAGTCTGATATCAACGTATTCCTAACCTATATAATTTATTATATGAGTGTCACAGACAATAATTCATTGTTAACTTCTACAAGCACGGGAATAGAGCTTAAAATTCCACCATGATAGCATATATTATTATAAATTAGTACTACACCAACTTAATCTTCCTCTTACGTGCAAAGTCAACAAAAAAAAGTGGGAGATATTAGTGTCGGTGTGAGCCTCGTAATACGTCTATGTCACTATAATATGTGTCTTCACAAACAGAATGCAAAAGGTTGTGCTGAATAACTCAGATAATGTCTGAAAGGTAGAAAATTTTGGTGACCAAACTAAAAAAAAAAAAAAAAAAAAAAAAAAAAGCAAAAGGAGTACCACAAGGATCAATTTTGGGTCGACTCTTATTATATATATACGACCTTCCACTTAACTTTCAATAAGCAAAATTGGTACTTTTTGCAGACTAGTATTATTATCAATCCCATTAGGGAGAAAGCAACTGAAGATTGGTAAATGATATTTTTCAAAGAATTCGTATGTGGTTTTCTCAGAATGGACCATCCATAAATTTTGAAGAAAACACACTACATTCAGTCCTGTACAACAAATAGAGTCATATCAATAACTAATGTAACACATGAGCAAGAGTCAGTAAATGGGGTACATAGTTTCAGATCCTGGGGCATGTGTAGTGATGAAAACGTGAACCAGAAGAAGCATAGCTCTGAATTTCTCGAACAGTTAAGTTCAGCTATTTTTGCTCTTCCTATAATTACTAATCTTGGAAACAAACGCATCAGCCTCGTGATATATTTTGCATATTTTCATTCAACAATGTCGTACGAAAAAATTTCTGGGGTAACGCCAATTAGAAAAAAGTGCTGATTGTACAAAAGCGAGTAGTAAGAATAATATGTGGTGTCTTATTATGTAGGTACCCCTTCAAGGAGCTAGGCATTTTAACTGCACCGTCACAATACATATTTTCGCTAGTGAAATTCGTCATAACTAACCCATCACAATTTGAGAAGGACAGTGATACCCATATCTACAACACTAGAGGGAAAAATCACCTTCATTCCCATATATAATGCGGTCAGTGGCTCAGAGAGGAGTTCAATGCGCAGCAGTAAAAATTTTTGATCATATGACCAATAACATAAACTGTCTGACATATAGCGAAACCAGTTTTAAATCTAATTTAAAATCATATCTCCTGGACAACCCCTTCTATATCATTGACGAATCTCTGCTTACAAACTGGTAGCCATTAAAAACACTTGTTTTGAAGTGTAGTTGCATGAATAGGAATGAAATGGTAATGTGTTGATTAATGTTAACTATTCATGTAGGGGAAAGTGGACGAAAATGACATACTTAAAAGTTCATTGCAGGTATGAATTAAACAACGCCTTCAGTCACAACTTTTTCGTGTTTTATTAACTACACGATGCATTTCGGACCCTGTGGGTTCATCGTCAGGTGTAATTTGTCTCAATACATGTTTTATTTCTTCTGCTGAATGAGAAAAATTACACCTGATGGAGGACCTACAGGGTCCGAAATGCATCGTGTAGTTAATAAAACACGAAAAAGTTGTGACTGAAGGCGTTGTTTAATTCATACCTGCAATGTTTTGAATACAGTCACGTTTTAAGATGCAAAATACGGATAAAATTAAATTAAAAAAGTTAATTATTTCTCACAGTCCATGTACGCCAATTAAAATTATATAAATGCAATTTTACGTTAGACTGAGGTTTCTAGAGTAGGATGTCATAAAGAAGTTCAGTGTAAAATAATTAGTTTCACTATGAATTCATTATTTCAAAAATGTTGTCAGCATGTCATTCTGGACTACCTTGTGCGGCTAAATGATACAAGTTTTCAATAGGCAGAGTTATTCCTTTATTTTTACTACTAAATTATTAATGTAAGGATAAATTACAGAATGAACATATATCATGCCTTAATTAAGGATTAGAACAGTAATCCTAACAAATTAACAATGTGAATTCGTAAGATATACCAAAATTTATGGCAAATTATTTCCAGGAAATTAGAACCTTACCACTCAGCTATAAAAAATACTATTTGTTATTGCTAGTTACTGTTTCAATTTCTAATAGGCTTTTTATGAACAGACACACTGCGTTTCAGCAATCGATAAGCTACGTGATGGAGCAGCGCAAAAACAACATAATACTGTGTCATTTTACCCTCTTCAGCCCAAACGTAATCTTTGGTCATAAGCTCGAAAACTAACAAACACACAATCAAAATATTGCTACAGATTTAAAGATTTACTTTTATAAGATATCCGCCTGATAGTAAATCTTCCACACAAATAATCAATACTGCACAATTTTAAAAGTTTCTTAACAGAAATATTGGTATATTTAACTTCGAAAGTAGTTTCCCGCGTCTCATCCCACCAAATGGAAGCAGGAAATGATTAACGGCAAAGTGTAGCCACCACAAGCAATCGAGTAAACCAACCACTATCATTCTGCCAGCTGCCAAAGTTAAGAAAAAACCACTACGTCGTTTTGCCCTTCTGTGTCATTTTTGGGCCACTTTCCCCTATACACATCCTGTAAACTGACTCGTTCCACATCATTTCGATAAAATATTCGCTCAAATGATCTATGCAACGTGTAACTAAGCGGCCTACTTTATTTGCTGCCACTCCTAGAAGGACTCGCAGTTGGTACTAACGCGACGTGTTGTTGTTTAGATGTCATCTGTGGGGTCGTCCGGCGCAGTTTCTGGAAGCAGAGTACAAGGACAAGCAGGGCCGAGTACATCGAACGCGGCTTCTGGTGTCAGGGAGCTGGGGGGTGGCTCGCCACCTCAACTACACGTTCGAGATCCTGAGCGCCCTAGCGTGGTCGCTGCCGGCGATGGGCCTGGGAATTCTGCCGTTCCTGTACGTGATCTTCCTGACCCTACTCCTGGTCCATCGGGTCTACAGGGACGAGGAGAAGTGTCAGCAGAAATACGGGAGCAGCTGGCAAGCATACTGTCGTCTGGTGCCCTACCGCCTGCTGCCGTGGATTTTCTGAGCTTCGCCGCTGCGGCCACCGCCGCCAGCGTCATGCACCAGCTGGAGGCCACCTTAGAGGAGGTCGAGCTGGAGGAGGAGGACGAAGATGATGACTAAGCTGCCCAATCTGTGTCCGGTAATCAAATGATGTCCGCCAGCAAAAATGGAAAACTTCTTCAGAAAAATTATGCACATTGACTACTTTTCTCGCCCACAGCAAGCTACAGAAAAACGCCCCCAGAAAAATGGAAAACTGCTCTAGAAAAATTACATACGAAAAGTGTCTAGGTCCCTATCTTGCAGCAAGCTACAGGAAGAAGGTTAACGGTGGAAAGAGCCGAACATAGCTCGCGATCCTGCTTCCGTTTATTGGTGCTCTGTGACGGAAAAACAGACTTTACCAAAAAGCGGAAATAAGGCACATAAATGGAAATTGGGAATATTTTACTGTATTTTGAAAAAAAAAGAAGATTTGAAATTTCGACATAAATATCGTATTTTCACGAACAAGATCAGCTACCATTGCATTTTATACTACCACTTGTGTATAAAATTTACGCGGATAGTCAATAACGCACTGTGAAATGTACAAAACAGACCATAAATTTGAGACTTACTATTAACTACACACTTAGGAACTATAATACATATAGCATCTCCGATTGGCATCTGTCCTCTGCCTCACTGCACTTTAATAACGAGATATCCCGTTTTGTACGAACTGAATTTCTGACGAATAAAGCGGCCCAGAAAACTGCATGTGGGTTATTGTTTTTCTTTATACTAACGTAACAAAAATTGAAAGTTTATGTGTTATAATAAGATGTGGTAACAGAAAAAATCGAATTCTACTAGGATCTCTCAGTTATAAAGAGTGAGACATAAAGATGACTAAAAGTTGGATTTGATATATTTGATAACAGCTACAAATCGAAGAGAACTGAAAAGGCATTTCTCAGACTAAAAACCTATTCAGTACTTTAGTTCCTCGATTGTTTCAAACTAACAGCCGTCCGCGTAACAGCATAAAGTATATAAAAAAAAAAAGTTAGGACGTCACACGATGCTTACCGGTAATGGGGACTACAGGAGCCAGAAATTTTTTCTGAACTATTTTTTTAATATTTCGATGTTTCGTGGTTTTCTTTATTACAAAAGACTGTCTTCAAACATCTCAGAATCTGCGAACATCATGTCATTAAAATGTGACGAGCGGAACACGTCTGTTACTCGCCTTCACCCATCCATTCCTGAGTGGCAACTTCCCACACCATCGTAGCACGGCGTGTACTTTCGTAACTTCTTTGCAGTAATTAAAATTCGTTGTCAAAACTCTTATAACTATTACTACCGTGTGAGCTAAGACTCCTCATCCTTCACTATTACGTCTCCTTTTAAGATCATCGTTTCTTAAAACCGTATCGATGCGACTGCTACCTAATCAACGATACTGTATACAAGTGCACTTTGTCGAACTGATTCGTGTTTGCTACTTTCGACCAATTTGTGAATTATTTACGTTGTTGATGCACCGTTACCACTTCGTATTCTTCCAGCCTTATTCATTTTCTGATCGGTATTATTGTCATCAATTAGCCAACTGACAGTGTGGTAATGTTGCATTACACTTTTGTCTCTCCAGGCTTGAATTTCACCATCATTCTAGCGCACAGTCGTCCACATTGGGAATGACACTTGCTGCTACACGATTGGCATCAGTTGGGCACATTACCCGTTCTTCCTGGCCGACAGTAATGTTTAGGCTTTAAATTTTTTTTAAGTATTTCACTTGGGATGCAGTAGGCGTTAATGAAATGAAATCAAATGTCGTGTTGAGAGGGCCTCCCGACGGGTAGACCAGTCGCCTTGTACAAGTCTATTTAGTTGACGACACATCGGCGAAATGCGTGTCGAGGAGGATGATATGATGATGAAGACAACAGAGCAGAAAGTCCCCGCACGGAGCTAATCTCCGACCCAGCCGGGAATCGATCCCAGGCCCCACGCGTATCATTCTGCCGCCATCACCACTCAGCTATGCAGCCGGACAGCAGGCGTTAATAGGAATATGATTCAAAAAACTGCTCATGGTGAAAAGGGAAGTGGGATTTCTTCTTCGATCTGTCGTATCCCGTCGGCGATCTAACAAGGAGACCGTACCTACTCGTCACCACCGATTTCGTCCAAGTTCATCGTGTATGCAGGGTTAGACTACAAATGCGAGTTCCAGATGGCCAGGCGTTTCGAAAAAAAACGGCATTTTTGATGAGGCGTGAGCTGTTCATGGTAGCGTAGTTTCCAGGCAGCAGTTGGCACATCGGAAAGAATGCAGAACGGTATTCTGAGGGTCGTGAGGTTGTGTCCCAACGCAGAAACCCATCTTTACTTGTTCAGTTTTTACATTACACACATTGCAAATAAACGGGAATAATGGTCAATGTATTGAATTTAATAATATCTTCATAAAAGGCCTGGAAAGAAAAAGAAAAGAAATCGACATTGCACATGATTTCCAAGAAAGAATTGTACATACACCACCCACAAGGACTCTGCAAGTAATTTTCCAGGAAGGGTTTGCAATTAAAGCGTCCAGAAATTCGTATTCCGTTACTTTTATTTTCACATGAACAGTAGACTTCCCTGTTTTTCCGATGAATATCAACCCAGCACGTGTAAATCATCAACACTAAAATAATAAAACAACCTAATTTTATATGCGATGTTCTTGAGTACACCTTACGTCCCCTTCCTCGAATTTATTTGCAAGCCCAAGTATTCGTTCACCATTCTTTTTCATGCCTTTTATGAAAATATTAATAAATCCAATATATTGAGCATTATTTATGTTTGTTTGCAGCGAATGTAACGCAAAAATTGAAATCTTATGGCCCTCCCAATACCCTTCTGTACTCCTCCCATTGTGCCAAGCTCTTTCTGGAAGCTTTGCTAACATGAACGCCTCATGCCTCACCCAACCAGCACCCAAACTGCTATTTTTTCCAAACCCTTGACCATCTAGAGTTTCAACGTCTCTCACTTTCATTTCTGGACAAACCCTCCATATACCATCAACCTGGACGAAATCGGCTCAGCGGGTGGACACGGCCCCCTTATAACTTTTCGCCTGTTTACGCTCACGGCCTGTTGTCACGTTATTGTTTCCTCACTCTACCAGCCTTCATGATTTCAACGCGAGAGTCACTGACACCTTAGGTGCGGAACTAATTATTCCTCTAATTTTCAGTAACACTTCTAAATAGTAGTCGTATTTATTACACACACAGTAGATGCTAATATGTTTATGGATTCATAAATAACATGTAGTGGAATTCACAGCAGACGAATAAGTGTTTACAAATTTATAGCACGGAGCTCACTCAAATACTGGAGTCACATTGCCGACAAATTACCTTTTGCGAGAAATTTATATCACCTTAACAGGGCGATCAATATTTTCAAACTCGCTAAGCATGAATAGAAGATTTGTTTATAAGAACTATAAGACATGATTGAACGTAAGGATAGGATTCTCCAGAGAACAAATATCAAGAACGGAAGTCGTTGCTGTTTGCTAGATGATACACAGGTTGGTGAATAACAGTCTGTAAAGCTGTTAAGGGTATTTCAGGATAGGTCATGCTGAGAAATAATTGTTAAGAAAAAAAATTGATAAGTTGCGCCGATTCCACGTTAATTGGCGTTGAAGTTAGCTAATCACGCAATAGCACGTAAATTCAAGCTGCCCGCCAGACAAAACTTGTGTTTGTTGTTCTCATAGTGTAGATGACAGCCCACGAGAGTGCTCAGCCTTGTTGCGTGTTAGATCCTTACTACCGCCCCACGTCCAATGTTTGTATCACCCTCTTGTTCGTTTTTAGCAAACCAAACTAAGAATATGTTTGCCGACACCGTCTTTGGCGGGCCTCTGGAATTACACGCGCAACGACCTGATTGGCTAACTACAATGCTAATTAACTCAGAAACGGCGCAACGTATCGATTTTTTTAAACAATTATTCCTCTGCACAACCTACCCTGCAACACTCTTACAAGTTTTCAGACTGTTTCTCATTGTCCTGTATATCACAAAAAAATTGCTAAACTTTAGTGGGAAAATGCCATTCCTATCACCACATGGTCATTTACTGTAAGGTTTGAGGTAAAACAGTGTAAAATAATGCCTCTAAGAATCGTGGAAGTTTTGTCATATCTGTTTATGTAATATAACCGTTTCTACATTGTGTTGGAGGCTTATATCAAGAACTGGCTTAACATCTGCGTAATCGATTTCAGAAAATTCTCTAAAGCTCAGTACCTCGCTCAGGTGGGTCTTGTCCTAGACTAACAGTAATGAATGTGGCGAGATGACTGGATCCGACTGTGAATAACCTCTAGTCTCAAGAGCCAGCGGGCTGTACGTCACAATATAATAGCAAGATGGACTGTTTATATCTAGTACAAGAAATGAATTCATCGTTGCGAATGTGATCAGACTCCAGGTGTGCAAAGCATTACTGACAACGAAAAATTATGCCGGACTGGTGCTCCAACCCGGATTTCCTGCTCTAGGCTAGCTGTCGCCTAACCCGTCTCGGCCATCCGCGAACGCCTACCGCCAGGACCGACCCAATTTTCCACCTGTTACCAAGTTCCAGCATTGTGTACTCGCACACTTGCTGTGATTACTGCACAGAGTGAAACCTTCGATTATTGTCGCAACCTTGTGTGGGCATGAAATACTATTTTGCAATATCTATGTTTTTACAATGTACCTTGCAGTGGACTTCAGACATGTTTGATGGACACAGTATAGCACACTGTAAGACACAGACACTGCAATATAGTGTCTATAGCTACAATGATCCTCAATAGGAATCGGTGGTATACCCCTAGTTGTCATTCATCAGACTGAGATCAATGAAATTTCTGAATGGATACTGATATGAATAATAATAGCCATCGCACATAACGGTGGTATTTAATACTATGCTGTATTGTGAACCAGGCTTAGATAGGTGCTGCTGTAGCCCAACAGTGATAAAGGTGGCATGACGACTGGATCCGACTGTGGATAATTTCTATTCTTACAAGGTAGTAGACTGTACTTTTCAGTATAATAGCAAGCTGAACTCCTTTTGTATCCTATACAAGAAGTGCAGTCACCGTTGCGAATATGATCACACTCCAGGTGTGTAAAGTATTAGTGACGACTAAAATTTGTGCTGGACCTGGGCCCGAACCTGGGTTTCCTGCTTTACGCTAGCGGTCGCCTAACCCGCCTCGGCCATCCGCGAACGCCTCCCTGCAGGACCGACCCAAATTTCCACCTGTCACCGAGTTCCAACATTGTATACTCCCACACATGCTGTGATTAGTGCACGGGGCGAAACCTTTGATTATTGTTGCAGCATTATGTGGGCATGAAATACTATTTGGCAATGTCTGTGTTCTTACAATGTGACGTGGACGTGAAATACTGTTTTACAAGGTCTGTGTTTTTATAAATGTCTGACGGACACAGTATAGTACATCGCAAGACACAAGCACTGCATTGTAGTGTCTATAGCAACACTGATGCTCAATAGCAATTGGAGGTATAATTCTTGCTGTCACTGATCAGTCTGAGATCAATGAAATTTACAATGGATATCCATGTTAATAATAATAATAATTATGGTAACCGTAACATATAGCGGTGTTATTTAGTAGCATGGACTTATGGGAACCATAAATCGCTAATGAAGTTTTTTGTGGAGAACTGCATAATGCATTACACAGCTGTAACTGTATAGTTTATTAGAGACGATCGATTTCGGTCTATGACGAGACCTTCATTGGGTCTATATTTGCATTTGCGTAATTTTCATAAGAGTCATCAGATGTACATTGTTCCATCGTTGATATTGACCGCAAATTAATTACAGCCTCTCCATTTATCAAAATAAAATATCTTCCCTTAACACTTCTCAACTTTTCGATCAATTTTTACTATGGATGACTGCCTAAAGCGAGGCTGTGGACTGGTGTGTAATATGCAAAGGTAGCTGACGTTTTGCCTAGTTTCAGATTTACATAAAATCCAGATTTTTGACAAATATGGTATAAAATTTTTTGTATGTTTCAGATTTAAATGTACACATTATTGTACTTCAGTGGGTCCAGTAGAACTGTCGCTATTGAATTTACATTTGTACTACATTTTTTCAAAACTGAGTGATTTTCTGAGAGGTTATAGTCGGTTATATGGAGTCAGTAGACGATGCAAATAGTTTGGAGAATATTTACTCCTTTCTTTACTAAAATTGTCGTGAAGAGCCTTGCAGTGTCAGCACTGCTTATAGGTTTATAAAATCTTATGATCACAAATGTTACCTGACATAATATGTATCCACCACATCTTCAAACATGTCTTCAAGTATTTAATTGCACTACATTACTGGATTATATGGACAAACTCGCAGCAGCTACGAAAGCAGCTCCCAGTAAACTAAATGTCTTAATGGTGAATGTATTCAAAATTGTTTACAAGTATTTATATGCACTATATTACTGGATGGGGTCTACAAACTTGCAGCAGCTAGCAAATAATGAGCCAAGTAAATTAAATGTCTTAATGTTCAATGTATTATTATTTTTACATGTGTTCCCCATAATACTGCTAGTAGTGTGTCCTATGGTGTACGAAATATGCTTTGTATGTATTTGTGTATTGTGTCATAGAACCACATGAGTGGTGAATATATATATATATATATATATATATATATATATATATATATATATATATATATATGCACACACTCCTTACTTGTCATAAATGTTACCATGTTAAAACATTGACTTGGAGCACATTAATTATATAAAAGGTGTGGATATTTATTATTATCTGTAATAAATGTTTTGTCAAAAGTAGATCAACACTGATATAGTGATTACATAAACTCCATGTGTCTATCAAATTTCTTGCCAACCCACTGTTAATTGTTACACATGTCAAAAGCAGAGGCAGACAAACGCAATGCATACTTAATACAGGCCAGGTGGATGCTGATATATGTTAATTCCTTGTCTTAAATGTTTGTGCGTCACAAGGAGTAATCAATATTAGCATTCATACCTATGTCAATATTAAGTGTTCGTTGTTGCTATTAAATTAAGAAATGTAAATGTATGTGAGAAACAGAAGTTTGTTAATTAAGCATTTATGAAGACTACTTTGATGCTCATATTCGTTAAGTTAATTCTGTTAAGGCTGATATGTTAAAAGGAAAAGTGTGTATGTGCGTGTGTGTGTGTGTGTGTGTGTGTGTGTGTGTGTGTGTGTGTGTGTGTGTGTGTGTGTATGGGGGGGGGGCTTATGATTGTGACATACATGTCACAAGTGTTTTTGAAGTAAAGGAAATATGAACACTGGGTTTATTTATTAATTATATAATTTATAATGAGCATATATAGCTGAAAAAATAAACTTTGTAAATAAATAAATACATATATGTGTGTGTGTCTCAGTGTGTGTGTGTGTGTGTGTGTGTGTGTGTGTGTGTGTGTGTGTGTGTGTATGTACGTGCAGCCATCAAATGTGAAGAGGGCTGTTATAATTTGTTAATAACGTACAGAGCATGTGGACAAGAGTATATGTCAGTTATATCTTGTAAATATTTATGAGTTTAAAATGGTAGATGGATAGTGACATTCTGTAAATCCATGAATGTGAGGTGGTCCTCGAAATTTCTAAACCACACGTTTTCTATATTTGGTTGTATGTGTATGAAGAAATATGATATGCAGTGGCGTCCATTAATTGTGTACTGGCATAAAGGCTAGATGGTCACGACTGTCATTAATCTGTTGTAAACCTTTATATCTGTCAAATGTAAAGATGGTGTGTTTCATACAATAGTTACATATGTGTCAAAAATAAAGCCATAAATGGCTGTTGAATATAGATTCATGTCAACACTCAGTGAAAATATTTATGGGTGGATCAACAAGGGTGATTGAGCCTGACCCTCATTAAATATGAAACTAAATACTAAACTCACAAAACATTTGTTTATTACATCAGTTAAACTTTTATATATGTCTTAAAGGCTAAATTAAATCCATGATGGGAGCAACATTTGTTTATTTTAAGTTGTAAATGTGTGTGCGTGTGCGTCAAAATGAGAGATCCATGTCAGTTATATAGGTTATAAAAAGTTGCTGACATTTGATCACTACATGCTGTAAATGTTTTTAAGAAATGGCATAAATATCTGTAAGTGTCAAAAAGAAACAAATGGTCACATGTATTTCTTAAGTGCAGAAAAGTTATATGGTCAATACCATTTCTTAAATGCATTTAGCAAATGTTTGATGGAGTCACCCTGAAAGGTGAGAACTAACAGATAAGTACATGAGCTGTAGAAAGATCAAGTGGCCAGTAAGATTTATGATTTTTATGCTTTAAACGTTGTGGTATAGAAAGGAAAGTTTAGCGCCGGTATTCATTGATTATGGGTGTCACTACTGTTATTTTTCATTTTGATTTTGTAAAATGTTGTTATCATTTATACGTATTTCGAAATAACATAAAATAAATGTATCATCACTCAGAGTCACGTTGACCATGCTGGTTATTACATGTAGTACTGATGTGTGTACTGATATTTTACCATATCACACTGTCACATAGATAATGTATATTTCGTGAAATCTGTCAATAAATGTTTGTATGTGTGTATTGTCTTGTATCGATTGGCTGGTGCATTGGCTTTTGCGATTTTTTAACATTATTTAAAAACAAACGAGTTGTTAATTTTTGTTGGTTTTTAGCATTTTTTTAAGCAGTGCAGTTAATAACAAATAAAACTTGCTTCTAACTCGTCCAAGGGCGAACCAACAAAGACAAATACCTGTGACACATTTCAGTTGATTTCAACAAGGCTACGCTCCAAAACTGAACTTATTTGGATTATTTGGCGGTTTGTGGAGTTGTTAAGGATTGACTACTTGTCGATCAAGGAATGTATTCTGAGGTTTCAACTGGCAGTTAAATATAAATAAGTTATATTTTACGTCAATCACATATTAGTGAACTACGTCTGTCTGTCATTGTTTAATTGAAATAATACACACTTCTTTTTTGGATGATAGTGGGGAAGTTACAGGCCATGATTTTCTCACTTCTCTTACAGCTACATAAAGTCGTTTGTTCTCCTCACCAATCACGAGAGGAGTATTATACACTGTTTCTTCACACGATGATTCTTCACAATATCATGCGGAATTTACGGCACGACGAGGTGTTGAGATGTCATTTCACATGCCATTTTCTGGCTATAAAATTCTTTACACAACAGGATTCAAACCAGTTACCTACAGTTCAGGAGCCATCTGACTAGACTGCGATAACGACCTCGCCTTCTGAAACGAGTATGGCTGTTCGGTAATACGCAACTGAATGAGGAAAACACATCTTTCTGAAGTTCCTAGAATTACAAAAAAATACACCATGTCTTGTTGAGAATCAAATCTACTGTTCTCGTATGGAGGATGTAGTCCACTTTGATCATGCGTGTTCGACTGTTGAGGAAGGAGTCAGACGTCTTCACTGATGCGGTTATATTCTCAACTTTCACAGAATGCTGATTCATTTAAGTCCTGGATACATGGCCTGAAGTAGGCTGTTGAAACATAACTGGAATTTTGCTGGCCATCAGAATTGCTTCACCAGGAAGGACAGCAAACAACTAAATATTATGCGCATTAATGTGTAGTAGAAAGAACACATGTGATTAAATTTGTAGCTACACTGGGGATGTAGATGGTGCACAATTTTGCACGCAGAGCTGTCACCCCTGGGAGCAACAGCTCAAACCCGATTGGACATAAAGTCGAGCGGAGCCTTACTAGACAATGCGATACAAAATAGTTATGTAGTAGCAGCACGGAAGGTAAGCGCCAAAAGAAAAAGGATTCACCAATCACCTATCATACTTAGTGCACTGCTGGTGCTACTTTTCTAATAATACCAAGGTATCGACACAGGAAAAGATAATGCCACCCCTCTTAAAAGATCTTGGATTTGAAGTAAAATAGCAGTTGTTGAACGTGAAGCACAAGGTAGCGTAAAATTTAAGTGAAATAATCTGACAATCAGCATCATCAGGAGTATACGAAATTACAAAATTTATTCCAATTCCAGGAACGATTCTAAAAGGGAATGCGCGTTAAAATAGAAGAATCCCAATACAGTTCATACGTATCGTTACTGCAGAGTCTACGCTGTTATATCATCAGCGAAGAAGGAGGAACTACAGAGAATGAAGAGGATTCTCGGGAGAATCTGGGAAGCAGAAAACGGCAACTTCTATGATCTCTTCAGGTAAGGAGCAAATGCCATTTTTCCCTTTCTTCAACTTTATTATGGAAAACCATTAAAACATTGAAGAAACCGAGTGAAAGATACACTAGACACGTTTCATCTACATCTACGTGACTACTTTGCAATTCACACATAAGCCCCTGGCAGAGGATTCATCGAACCATTTTCAAACTATTTCCCTACCATTTCGCTCTCGAGTAGCCTGCGGGAAAAACGCACACTTAAATCTTTGCGCACTAGCTCTGATTTCTCTTATTTTATTACAATCATCATTTCCTCCTTTGTAGGAGGGCGTGAAAAAAACATTTTGACATTTGGAGTAGAACGTTCGAGATTTTAATTTCGTGCAAAGGTCTTGCCGCAAGCAACAGATAATACCAAACGAGCTGCCCTCTAACCATTTTCGATATCCATCGTCAGTCGTACCTAGTAAGGGCACCATACCGCACAGCAGAGGACGGACAAGCGTAGTGTAGGCGCTGTCTTTAGTAGACCTGCTTCATCTTTTAAGTGTCGTGACAGTAAAACGCAGACTTTGGGTTGCCTTTCCCACAACATTTTATACACTGCTGAACAAGAGTTTGGAATACTATCGTAAAATATAGTCTACGATACTAGAGGTCTCACTGATATAGGCAGGTCATGCTTTATCCAGTGAGAGGCCATATACTAGACGATTTTTATTACTGGCATGCTTTGTGGCCATTTCACTGTCGTATAACGTACCGCTGCCGCAGCGGAACATCGCGAACAGTGTACTATCAACAAGAACTTCGTTCAGTTTGTGGTCAGCACTGCAGTAACATGCCACATAGAGGCATCCAACACTTTGACAGAGTCAGGATAGTGGCTTTACTTTCAGCAGGTCATACGCTGGAAGATGTTACCGATCCGTTACATGTCATTCCAAGTGGTGTGTCTAAGGTGTGACGAAAGTACAGGGACACGAGAAATGTGAAAGCTAGACCTCGCAGTGGTCGTCATCGTATGGAAACACCAATGCAGAGTCGTTTCCTTCAACTGTCGGCTCGCAGGAGCTCAATATCAGCTGCATGAAATATGGGAAATGACTTCTCCCGGCAACAAGTATTCATATCTCAGGCCAAACAGTGCGTAGAAAATTGCAGCAGGGTGATCTTTATTCTAGAGGACCAATGAGAAGTCTTGCGCTGTATCAATGGAACCGATGCAATAGAAGGGCCTGGGCTCTTGCACATCAACATTGGACCATTGCAGAATGGAGTAGTGTCATGTTTGCTGAGGAGACCAGGATTGGTTTGCCACCAGACAGTAGATGTTTTAGGGTTTGGAGAAGCGCTAGACAATACCAGGAACGCCGATACAGTCAGAAAGTCCATCTATTTGCAAGTGGAAATATAATGTTCTGGGCGGCAAAAATGATGAGATGGTGGACCCCTCTGATTCCCAGATACGGAAATTTGACTGGTCCTCGATACCTCCAAGACGTCCTGAAAACGACTATAAGACAGACGTGAAGACGGTGGCAACTTCATCCCAATAGAGACAATCCAAGACCATGCCGTACTATAGCTGCGCGGTGTCTTCGAAGACGCAATATCAATCGAATGCACTGGCCAGCACCGTCCCCAGACATCAGTGCAATTGAGGATGCATGGGAACTGTTGAAGGTGGTTATTGCACAGCGTCCGAATACACCTGACAATCTTCAGGACCTCACTGAATCTGCCACTGAAGAGTGGAGCATCATACCCCAAGATAAACTTGATAGTCTCATCCAAAACATGGCTTGTAAAGTTGAAGAACCCATCCTTGTGCGAGGAGGACATACTCACTACTAAAAACTGATAATCATCATCAAGAGATAAAGATTTTTCTCTGCTCTTGTTTTCAAACTGTACACTTAAGATAATGACTGCTTTGTAATTATTTTTTGTAAGTAACCAAAATCTTCCTTGTTTTCAGACGAAATTATGTTTATTTTCTTAATAAGGTATTTTACAAACCTCAGTGGATGTACTATAAGAAGTCAAGGTAATAAACTCTATGAGATTCTAAACTGTTGTTGAGGTGTGTATGTAATCGTTAGAGTTTAAGTCGTTCATAATTGTAATTCCTTGGTATTTAGTTGAATTGACAGCCTTTAAATTTGTGTCGTTTATCGTGTAACTGAAATATAACGAAATCCTTTTAATAGTAATGACCTCAAACTTTTGTTACTGAGACCAACTGCCACTTTCCGCTCCATGTAAAAACCGTATTTAAACAATCAATATGTGTTACGTAAACAGGGATCTTCACGAAACACAGCATACACTATTCGTCCATGAAATCTAGAGCGCCGAAGACATTGCTTCAACTTGATGCCATGTAGCTTGACTTCAGAAAGGGCCATAATACAGCTGCTCACTGTCATTTAATGAACAAAATACGAACTTAGAGAGTATCGGCCAGATTTTTTGACTTCATTCAAGACTGACCCATTGACAGAACTGAGCATGTTGTTCTTAACGATACGAAATCGACAGATATAAAGGTAATTTTGGGAGTTCCGCAACGGACCGTTGCAGGGCCGGTATTGCTTACAGTATATTCAAATGACCTGGTGAATAACGTCGGACGCTCCATGGGGCTATTCGCAGACGATGCCATTGTCTATACAGGGAGCTTGCAACGCCAGAACACTGCTGCGAAATGCAGGGAAATATGACGGGGATCGATTACTGTAACAGGGACTGGCAGTTGACCTTGAACGTAAGTAAAAACACTGAAGAGCCAAAGCATATGGTACACCTGCATAATATCGTGTAGGTCCGCCGCGAATAGGCAGAAGTGCCAAAACACAACGTGGCATGGACTCGACTAATGTCTGAAGTAGTGCTGGAGGGAATTGAGACAATGAATCCGGCAGGGCTGTCCATAAATCCGTAAGATTACGAGGGGGTGGAGATCTCTTCTGAACAGCACGTTGCATGGCATCCCAGATATGCTCAATAATGTTCATGTCTGGGGAGTTTGGTTTCCAGCGGATGTGTTTAAACTCAGAAGAGTGTTCTTGGAGCCACTCTGTAGCAGTTCTGGACGTGAGGGGTGTCTCATCGCTCAAAATGGTTCAAATGGCTCTGAGCAGTATGGGACTTAACATCTGAGGTCATCAGTCCCCTAGACTTAGAACTACTTAAACGTACCTAACCTAAGGACATCACACACATCCATGCCCGAGGCACGATTCGAACCTGCAGCCGTAGCAGCAGCGCGGTTCTGGACTGAAGCACCTAGAACCGCTCGGCCACAACGGCCGGCTGTCGCATCGTCCTGCTGGAATTGCCCAAGTCAAATGCACAATGGACAATGGACATGAATGGACGCAGGTGATCAGACAGGATGGTTACGTACGTGTCACCTGTTAGAGTCGTATCTAGAGGTATCAGGAGTCCCATATCACTCCAAATGCACACGCCTCACACTATTACAGAGCCCCCACCATCTTGAACAGATTCTTGCTGACATGCAGGGTTCATGGATTCATGAAGTTTTCTCCACACCCGAAACTCACTTGCATCTGGATAACTTGCCATTGTAGCAGCAGTAACCAAGCTAACAACTGCGCCAGACACTTGTAGTCTTATATAGACCTCAGCACCGTATTCTGCCTGTTTACATATCTCTGTATTTGAATACCAGTTTCTCTGGCGATTCAGTATACAACGTACTGCACCTTAATAGGCGAAGAGCTCCATTACCTTTCGATTAAGCTATTCGCGATGAACCACTCGAATCAGCAGCAACTGAAATGTACCTAAAGCAATCTTCCGGAGCGATATAAAGTAGAATGAGGGACTTTGGATTGATGTGAGAGGTAGAGAAGATCCAACGAAGATCGGCACGAGATCGTTATGGAATTTCTCGACAAACTCCAGGTGCAGACGCTACAGGTAGACATTGTGTGTCACGGAAAGTTTTGCTGTTGAAATACCGAGAGTGGACGTTCAAGAAAGAGTCGGGAAACTTATTACTTACTACCATGTACGTTTCACGAAATGACCACGGCGCGGAAGTAACAAGAATTAGGATTCATACGAAGGTTTATCGACAGTTTTCTTTCCACGCACAATTGTAGAATGGAACAGGGATGGGGTAAATGACAGTGATACTTCTGAGACCACCGTCATACGTGGTAATGTGACTTGTCGACTAACTTTACATCCTAGTCTATCTGATTTAGAAGCAAAATGATTCTTAAGGCATTGAAATTGGAATGGTAGTTGGAGCTAGACGTATGGGACAATCAATTTGGGAAATCGTTAGGGAATTCAATATTCAGAGATCCACATGTCAACAGAATACCGCTTTTCAGGCATTTCCCATTTCCACGGACAACGCAATGGCCGACGGCCTTCAAAAATGTTCAAATGTGTGTGAAATCTTATGGGACTTAACTGCTAAGGTCATCAGTCCCTAAGCTTACACACTACCTAACCTAAATTATCCTAAGGACAAACACACACACCCATGCCCGAGGGAGGATCAGCCGCACAGTCAATGACTGCAGCTCCCAAAGACCACTCGGCTAATCCCGCGCCCGACGGCCTTCATTCAACGACTGAGAGCATCGGCGTTTGCGTAGAGTTGTCAGTGGTAACAGACAAGAAAGACTGCGTGAAATACCCACAGAAATCAGTGTGGGACGTTAGGATAGTGCGACGAAATTTGCTGTTAATAGACTGTGGCAGTAGACGACCGACGCGAGTGTCTTTGCTAGCAGCACGATATCGCCTGCAGCGCCTCTCCTGGGCTCGTGACGACATCGGTTGGACCCTAGAAGACTGGAAAACCGTGGCCTCATCAGATGAGTCCCGATTTCAGTTGATAAGAGCGTTCGAGTGTGGCGCAAGTCCCTGGAAGCCAAGGCCCCAAGTTGTCAACAAGTGGTGGCTGGTGGTGGATCCATAATGGTTTACATGGAATGAACTGGATCGTCTGGATGTTCGGCTACTTGGAGACATTCTGCAGCCATTCGTGGACTTAACGTTCCCAAACAAACAACGATGAAATTTTTATTGATCACAATGCGCCTTGTTATCGGTCCACAGTTGTTCGCGATTTATTTGAAGAACATTGTGGACAGTTCGAGAGAAAGAGCCGGCCACCGAGATTGCCCGACGTGGATCCCACTGAAAATTTGTGGGAGATAGCCGAGTGGTCAGTTCGTGCACAAAATCCTGCACCGGCAACTCTTTCGCAATTATGGACAGCTATAGTGGCAGAATGGCTCAATATTCCTGCAGGGGACTTCCAGCGACTTGTTGCGTCAATGCCACGTCGGGTTGCTGCACTACGCCGGGCAAGAGGTGGTCGGACACGATATTATGAAGCATGACCTTTGTCACCTCAGTGTAAGATTTTTTTTAGAAATTTGCCAAGTTTTGAAATACTTAGGGAGCGGAGTGAAAATTGTGTAAGAGCACACAGGAGGTCACAAACATGAAGAGAGTGCCACATGTGTCGCCACTACTTTTCATTCTGAATGTTACTGAAATCGGACTTAATATTACTTATAACCTCGAACATTTGACGAATGCTACAGATATTCATGACGAAACACTATCCACAGAAAATAAAGACATCGGTAAGCTTTTAACCGTATTTAGAGATCAGCTACTGGTACTGGAATGATCACGTAACTTCAGTCGTAAGGAAAGCAAGTAGTAGGCCCAGGCTCACTACTAGGCTACAATGAAAATTCAATCAGTTTACAAATAAAATTGCTTACAATAAAGTTGTACGACCCATCCTAGAGTACAGTTCATGTGTGTGGGCCCACATCAGAACGTGTACACAGAAGGGCAAGACGTGTGGTGACGGTGTGTTTGACACTTGAGAGAGAGTCGCAGTGATGCTAAAATACCTGAAATGGCAGACGCTTGAAGATGGAACACCATTATCGTGAAGAGAGCCCACTTAAAAACTTTCAGGAACCAGCGTTTGAACACGTAATGGAACGGGAAATACTCTGCCGTACAATTCGCAGTAGTTTGCAGAGTAAGATTCTAAAAATAGATATATGTAGATTTGTGCACTACAGTAAACGTAAAAGAATTAATCAATCAGAAATAAAGTCAGTTACTTTGCACAGCTGCGTAGTGTTTATGATGTGTCAGGATAAGAAGTTGTCTTTACGCTAAGTAATGTGTAAGACAAATAGGGAAATCTAGTTCTTCAACTGAAAACGGAGGAACAGCAAATCATCTTCCGAACCACCATCAAATACAGGATGGTCGGAAACAATCTGGAAAGCTTGTAAGAATGTTGCAGGGTAGGTTATGCTAGAAAATACCTTTTACGAAAATAATTCGGCATGTTCGCTTGCACCAGCTTGCAATTTGAAGAAAGAAGAGGTACGAGCTATTAAGAATCTTAACGCCAACAAGGGTATATTGGTACTGCCTGTCGATAATGGGAATGCGACCGTCGTAATGAAGACCGAAGATTATGAGCAAAAGATTCGAGACCTATTAGATCCGACGACGTACCGAAAACTAAGCGCAGATCCGACGCAGCGTATCACACGGAATACGAAACGGTTAATCAAGGCGTCTTCTTTGCCGTCGGACATACAGAGAAACCTGCGCAACACGGAAGCCCTACCACCTCGGCTGTATGGATTACCTAAGATCCATAAGACCAACGTTCCACTAAGACCGATTGTTAGCGCTCCTGGCTCACCGACGTATAAACTGGCAAACACTTGGCCTCTCTGCTCCAGCCACACGTGGGAGAGACCGACACATACATAAAAGACTCAGGACATTTCATTGAGAAGCTGAAGAAACTAAAACTTGCACCAAACGACATCCTGGTCAGCTTTGATGTTGTTTCTTTGTTTATGAAAGAGCCACTCAGTGACTTTCTGGAGCACATCGGTTCCATTTTCCCCCAAGACATGCTCTTCCATGCATGTCTCACCACGAGATATTTCACGTGGAATGGCAATTTCTATGAACAGCTGGAAGGCGTTGCCATGGGTAGTCCCCTTAGTCCAGTGGTGGCCAACTTCTTCAGGGAGCATTTCGAAGCACAGACACTGGACTCGGCGACTTGTAAACCTAAAGTCTGATACAGATACGTCGATGATACTTTCGTTGTGTGGAGTCATGGTGAAGAACAGCTCTGTGACTTCCTAGGACACTTGAACAGTTTCCACACCAACATAAAATTTACCATGGAAGTAGAAAAGGACAAAAAACTACCATTTCTAGATGTGCTGGTCACAAGGGAAGGCGAAAGCGTGGGACATAGCGTGTAACGAAAACCGACACACACGGACCGATACCTGCACAAACTATCAAACCACCCCCCGAGCCAGAAAAGAGGCATGATTCATACGCTCGTAACGTGATCAGGATGAATATGTGAGCCGCAGCACCTCAAACGCGAAATGAAACATCTGGAAAGTGTTCTGAGGAGCAATGGGTACTTCACAAATTATATTAGAAGTGTAACAGAGCCAAACACTCGACGAAGTAAGAAATCAGGAGAAGAAATGTCGGATACGGCCTTTCTGCCGTACATTCCCAGAGTAACGGACAGAATCGGCCGTATATTGCCCAAACACGGCGTAAAGACAATTTTCAAACCGACAAGGAAGATCAAAGAATGTCTTAGATTGGCAAAGGATAAAATGAACTTACTTGCAATGTCGGGAATATACTGCTTACCATGCACATGCGGAAAAGTATATGTTGGAATGACTGGACGATCAATTAACACCAGGATCAAACAACATAAGCGACATTGCAGGCTAGGGCAGGTGGAGAAATCGGCCGTGGCAGAGCACGCGCTGAGTGAGACCGACCATGTAATGCAATTCACCGACACGGAAGTTCTGGCTGTAGAGAAGCACTATCACACCCGATTGTTTAGAGAAGCTGTAGAAATACACAAACACGGGAACAGCTTCAACAAGAAAGAGAAATGCCTTAAGGTAAACGGATCCTGGCTTCCGGTACTGCAGCGAACGACCGTGGCAGGTAGCAAGAAGAGAACCGCACCGGAAATGACCGCGTAGAAGCCCTCGGACGTTGGCGCGCCAGGTATATATAGTCTGCGGCCGCGAGCTCGGCTTCATTACCGAGTTAGTATTCGCTGCTCGACTCGCTGCGACACATTGCTACTGTCACCGCGCACGTCACGCTATGGCTGTACAGCAGTTTGCCGCCGCACTCGAAGTTCTCCTCCACGCGTTGTGGTTCACCGGCCGCCGCCCACGTCCGTCACGGCGCAGGCGAACGCAGCAGCATTGGATGGGCCTCCAGTGCTACAATTGCCAGCAACTGGGGCATGCCGCGCGGGAGTGCACGAACGCCGTCGCGTGCTTGAAGTGCGCGGCGGCTCACGACACTCGCCGCTGTACGAAGCCTCGAGGTTCGGCCAGCAGGTGCGTGAACTGTGGCGGGTCGCACGCCGCAAATTCGCGTAGCTGCGGCTACCTTCGGGAGTTTCGCCGTCTGTCCGCCGCACCACGTCCTGCGGCGGCGTCCACGACCACGTCGGCCGCCCCGCCCCCCCGCTCCGGCGTGGGGTGCGAGCCGCGCCGTCTTGAAGCCGCCACCGACCACGCTATGGCCGGCTTCCAAGCCGCCTTTGCGGCCGAACGGGCCGCGCTGAAAGAAGAGCTCATGGCCGTCCATCGCCAGCTCCAGCAGCTGCGCGATGAGCTGCGAGCCGTCAAGAAGATGTCGGCTGTTTCCGCCGCCACCCCCCCCCCCCCCCCCCGTGCCTCGGCCGGCGGGGGTCGATGCGGCCACGCAGGCAACCGCCGCCCCGTCCCCTGCCGCGACGCAAGTGGTTGCGCCTATGGACACCGACGACGTGCCGCCGCCGCCGTCCCACTCTGTTACGACGCCTGCCGACCACCGTGCTGTGCCAATGAACGACTCCTCCCCTGTGGAGCAGTCGCTCGTCAAGAGGTTGCAGCGCCACACGAAGACGTCGGCGGTTCCTGCCGCCGCCCCCGCCGTGAGCCGTCCGGTGAGGGTCGACGCGACCACGCCAACATCCGCCGCTCCCCCTCCCGCAGCAATGCATGAGGTGGCGCCCATGGAAACGGAGGATGTGCCGCCAGCGCTGCCCCCCTCCGGGGTGGCAGCCGCAAGGAAGGGCGCCCAGCCGCCTCCTGACTCCACGCTCGTCAGGAAGCCAGCGCAGAAGAGGAGGATTAGCCTCCCATTCCCCAACAGGTATAATGTTCAGGTCATCCTGAAGGACTTAGCCGCGGCTCTGAAGAACGGGTCCTACCTCTATACCGACCAACCCTACCCCTTCACCCCGCCAGACCAACCCATACCACCACTGCCCCATCGCCCGCTCCACCTTCGCACGTACAAGTACCGCTGCGTATTTTCGGAAGTGATCAATAAGAAGGAACTGACCTTGATAAACTCCCACCCCATCTTCACGCCTTCCCAGTGGGACGATCTAGTGGACGTTATAGACTTGTTCGTGAAGGAAGAGTTCCGGTCTGGTAGGAGGAAGCCGACCCCTGAAGCCCTGGAAGCCATTGCCGAAATCGAACGTAACCAGCGACGGTTCCAGTAATGTAATGCGAGGCCATCACCTGTGTAGCGGGACCCCTGCAAACCCCACCGGCCCGTCATTTCGGCCGTTCGTTTTCCACTTCTCTTACTATCTCTCTCACTATCCTTTCATCTTTCTTTTATTTAAAAAAAAAAAAAAAAAAAAAACAAAAAAAAAAAAAAACCAGCACAAGTCAAGCAGAAGAAACACCCGCCATGTTATCCCGTAGCATCACCCCGCCATTTCAGAAGGAGAAGCGCGTAAGCGCTAGAACTTCGTTTCCGGAAGAGGGTCCATCCCTCAGCAATGTGCGAAGTGGAAGTGGAAGCTCGGCTTCAGTTCACCACCGGCAATGGAGGGTGAAGCTTTGGCCATGTCAGCCACTCGTGCTGGCGAAACGTCAGTAAAATCATCAGACGAACGTCGGCCGAAGAGCCCGAGGCAGAAGCAAATAGACAGCTTGTCAACAAGTGGCCGCGAAAGCTTAACAATTTTGCATTAAAAGTGACTTCAAATTTCTCGGTCCTAACCGAATTCAGCGTCCCGAAATATTTCCAAGTGTTCAACTGGCGTTTACCAAAATATTCTAGGTCCTACTAACAGAATCGGATGTTTCAGTGGGGCTGCGGTCGCCTAAAGAGACGTAAGACCTCACCAAACTGAAGACAAATCAACAAAAGACCCTTCGCACTTGTTTACATTCTTATTTAAAGACTCGGTCACGTGACCACTACTCCACTCAACATAGGTATTCATATAATGACCACCATTCTAACCTTTTTAGATCAAATTCCACATACACAGTGTGGTGAGAAACAGAAAAGCTTACAAGGGTGTTTAAAGGTATGTTATGTTGAGAAATCACTGTTAAGAAAAATATTCGATACGTTGCATCGTTTTCGAGTTAATTAGCATTGAAGTTAGCCAATAAGAACCTTGAGCAGGCAAATTCAAGTGGCCCACCAGACACAATCAGTCTCAGTTGTTCCCATTGCGCAGATGATAGGACACGGGAATGATGAGCCTTTGGCTCGGGTACGACCCTTACTAGTGTTCCATGTACAGTTTTTATGTCGCTCTCTTGTTCGGTTTTAATAAACCAAACGAAGAACATGTTTTGTGACGCCGCCTATGGCGGGCAGCTAGAAGTTAAGTGCACAACTGCCTGACTGGCTTACTTCAATGCCAATTAACTCGGAAACAGCGTAACGTACCGAATTTTTTTCGTAACAATTTTTGTCATCAAAACTTACCCTGCAACATCCTTACCGGTTTTTCAGACTGTTCCTGACCACTCTGTACATACACGAAATACCGAACCACTCCAGTAAAAATATCGACTGTACATACATCAGTGCTGTAGTTGTAATGAATCTTGCCTCCTCAGAATTTTCGTACTTCAGTTGAAATGTTCGATTCCGTATGAATTTCGGCTTGTTACTCTTTATAATAAAATTATGTATTTCATATCAAAAGATAATTTTGCATATATTTGATCACCAAAACACTATTTGTCTGAAAATATAATTTTTTTTCATATCGATCCAGTTAGTAACATCAATCTTGACCATGAAAATTAGTAATCGCAATTGTTACTTCATTACAGTGAAACTAATATTATTATTCTTCAGTTTTCATTTAAACCAAATTTCTGTTTTAATCTTTAAGTTTTCTAATTTTATTATTGATAATTTAGTCGACAGTTATAAAAGGCAGAAAGTTGATACGAATTTTAAAATTTTGATGGCGAATTGAATGTTCAAGCAATTGTCGGGCTTGCAGCTGGTTGCCTATTAACTCACTGCACAATATTTCGACTGGACATCTGCTAGTCATCTTCAGGTGAGCCATCGAAGACTGACAAAAACGTTTTTTCTTTATTGTGATTTCATTCCCCTGCCCCATATGGCCAGGGAAGGGCTGGCAGCAGCACAATCTGGCCCTCTTCAGCCGAGTGACATTACAGTAAATAAAAGAGGAAACTATACATAAGAAAGGCGAAAAAAAGGAGGCACATAAAAACATAGTAAGTGGAGCCAAAAAGGTTAAAATATACACTGACGCGGAGACGTTCATTGTGGGACAGGTAAAAAGGTCGACATAAAGCTAAAAGAAAACAGTTGGCAACTGGCACAGGTTAAAAGTTGGCCACAGTATAAAAACACTCAAGAAAAAAGATAATTACAGAAACCAGGGTAAGCCGATGGGGCACACATGACGAATGATGAAAACTGCCAGGAGGAACCTGACAAAGGAGAGGTGACGTGAGAGAAGGGAAAAAGAGGGGAGAGGAAGGTGCAGCAGGGAAGGGGGTTTGGAGGGGGTGGAGTAAAGAGTGAAGTGGGGGTCAGGACGAAAGGTTTTTTATATGTTATTTCAGTTCCCCATCTGGAGCAGGATGGCACCAGCATATTCGGTGCTCCTCAAATGGTTCAAATGGCTCTGAGGACTATGGGACTTAACATCTGAAGTCATCAGTCCCCCAGAACTTAAAACTACTTAAACCTAACTAACCTAAAGACATCACACATCCATGCCCAAGGGAGGAATCGAACCTGCTACCGTAGCGGTTGCGCGATTCCAGAGTGAAGCGCCTAGAACCTCGCGGCCACACAGGCTGGCGCTGCTCCTCAGCCGAGAGACATTACAAGTATACATGAAGACATTTGAAACAATAGAAAGGAGAAAACATGGTGGATCATAGATATAAAAAGCAGGAACACAATGGAAGAGAGCATACAAAAAGGTGTGACTGTAAAATGGTGATAGGAAGAGGCGGCAGAAGGGGATTGGTTGGGTTTGAGGAGCAAGAGGATGCAGGAATTCTTCCACAGGTTAGGGTAAATGCTGGTGGAGAGGATGACATTGTATAAAGTGGCAAGGGCTGTCAGGAAGGAGACAGAGAACTCTTTGAGGTGGCAGTAGGTGACACAGTTGTGACCAACGGCCATGTTGCTTCTGCTGTGATTGGAGTGTTGATGTCGGAGGGGAGTAACAGCCCCAGTACTGGAGACTGGGAGCGAGTGAAGTGACAGACGTACCAGTGCATTCCATGATGATGGAGCAAAGAGAATAATCAAAGTGGGGATCATCAGGGATGAAGAAACCTTGGAAAGGTGGGAAGCAAAGTGGTTGGCCTTACTGAGGATGTCAGGAAGGGGGTAAGGGGGTGTGGGATGGAAACCAGTAAGGTGATGGACGGCCGACCAGTACTTGGAGGAGCTTGTAGGGAGAGTAGCGTTGAGTCATGTACAGGTCTGGTGCCTACCCTGGAGTTTCTTTGCTGTAATCTGGCAACAAACGTGTATCTGGAGTTGTTGGTGGTGGTGGAGTGTATCACTGTCACAAGTGTGCAGGAAGCAGTGATAGAGACAGCAGGATTCGTGGGGGAGGAGGACAGCCCATAGAGGGAGAGTGGGATGGTTTTAGTAGGGACATGGGCCTCCACAGTGTCAGTAATGGTCTTCTGAAGGAAGGACAAGACGTGGGTGATGTCGTTGGGACACTGATAGGGAAGAGGGTGGCTTTCGACCTGGGTGGCGGTGGATTCCTGGTAGGTATCCCAGTTGGTGCAATTGTAGTCATGGACTACCTTGGGAGGGGGTGCAGGGCGGGGGCCAGAGGCATGTGATGAGCAGATGTTACAGTGAGAAGGATGGGAAGGTGGTCGCTATCTATGGGGTCAAGGATGTCCACAGTGATACACCCAAGGAGCTTGGCAGAGGCAATGACAACATCGGGAGTGGTGTAGCTTCCAGGATGCATGTGCTGAGGAAGAGGAACAAGGTCACCTTGGACTGTGGAGAGGAACTGATGCCACAGCCAAAAGGCGGCAGGGAGCGGCTTTGGATGTTCATGTGGGCAGCAATCACATAGGCAGAGAAGGTGTGGTTGACATGGGAGATGAAGTCATAGGGAATAGGAGCAGTGTAGCGGATGTAGATGGTGGCACAGTGGAGGATGAGGTTAGGGAAAAAGATGTTGAGAATGAGGTGTTTGGTGGGGTCATTGAGGAGGGGTTTGTGATCGGATGGGGATGTGCTTGAGCTAACCAATGGCAACTGCACCCTGCACTTGGGGACCAGGATCATCAGTTCAGAAGAGGATATAGGGAGATGTGCAGACAGTATGGTGGGGCTGGGGAAAGGTTTCATTCAGGAGGAAGGTGTCAATCCAGTGTTGGCTGATGAGGAGGTATTTGTTGGTGCGGAAGGAGTGTACGTTCTAGAAGAGGATGCAACACTCGCACCATGCCATGACAGGAAGAGAGGGGGGTTGAAGGGAGAGGAGAGTAGAAGCTTAAACTAGGAGGTCTATGTGGGTGAAGATGAAGTGGCTTTGATTGTGGAGTAAGTGGCGAAGGTGTAGAGGTGGAAGACAGAGTGGGCAGTGTGGGAGATCTGTAGGAAGGTGTGGGGGCGTTGTAAAGGATTTGGAGGACTATGGTTAAGAAACAGATCATATCTTCAGCCATGGGAATCGGATGGAGGGAATTGTTGGGGTGGGTGGGGGGGTCAGTGGGATGAATGGGGATGGTATGCTCAGGGAGGGCAGGATGGGCTTTAGCCTTACATTTGTGTGAGTAGGTGGCTCAAATGGCTCTGAGCACTATGGGACTTAACATCTGAGGTCATCAGTCCCCTAGAACTTAGAACTACTTAAACATGACTAACCTAAGGACATCACACACATCCAAGCCCGAGGCAGGATTCGAACCTATGACCGTAGCAGTCATGCGGATCCAGACTGATGCGCCTAGAACCACTGGGCCTCACCGAAGTAGGTGGTATGCAGTCCATTGCAGGTATTAGAGGAAGGAGGGGTGGCGAGTTCAGGTCAGTTTTTGAGAAAATAAGAAGCCTTTCAATAGGGACAGGTGGTTTCTTTTACAGTTATGACTCAGGTGATCATTATACATTAAGCAACGCTGGCAGCAGTATGATTGGGGAGGGGATTTGGAGGATTCAGAGGTGTGGCGGCGGCGAAAAATTAGGGTGCCATGAGTGAGGAGATTGTCAATGGAGGGAGCAGACTCCGAAAAGACCTGCATGAGGTGAGTGGAACTGTGGGCATTGTGGGTACAATGGGCAGAGCAGATTTAAACGTCAGGTTGGGAGTTTAGTTCAGCCAGCACCTCATCTTCTGTGATCACCGGCCTGAGCTTGGTGATCACAATGTTGTAGGTTGGGGGCGGCGGGGAGGCTGGGGCTGGCAAGGAGATGAAGAGAAAAGGAAGAGGAGAGGAAGGGTGTCAGGGACGTGTAGGGACATGATATGTGGGAGTTGACAGAAGAGTTCCATTTGAAAGGAGGGGGAGGGGCCGTGTGGAGTGGCCGAGCAGTTTGAGGCACCATGTCACAGACTGCACAGCCCCTCCCATGAGAGGTTCGAGTCCTCACTTGGGCATGGGTGTGTGTGTGTTGTTCTTAGCATATTAGTTTAAGTAGTGTGTGAGTCTAGGGACCGATGACCTCAGCAGTTTGATCCTTTAGGAATTCACACACATGAGTCCCTGTGGGGAATCAGTTGAGAGATAGGAACATGTGGGAGATACTTTCATATCTCCATGGTGAGGGTATGGGCATTGAGGAACTTGGGGTCTGGGGTCAACAGGACAAAGGTGTGGGTGACAAGAGGAGAGATGGTATCAATGGAGACGATGGAGGGAGGGGGAGATGATTTTTTGTTGGAAGTGGTGGGATCAGAGCTGGCAGTGATGCGCTTCTGGGTTTTTTTGGTGAGGGTAGCCTGGACAGAGGAGTGGGTATGGGAGGAGAATGAGGTGGTGGGCGGCAGAGCCTTCAGGTGTGGTGGAGCTGCTGGGAGGTGTGGTTGGTTCCACGGTGGCAATTGTGGCCCAGTGTGATGTGATGCAGGCATAGGATGCAGAAGATGAAGTGATTTTGGGGGGGGGGGTGAGAGGAGGGAAGCTGACCACCTGGGGGGTTGTAGTGGAGGAGGCAGCTGAGGCATATGTGAGGCAGGGGCAGGAGTAGGAGCTAGGGGAGTGGAGGTTAGGGGAAGGGAGTAGAGGTGGGGGTAGACAACAGGGGAGGAGATGGTGGAATGGATGAGTGGGAGGAGGGGAAGCGATGTGTAAGGGTTGAGGCCAGAGGCGCACTTCAGGAGATGACAGTGGAAGTGGGGGAAGGGGGGGACGCAAGGTTGCTTTGCACACTCTATATAGTGTGCTAAGAGTATTCCGCGCATGCATCGAAATTGAAGCTGACAGACGAACTACACTGCACGGCGGCAGCCCCCCCGCTGGTGGAACCTCGAAACTCAGCTGTCCTCTGCGTTACCACTTGCCCCGGCCTTTCGCGCACTCTGTCGTCTTCGGTTAGTACAAATCGTGGAGATGATGGGGTTCCGCACTGTGTCCAACTGCTAGCAGCTACCACGATTCACCAGATTTTCCGCCAGGCGTATTTCCTCCGATTCAGCATCAACGTTGCACTCGCCTTTTGCAACTAAACAAGTCCTCTATTACCGAACACTGTTTTCCACTTTACATTCAATGGAGTATGATTGTTTTGAATTTTGTCGCATATGCTGAATACACGCAGAGCGCTATATAGGGAGGAACGGAGCAAGCCTTCGTCACTCTTCGATGGCTCACTTGAAGATGACTGGCAAGTTCCCAGACGAAATATCGTGCAATGAATTAATCAGCGACCGGCTGCAAGCCTGAACTTTATCTGAACATTCAATTCGATTGGAAAATTTTAAAATTCACATCACACGCTTTTACGGGGAGGAGAAGGCCTCACATATTCTAATTTTCGACAGGCTATGTGGTAACGACTACTAAGGAGGTTAGCCGGCCGGTGTGGCCGTGCGGTTCTAGGCGCTTCAGTTTGGAACCGCGTGACCGCTACGGTCGCAGATTCGAATCCTGCCTCGGGCATGGGTGTGTGTGATGTCCTTAGGTTAGTTAGGTTTAAGTAGTTCTAAGTTCTAGGGGACTGATGACCACAGATGTTAAGTCCCATAGTGCTCAGAGCCACTGAGGAGGTTAGTCATGCTATAGTCAAAGAGAGTATTTGCAATCCAAGACGAAGACTGGATGCCGATTCAGAGGAATTGTACCAGTAACATCTAGAGATTGCAGCACTTCTCTCTCCTATATCATGTTATTGGGTTGATGGAGCGACCGGCCGTAGTGGCCGAGCGATTCTAGGCGCTGCAGTCTGGAACCACGCGACCGCTACGGTCGCAGGTTCGAATCCTGCCTGGGGCATGGATGTGTGTGATGTCCTTAGGTTTAAGTAGTTCTAAGTTCTAGGGGACTGATGACCTCAGAAGATAAGTCCCATAGTGGTCAGACCCATTTGAACCATTTGATGGAGTGACTTTGGCCAAGTTCGATTTGCATCCAAAAGGATGCAAGTTTTCGGCAGATGTCAAAATTTGATCGTCTGTCGCCACAGCAGTCGTCACCACTGCACAACGTTCCATTGTCAGTTTGAAAGCAAAAAATTTTGACGATGCGGCGCTGCCTGTATTAAGCGAGGGACACAATTGTGCACCTACACCTAGAGCGCCGCCTTCTGTTAGTTTCGTCAGTGTTGTTGAAGAAGCAGTACGATGCCTTCATTCGGGTGCTCCAGAAGAAATAAGAAGGGAAACTTGCCGTGTTCTTTTAAAAGCTCTTCATCCACGTAGTAACTTAACTTCTGTAGAAAAGGCTGCGCTACGAAACCTACGAGAGGACACTGATGTAGTGGTACTCAGGGCTGACAAAGATAACGCAACCGTTTTGTTACCTCGTAGTGTGTATAATGATAAGATGTATGGTCCGTTAAGTGCCTCTACCTATAGGAGGATTGATTACGAGCCTGCAGGACGTGTGCAACGGAGAAATTCTACACTATTATGTTCCCCTTCCTTACCTCAAGAGATAATCAAGAGGTTAAGACCCCATGGTTGTGTACTACCAAGACTGTATGGCCTTCCAAAAATTCACATAGAAAGTGCTCCATTATGTCCAGTAGTGAGCAACACTGGAGTGCCTACATATGATTTAGTCGAACATCTTCCTTCGTTGCTGAGACCGTTGGTGGAAAAATGCCCACATCACATTCGTAACTCAGTTGACTTTATCAACAGACTTCGGGGTCTCCGTCTAAGCAATTCCGACCGTTTGGTTAGCTTTGATGTACCATCCATTTTTACAAAGGTCCCTCTCGCAAAGTCTATGGCACTAACTGGCAAAACGTTTCACTGTTTTTATGTTCAACCAAGAATATTTTGAACAGACTGGCGGCGTCACCATGGGCAGCACGCTCCTTTTTATTTAGGATTTCGAGGAGAGAGCTCTTGAATCAGCTGCCCTTAAAACCACTATATGTTGGAGGCGTGTGGATGATACTGTCATAGTGTGGTCTCATGAAGAAGATAAATTGACGGAGTTTCTTCACCACCGCAACTCCATTCATAAGAACATTCGGTTCACCATCGAAACAAAGAAAGATGGTTGTCTGTCAATCTTGGATTCCTCGGTTAAACGAAAGAACGATGTTTCTCTGGGGCATTCAGTTTATCGTAAGCCCACTGATACTGATTTGTATTTGCAAGCGTCAAGTTGTCATCACCCGTCGCAAATTATAAGTGTGCTTAAAACACTCGTAAACAGAGCTCACACTGCCTCAGATGCAGACCTAAAGACTTCGCCCTCCTAAAGACGTGTTTAGAAAGAATGGATATAC
The DNA here is from genome assembly GCF_023864275.1 of Schistocerca cancellata. Lineage (NCBI taxonomy): Eukaryota > Metazoa > Arthropoda > Insecta > Orthoptera > Acrididae > Schistocerca > Schistocerca cancellata. Next base: position 67,725,287 of record NC_064629.1, read on the forward strand.
CACCCAGCAGATTAACAGGGCACTGTCAGCTAAAATCAAGAATCAGGAAGTGGATAAAGAGGAGAGCACGCCAGCAAAATCTTTAGCTTTTTTTCCTTTTGTGGGCAGTATTTCGTTTAAAATGGGAAGAACTGTCAGTAAATTTCAAGTGGAACTGATGTTCCATCCACCGTCTAAGATTTCAGACCTTTTGGGATAGGTGAAGCACGACTTGTCATTGCGGAAGGCTGTAATTTACAAAATACCTTTTCAGTGTAGTATGGCTTACATAGGACAGACGACACGCACTGTGAAAGAACGCTGCGCCGGACTTTAATGTCGCACTCGCCTTTCGCAACCAAGCAAGTCCTCTATTGCCGAACACTGTATTTGCACTTGATATTCAATGGAGTATGATAGAACCGTGATTCTGAACACAGCTACATCTTTTTGGAACTCCTTTATTAAAGAATCCGTGGAAATACGCCTGGTGGAAAATCTGATGAACCGTGATAGCCGCTACCAGATGGACAGTACGTGGAACCCCATCATTTCCACGTTTTGTTCTGATCGAAGACGACAGACTGTGCCAACGGCCGCGGCGAGCGGTAACGCAGAGGACAGCTGAATTCTGCGGTTACACCAGCGAGGCCGCTGCCATCGTGACGTGTGGTCCATCTGTCAACTTGAATTTCGACGCATTCGCGGAATACTCGCAACGTGCTATATAGGGCGGAACGGAGGAAGTCTTCGTCTGCTCACATCACCCATGTCGCACGAATCCCTTCTCGTCCCAACAGCGCTACGGTCGCAGGTTCGAATCCTGCCTCGGGCATGGATGTGTGTGATGTCCTTAGGTTAGTTAGGTTTAATTAGTTCTAAGTTGTAGGCGACTGATGACCTCAGAAGTTAAGTCGCATAGTGCTCAGAGCCACCGTCCCATCGTGTCCCACACGTTCTCGATGGGAGACAAATCCGATAACTGTGCAGTACGGGGAAGTTGCTGCACGTATTGCAGAGCACATTGAGTTTCATTGGCAGTGTGTGGGCGAGTATTATTCATTTGGCACAACACATTACCTTTCTGTTACAAAGACGGCATAAGAATGAATCTAACAACATTCTGCACGTACCGAACGCTGGTTACCTTCACCTCCAGGAACACCAAAGGAGAACGAGCGCTGTAGCTTATGTGTCATACAAGAATGCACTCTTCAAGAAAGTGCTCACCAGGTTTACGTCAAACGCGCAAACCACCATCACTTGCGTGCAGGCAGAATATGCTTTCATCACTGAAGACCACGGTGCACCATTCCACCTTCCAACTGATCCTCTGATGGCACAAGTCGAGCCATGCACGTCGACACTGTGGCCTAAATGGAATACGGGCTGGACTTGGGCATGCCAGTACTCCCACTGCTAATAAACAATTCGCAACAGTTCGTGTTGACATTTCTAGGCTCATAGGTCCTCTTATCGGTGCTGTGGTAGCTATACGATCAGCCACTGCTACATTTACAATACATCAATCATGGTGGATGTCTGTGTTGTGTGGACGTCCAGAACATCGTCTACAAGTGTGAGGATGTTCACGTGACCACTGATACCAGCGCTGTTGCAAAACTGATGCACCACATCCAACTTGTGTGACAGTTCTCCAAAAGGACCACCCCGCCACTGAGACTGTCACAATTTGACCCCTTTCAAAGACCCACAGTTAGGTATAGGAATCACGAATGCATCTCTGAGGCATGATTTCCTACTTATTTCACACGTTTCCACCAGTGAGCCTTCTAGGTGTGATTATTCCCTGTTAAAGGGTAGACACAGATGGCGCCCTGGTAGCTATGCTATTATGCTATCTGTTGGCGGACGACGTTGAAACTTCCTCCAAAAGACGACCGCTGACGCTGTGAAGGCCCACATTCCTACAAACCTCATCCACCCTCACCACCTTACATTTCCTCCACAGGCCGTCCCTCTTCTCTGTGAATCCCACAGACTTTACTGCTCTTTCCTCCGCACCTGTGACTGGGATACACTCCTCTACCACTGACAATTACAACGACATGTGTGAAACCTCCTCACAGCAAAGAAACGCTGGGATTGACGCCAGACGTACACATCCTGACTTCGCTCTCCCTATCAACTCTCCAAGTACTGGTCTGCCTTCCACTGCCTTACTGGTAGCCATCCTGCCCTGCATTACCCTCTTCTCCATGACAACTGTCCCTTCCCTAGCAACCTCAGTTAGGCTAACTGTTTTACTTCCCACCTCTCTAATGTCTTCTCCATTCATGACGATCCCCATTTTGATTACTCGCTCTTCCCCACCGTCCTTGAACGCACTGATACCTCTGTCCTGCCACTCGCCCCTAGTTTCCGGTACTTGGAACAGTTACCCCCCTCAGACATAAACACTCCCATCACATCAAACGAGTCCTCCACTCCAAATGCAACACTACCCCTGGTCACGACAGTGTCACCTACTGCCACCTCAAGGAATTCCCCCCCCCCCCTCCTTCCTGGCTGCCCTTGCTACTCTGTAAAACGCCTTCCTCTCCACCGGCTTTTACCCTGATCTGTGGAAGACTTCCAGTGCCTTGCTGTTCCCTAAACCCAACAAACTCCTCTTTGACACCTCTTCCTATTGTCCCATCTGCCTCACCTCCATGTTCAGTAAGGTCTTTGAGTCCATCCTCTCCCACTATATTCATCACCACCTCCTTTCCCTTACCCAGGGTAGCTTCTGGCCCTCCTTCTCAGCTGACGACCAGCTCCTTAACTTTTCCAGTCTTCTTTCCCTCCAACTCAAGCCCCGTCACTCCGCTATCTTTGTTTCCCTCGATTTCCAGACTGCCTATGACCATGTCTGGCATCCTGGGCTCCTCTTTAAACTCAAGACTTACGCTCTCCCCATCAATTTCGTCCATGTCGTTGCTTCCTTCCTCTCCCATCGTCTCTCCTATGTCACTATCCACAAAACCAACTTCCATACTTTCTACCCAATGGTCCATCGTTTCCCCTCTCCTCTATTTCTGTGTACTGCAGATATGCCCAAACCTCACCTGCCTGTTCACCTACTCCAATTTGCTGATGACACTGCCTTCGTGGTTCTTTATCCTACCCTTCGACGGTTCCAAGGTACCCTTCAAATCCAGCTTGACCAGTTGACCACCTGGTGCAACCAGTGGCTCCTTCGCATTAACCCTTCCAAGACTGAGGCAATCATCATAAGCCACACCACCCACTCCTTCTGTCTCCATGATTTCTACCTCACCATTTATGGTGGTCCCAACAAGCTAACTCCCACCCTGAGGTACCTTGGCCTCACCTTCGACCGTCACCTTACCTTGACACGCCTCATCTCCTGACCATCTAGCAGAAAGCCCATACCTGCCTCCACCTCCTGAAACTCCTGTCCAGATGGACATGGGGACTGCATCATTCCACCATCCTTCACACCTACAAATACTTGATCCATCCCATCCTTTGTTATGCCAGTGTCACTTGGATTTCTGCTCCTCACAGATTTTATAAAGCCCTCCAAATCGTAGAACGCCATGCCCTCCATTTCTCCTCCTGTATACGACTTCCGTCCACCCAACAGATTCTCTATGACCTCATCCCCTTCCAACACCTTCCTCTTTCCCTCAAACACATTCACACACTGCACATTGTCCGCCAACTCGATTCTCCCACTCCCTGGTATTTTCTATCCTCTCCACCGCTAGTCCGCTGCCGCACCTTTACCATTGTGTACCGCCTTCTCTCCATCTCCATACCCCCCACCTCCTTTCCCAATTCAGCTTCCAGCACCTAACCCTCCCTGATGATGAACTTTGTCCTGATCTCTATCTGTCCTACCAACCCCGCCTTCCCCCTCCTACTCCTCAGGCCTCCTATTCCTTGGGTAGTCCCACATGGCAGTTTTTATTATTCATGCGTGCTCCATCGCCAACAGTGGTTTTTAAGTTTCTCTCGTTCTGTGTGTTTAATACTGTGGCCGACTTTTAACTTGTGTGTGGCCACAGTGTTTTTTAAGTGCCTCACAAATCGCCAATTGTATTCTTTTAGCTTTGTGTCGACCATTTTTTTAACTGTCCCCCAGTGAACGTCCCTGTGTCAGTGTATATTTTAACTCCCATTGTCTCCACTTACTATGATTTATATCCACCTTTTTCCGCCTTTTTATGTATCGTTTTCTCTTTTTATTTCATTGTAATGCCACTCGGCTGAAGAGCGGCGGATTGTGCTGCTGCCAGCCCTCCCCTGCCCATATCGGGCCGGGGAATGAAATCACAATAAAGAAAATAAAAAGTCTTCCCAAGTCTTCGCTGGCTCACCTGCAGATCACTGGCAGGTGCCCAGTGGAAAGACGATGCAATGAATTAATTGACGTCCTGCCGCAAGACCGAAATTTGTTTGAATAGGAAGCCGGTTGTTTTTATACTGTCATAATTTTCAGCCTCAATTATTAATTACAAGGCCCACAAATCTTTATATAAATAATTGTTTGGAGAAAACGTTATTTGAATTATACCTGAAAAGTAATTTCAATTAAGACAGTCGTAATAAACTTCATTTGAATTACATCCAGTTCTAGAAGGATCTGGAAGCTACGTACATAATATTTATAGCAATTTGAGCGCCAAACGCGCCATAAAAGGGTCAGTTGTTGTCGAGATTGGTCAATGTAACTATCAGATTCTTTGTGTTGTGTTGAAATGTTGTACAGTGCAGTTACCTAACAAGTGGTATTGGTGTTGAAATGTTGTACAGTACTGTTATCTAACAAGTGGTATTGTAGAAAGTGTCAAGAATTTATGAATAAACACTGATGATGTCAAAAAACAACAATAATCTAGCGACTTTTGCCGAAACACCCATAGGAAGATAAGTATCATTTATCTGCTAATATAATGTTGCTACTCCTATGAAAATATATGAATGTTGACAGCACTAGAAGTAGGATATTCACTTTCTGTACAACTACGAACATTTTTAAACACTCACGTTCAGAAAAGAAACAGAACGCCTTGAACCACTAGAGATAGGTCATCCATATTGACAGGACATGTAGTATGTTCTGCAGAAATGATCAGCATTTCAGTCACCTCCGTTCAGCATGTGTCCCATTGCCTGGTAGGTACAGGGTCTCTCATGGGCCCTGATAACTTGTCCCATACGTGATAGCATCAAAACGTATAAGGCGAGAATGGCGTCCTGCTGTTAACCGTCCATGCTGCATTCACCTGGTTTCAAAGTTCATCTGTGGTCGTTCGCATTGTGTCACAGCGCTGCACCCATCGTTTCACCATATCCCATGCACTTTCGATTGGGGACAAGTCTGGTGATCTGTCTGGCCAGGGCAAAAGACTGACATCCTGTGTGGTCGAGCATTGCCTTGCTGAAAAATGGCGGCTTGGATGCTATGCAGAAAGGGCATAGCTACGGGTCGCAGTATGTCATTCACGTAGGCCACACTGGTCATAGTGCTCTGAACACACACCAACTGTGATTTGTTGTTGTTCCCAATAACGACTCACATCATATGGTCTTAAGTTGGCGCTGTACGTCTCGTGCGAATTCAGTCACTGTGATGCCGCTCACCCCGTCTGCGGCGAACCAAAATGCGACCATCATTTTCAAACAAACATAACCTGGATTCGTCTGGAAACACTATCCGATGCCATTCCTGTCCCTAGTGACGTCGTTCCGTACAACATTTACCGTTTAGCATGTTTCTGCACATTAGTCAAAGGTAGGCGGAGAAGTGGACGACGCGCACGAAACCCGTGCCGCAATAAACGGCGACGGACTGTCACCCCTGATAGCGTAGGGTGTGTTACACTGTTCCATTGTTGCGCCAGTGCCGATAAGCATGCAGATCTGTCCTGTAATGCCTTTCGGGTGAGGTCTCGATATTCTCGGGGGATGGTCAGGGTGGTGAGACCTGACCCATCTCGTCGTGTTCTACGGGCTTCCGTGAATCATTCTGCACACACCCGCTGCACCGTGGAAATACTTAGTCCCACATGAGCAGCAATTTCCCGGATGGACACATCACATTCGCTCATACCAATATAACGCCCTCTTTCACTGACATGACGGTACGGTTCGCGCATACGTCTGCGAGACATCCTGCACGTCTGTTCAAGTCACACTGATGCATTACCTTCGGTTTATAGCGACAACGCGAGCCGCAGGCACATTTTATCGGTAGATTGTGTTGTCCCGCGACATCGATGTTGACCTTGAACCCACGGGTCGACGTGGTTCATATATTAATCATTTCTGCAGAACATACTAGTGTACATGTCCTGTGAATATGAACGTCCTATCTCCAGTCGTTCAAGACGTTCTGTTTTTTTTCTGAACATGAGTGTAGTAAGGGATATGAAAGATTATACAGTCCAACTTTAGTCAAGACATGAAGTTTGCATACATTACAATATCGAATTATAGTTAACCAAGGTAGGAATTGGTTGGATCATAAACTGGGATTCTCATTCTGGCTTTATAACGAGTGTTGATATAGAGATATCGTAGTTTAGGCACATTTTCTCATATTACTCAGTAAGTTGTTTACAGCTGTTAATACATCTGAGTAGAAACTTCCTGTCCTTACTAATAGTATCAAGAGCTTTTAAAATACGTGCCATATGTGTTGCAAGTTAACTCCAACTAGTGCGTCCCCACAGGAAATGAGAAAGCTTTCTGGTTCTGTCGCCAACAGAGTTGGAGGGTAATAAGGAAATAAAATAATCACCATGAAAAATGAGCTGGACTGATTCTCCAGGTTGGGAGTTGAGCACTGGGCTGAAAACCGGTCTCATATAAAGGAACCTGTTACGAAACGTCAAGAACATGCCTCGGATGAAAATGGTAGCAAGGGACGTTGAAAACGGCTCACGAAAGAGAACTTTCGATTTTGAACATGGAATATTAGAATTTTGGCAACACCTGGGGCCCCTAATACGCTGTCAGAACTCGACAAATGTAAAATGGATCTAGTCACACTAAAAAAGCCAAGACACTGAAGAACAAGAATGCTGGAAACGCACTACATATACTATATTACAGTGGTTCGCAAGATGAAAAACTCTGAAATGGAGTACGATACATGGTTAGTAATAGAGTAGTAGCGGCGGTAAATGATTTTCCACCAGTTGATGACAGACTAGCTGCTATAAGACTAAGAGGCAGATTCACAAATATAACAATAATTACGCCACATGTCTCAACTGATGTAGCGGAGGATGTAAAGACAGATAGTTTCTATGAAATATTTGAAGAGGTACTCACAAGGGAACCTCCCCATCGCACGCCCCTCAGATTTAATTATCAGTTGACACAGTAGATAGGCCTTGAAAAACTGAACACACATCAATCGAGAAAACAGGAAGAAGTTGTGTGGAACTATGAAAAAATAAGCAAAATATACCAACTGAGTAGTCCATGTGCAAGATAAGCAACATCAAGAAGTGCGTGAGGGCAGGAGCGCGGTGGTCCCGTGGTTAGCGTGAGCAGCTGCGGACCGAGAGGTCTTTGGTTCAAGCCTTCCCTCGAGTGAAAAGTTTATTTTCCTTATTTTCGCAAAGTTATGATATGTCCGTTCGTTCATTGACGTCCCTGTTCACTGTAATAAGTTTAGTGTCTGTGTTTTGCGACCGCACCTCAAAACCGTGCGATTAGTAGACGAAAGGACGTGCCTCTTCAATGGGAGACGGAAACATTTGATCGCAAGGTTATAGGTCAACCGATTCGTCCACGGGAAAACACGTCTGATATATTCTATACGACACTGGTGACGGCATGTGCGTCACATGACAGGAATATGTTGTCGACCCACCTAACGTGTACACTTGGCGAATGGGTAAAAAGATTCTTCTACCTTGCCCGATTTAGGTTTTCTTGTGGATGTGATAACCACGCCCAAAAAACTGATGAAAACATAAGAGTTTGTCACATAAACTGAAAATAAAAAATTAAACTTTTCACTTGAGGGAAAACTTGAACTACGGATTTCTCGTGCCGTAGCTTCTCACGCTACGCACGGGACCGCGGCACTACCGTATTCACCCTATCCTTGATGTTGCCTATCATGCGCATGGACTACTCAGTTTGTATATTTTGCTTATTTTTTTATAGTTCCACACAACTTCTTCCTGTTTTCTCGATTGATGTATGTTCAGTTTTTCAAGGCCTATCCACTGTGCCAACTTATAACTAAATCTGAGGGGGGGTGCGATGGGGAGGTTCCCTTGTCAGTGACTCCAAGAGCCCATTGTTGACGACCCAGTGTTAAAGTCGGTAGGCGCGCGGCTATCCCCATCGGAGGTTCGAGTCCTCCCTCGGGCATGTGTGTGCGTGTGTGTGTGTGTGTGCGTGTGTGTGTGTGTGTGTGTGTGTGTGTGTGTGTGTGTGTGTGTGTAATCCATAGTGTAAGTTAGTTTAAGTTAGATTAAGTATTGTGTAAACTTAGGGACTGATGAGCTAAGCAGTTTGGTCCCATAAGGTAAAAAAAAAAAAAAAAAAGTCGGTAGGGAGACCATCTGGAAAGGAATAGCCGACCTCTGTGGCCGAGAGGTTCTAGGCGCTCCAGTCCGTAACTGCGTTGCTGCTACGGTCGGCCGGCCGGAGTGGCCGTGCGGTTCCAGGCGCTACAGTCTGGAACCGCGTGATCGCTACGGTCGCAGGTTCGAATCCTGCCTCGGGCATGGATATGTGTGATGTCCTTAGGTTAGTTAGGTTTAAGTAGTTAAAAGTTCTAGGGGACTGATGACCTGAGATGTTAAGTCCCATAGTGCTCAGAGCCATTTTTTGGAAAGGAATAGCAGGGAAATAAAGCTGAAAATAAAGATAATGGAGTAAGGTTACTTAGCTGTACAAGCACAGTCAACCTAAGGATTGTGAGCAAATAATTTCCTGGGAAGGACATTCACACTTGTACAGGGTGTTTCAAAAATGACCGGTATATTTGAAAGGGCAATAAAAACTAAACGAGCAGCCATAGAAATACACCGTTTGTTGCAATATGCTTGGGACAACAGTACATTTTCAGGCGGACAAACTTTCGAAATTACAGTAGTTACAATTTTCAACAACAGATGGCGCTGCAAGTGATGTGAAAGATATAGAAGACAACGCAGTCTGTGGGTGCGCCATTCTGTACGTCATCTTTCTGCTGTAAGCGTGTGCTGTTCACAACGTGCAAGTGTGCTGTAGACAACATGGTTTATTCCTTAGAACAGAGGATTTTTCTGGTGTTGGAATTCCACCGCCTTGAGCACAGTGTTGTTGCAACAAGACGAAGTTTTCAACGGAGGTTTAATGTAACCAAAGGACCGAAAAGCTATACAATAAAGGATCTGTTTGAAAAATTTCAACGGACTGGGTACGTGACGGATGAACGTGCTGGAAAGGTAGGGCGACCGCGTACGGCAACCACAGAGGGCAACACGCAGCTAGTGCAGCAGGTGATCCAACAGCGGCCTCGGGTTTCCGTTCGCCGTGTTGCAGCTGCGGTCCAAATGACGCCAACGTCCACGTATCGTCTCATGCGCCAGAGTTTACACCTCTATCCATACAAAATTCAAACGCGGCAATCCCTCAGCGCCGCTACCATTGCTGCACGAGAGACATTCGCTAACGATATAGTGCAGAGTATTGATGACGGCGATATGCATGTGGGCAGCATTTGGTTTACTGACGAAGCTTATTTTTACCTGGACGGCTTCGTCAATAAACAGAACTGGCGCATATGGGGAACCGAAAAGCCCCATGTTGCAGTCCCATCGTCCCTCCATCCTCAAAAAGTACTGGTCTGGGCCGCCATTTCTTCCAAAGGAATCATTGGCCCATTTTTCAGATCCGAAACGATTACTGCATCACGCTATCTGGACATTCTTCGTGAATTTGTGGCGGTACAAACTGCCTTAGACGACACTGCGAACACCTCGTGGTTTATGCAAGATGGTGCCCGGCCACATCGCACGGCCGACGTCTTTAATGTCCTGAATGAATTTTTCGATAATCGTGTGATTGCTTTGGGCTATCCGAAACATACAGGAGGCGGCGTGGATTGGCCTCCCTAATCGCCAGACATGAACCCCTGTGACTTCTTTCTGTGGGGACACCGCCAGAATCCAGAAACAATTGAACAGCTGAAGCAGTACATCTCATCTGCATGTGAAGCCATTCCGCCAGACACGTTGTCAAAGGTTTCGGGTAATTTCATTCAGAGACTACGCCATATTATTGCTACGCATGGTGGATATGTGGAAAATATCGTACTATAGAGTTTCCCAGACCGCAGCGCCATCTGTTGTTGAAAATTGTAACTACTGTAATTCCGAAAGTTTGTCTGCCTGAAAATGTACTGTTGTCCCAAGCATATTGCAACAAAAGGTGTATTTCTATCGCTGCTCGTTTAGTTTTTATTGCCGTTTCAAATATACCGGTCATTTTTGAAACACCCTGTATATCGCCAGATGGTAGAACCATATCCTGATAGTCCGCCGCTCGTGGTCTATCGGCAGTCCGCCTTCGGCGTTGTAGCGGCTCGGACTTGCCTGGCGCATTGGCCGCGCCCCCTTTAGCGCGAGCTTTGTTTACATCCGTGACGCTTCGCATAGCGGTGTGTTGATTACTAAAGATCACGATGGTTCTTTCTTACCGGAAGGCGACTATAAAGTTCACGTTCGACGCACAATACACAAGACAAAAAGCACACGAAATCGAACGTTTCATGAGCGAAGTGGTAAAACTAGGTCCCCGGGAGCTGATACGAATTCACCTATCAGTAGTGGCCAGCGTCGTAGACGTAAAACTCATAGACGAGGCAGCGTGCGACAGACTTATTCGTCGATCCACGGTCGGTTACGGACTGTGGGTGTGGTTTTTGTTGATCATGCCGGTCTCGGAGTGAGAACGGTACCCGTATTCGAACTTCCGTTCGAAGTTCCTGCGGACATGGTTATCGCAGCACTTCGCCCTTACGGCTCGGTCCTGAATCATGCTGCGGAGAAATGGACCAGCTTCGAGACGTATCCCGTACTCAACTGAGTGCGCCAAATAATAATTGAACTCCAGAAGCAAATACCGTCTTATGTGACGATAGGTGGCTGTCGAGTCATCGTTATATACGTTGGTCAACCGAAAACATGCTCTGACTGCGGGCAGAAAGGCCATATCCGAACTGACTGTCTTCAGCGATGTCTAGTACAGCTACCTCGGGATACCCAGCACCCGCCACAGCAGATGACATCGCTGCCTATTACGTACGTGCAAGCGCTAAGTGACAATGTGGGCGACGCACATGGCAGGTCGCTGGCCGTAGAGTCTGTGAGTATCGCCCCCCATCCCACGTCACTAACGGCGCAAATGGGCTTGTCACACCAACAGCCAGACGCCCCACGACAGTTGCGCAGCCACGGTCCTACCACGCTCCAGTCGAACACATCTTCAGTTGTGGAAGCGGATCCGCCAGAGGATCGCACTGAACAGCAACCCTCAGCAGACGTGGAAGATCCACCACGAAAGCAGCAGTCGAAGAAACGAAAGAAAAGACAGCTGTCCGCAGAAGACGAGCACCAAAACCGAGGCGACGAACAAGACAGTGGGAACGATCGTGATTCGTATCCACTGCCAGGTCAGGACGACGTCACATCCACAGCGTCGGTGCTACAAACCGTGGAGAAGCCGCCACATCAAAGAGACGCGATGGATACAGATCTGCAAAAGCATGAGGTCTCACCTGCAGATGAACGCCCGTCAACAGCGAGAGTCCTCACCAATGCATTAGGAGATTGGGCACAAGAAATGGAACAAACTGATGAGATGCAGGACGCCGACGTTCAACCACCGACAAAGAGTCGGGAGGGAACCTTGTTCATGGCGGCCAATGAGGCCGTGTCGTGCGGTCCCTGTTCAGGAAGACCGCTCCGATCAGTAGACGCGTGACTTCCCAGCAGTGCGCAACCAATGTTACATGACTACCGTATGGTATTCGCACCTCAGTAAAGATACAAATGCTGCAAGATATGCTGCGGACAGCGGACGTCGACATAGTTTTTCTGCAGGAGGCACGAAACGATGCCCCAGTTGAGTTTTGTGGTTATGACGTCTATCATTTAACAGGTTACGACGGTAGCTGTGGCACAGCCATACTGTTACGAGAAGGAATAGTGGCGGAAGATGCAGAATACTTACCGTCGACCAGTGGTGCTGCCCCGACTGTAGGGGATGTACGCTTGGTGAATGTTTACGCACCGTCTGGCTCGACCAAGAGACACGAACGCACAACGTTTTACACAGAGGAAGTGTCGCCGATATTTCGAGGACGTCAGCACAATTATATTGTCGGTGGCGACTTCAACTGCGTTCTGCGGCCCGAGGACAAACGACCGCACTTCTTTCCTTGCCCGGCGTTACAGACGTTGGTCCGGTATCTTGCACTGCATGACACCTGGGAAATGACGCACGGCGACAGTCGCGGATATATATTATACTAGAACTGACATGTAATTACATTTTCACGCAATTTGGGTGCACAGATCCTGAGAAATCAGTACCCAGAACAACCACCTCTCGCCGTAATAACGGCCTTGATACACCTGGGCATTGATTCAAACAGAGCCTGGATGGCGTGTAAAGATACAACTGTCCGTGCAGCTTCAACACGATACCACAGTTCATCAAGAGTAGTGACTGGCGTATTGTGACGAGCCAGTTGCTGGGCCACCATTGACCAGACGTTTTCAATTGGTGAGAGATCTGGTGAATGTGCTGGCCAGGGCAGCAGTCGAACATTTTCTGTATCCAGAAAGGCCCGTACAGGACCTGCAACATGCGGTCGTGCATTATCCTGCTGAAATGTAGGGTTTCGCAGGGATCAAATGGAGGGTAGAGACACGGGTCGCAACACATCTGAAATGTAACATCCACTGTTCAAAGTGCCGTCAATGCGAACAAGAGGTGGCCGAGACGTGTAACCAATGGCACCCATTACCATCACGCCGGGTGATACGCCAGTATGGCGATGACGAATACAGGCTTCCAATGTGCGTTCACCGCGATGTCGCCAAACACGGATGCGACCATCATGATGATGTAAACAGAACCTGGATTCATCCGAAAAATTACGTTTTGACCCAGGTTCGTCGTCGAGTACACCTTCGCAGGCGCTCCTGCCTGTGATGCAGCGTCAAGGGTAACCGCAGCCATGGTCTCCGAGCTGATAGTCCATGCTGCTGCAAACGTCGTCAAACTGTTCGTGCAGATGGTTGTTGTCTTACAATCGTCCACATGTGTTGACTCAGGGATCGAGACGTGGCTGCACGATCCGTTGCAGCCATGCGGATAAGATGCCTGTCATCTCGACTGCTAGTGATACGATGCCGTTGGGATACATCATGGCATTCCGTATTACTCTCCTGAACCCACCGATTCCATATTCTGCTAACAGTCATTGGATCTCGACCAACACGAGCAGCAATGTCGCGACACGATAAACCGCAATCGCGGTATACTACAATCCGCCCTTTATCAAAGTCGGAAACGTGATGGTACGCAATTCTCCTGCTTACACGAGTCATCACAACGCCAGTCAACTGCTGTTTGTGTATGAGAAATCGGTTGAAAACTTTCCTCATGTCAGCACGTTGTATGTGTCGCCACCGGCGCCAACCTTGTGTGAATGCTCTGAAAAGCTAATCATTTGAATATCACAGCATCTTCTACCTGTCGGTTAAATTTCGCGTCTATAGCACGTCATCTTCGTGGTGTAGCAATTTTAATGGCCAGTAGTGTACTTTACAAGCCACTCAGCTAGCTGAATAGAGCCGGCCGCGGTGGTCTAGCGGTTCTAGGCGCTCAGTCTGGACCCGCGCGACTGCTACGGTCGCAGGTTCCAATCCTGCCTCGGGCATGGATGTGTGTGATGTCCTTAGGTTAGGTAGGTTTAAGTAGTTCTAAGTTCTAGGGGACTGATGACCACAGATGTTAAGTCCCATAGTGCTCAGAGCCATTTGAACCATTTAGTTGAATAGACAGGGTGTATGTGTCACGTGGGCTACGCAAGGCGACGATTGACACCGAGGTGTGGCCTACGGCCTGTACAGACCACCAGGCTTACAACTGCACCATCGCTCTGCCACGGCAGAGGACACGGCGTAGTAGGGGCCCACGGAAGCTCGACGTTACCCGCCTGTAGGTAGAAAACTGTTTACGGGAGGAGTCAATGTCAATGGCGCCAACATTCGTACGATTCAACGCTTAAATGGTGGCTCTGCTGCGTCAAACCGGCTTCACGCAAAATGTTTACACGATATGGTCAAGAAAAGTCACATTGGCAACGGGCGATTTCGGAATTTTGTTTCACAGCCCTACGCGAGTTGGCGAAACAACCACCGTGTCCCGACCGTCAGCAGGCTGTCCAGCGTATCGAAGCACAACTGCTGCGTCTTACGGCAGTGAAGACGTAAGGGGTTAAAGTTCGTGCGAGGATGCTCGATGGATTACGCAACGAACGGCCGTCATTGCACTATACAGGGTGAGTCAAAATTCCTTGGACACATTCATAAGTTGCAAGATTAAAGGGAAAATTGAAATGTGATGATGGGAACATAGGTTTGACTTGGGGTCGCAACTTTTGGAGTGAATGTCATTCATGGCATCCATCTTGAAATGCGCCATTTTTGATTCAAGTCATTTTTTAAATGGGAAGGGGGGTGTATGACACCTCAAATAACACTCGCTTGAGCTCTGGAATTGAGCGGTGTACTTTGTTTTTGTCTATCTTTCACAGTTTTGAAGTTATTAATGTTCAAAGTTGGGAAATTACCTTCATACCATTTTAGATCAGCTGGAACAAAGAGGACATGAGTTGGTATCAAGGTAACTTTGAAAATTAATAAATTCTAAACTGTACAAGATAGACAAAAACAAATTACACCTTTCAATTCCAAAACTCCAGCGAGTGTTATTTGATGTGTCATACACCCCCCTTCCCATTAAAAAAAATGACTTGAATCCAAAATAGCGCATTTAAAGATGGCGGCGATGAATGACATTCACTCCAAAAGTTGCAGCCCCAAGTCAAACCTATGTTCCCATCATCACATTTCAATTTTCCCTTTAATCTTCCAACTGATGAAAGTGTCCAAGGACTTTTGACTCGCCCTGTATACTGAGAGAAAGAAGGCAGCGACGACGTACTCTTATATGGGATGTCGAAATGGCCGATGGATCGCGGGCCACTTTACGGACGGATATTGCACGTGCTTTTGCTCACCACTACCGCAGTTTCTATCCGGAGGGCCAGCTGGACAGAGCAGGACTGACAGACGTGTTTCGCGAGATGCCAGCGGACGAGCATCCCACTGAAGTGGACGGCCTTATGGTTGAAATCACAGTAGATGATCTGGACGCTGCCCTAAAGTGTGGTGCGAAACAAATCCCCTCGACCAGATGGGCTCCCTCTTGAGTTCTATCACACCTTCGCTCCTCTGATGGCACCGAGGTGGGTTCAGATGTGCAATGTATTCTTAACACCTACCTTATGTGTCCCTACCGAGTTCACAGAGTGTATCATGATACCCTTTACAAAACCAAGTGGTGGTCGTAGACCACAAGGCTACCGGCCTTTGACATTATTGAATGGAGACTACAAAATTTTTGCACATATCCTCCGTGTTCGCCTTCAAGCGGCGATAAAGGACAAAATACATTTAGATCAAACACGTCTAGGTGGGAAGAGCAATATACACACAGCGCTAGGGGCATACAGGGATGTCACAGCATTGATGTTGGCATGTCGATTACGAGCAGCCCTCGTGGCAGTAGATTTCGATCACGCTTTCGACCGAATGGACCACGTGTTCCTAGAGGGGTCATGGAACGGATGGGAATCCCCCTCCTGTTTGTGGCCACGATCTTGAGGTTGATTAATGGCGCGAACTCGAGAGTCTTGGTGAACGGTGTTAGCTCAGAAACTTTCACGATCCAGCGCTCAGTGCGGCAAGGTTGCCCCCTTTCGGCCATCTTATTTGCAGTCGCTCTTGAACCTGCCCTACACGGCCTCCGACGACGACTTGAAGGCGCCCAACTACGGACCCCATCTTTCCAATGACGCGCATACGCCGGCGACGTCGTTCTTTTGGTCCAGTCAGGAAACGAAATCCAGGCGGCGCTGGAATTGGTTCGGCAGTATGGAGCGGTAGCGAGTACTGTCACCAACCTACGAAAGACCCGATGTATGGAAGTGGTCAGAGGGCTGCCACCAGGGACAGCAGTGCCTATCACCAAGGTCCCCACACTCAAGTGTTTGGGGATGGTATTCCATGGAAACGTACGACGTACAGCGGCGGATAATTATCGGCGGCTATTACCCCAGATTCGCGCATTCGTACGACAACATGCACTGCGCGCCACAGATACGTTCCAGCGCACACATTATGTCAACGTCTATTTGGCACCAGAAATAATTCAATTGGCACACATACTGCCGTTGCCCACCACGAACGCGCCAAGACTACAGTCGGCCTTCGGACGTTTCGTAAGTGCTGATCTTCTCTTCAAAATCCGCTACGATACCTTGACGCTGCCACCGCGAGGAGGAGGCATCAGACTCGTAAACGTGAAGAACAGGGCGCGTGCGCTATTTCTTAGTACGACGCAACGCTGTTGAAGAACTGAGCACATCTCCTTAATGGGCGCTGTGGTCAACGAAGTGGCTCCCCATTCACTTTGTCCACCAGACAATGTAGGTCACACCACGGCACCGCTCGCACACCTTTTCGACTTTTTCGTCGTTTACAGTTACGTTCAGGACAGCTTGTCGGAGACCAGGCTGCCCACAACGAAAGACATATATCGAAGCTTCCTTCAGCAACAGTCTCGCAATGTGGCCGAACAGAAGTACCCAGCGATACAGTGGCAGAGAATATGGAGAGCGGTCCGTCTTCCCTCTCTCCCTACAGAGGTACGTGCACTGTGGTATGTTGTAGTGATCGGCAAATTCCCGAACCGTCAACGACTGCACTCTGTTCATCTGGTCGACACGCCGATACGCCCCCAATGCGCGGATGTCGACTCCGACGAGCACCGTTTGGTTTCTTGCACGGCAATCGACTATTTGCTTCTAAAGAGGAAAATTCTGGCCCTTTTAGTGCGTATGTCGCACACGGCTATCAAAGCTGATGACCTACTGTTCCCGGAGAAAGTATACTTTCCCACCGCCAGGACAAATGCTGTAAACTGGATAAAGAGGATGGCGACGTATTATCTGTATCGCACCGACGACAAGAACGTCATAGACTTCTGGTACAGACTGCAAAAGCAACATCATATCTTCCGGCAACACGTGAAATACAGAACATGTTTTTCCAATTACTTGGGTTCGTCATTCACGGACCCTCCGGCTAGTTGGGGTGTTCCGGGTATGAGAAGTGAAATGAGAAGATAGCTCAACGTTCAGGAACTAACGTTTAAGCCTGATGTATTCAGGGGACTATACATAGTTTTTAAGTTAGCGAGAAGCTAAGACAATAAAAATCGACAGACACAAAAAACACCTCAAATAAAAATTAAAAAGTATGAAATTAAAAATATATATATATATAAAAAATCCCTTTCCTACCTTGGACCACATCCCCAGAAAAGTGAGAGTAGAGACATGGTGGCCAGGCCTCGGGTTGCACCCCTGCCCACATTGCTTCCGCCAGCCCGTGACCTCATCCCCATACAAAAAAAAAAAAGTAGCTTACGTTGCTGCCTCTGGATCACGCGGTCCCGGGTTCGATTCCCGGCCGGGATGGGGATTTTCTCTGCCCGGGGACTGGGTGTTTCTGTTGTCCGTATCATTTCACCATCATCATCATTTGTGACAGACTGGACTGTGAAAAAATTGGACTGTGTGACAATTGGGACTTTGTTACGGGCGCTGATAATCGCGCAGTTGAGCGCCCTACAAACCAATCATCATCATCATCATCATCATCATCATCATCATCATATCCTGATAGACCAAAGGCACTAAAGCGGTATAATGAATGTGAAAACCATAAGAGAAGCCAAGGCAGCCAAAGACCACTTCTAGTCGTGTCACAGATGCGACAACAAATAGCTACAGAAAAGCCAAGGGGAGGAAATAGTACGTAAGAATGAAGGAAAGTTGGAAATAATAAAAACAAATATACAAGCAGCAGCAGTAGAAGCGTGCGGAGAAAGGGAAAGGTGGAAGAAAAGTCCAAGGTTCTCGGGAGAATGTGATCAAAAAGTGAAAGAAAGAAGCGCATCAAAGGAGAAACAGCTACTCTGAGATTCCAACGAAAGCGATGAAGCATATAAAAATGCAATCAGGGAAACAAAAATCTTCTCAGAAGGAAAAAAGGAGCATGTCAAAAGTCTAGTGAAAAGAGCAGGCGAGGGTGAAACTGTAGGGAATGCAAGAGAGTTTTACAGGTCAGTTAGGTTCTTCAGAAAAGGTTACATACCATGGATATATGGTATTAAAAATAAAAGTAGCAATACACTTCTGGAAAGAACAAAAGGTATGGAAATTTGGAAGGAATATACTGAGGAGCTTCCAGATGTTGCAGATGGAGATACAGAAATTGAGAAACAACATAAATATCAGACAGCTGAACTAAGAAGGGAGGGGATATAATTGCGAAACAAGTTCACAAACTCGCGACCATTATTTGGAATTAGCAAAGAAAGCCATCTGAAAAGGGTGATAAACTAGACTGCAGAAATTATACAGGCATTTCATTAATTTGCACAGCCTACAAAGTGTTGTCTAAGATACTGCAGAAAACACAGGATCCGTATTTCAAATAGATAATACAGGAGAAGAAAAAAGGATTTATGAAGAATCGACCCACGACTGAGCAGATATTAGTGCTAAAAGAAGGCACATCAAAATATTAAAAATACAACAAAACATGGCAATATTGTTTGTTGATTTCAGAAAACCCTGTGAGAGTATAAGCTGAGAAAAGCTGCGGGAGAAAATGTAGAATTTTGTAATATCATAGATACTACAAATCTTGTAAAAGTTACACTCAGAGGCTCAAAATGGATAGTGAAAATAGATAGAGAATATTGCATAGCTTTTGACATAAAAACAGGAGTCAAGTAAGGACATAGAATATCAACAATCTTCTTCCGTGTAATAATACAGGAAGCACTAGAGCACTAGATGCAACAAGTGAAGCAGACGAGGGAATTAGCATAGGAATAAAAATGCCTTACCAAATGTTGCAGTAATAGCCGCTGAAAATATAGATGACCTGAAAATACTGGCAAGAAAGCTATTTCAAAAAGCAAATAAACTTGGATTAAATGTAAGTAACGAGAAAACAAAATTCAGGAGGGTGGAAAGAAATTACGTGACAAAAAGGCAAATAACCACACAGACTGATTGTCTTGTGTTCGAAGACGTAGAAGAGTTTAAATAGCTAGGGGTTAGAGTAACAGAAATGATTGGAATCAAGAAACAGAACCAAGGACAAACTACTGTCATCCAAAATTTTATGGAGAGGGTCCAGACTATAGGTATACAGTAAGTGACCAAAAGTATCCTGACACCTCCAGAAACATACTTTTTCATATTAGGTGCATTGTATTGGCACCTACTGCCAGGTACCTCAGTTCTCATTAGACATCGTGAGAGAGCAGAATGGGGCGCTTCACAGAACTCACGAACATCGGACGTGGTCAGGTGATTCGGTGTCACTTGTGTCATACGTCTGTACGTGAATTTCCACACTTCTAAACATCCCTAGGTCCACTGTTTCCGATGTGATAGTGAACTGGAAACGTGAAGGGACACGTACAGCACAAAAGCGTACAGGCCGACCTCGTCTGTTCACTGACAGAGACAGCCGACAGTTGAAAAGGATCGTAATGTGTAACAGGCAGACGTCTATCCAGACCATCACACAGGAATACCAACCTGCATCAGAATCCACTGCAAGTACTATGACAGTTAGGCGGGAGGTAAGAAAACTTGGATTTCATGGTCGAGCGAAGGCTCATAAGCCACACATCACGCCGGTAAATGCCAAGCGACGCCTCGCTTGGTGTAAGGAGCGTAAACATTGGACGACTGAACAATGGAAAAACGTTGTGTGGAGTGGCGAATCACGGTACACAATGTGACGATCCGATGGCAGGGTGTGGGTATGGCGAATGCCCGGTGAACGTCATCTGCCAGCGTGTGTTGCGCCAACAGTGAAATTCGGAGGCGGTGGTGTTATGGTGTGGTCGTGTTTTTCATGGAGAGGGCTTGCGACCCTTGTTGTTTTGCGTGGAACTATCACAGCACAGGCCTACATTGATGTTTTAAGCATCTTGTTGTTTCCCAGTGTTGAAGAGCAATTCGGGGATGGCGATTGCACCTTTCAACACGACCGACCACCTGTTGATAATCAACGACCTATGGCGGAGTGATTACACGATAGTAACATCCCTGTAATGGAATGACCTGCACAGAGTCCTGTCCTGAATCCTATAGAACACCTTTGGCATGTTTTGTAACGCCGACTTCGTGCCAGGCCTCACCGACCGACATCGATACCTCTCCTCAGTGCAGCACATCGTGAAGAATGGACTGCCATTCCACAAGAAACCTTCCAACACCTGACTGAACGTATGCCTGCGAGAGTGGCTAACGTTGGGCCAACACCACACTGAATTCCAGCATTGCCGATGGAGGGCGCCACGGACTTGTAAGTCGTATTCAGCCAGGTGTCCGGATACTTGTGATCACATAATGTGTAATACCATAATCAGACCAGTATTACTGTATGGGGCAGAAATACGGAGAACAGATAAGTATGCAAAGACCAAGATAAAGGTTTTCGAAATTAAAATCGTGCGAAAGATATTTGGAACTATTGGTGAGAGAGGAGAATGGCGAAGAAGAAAAGACGGGGAGCTGAGGGAAGTATATAGTGAACTGGAAGCCAAGACAAGGAGACTGAGACGGGTCGGGCACGTCTATAGGTGAGAGATCTAGAATGAGGGAAGTGACGAAGAAGAAACCCGGGGGGCGAAGACTTTATGCAGATCAAAAATAAGTTGGAGAGACCTGGTAGCCAAGGATCCTCCGATACTTGGAGCAAGGGACAGAACAGTGGAGGAGGCTACTTGATGATGCCAAACACAGACTGCAGGTTGTGGGCCCACGAGAGTAAGAATAAGTTTTACGTGTACTTAGGGTGTCGGATTCAACTGTTATATGAGTGAGGTGGCACAGTGGTAGCACACGAACTCGCATTCAGGAACACACCAGTTCAGATCCCTGTCACGTCATCCAAATTCAAGTTTTCCATGGTATCCCAGATCTCTCCAGGCAAAGGTCACGATGTTTCCTCTGAAAAGGTCACTGATCATTTCCTTTCCCATTCTTCCTCAATCGAAGCTTGTTCTCCATCTCTAATGACAGCACTGTCGGCGGGACGTTTAACTCTAATCTCCCTTCCTTCTTTCAAGTATTACAAATTTTATAAACAATAATAATTATAAATGTTAATGACTTTAAAATATGTTTACAATCTTAATTTAATTTGCAATGAGCTCATCTCACCACCGCTATTCATTAGCTGCATTTAGTTATTCTTCAAAATGTCTGTGAAGCATGTTACGTAATTTTATTAAATATTATACCGGGTGTGACGGGTATAGGTGCAGATATTTTTATACATGGTACATTGATATGTACACACATCAGTGTGTTGGTATTTTCTCTATGTGTCGAACAGTATTTCCACAAACACCTCACAAACTTTACCACCTGATGTTTTCTACATGGTAGTATCTGACCCACTGAGTGGCTACGCCTGTCAATACAGACTCACCGTTTCGCGCAGAGTAACCGTTTTGTGTTCACGCGTCCACATTTCAACAACTGACCTGCTGACCAGAGGAAATAAACATTAATGGCTTACTCTTGCCACATATACTTGGAGGTACTATCCAACCTAAAAATATACGACTCGTAAGAGCTATGATTATTAGTCTGCAGATGACGAAATATTGATATAACGTTGTTCAGTACACCGTCTTCAGACACCAAAAGAAGTATCTGCACTTATACCCATTACACCCTGTATTTCTGTTTCTGTATTCTAAGGTAGTGGGCCCACTCTCTTAACTCGCCCCACGAGATCGCCAAGGATTTGCTCTCGGGATTTTCGCACTGCCACCTCATTGCTACCTGCAGGCCAACAGTAGCCGCCTCCCGTCTCCGCTGCTTCTCATCGTCCGGTTGCCTGCGCACAGAACCAAGACTGGCTCGTGTGGGCACGCCACACCACAGCCGCTCCGTCAATCATTCAGTGCTCCCACAAACCTTTAAGAACAAATCACTCGTAATGTCACATTGAGTAATGCAGTAGAACACTTCTGTTAATCTATTACACTGAGGTGACAAACGTCATGGAATACCTCCTAATATCGCGTAGGACTTCCTATAGCCCGGCGTAGTACAGCAGCTCGACATGGACTCAAGAAGTCTTCACGAGCTGACCTTTCGATTATGTCCCATTTATGTTCGATGGGATTGATGTCGGGCAGTTTGGGTCGCCAGATCATTCAGTCGAATTGTCCAGAATTTTCTTCAAGCCGATCGCGAACAATTGTGGCTCGGTGACACGGCGCATGTCATGCATATAAATTACATTGTTGTTACGGAACATGTGATACATGAGTGGATGCAGGTGGTCTCAAAGTAGCCAACCATAACCATTTCCAGTCAGTGGTTGGTTCAGTTGGACCAGAGAACCCAGTCTATTCCATGTAAACACAGCCCCCATGATTATGGAGCCACCAGCAACTTGCACAGCGCCTTATTGAAAACGGTTCCATGACTTCGTGGCGTCTGCATCACATTCGAACCTTCTTAACTACTGAAATCGGAGTTCATCTTATCAGGCCACGGTTTTCCAATCGTCTAGCGTCCAACCGATTTGGTCACGAGCCCAGGAGAGTCGCTACAGGCGATGTCATGTTGATAGTGAAGGCACTCGCGTCGGTCGTCTACTGCCATAGACCATTAACGCCAGATTTCACCGCATAAGGGATACGTTCGTCGTACGTCTGACATTGATTTCTGCGGGTATTTAACGCAGTGTTGCTTGTCTCACATCACTGATACCTCTACGTAAACGCCGCTGCTCTCCGTCGTTAGGTGAAGGCCGTCGGCCACTACGTTGTCCATGGTGAGAGATAATGCCTGAAATTCGGTATTCTTGGCACACTATTAACAGTGTGTATCTCAGTATATTGAATTCCCTAATGATTTCCGAAATGGAATGTCCCAGGCGTCTAGCTCCAACTGCTATTGCGTATTGAGAGTCTGTTAATTCTCGCTGTGTGGCCATAATCATGTCGGACTCTTTTTCACATGAATCACCCGAATACAAATGACAGCTCTGCGAATGCACTGCCCTCGTATACCTCGTGTACGCGATACTGTCGCCATCTGTACATGTGCATATCGCCATCAAATGTTCAAGTTTTGGTACAGTAAATTGTAGGATTACCGATGGTATTGGCAGCATTGTTAAGGCAAGAAATGCAAATCAATGGGTGATAGAGAAATTTGGAGCCGAAGACTCATCTTTGTTTTTTGCTTCTTTGCTTTCTCGTTTTGCACATAATTAGAAACGCACATTGTTCAGTGTGAGTCCATTGTATATTTTATATCCTTACGAAATATAAATTGCACTAACTGAGTAACAAAAATTAGCTGACTGCGTAACTTCTACGCTTTTATGTAACCAAAGCAATAATTTTCGATGAAAGTACAGTTCACATGCACAAACATAAAACAATGTATGTAATTATTGTTGTTACTTTATACTCAATGGGACTTTCTTCGTCATCATCAAATACAAGAGGCTCCTGTTATTACTAATAAGTGCGAAACTTGTTTATGAACAACAGAAACATGTTGTATATAAGCTCTATCAAATATTGGAGCGATGTTTGATATGTTTTTGTTCTGTGGTTTTCCAATTTTTTTTCTTTTTTTGAAAAAATGCCTTTTCTAGCGCTAAATGATAAATCTCTTATGTTCTTTCCTTTTCCTACAGCTTCCCTATGTTTCACTTTAAAAATCAACAACTGTCGAATAAAATCTGAATTGAAGACTGACAATTTCAATTTTGCTATAATTTCTGAATATTTTTAAGTGACAGACAATAGGATAGCTATGTGGAACAAAAATGATCCGTAGGTTATGCGGCATTTTATATTTCTTCACTCAGTTTCTAGACAGTGCACCGCTTCCTGTTTGTAGGTCAATATAATAAGGCACTCACTGATCGCATACGCAGACAAAGGGATCAAAATGAGTTATGCCCTATAGGTATGCAACACACCTATCGTGTCTTGACTAACCGAGGCTGCTAGAAAAACTACCGTAGTCTACACTTACTTACTTACTATAGCCTACGGTAGTTTTACAACTCTAGTATTAATCATGTGGTAAAAGGTAAAGTGGTAGATGGGTGGTTGATGTTAGCGAAGGCGGCGCAGCAACGGGAGCATCAAGGCAAAACGAATTCTTATGCGTAAATCTGTGGGAGGTTTGAGCAACGTAGCGCGGGAACATCGGCCGATGACTATTAGCCGGCCGCGGTGGTCTCGCGGTTATAGGCGCTCAGTCCGGAACCGCGCGACTGCTACGGTCGCAGGTTCGAATCCTGCCTCGGGCATGGATGTGTGTGATGTCCTTAGGTTAGTTAGGTTTAAGTAGTTCTAAGTTCTAGGGGACTGATGACCACAGATGTTAAGTCCCATAGTGCTCAGAGCCATTTGAACCATTTGATGACTATTAGGGTACGCGAGAAATTTGCGCTGAATCACCGGAGGAAGGTGAGTTAAATGGAGGACAGTTAGATAATGTCATCATACGTGAGGATAATTTTGCGGTTATTGTGATCGATACCTGGGAGGGGGGACTTAATGAGTTTGTTTCTGCAGGGGGAGGTGAGCTGACACTTTTTGACATACACGTTAGCTCAGACATATACGTTAGATGTCAAAAGATGAATGGGAATTTTATGGGTCAGACCGGAGACCATGTGCTTTAATTAATACAACTCTTGCACCTAATTCGTGAAAAGGTGGGTCTCGCGTGAAAGAAGCTTTTAATTAATTATGTAATGGAAACCGTGGTGTCGAGGCTTTTCCTGAAGATAAGCGTGTGACTTGGAAGCAGAAAATAAAGGAAGTAGGTATTTAAAATGACTTATTAAGGGTAAAAATGTGGAGAGGGAAGTAATAGAATATGTGCAGCTTATCATCGAAATTATTATTCATGTGCCCTCTTAGACCCAGCAAGTAATTTTTCGGCGCTTTCCGAGAATTTTGCATAAGCAATCAAACATCAGAAACACGTAATTTATTGGGACAATATGAATACTTGCACTTGTGGACTTAGTAAGCTCATACATAATTAAATGTTGTTGGAATTTAAGTGTGGTGAGTTAAAACTATTGTTTTATTTATAGTGGTTTGCTAAAAAGACATTTAATTTGGAACCGATTTTCTTAGTAAACATGAAATGTCCCTGAATGACGAGGATTAATGCTCCGAATTCAGAAGGAGAGAAGCCGATGGTGAGAGCAATTCATTCTGCCCTTAACACAAACATTGCTTACAGGCAGAAATATTCTGTCTTGGAAGCTAATGGGACTACGAAATTTAAACAGTTTGGGGTTATATATGAAGAGATAAGAATTGTGCCGTGTCATTGGGCGAGGGGGAGGGCAAGGGACCAAACTGCTAGGTCATCGGTTCCTTGATCCGAATTGAACAATGCCACAAGGGTGAGAATAAAACAAACGAGACTGACAACACAAAACGGAGAGAAAGGAAAAACCACAAGAACGACGGAAAGGCAACAAACACTTAAATGGGCAAAAGGAGAGATCAAAACCAAAGAAAAGCAAGAAACAGGTAGAAGAGATTGAAACGACAAAACAGATTACCGTAGCTGGCTGACCATGAGAATAAAAAGGAAATGCCAGCCACTCAGCAACACATTAAAACCTCCACCCTAAAAGCACTAGGGTGGAGGACACAGAGGGACAAAGGACATCCAATAAAACTTAGATCAAATGATAAAACCCTCCCTCATGAATAAAACGTAAAACTAAATCAGCCAATGAGGCGTTGTCAGATAAAATTAGCGGCAACGAGTCTGGTAAGCGAAGATTTCATCGCAGGGGACAGTGCACCAGAATATGGGCCACTATTAACTGGGCGCCCCATCGACACTGAGGCAAGTCTTCACGGCGCAGGAGTGTAACAGTTGTGTTACTAAATGTGACACTTCTGTCACTCAATGTAACTGGGTTTTCTCTTTTGATGCTGTCAATTGTCAGGATGAGCATTCTAAAGCATTCTGTCAGGGTGAAAATATTAAATAAATTAACTTTTCTCTCTTTACAACATGTGGGCAGGGTGGGTTCTTCCTTGGCTCGGGTATGAGGTCGAATGAAACATCATTTTTACATAAGATAACTTTTATTGAAGATTTGTACAACTGTATCTTACGGGATGTTCTGGTTCGGAGAGCGGCAGCTGTGTCGTTTACGTAGCCTTCTGCTGCGGCAGCGGCGGCGGCGGCGGCGGCGGCGGCGTCGTCTGATTACGCGTAGCGGTGTGTATCTCGTGTCGTCGTCTCGCCCAGCTGACCGGAGACGCGCAGCGCGAGGTGGCCCGTTTAATTATTGCGAGCGACGTCGTGCATCGGATGGTGATACCTTGAATGTGGCGTCCCAGTGTTTCTCTTGTCTAAGCGGCCGCGTGTGTTGTGCGTCGGCCAGCAGAGCGGCGCGGCGGGGGAAGGCCAGTGCCCCGGACTCGAACCACGGACTCCCGTTTGCCAGTCTTCGGCTGTCAGGTCTTCATCCCAGCTCACAGGTGACTGCTGAAGTGAGGCCGTCTCCTTCCCGTCCTCACGAGTCACCCGGGTACGTAAAGATCAGACTTCAAATACCTTTTAACTTCTGTCTTCTGGCGCCGAGGCTGCTGCTTGCTATTCCTTTACAGCGGCGGACTTGGTGCGTCTGTGCATGATGTAGTCTCTTCTTGCATGACGGTCTTCAGCACCGAAACTAACTTAAAACAACTGCTACGCTTCTTCACTTCTTCGTCTTCTTCGTCGCTCGTCTCCGTCTTCGTCTCCGTCTTCGCCTTCGTCTTCCTCTCGTCTTCATCTGTCGGGCCCACTGCGTCTCGCGTATTTATTCACTTCAGTTTACTGGAGGTGAACGACTTCACGGCCATTGCCTCTTCTGTCACGTTGAAAAGATTCTCGAAGAATCTTCTTAACGTCGGTCATTGGCTCTTGGAATGTAGGCGAGGGCCTTTGCTCACACGCGACAACTGAGAAACACGTGAGCCGGTCATTGCCTCTTTTGTCACGTTGAAAAGCTTCTCGAAGAATCTTCTTAACGTCGGTCATTGGCTCTTGGGATGTAGGCGAGGGCCTTTGCTCACATGCGGCAACTGAGAAACACGTGAGCCGGTCGGGCGATGCCCTGACGGCTGAATCGACAGCGCCCGCTTATGTGGAACTTGCTGACTTCACGGTCATTGTCTCTTCTGTTCTGCTGTTCGGCCCGCTGAATGCCAGAATGTAACTCTCTAAACTAAACCAAGTTTTTCATTTATATTCTAATTTCTTATTCACTTTGATTTCACTAATTTATTTACTTAAGTACCACTCAACAGGAGGTAGCCGTGGGTAGCCCATGTAAATGTAATGTAAGCGTGGCCAATGCGGAGCCGACAGAGAACCAAAGACTCCCTGCGAGAGACCCGCATGGAGGACTGCCACACATTCGTAGTCTCCTCAATGGCACGCAGTTTGTTGTGAGTATTGAGACTATGCCATTCCGTCTCCCAAAGCCGAAAAACCTGGCGGTGTAAAAACGAACGCAGGTCAGTTATTGGAATCTCGATCTCCATAAGCGGTGTTGGGCGTATTTGGCAGAGTTGTGGTTGTGGTCTCCTTTCTAGTCTACGATCACATGCTGCAGTAACGGAATTCTGAGTACTCGATACGTACTATTTATGGACATGGTTGTATCTGCAGTTGTAGGTGCAATAACAGGTAGATATCTATACTAAAAGCACAAAGACACACAACTGCATCGGTAAAACTTATACACTTTTATTTACAGTAGTCACATGTAGCCAAACTTGCAAGGACAAATACTTAAATTCACCTGTTGGATTTACAGTAGTTTGTCTCACTGAATATTGTTCTCGGTTCTGAGCAGGCGTCGGCAGCAGATCTCCAAAGCTGAGTGTATCTTCTCACGTCTGCCGCATGTCTTCTCCGTGTCTTCTGCGTGCATCGACATATAAAGAGGTGCGGAGTGGTACAGTTCGCTTCATTGTCGTCGTGGCGATTTGCAGACATTTAGCGCCACCCTTCGCTCATGTGGCGAATGAAGGAGAATCCGGGACGAGTGCGGCGCTCCCTGGCAGCCAGCCTAGAGTTATCATTCTCGGCTGGCACACCTGCAGCTTCATGTGCAGTCGGAATAAACACTGCCGACCCCGCACATTCAAAAGATTTCTGTGGATACTTTTAATCGAGGGTTCACGCCTTCTATCACGATTGTGAACGATACTGTAGGAAAAACTGTAATCACCATTTCAAGTGTATTTTTTCAAGGCTTGAAGTTTTTTTTCTTGTTATTTATTCTCTACTATGTATTCGATTCCACCCCCCCTCCCCCTACCCGAAGTTCTATAAGTCTAAGTCCCTCCAGATCCCTGGACATCACACATGCCGCCTTGCCTTCTGCATGCGCCTGCTTTCGCCGATATCGATCCTCTACCAACTCATCAAATTCCCATCTCTCCTTACTCTCATTGAACACCTCGAACAACCTACACACTCCGCAAACTCGTCTCCAATAACCCTATAGGTTCCCCTCTACTTTCCAACCCTAGTACGCTGCCGTGCCTCAAACAACACATCCTACCAACCCTACATCTACACAACCTCTATATACTTTCCCAAAGGAACTTTACCCGTCTCTCCCTCTAAAATCATGAACTCTGTCCCGACATTTACCCCTCCTACCAACTTTAAACCCACCCCATCCACTCCACCTATTCAGTGTTCCCTCAGTCTCCCTTCCCCATGTTTTCCCTAACCCACCCCTTTTCCCTTCCACCCTTTTTTTCTAGCCCCTTTTCCTCATCACAGTATAGCCTCACTTATGACCCTATGCTTGTATTGCAACAGCCACTTCCACCTCATCGATACATCCGCACCAGTCCTCCGTGCGTACACCACCTCCACTCTATCTTCAACGACAGACAGCCCCAGAGCAGGTCTTTCCAGCTTTAGTACCAGTGTAGTGCTTCTTTTTAACATCAGTGTTCTGCATCATGGGTTTCAAAAATGTTTCTAAATGTAATCTTATTAGTTTCTGATTTTTACCTTTTATTACATCTGTTTTTATCTAAAAGCGAAGGAAATCCTGTCTCATACATATAGAAACTTCGCTTTTATTTTAACCTTTAAAAAGTCTTAAATTCAATGCTTATTACTTTCGTATCATTTACACTTCCTTGTGAATTGGCTGAAGAACCTGGTGACTACCGCTGACGGCCACCATCTGCCCATATGACGCGAGGGCGGATGAATTAACAATAAAGGAAATACTCATCATCATCATCATCATCATCATTTAAGACTGATTATACCTTTCAGCGTTCAATCTGGAGCATAGCCCCCCTTATACAGTTCCTCCATGATCCCCTATTCAGTGCTAACATTGGTGCCTCTTCTGATTTTAAACCTATTACTTCAAAATCATTCTTAACCGAATACTCGTACCTTCTCCTCGGTCTGCCCCGACTCCTCCTACCCTCTACTGCTGAATCCATGAGTCTCTTGGGTAACCTTGTTTCTCCCATGCGTGTAACATGACCCCACCATCTAAGCCTGTTCGCCCTGACTGCTACATCTATAGAGTTCATTCCCAGTTTTTCTTTGATTTCCTCATTGTGGACACCCTCCTGCCATTGTTCCCATCTACTAGTACCTGCAATCATCCTAGCTACTTTCATATCCGTAACCTCAACCTTGTTGATAAAGTAACCTGAATCCACCCAGCTTTCGCTCCGATACAACAAAGTTGGTCGAAAGATTGAACGGTACACAGATAACTTAGTCTTGGTACTGACTTCCTTCTTGCAGAAGAAAGTAGATCGTAGCTGAGCGCTCAGTGCATTAGCTTTGCTACACCTCGCTTCCAGTTCTTTCACTATGTTGCCATCCTGTGAGAATATGCATCCTAAGTACTTGAAACCGTCCACCTGTTCTAACTTTGTTCCTCCTATTTGGCACTCAATCCGTTTATATCTCTTTCCCACTGATATTACTTTCGTTTTGGAGATGCTAATCTTCATACCATAGTCCTTACATTTCTGATCTAGCTCTGAAATATTACTTTGCAAACTTTCAATCGAATCTGCCATCACACTAAGTCATCCGCATATGTAAGACTGCTTATTTTGTGTTCACATATCTTAATCTCACCCAGCCAGTCTATTGTTTTTCAACATATGATCCATAAATAGTATGAACAACAGTGGAGACAGGTTGCAGCCTTGTCTTACCCCTGAAACTACTCTGAACCATGAACTCAATTTACCGTCAACTCTAACTGCTGCCTGACTATCCATGTAAAGACCTTTAATTGCTTGCAAAAGTTTGCCTCCTATTCCATAATCTCGTAGAACAGACAATAACTTCCTCCTAGGTACCAGGTCATATGCCTTTTCTAGATCTATACAATTCCCTGTTCCACTGATAACACTTCTCCATTATTTGCCGTAAGCTAAAGATCTGGTCCTGACAACCTCTAAGAGGCCTAAAACCACACTGATTTTCATCCAATTGGTCCTCAATTAATACTCGCACTTTCCTTTCAACAATACCTGAGAAGATTTTACCCACAACGCTGATTAAAGAGATACCTCTGTAGTTGTTACAATCTTTTCTGTTTCCATGTTTAAAGATTGGTGTGATTACTGCTTTTGTCCAGTCTGATGGAACCTGTCCCGACTCCCAGGCCATTTCAGTTATCCTGTGTAGCCATTTAAGACCTGACATTCCACTGTATTTGATGAGTTTCGACTTAATTTCATCCACCCCAGCCTCTTTATTGCACTGCAATCTATTGACCATTTTTTCCACTTCCTCAAATGTGATCCTATTTCCATCATCATTCCTATCGCATTCTACCTCGAAATCTGAAACATTACTAATCGCATTTTCACCTACATTGAGCAACTCTTCAAAATATTCCCTCCATCTGCCCAAGGCATCCACAGGATTCACCAGCAGTTTTCCTGACCTGTCCAAAATACTTGTCATTTCCTTCTTACCTCCCTTTCGAAGACTGCTAATTACACTCCAGAATGGTTTTCCAGCAGCTTGACCCATAGTCTCCAACCTGTTTTCAAAGTCATCCCACGATTTCTTCTTGGATGCTGCAATTATCTGTTTGGCTTTGTTTCTTTCTTCAACATAACTTTCTCTGTCTACCTGGGTTCTGGTATGTAGCCATTTTTGATACGCCTTCTTTTTCCTTTTACAGGCTGCCTTGACTGTATCATTCCACCAAGCTGTTTGCCTTATCCTACTTTTACACACTATTGTTCCAAGACATTCTTTAGCCACTTCTAGTACTGTGTCCCTGTACCTTGTCCATTCCTTTTCCAATGACTGTAATTGACTACATTCAACTAACTGGTAACTTTCTGAGATCGCTGTTATGTACTTGTGCCTGATTTCCTTATCCTGAAGTTTCTCCACTCTTATCCTCCTACATATGGACCTGACCTCCTTCACTTTCGGCCTCACAATCCCAATTTCACTGCAGATTAAATAATGATCAGTGTAATCAAAGAATCCCCTGAATACACGTGTGTCCCTCACAGCCTTCCTGAATTCCTGATCTGTTATTATATAGTCAATGACAGATCTGGTTCCCCTGCCTTCCCAAGTATACCGGTGAATGTTCTTATGTTTAAAAAAGGAGTTTGTGATTACTAAGCCCATACTGGCACAGAAATCCAAGAGTTTTTTCCCGTTCCTGTTGGCCTCCATATCCTCTCCAAATTTACCCATAACCTTTTCATACCCTTCTGTTCGATTTCCAATCCTGGCGTTAAAATCACCCATGAGCAGAACACTGTCCTTGTCCTTTACTCTAACAACTACATCACTGAGTGCCTCATAAAAACTATCCATCTTATCTTGATCTGTCCCATCACAATGCGAATATACTGACACAATCCTAATTTTCTTGCTAGACACTGTCAAATCTATCCACATCAGTCGTTCGTTTACATACCTTATTGCAACTACGCTGGGTTCCATTTCTTTCCTGATGTAAAGCCATACACCCCATTGCGCTATTCCTGCTTTGACTCCTGACAGGTAGACCTTGTATTCTCCCACTTCCTCTTCTTTCTCACCCCTTACCCGAATGTCACTAACAGCTAAAACGTCCAGCCCCATCTTACTTGCAGCCTCTGCCAGCTCTACGTTCTTCCCAGAGTAGCCCCCATTGATATTAATAGCTCCCCATCTCATTACCATTTGTTTGCCAAGTCGTATCTTAGGAGTCCCTGGTTTGTCAGTTAGAGGTAGGACTCCGTCACCTCCAAAGGTCCGAGGCATTTTGCTCTGATTGTTGCCAGCATCATATTTAAAGGAAATACTAACAAAAAAAAAACTGGGCAACAAGAAATCTATTTCTATAAATGCAAAACTTCGGCACTACAATACTGTCATTAAATCATGATGCCTTCATGCATAAGAATGTCTTTCGTTAAATACAGCCAACAAAGGGAAGGAAAATGATCAGTGACGTCTTGGGAGCCGGCCGTAGTGACCGAGCGGCTCTAGGCGCTTCAGTCTGGAACCGCGCGACCGCTACGGTCGCAGTTTCGAATCCTGCCTCGGGCATGGATGTGTGTGATGTCCTTAGGTTAGTTAGGTTTAAGTAGTTCTAAGTTCTAGGGGACTGATGACCTGAGATGTTAAGTCCTATAGTGCTCAGAGCCATTTGAACCATTTTTTTGAAGTCTTGGGACAAAAATATGAGAATAGGAAATGGAAATTAGGAGTAATAACGAAGTTTATGAAAAAATACTGCGACAATCAGACACCGTGAGGAAGAGAAGGGTGCATTATATGGACACTTAAAAAGTCTAGATGAAAACAGGACAACAAAAAGAGATTTTAGCTTCTTTATCAGAAACCCCAAAGCATCAGTGACATGGATAAAAGAAGTTAAAGCAGACCTCAGGGAAATGGAAATAATGGAGGAAGAAATAGGGGAAAGAGGAAGGTTCAGAGCAAAAGTAAAAGGTTTCAAGGGCTTCCAAGAGAAAACAAAGAAAAAGACAGGTGCAATATAGACAGAAGAAAGAAGAGAAGAACATAGGGAAAGAATAAAAACTTACTGGAAAGAAAGAAGGAGAAAAGAAAGAATGCATAAGTTATTTCATGAGGTCCTCAGTAGGTCGAACAAATTTTTTAAAAAAGGAAAAAAAATCGATGCCACTGGAGACAGTGGTCACTGCGTGAGGTACAGAACCGAACGAAGTGGCACAGCAGCTACACACTGATCTCACACTCAGGAGGACGATAGTTTAAATCCCCAGCCATACATCCAGATTTGTGTTCCCATGATTTCCCTAAATCGTTTAAATCAAATGCAAGAATGATTCCTTTCAAAAGACTGTGTTCGATTTCCTCCTCATCCTTCCATAATATGAGGGTTGTGCACCATCTCTTCTAATCCCATCGTTGTTGGGACAAAGCTCTACTCTTCCTTCCTTCATCCTCAACTACGGGTATTTGCTATGTTGAATTATTATTTAGACCTGTACCAAATTCGTGTTTAGACGGCATAAACCGACTATCTTGAATGTAATGTGAGCATCTTCATACGTAAGAATGATGTACTTGGTCACTGGAGCCGCAAACACGACAGAAACCTCTGGAGAACGTACAGTTCTAACAGTCTACTCCGGATCACAGCAGTAGCGTATCATTTTCACATGTAACGAAAGTCATGTGCTACGGTACAATACTTAAATTCTTAAAAATGTAATAATCAGTCGATTTACATAATTCATAGGTAAATTAAATTTATCTATGTGTGTAATTAAAGCCCAGAACTAATAATCCTATAAAAAAAGAAAAGAAAATATTTAAAAAGTAATACTACAGAGGGAAGACTTTAATCACTGAAGTAGATCAATGCCTTTCTCGTACTATGTTTTTTTTATTTTTTTGTGTTTTTGGCATGTATTTTTATGTCATATCTATAAGACTCAAACTAGTGCACTTGCCACGACTATTTTTATTTCCGTCACAGATAATGCATGTTGTATAAACATGAAGAAATGGGTATATGGTGCTATTTCACATGGAATTTTCGAGATGTTCGATTTGAAGTGGAGGTATTTTAACACAACGCCCGTTGCCGAGCTGTCAGAAGGCGTGTTTTGTAAACACGAGAGGGGACCAGTCAGGCTCCACCTGCCGCCTGTGACACACCAGAAGAGCGGCAAGTTACTGATTAAGCTTTATCTGTCTGCTTTCATAGTTTAATTGGTAAATTACTGGTGTGTTTCTGCATTTGAGAGGTGTTAGCCTCGCGTTTTAGTAACTGCAAATCTACACGATTCACGTAGTCTGTAGTGCAGTTGTTATTCATGTGCAATCGCAAGCTATGCGACGGCGTCAGCCTCCGTTAGTGAAACACCAGAAGAGTAACAAGGTGAAAATTTGGCTCTCTCTATGTGCTTTTATAGTTCATTATTAAGTTAACGTCGGCCGGAGTAGACGAGACTTTCTAGGCTATGGTCGCAGGTTCGAATCCTGCCACAGGCATGGATGTGTGTGATATCCTTAGGTTAGTTAAGTTTAAGTAGTTCTAAGTTCTAGGGGACTGATAACCTCAGACAAATAGTCAATGTGGAGGCCATATGGCCTGCCCTCTTCACCCTTTGAGTGGACAGGTGTCCGCTTCTTCAGCAGCGTCCGATCAATCACACAAGGACAGTTATTTGCTAGTCTTTTGGAGCACCGAATTGGGCACATTATGGAGCATTGTAGGGAAATAGCATCCAGGGTTGGAAAGAAGTCCAATGTGCACTCAGTATTTCTGCTGGGGGTCTTATCCGAGATGTGGAGGAGGCCCTGCCTGCAGCTATCGAGAGTGCATGGTATAGTCGTTTGCAAGTTGTTTCTTAGGTCGGCACCAGTGACGTCTGTCGCTTGTGTTCTGAGGAAATCCTCAATTCGTACGTGGATTGGCGGAAGTGGTGAAGAATTCTGGCCTAGCTCGTTGGATGCAAGCTGAGGTCACAACATGGAGCATCACACCCAGAGTCGATTGGGATCCTGTGGTTTGGAGCCGAGTAGAGGGTCTCAATGAAAGCCTCCATACCTTCTGTAAAAATCTTGGCTGCAGATTTCTGGGCCTGCGTTATTGAGTGGAGAACTGTAGGACTCCCCTTGTTTTATCAGGAGTCACTACACATAGAACGCAGCAGAATACTTGGGGGTACACATGGGGTTTCTTAGGCTAGGTGGCAGTCTGAGGTCCTCTGATGAACACTCATCAGTCGATACGAAGAGAGTAAAATTAGATTGTGTACAAGACACTTCGACTATCAAAATGTTAACAGTAAATTTGCAACAAAGTTTCTAAATTGACTACTCTCCAGGAAAATTGGCATGCTTCATTTATTCTCTTTTTTAAATCATCATATTCATTTTTTATGTCATGTCGTTGTCTCTGTAGAGCTGTACCATGAGAGCATGGAGAGGATGTTGTTTGGTGGCCGGTGTCGTCTTTCTATACCACAAACTGCACGCATAAGTGACAATGTTGTCTATTAACATAAACAAAGAGCTACTTACCTTAATCTTCCACGAGCTGTGGTACAAGCTCTCTGTTCCAGTCCACTTTAGCCTGAAGCAGGTGAAGTACAAAGCTCTCTATGTACACTTTTCTGGTTGTTATGTGCTGCCTGATTCTAAGCTAGAGACTGTGACTGCGGCTCCGACGCGGAGGCACGCTGGAGCTCGTTCGATGCCACAGACTAACTAACTCGAACTAACTCCATTTCGCGGCGGCTATCTAAATACTGGCGGTCGAGAGGGCGTTGGTAGCACGCGTCTGTTTTGGGCCTCTGTCTATCTTCGCGCAATCTCTATGCCTAGTGGTTTGCTGGGGCCAGCCTACGCCAGCACATTCCTTACCCCCCCCCCCCCCCCCCCACGCTAAATGCTGCACCGTTGTCGTGTATTGAGGCTGTAAACGACAACGGGGAGGGAGGCAACACGCTGGACGTAGAGATGAGCTGGCAGCAGTTGTTGTGGAGGACAGTGTACTCCTGACCGTACCCCACCATTTGGCTTGCGAGGCAACAGGAACATCCTCTGGAAAACTGCTGCCAGGGCACATATCCAGGCCTGAGGGCGTGTCCTGGGGCGATGACGGCGACGGCGATGGCGGGTCCAGATTGAGTGGGTCCGCACGAGGACGGCGGGGGCGAGGCTGCAGCGTCCATCCGCTCCTCCTGAGGTGCCCTAGTGGCACCAGAGGGCGGCTGCGAAGGCCGCGCGGTCCCGCGAAGCCGTGAATCAGGGGGGAAGCAGCAGACTCACGGGGCAAATGACGTGAGCGAATTTGGTTCTGGTGGCGGCGCTGCAAAGGATCGGGACCTGCAATGAAGTACATAAAAGAGCCAACGCGTTCCTAGATCGCGCCTCTTTCCCAGCGCCCACGGTTGCCATAAACCCTGAAAATAACAAGACCAAGGGGCGCAAAAAGATACTTGCGGACCACCGGCGACTCTGGATACTGCGGTGGTGTATAAGTGTAGCATAGTCCGATGGCAGCCTCCATGCAGAAGTTCATCCGGTGTTGGTCGGTCTCGTGGGTGGGAGCGATAGGAGGAGAGAAGGAGTTCCCGTGTGTGGGTGGTGCGAAGCTTGGCCATCTGTTGCTTAAAAGTGTCTACGAAACATTCTGCTTCTCCGTCGGGCTGCAGGTGAAACTGAGCACTTGTTAGATGAATGACATTTCGTTCACAAAACTGCTCAAAATCACATGAAGTAAACTGATTCAATATCGAGAACAATGCTTGAATGGCACTACGTGATGTGGTAGAAGCCATAGGCACCGCAAATGGAAACTTGGTAAAAAAGTCTACCACTATGAGCCAACGAGGGTTCCAGTGATCCTGCAAAGTCTATGTGCACTCGTTGCCATGGCGATTGTAGACCAAGCTGAGAATGTCTGGGGCCAAATGGATTGGTTCTCTGCATATGCGCCAGTAGTAGGACTAAGTATGTGCCAGCGCACTCTGCATTGTTGCCAAATTTATTCAAGATGGCGGCGATGACATCATCCAAGATGGCGGCATGTAGACTTGCCAACATCCCATGATGTCATCCAAGATGGTGGATTTTGGCGGGAGAATAGGCCAGTTGTGCTACATCCACTAACCTAACCTCAATAAAAAATGGCGGGAAGTTTGAACTTCGGCGGGAAAATAGGCCAATAGTGCTACGTCCACTAACCTAAGCCTCCAGAAGAAAAAATGGCGCGAAGTTTGAATTCCAACAGGATAATGCATGCAAAGACCGTACTTGTGTTTATTATTATTAATTAACATTTATTAACATTCATTATAATTTATTATTATTTATTATCATCTATTATTATGTAATATTATTGACGTGCCTCCACTAGAAAATTCCATCCAAATTCAAATTCCACTACGATAATGGCTGCAACTTTTGTTTATTACTATTCATTATTATTCATAATCATTTATTAACATTCATTATCATTCATTGTCATTTATTATCATTCTTTATCATTTATTATCATTCATTATCATTTATTATTATTATTATTATTATTTATTATTATAGGCTTACCTCCACTAGAAAATTGCACCAAATTCAAATTCCAACACGATAATGTCTCGAAAACAGTACTTCTATTTTTTATTATCAATTATTATTTATTCAAGATGGCCGATTTTCTCGGCAAGAAAGCCATTTTCCTTACATCCATAACAAAAATCTATCACAAGTTCAAATCCCAACACCATAATTGATCACACGTACTGGCTTTCTTCGTCACTTATCTTTTTTCACTGGTAGCCTATCATAATCGCGTCAAATAATAAACTGCACTTATAGCAACGTAAGTCACGTCCTTTGATTTTGCAGGGGGGAAGGGACTGAAGACTTTATTTCAAGCAGTACGGTCATCACTAGTTCTCCAACACAGTCAGCACACACATCTTTGATATTGCAGTGCAGTCACCACAACATCCACGCTCCAACTGAATTAGTTCAAATTCTCGCCACCCCTGGCCAGCGCGCGGAGACACAGCCGACGCCTGTCACGTGAGGTGGCCGGCCACTCGCGGTGGGGGCGAGCCCAGCGATCGCTCCCACGTCGTAAACATGTTTTCACTGGACACGCTGGAACCTGCCGAGTTTGACGTCACAGTGCCCCTTGTCCAATCATCACATGTATTCGTTGCCTCCGCACGTTTCCCGCCAAAAATGTTTGCCTCGGAGCTGAATCACACAACGGTCGACCATTCACTGCCACACTTTTGGCGCCAAAGTTGTTTTCCTGGGCACATTCAAACCTGTATATGCCGACCGCTCACCATCCACCACATGTCCTTGTGCGATCGAGAATGCAGTGCTACACTTTTGGCGGCAAAGTTTGTTCGACAGTGGAATCCGCCATGACTATATAACAGCATGTTTGGTCCACACTAGAACACTCACTAATTGACTCGCTCTTGCGTGCGCGTAGTAACTGTACAATTGCTGCGCCGCCCCCTCGCTTACGTCCCACACCCTCCATACACGCGACGGGCATAGTCTTCTGTAAATACCTAAGCACTTAATTCCATTTCGATTTTAATCATATTAAATAATTCAATTTACAATTTCATATATGTATGCAAAGGTGTTCAACTACCTAATTTCAACTACTTTTCGAGGACCAGACAGCCACTTCTCCCTAGGAACCAGCGCCGAGTTTGAGTTCCGGCACTAAAGAAAGGGCACTTGTACCAACCTCCTAGGAACCAGCGCCAAGTTTGAAATCTGTCAGTAAGCAAAGCTCACTTGCGCTCCCGCCACCAACCTAAGAAAATTGTTGCAAACAAAGCTCATCACCACTAAACTAAGCCACCAGCACTCAACCTCTTCCTACACATTTCGGCTAAAAGGAGTCACCCTGCACTTGGCCCATGGATGGAGCAACCAATTTACTTTATTTAGGAATGGAGTATATGTATCACACCGACATGTTCCACACCACACAGACCTGCAAAACAGTCCTACATAATTCATTTATAATGCTCTAGACACACGCTTGCTATTGTAAACAGTTGAAAATAACTCACAGCACAGCCTACAGACATGCGAACCGCTCGTAAATAATGCAAAACATTTACGTCCAAATAGCCAAACAACTGCTAATTTTCTGCAATAATTTCAGTGCATAGACTGATGGAAGGAGGAACGAGGGTACTTTATTTATTTGCGACATATCTTTTTGAAATTTTTTCTTCTCATAGGTTTCGATATGTAAGGCTGACATAAGGCAGTTTTTGAACTCCAGTAGTGCACTACACTTGGCAACACAACCACACCCATCAAGATATTCATTCCAATCCAGACCTGTAACTCCTCTACAGATAAATTTGTCCAGTTATTTATCTACTCACTCACATTCTGACCACATTGCCGTTATTGCGCTAAAACAGCTCAGACTGCGCTGTGCTTCTCGGGGAAGTAAGGAAGGACTGCACTCTATTTATTTCAAGCCCTTTTATGTAATAGAGGAGTATATTTGTCACAAAACACCCGCACTGATCCGACTGTGGTCATATGACACAGCCCACAAACACGTAAACAGCTCCTAATTTCAACACACAATAGCAAACAGCTCTTAAATAATGCGGTAAACAATATCACCAGCCGAGCTCTGTACTCTTAAACTCTCCAAATAAAGCACAGCACAGTGCACAGACATGCTCGCAAAATAGTGCAACAGACACGCCCAAACACCCACAGCTGCCAAACCGACCAAAAGTCTCTGCTCGGCCTCCCCCCAAACATGACCTCAACATAGTCGCATTCGCGCCTAACACCGGAGAAATTGATATCGCCTATGCGCCTTAGATTAAGCTTCAAGGCAGGCCCAGGCCGCGCGTGCGGGAGGGCGTTCCACAGCCTTCACTCTAGTTCAGCTTCCCAGCGCTCCCTCCTCACAGCCGACCAGAAAGGGCACTCGTGAAAGCTGCATTGTTCTTCTCATGTTTACCACAGGCATCTCAGGTCTGGACCTGCCTTCACGTCTATTGTCAGAATAGTGCATAGCTCGTCGACACACACGAATAACGCTGCTGCGGTGTAATGATTGACAACACTCTATTTATTTTTTCGAAAAACTAATTTAACCATACAGTATATCTATCATGGTATCACAAAACACCCACCCAGATGTGCCCTGGGCCATGTAGCACAGCCCACATACACGCACCCAATCATAATTTCAGTACACACTACAGCAAAGTGCTACTAAATAATACCTCACGCAGATGTGTAGCTATGCTCCCGCCAAAATCCGCCATCTTGGATGACGTCATGCGATGTTGCCAAGTATACATGCCGCCATCTTGGATGAAGTCATCGCCGCCATCTTGAATAAATTTGGCAACAATGCAAAGTGCGCTGGCACATACTTAGTCCTACTACTTGCGCCACACTGTGACGTCATCTACTCAATGTGGGCGTCCATGCCCTGTCAGGTACAGTACCGTCACGCTAACTGTTTAGTGCGAACAATTCCCCCATGTCCTTGGTGGAGCAACAGCAGCACATCCTTTTGCAACACTTCAGGAATAAGCACTCACGATTGTCCACTCTCATTTTGAACTAGAATCACACCTTGTTGAACTGAAAGGTTATGCCGACACGCAAAATTTCGGAGTGCAACTGAGTTCTGGATACTGTTCAATGAACGAGGCCAAGACATGCGAATGTAATGCAACAAAATCTTGAGATATGGGTTCTCTTCCGTACCCTGCGCTACTTTTCTGTAGTGGAAGGGAAAAGATTCCAGTAATTGACAGTCCTCTGCACCCACTTTTCAACAAGATGCGGCAGATGCATCAAAACCAGAGTCGGGGCCAATCGGAAGGTGGGATAGGTCGTCTGCATTTCCATTCTTTGCCGTAGGTCTGTACCCAATGCCATTCCGATACTGCGAAAGCAACAAAGCCCAGTGTTGCAATTTTTGAGCAATGCGCGTAGAAACCGGCTTTGACAGATGAAACAAGGACTGCAAAGGATTATGATCAGTCACTAAATCGAACTTGAGACCATACAAATAATGATGGAATTTAATCACGCCCTACACAATAACGAGAGCCTCTTTTTCAGTTTGATAATAATTGCACTTAGTTTGGGTTAACAACTTTAAGGCAAAAGCAATAGTTGTGTCTTGTGCACCAATTCTGTGCCAAAGCACAGCGCCGATTCCGTAGGAAGAAGCATTGACTAGCAAAACTGCTAGGGTGGCAGGGTCAAAATGCATTGAACATCTGTCACTAAGAAAAGCATTTTTTAATTTCTAAAATGCGTCTTGGCACTCTTTAGTCCACACTGAAGGAACATTTTTGCAGTGCAAGCAGTGCAACAGAGCCACGATCTGAGGGCCATTCGGTATGAACCGAATGTAGTATGTCACCTTGCCTGGTACTGACTGCAGTTCAGACACGTTGAGGGAACAGGCAGGTCGTGGATTGCAAGCAAATGCGATTGGAGGAGGTGCACACAATGACTGGTTATCACATGACTTAAGTACTGTAGTTCAGCTTGAAAAAGTCACACTTTTCGAGACGACACTGGAGTCCTGCTTCTGGCAACACTCGAAAAAAGAGTGTGCAAATTGGCAATGTGTTCCTCTGGTGTACGACCCGAGACGACAATATCGTCAAGGTAGTTTGAACAAAATAGCACTTTTGCAATCAGCTGCTCCAAGTAACGTTGAAAAATGGGGGTGCGGAAGCACTACCCAGTAGCAAACACAAATACTTGAACATTCCTAAGTGTGTATTTACAACAAACACTTTCTGTGATTTTTCATCATATGGAATTTGCATGTAGGAATCAAGCAAATCAATCTTAGAAAAGTAACGTCTTGCACCAAGCCTGTCCATGAGCTCCTCAGGGCGAGGTAATGGACAGGTGGATAGTCTCTGGGTTGACTGTAGGCTAGAAGTCAACAGAAATGCGAATGCGACCAGAAGGGTTAGGCAACAAAACTAGTCGACTTGCCCAATGACTGGCTTGAATGGGAGCAATTATACCATTTTTCTTGCAATTCTTTCAATTCAGTGGCTACTTTTTCTCCTAAAGCAATTGTATCGGGGTGGGCCCGGAAAAACTTAGGCTGTGCATTGTATTTCAACGTAACATGCGCTACAAAGTTATTTGCTTTTCCCATTCCTTCTGAGAGTAGTTCAGGAAATTCTTTAAGCGAGCTATCTACACTGCCTTGTGGTACAAATTTAGAGACCGACAGTACATTGTCGTGGGTGCTAAGAACAAACCAAAGGCATCTAAACCGACAATGTTCTCACTGTTTCCCGATTTCAACACAGTAAAATTCACTGTCCTAGTGAGAGATTCGTAAGTATCAGGCAAATTACACTGTTCAAGCATTAGAATTTCCTGTCCATTGTAAGCAGTGAGGTGCTTGCTAGAGTTAGAAAGGCGTGATGAGCCTAACTGTTCGTACGTGGCACGATCAAGCAAAGTTACCGAGGCACCTGTGTCTAAATGAAAGTTCACACGACGGCCAGCAATTGAAAATGAGACAAACAGTTTGTTAGAACATCGTTGCACAGCACTAGAGCGAGAAGGAGGCACAGCCTTAATCTTGCTTTTGTCAGAACCTGTTGTAGGTTTGGAAAACACAACGTTCACTGCATTTACAAGAGCCTGTTTTGTCTGGGAGCGGGCAAGATTGGCGTTTTTGTGCCGTTGCAAACAAACTGCTTGGAAATGGCCTTTATTTCCACATGTGTAACACGTTGCATTACGTGATGGGCAATCTTGCCTTTTATGGCGAGCAAAACATCTAGGGCAAGACTTCACTAAGGTCACAGGTCTGTTTACGTGTTTGCATGGCTGTCCGATCGGCAGTGTACATGCTCGCTGTTGTGGCTGCTTGGTGCGGTCGCGAGCAAGGGGCGACTCCACCCGACAAATCGCGACCTGGTCAAAAGTACAACTTGAACTTGCTGGTCGTATAACTTGGTTAATGCAGTGTTTACTTCCTCATAGCCGAGATCATAGGGAGACACAGTTGGGAATAGTTTGTGTATTAACATGAACACTTGGGACCCCGTAATCGAAAGAAAGTATTGTAGCTTCACAGTACCTTGAACGCGATGAACTGCACAATGAGCTTAGAACTGTCAGGTATTCGAGCCATTCCTCTTCTGTTTCGTTAAAATGCCAGAACGGTGGTATACTGGTCGGCGGCACTTGTTGCGTGTGTCA
The DNA here is from genome assembly GCF_023864275.1 of Schistocerca cancellata. Taxonomy (NCBI): domain Eukaryota; kingdom Metazoa; phylum Arthropoda; class Insecta; order Orthoptera; family Acrididae; genus Schistocerca; species Schistocerca cancellata. The sequence continues at coordinate 67,768,971 of NC_064629.1, forward strand.
ATCGGTCTGAACGGCGGGCGACGTTGCTTGTGCAGCCAGAATCTGTTGTACCGTCATCAGCAAGGCAGCGATTGTTGGTCCTGAAACTGAAAAGCTTGTCATAGATCCGTTACATTGGCCGTCTGCGGCTAAGGCGTGGAGGCGGGTGGCGGGGTAGCCATGGTTTACACAAATACGTAATAGCAAAAAGCAAGCAAAGCCTCTGAAAACAGAAATTTGATTAGTTCTGCGGCTCCCCTCTTGGAATACATGCAAGAACGCAACAACGAAGTATCAAACACTTGAACTGGAGCACTCTTGCAATCTGTAACACAAGACAAGCAAGCAAGTACTTCTTCACTTAAGTTTTCTTGTCGCCATATTTTAAATCCTCGTTATCATAAAAATGTCTTCCGGTTGTCTCTGTAGAGCTGTACCGTAGGAGCAAGGAGAGGATGTTGTTTGGTGGCTGGTATCCTCTTTCTATAACAAAAACTGCACGCATAAGTAGCAGGGTTCTTTGTAAACATAAGCAAAGAACTACGAAACTTAATCTTCCATGTGCTGTAGTACAAGCACTCTGTCCCAGTCCACTTCAGCTTCACTGCAGGTGAAGTACAAAGTCCGCTATGTACACTTTTCTGGTTGCTATGTGCTGCTTGACTCTAAACTAGAGGCTGTGACTGTGCCTCCGAACACGGTGACACGTTGGAACTCACTCGGCGTGACAGACTCGAACTAACTAACCCTCCGTCTTTTTTCCTTTATTGTTATTTTAATACTTTGTACGAAATGTAGACCGACAGCGGCCTATCTACGCCGCTCTTCGGGCACAGAAAACCAAAGAACAGATAACATGTAGACAGATATACAGAAAAAATAAATATGAAACAACAGGAGACACACATAATGATAATAACGAAGACGTTCGAACTGAAGACACTGAATTGCATAAGCAAGTGAACCGTACACGAAGGCACAATGAGTACACTGTCGAACGGTGGAGGACACTGAAGAGACACAATTGCACTGGAACGGAGAAACTGCACAGAAAACATTGACGATGATCTTCGACGCACTGCACACACTATTGCACAAAAAAGGGGGGGGGGGACTGCCACACTGAATAGGGGAGAGTAGGAGGGAGGTGGGGAAGACGTCAGTGGGAGAGGGGAAGTGAGGGGGAGGGGAGAGGGTAGGGTTGGGTGTGGAAGCCCGGGAAGGGAGGAGAGGGAGAGATGAGGGGAAAGGAAGTTAGGGGGGTGAGAAGGGAAAGAGGGAGCCCTGGAGGAAAAGCTCAGGAGGAGGAAAGGGAGGATCAAATATGGTAGGAGGGTTGGATGGAAGGGACGAGTGCCTCATCAAGGAGGGGGAGTTTGGCGGAAGCCACCTTGGCCTAGGGTATGGAGGGTGGTAAGATGGAAAGCTAGTAGGATGGAGGAGTACAGGCGTGGCAGCAGATTGGGGTGGGAAAGGACAGAAGAGACAAGTGGGTGAGGGCGATCAAGTTTACAGGAGGTGTAAAGGATCCATATCCGTTCAAGGAAGAGGAGGTGTGGGAAAGGTATTAAGTCGTGGAGGAGCCACGTGGGGGATGGGAGGCAGATGTGATAGGCGATACGGAGCACATGGCTTTCCACGATTTGAAGAGACTTGTAGTAGGTAAGAGTGGCGGAGATCCAGGTGGGATGGGCATAACAGAGGATGGGGCAGATGAGGGATTTATAAGTGTGGAGGACAGTGGAGGGGTCCAAACCCCATGTGCAGTCGGAGAGGAGTTTGAGGAAGCAGAGTGGGGAGCGTGCCTTGGCTTGGATTGTCTGGTTCAAAATGATTCAAATGGCTCTGAGCACTATGTGACTTAACTTCTGAGGTCATCAGTTGCCTAGAACTTATAACTACTTAAACCTAAATAACCCAAGGACATCACACACATCCATGCCCAAGGCAGAATTCGAACCTGCGTCCATAGTGGTCGCTCGGCTCCAGGCTGTAGCGCCTAGAACCACACGGCCACTCCAGCAGGTGGTTGTCTGGAGATGTGGGGTCCAGGAAAGGCGATGGTGAAGCGTGACACCAAGGTACTTGAGGGTGGGGATGAGGTTCATAGGATGGCCATAGATAGTGATATAAAAATGAAGGATATGGAAGGAAGGGGTTGTTTTGCCTACAATGATTGCCTGGGTTTTGGAAGGATTGACCTTGTGGAGCCACTGGTTGCACCAGGTGGTGAACTGATCAAGATGGGATTGGAGAAGGTGCTGGGAGCGTAGCAGGATGGGGAGAGCGCAAGGAATGTGGTGTCATCTCCGTATTGGAGAAGGTGTATGGGGTGAGAAGGCAGCGGCATGTCCGCCATATAAAGGAGGTAGAGAAGAGGGTAGAGGACGGAACCTTGGGGCACACTGCCAGAGGGGTAGAAGGTGTAGGAGTCTGTGTTATGGATGGTGACATAGGAAGGAGGCGATCAGACGGATGTAGTTAATAGAGAGGGCGAAGGATTCGAGCTTGAAGAGGAGACCGGAATGCCATACACGATCGTCAGGGAATTTAGTTGTTCGGAGTGGAGCTGAGTGAGGTGAAGGAGATCATCTGCAGAGAACGAAGGACGAAAGCCACATTGGGTAGAGGGAAGGAGGCGGTGCAGGTGCAGGTGCTGGTGGATGCGTCAGGTGAGGGTGGATTCCAGGACCTTGCTGAAGACAGAGGTGAGGCTGGTGGGACGGTAGGAGGAGACAGCAGACAGTGGTTTGTCTGGTTTGAGGAACATCAGGATCTGGGAGGCTTCCCACAGGTCGGGGCAGAAGCTGGTAGACAAGACCACATTATATAGTCGACCAGGGTGGTGAGGAAGGATGCAGGAGCTTAACGGAGGTGACAGTAGGTAACATGGTCGTGACCGGGAGTAGTGTTGCGTTTCATGCTTAGTTTAGCTATGCTATCTTGAGCGGTGATGGGGGTGTTGAGTTCAGTGTGGGGAATTTTGTCCAAGTACTGGAAGCCAGAAGCGAGCAGAGGAGCAGAGGTGTCAGTTCGATCACGGACATCAGGGAAGAGGATGTAGTCGAACTGGGGATCATCAGGGATGGTAAGGATATCGTAAAGTAGGAAGCAAAATGGTTGGCCTTACTAAGGTTATCAGGAAAGGGGTGGTCATCATGAAGGAGAGAGAGGGTAGTGGGGGGAGGGTTTAGATCCAGTAAGGAGACAGAAGGCTGACCAGTACTTAGACGAGTTAATAGTAGGTTAGCATTGAGGCGGGTGCATGTCTGTCGCCAGTCCCAGCGTTTCTTGGCCATGAGCAAGTTACATACGTGTCTTTGAAGTTGCCAGTGGCGTTGCAGTGTCCCACTCCTGTGTGTGGAGGAATGCACGGTAGAGACAGTGGGATTCACGAAGGAGGAGGATGGCCTGTGGGGGTAAGGTGGGGTGGTGCAGGTGGATGGCGGTGGTAGGGATGTGAGCCTCAATGGCCTCAGACAAGGTCTGCTGGAGTGCCCTCTGTTCCGCGGCGGCTATCTAAATACTAGCAGCCGAGAGGGCGTTGGCTGCGCATTTCCTGAGAGTCTGTTTTTGGCCTCTGTCTATCTTCGCGCAACCTCTATGCCGCATGGTGTACAGGTGCCAGCTTACGCCAGCGCACTCAAGGTCGAGAGGTGGCTGAAATCCGAAGTATAAGGTTCAAATATATTTAGTGAGGCATGGAACCGACATCGAAAAGAGAGATTAAATAGTATATGATCAGGAGTATTCATTTGCAGTTGACAAACGTATTGTGTCTATCAAGGTAGAAATTGAGTCTAAATGTGAAGGTATGTGGATACAAGTAACAGGCTTTGATAAACTGAGGTTAATTATCTGATTTTTTACTGGTCACCCAATTGTGCCATGATGTTTTAAAATCATCCAAAGAATATCTATACTCAGTAGAATGGAAATACCCAGAGCATGCAATATTAGTTGGACGTGACTTTAACCACCTTGTCTGGGACGTCAATGGATCCCTTGCATGTAGTATCGACAGACAATTTTGCCAAGTTGTTTTGAGCATGTCTACAGAAAACTGTTCTGATCAGCTAGTTCTACAGCCCATATGCAATGGAAATATTTTAGATGTTGAATCTACAAAAAGGCCTGACCTTACCAAAAGTGTCAGTATAAAGACAGGGATTATTTATCATGATAACATCATAGCCATGATGGTTACTACAGATAATAAACCCATCCAGAAGGCTAGGAGAGTATTTTTTCTAGAAAGAACGGATATGCAGTTAGAAGTATATAATTTTACTATGTGGTCCACCTGGTTTACATTTATGACCCACGTTAATGACGTTTATCTAGATTCTGACTCACTTTGTTTACATCTCGTTCCGAATACTTACAAGTAGTTTCGAGAACTAGCGAGAAATTTAAAACACACAAACACATACTCACACAAACACTGTATAATATACCATCTTCTTCTCCTCAGAGCATAGTATTTTATCCATCACGAAAGTGAAAGAGTCAGTTACAGCGCAACCCCATCTAGGCTGTGCTCAAAGGTATCCGAACGACCTGAATTATTTATCAAAAAATATTTCACACAAATGCAAAAGTATCTGGATTGCGTAAAATGGCAAAAATATTGTCAACAATGTTCGCATTACTGACTTCAAAATTTCGTTTATCGACTAGCTCACGAGTCACTTTGGTAAATTTCATTGAATGATGTATATAATTCTCTATACAATATTAGAATGAATAGATAACATACTCTCCACAACATGTTAAAAGCCGACATTTGCTTATCCACTTCAATTAATAGATCAGTAATACATAGCAGTGAAACATCTTCAAAAAAAAACAAGAGGAAATCAACTGTTGCTCTTATGCTCCTGTTGGTAGTCTTCGTCAACAGATGGCTGCACTGGTAAAACGTTCAACTTTCGATAGTTGTACCATAGCGTAAGATACAAAAGAAGATCAAATTAATTGTTTACCACATCTATGATGTTTGTCAAATGTCACAATATTCTTTTTAAGTCTGAACAATGGATCAGCAATGCAAGCAATGTGCAATGTGTACATCAGATTGGGATCCAAAAAAAATTTGGAAATTTGTGCTAAGGTGTTATGGGACCAAATTGCTGAGGTCATCGGTTCCTTAGCTTTCACACTACTTAAAGTAACTTAAACTAACTTACGCTAAGGACAACACACACACACATTCCCGAGGGAGATAAAAACATGAGCATAAACCCTAAAGTAAATACACCAATACTGTTTTCAAATGTAAACACATGAGCTCTGCTAGACAGGCAGTCAAAGTTGTTATGGTATATGAGAACAAGTATAAAAGATACGCTTCACAAAATGTTAAACTCTAATGTAATTAACAAATTAGTAATACACAGTTGTCAAAGATGAGTTTTGCTTTGAAACCTATTCCACAAAACTCCAAGAACAATAAATAAAATCAACTACTAATTCAAACTGCTGTTGTCTGTCATCACCAACAGGTGGTGACGTAGAAAGTTTGATCTAAGTAACACCCTTGGCTTAGGTCACCATAGAGCCTCAAATTAAATATTTTACCCATCTATGATGGGTTTCAAGGGCTACAATGTTCTTTCAGAGTCTAAACATCTGCAAAAATACATCAGAAATGCAAGAAGTGCAGTGTTTACATCAAGTATCACAACTTTATTTTCCACATACACATATAACCGTCACGTGAGTATCTGAAACATAATTTTGTACTCTAAAGTAAGTATTCCAATGCTATTTCGATGCCTAAACAATTACAAATAGAAGGATAAATTAACAGCTAAAATTACGTGTTAGACTGATGTCGTAAAACTCACCTGACCAAGCCTCCAACTACAGAAAATATATAATTACTACAACACTACGCTAAGCATATAAGCAGACAGATAAAGAGAAAGTGTTACTTACTGGAATAATGTAATTAATTAGACCTACTCCTGGCGTAAGTTCCAGTACAACCTCAAATTAAATATTTCCATCTTTAACTTGGCTGCATTACTTAGTAAATTACACGCAGCTACCAGGCTCCTCGCAATATGAAAGTATAATTACAGGCCTCTACAAAGATGCAAGCAAAATAAAATTCTAATATTTCTCGAAATATGTCGGATTTCACACACATTACAAGTTCTGTGGACCCTGAAATTAAATACTTCCATATCTAAATTGTGTATATTACTTACTAAAATGCGTACATATCGCTTATTGACACTACTTAAATTACGGTTTAGTAGACGACTGTAGTTTCATCTTTGTGCCGTGCCTTAAATTCGTATAAATACGTAAAAATTGCTTGAAAAACATGCACATGAGCACTACTACAGATCCAACTTACAACATTTGAAACGAAATAACAAATTCTGGGGCATTGGCCCCCCATACCTTGCAGATTCAGCAGGAAGACTCGAAGCTAGTGGGAGTTTTCATAATGAGATAAGAAATTCTGGGAATTATCTGTGATGATGCAATCAAAAGGCCAATGACATGAGTCATGCGATGTAACCAAAGTAAGCCAGAATCTAGGTCAAGGTCACTGACCTAAGTCACAAATGTAAACAATGTGGGCCAGGTAGTACATAGACATACTACTGCATTTGTGAAGATCCCACACAGAAAATGAATGGGTATCATTTAGTTTCAGTATTATGGACGCAGAGGAATAATGGGCAAAGTTTGAACTGATTGTAAATCTTCCGAGTTGGTAAATTGAGGACGGAAAAGACCCACCGTGGTTTAATAACAGAATTCGGAAATGGCTGAAGAAGCAGAGATTTTAGCATTCTCGGCTCAAAAAAGAGGCGCAAAAATGACAGGTAAAAGTTAGTAGAAATTCTTGCGTCTGTATAAAGAGCGATTCGCAAAGCATTCCACCATCATACTTCAGCAAAAGATCTTGCCATGGACCCAAAAAAATTTTGGTCCCGCACAAAACCGATCAGCGGGTTAAAGGCTTGTATCCGAGACTCATTAGCCAGTCTGGTGTGGCAATAAAAAGACAGAAAAAGGAAAGTAGACTTTATAAATTTCGTGTTTAAGAAATCATTCTCACAGTTATGATCGTACTAGCATAACGTCGTCTGACCGTCAGACAGACTTCTATATCGAGGACACAGTATTAGGCATTTAGGCATTTCTGGTGTACAAAAGCAACTGAAAGAGTTAAAAACAAATAGGTCACCAGCTCCCCCCCCCCCCCCCTCCCCATAATCCATGGACCTTGCAGTTGGTGGGGATGCTTGTGTGCCTCAGTGAAACAGATATGCGTACCGTAGATGCAACCACAACGGAATGGTATCTGTTGAGAGTCCAGACAAACGCGTGGCTCTTGAAGAGGAGCACAAGCCTTTTCAGCAGTTGCAGGGACAACAGACTGGATGAGTGATTGAACTGGCCTTGTAACATCAACCAAAACAGCATCGCTGTGCTGTGCTGGTACTGTGAATGGCAGAAAGCAAGAGGAAACTACAGCCTTAATTTTTCCCGAGGGCATGCAGCTTTACTGCATGGTTAAATGATGATGCCGCCTTCTTGGGTAAAACATTCCGGAGGTAAAACAATCCCCTATTCGGGTCTCCGACCGGTGACTAACCAGGAGGACGTCGTTATCAGGAGAAACGAAACTGGCGTTGTACGGTTCGGAGCATTGAATGTTAGATCCCTTAATCCGGCAGGTAGGTTAGGAAATTTAAAAACGAAAGTGGATAGGTTAAAGTTAGATATAGTGGGAATTAGTGAAGTTCGGTGGCAGGAGGAGTAAATTTTCCTCACAGGTGAATACAGGGTTATAAATACAAAATCAAATAGGGGTAACGTAGGAGTAGGTTTAATAATGAATTAAAAAAATAGGAACGCGGTTAAGCTACTACGAACAGCATAGTGAACGCATTATTGTAGCCAAGAGAGACGAGAAGCCCACACCTACCACAGTAATACAAGTTTATGCACCAAATAGCTCCGCAGTTGATGAAGAGATTGAAGAAATGTATGAGAGATAAAAGAAATTATTCATAGGGTTAAGGGAGACGAAAATTTAATAGTCATGGGGGACTGGAAGTCGATAGTAGAAAAAGGAAGGGAAAGTGGTTTGTGAATATGGACTAGGGGTAAAGAATAAAAGAGGAATCCGCCTGGTAGAATTTTGCAAAGAGCATAACTTAATGATTGCTAACACTTGGTTCATGAATCATGAAAGAAGGTTGTACACGTAGAAGAGTCCTGGAGAAGCCGGAAGGTTTCAGATAGTTTACATAATGGTAAGACAGAGATATACGAATAGGGTTTTAAATTTTAGGACATTTCCCAGGGCAGATGTGGACTACAATTTGTTGGATGTGAACTGTAGATTAAAACTGAAAGAACTGCAAAAAGGTACGAATTTATGAAGATGGGGCCTGGATAAAGTGAAAGAAGCAGAAGTTATAGAGAGTTTCAGAGGGAGCATTAGGGAACGATTGACAAGACCAGGCGAAGGGAATACAGTAGAAGAAGAATGGGTAGCTTTGAGAGATGAAATAGTGAAGGCAACGGAGGATCAGGTAGGTAAAAATACGAGGGCTAGTAGAAATTCCTGGGTAACAGGAGAGATATTGGATTAGTCGATGAAAGGGGAAAACATAAAAATGCAATAAATGAAGCAGGCGAAAGAGAATACAAAGGTCTGAATAATGAGGTCGACAGGAAGTGCAAAATGGCTAAGCGGAAATGGGTAGAGCACAAATGTAAGAATGTAGAAGCATATATCATTACGGGTACGATAGGTGCCGGCTATAGGAAAATTAAAGAGACCTTTGGAGAAATGAGAACCACCTGTATGAATATCAAGAGCTTTGACAGAAACTCAGTCGTAAGTAAAGAAGGGAAGCAGAAAGGTGGAAGGCGTATATACAGGATGTTACAAAAAGGTACGGCCAAACTTTCAGGAAACATTCCTCACACACAAATAAAGAAAAGATGTTATGTGGACATGTGTCCGGAAACGATTAATTTCCATGTTACAGCTCATTTTAGTTTCGTCAGTATGTACTGTACTTCCTCGATTCACCGCCAGTTGGCCCAATTGAAGGAAGGTAATGTTGACTTCGGTGCTTGTGTTGACATGCGACTCATTGCTCTACAGTACTAGCATCAAGCACATCAGTAGCATCAACAGGTTAGTGTTAATCACGAACGTGGTTTTGCAGTCAGTGCAACGTTTACAAATGCGGAATTGGCAGATGCCCATTTGATGTATGGATTAGCACGGGGAATAGCCGTGGCGCGGTACGTTTGTATCGAGACAGATTTCCAGAACGAAGGTGTCCCGACAGGAAGACGTTCGAAGCAATTGATCGGCGTCTCAGAGAGCGCGGAACATTCCAGCCTATGACTCGCGACTGGGGAAGACCTAGAACGACGAGGACACCTGCAATGGACGAGGCAATTCTTCCTGCAGTTGACGATAACCCTAATGTCAGCGTCAGAGGAGTTGCTGCTGTACAAGGTAACGTCGACCACGTCACTGTATGGAGAGTGCTACGGGAGAACCAGTTGTTTCCGTACCATGTACAGCGTGTGCAGTCACTATCAGCAGCTGATTGGCCTCCACGGGTATACTTCTGCGAATGGTTCATCCAACAATGTGTCAATCCTCATTTCAGTGCAAATGTTTTCTTTACGGATGAGGCTTCATTCCAACGTGATCAAATTGTAAATTTTCACAATCAACATGTGGGGGCTGACGAGAATCCGCACGAAATTGTGCAATCACGTCATCAACACAGATTTTCTGTGAACGTTTAGGCAGGCATTGTTGGAGATGTCGTGATTGGGCCCCATGTTCTTCCACCTACGCTCAATGGAGCACGTTATCATGATTTCATGTGGGATACTCTACCTGTGCTGCTAGAACATGTGCCTTTACAAGTACGACACAACATGTGGTTCATGCACGATGGAGCTCCTGCACATTGCAGTCGAAGTGTTCGTACGCTTCCCAACAACAGATTCGGTGACCGATAGATTGGTAGAGGCGGACCAATTCCATGGCCTCCACGCTCTCCTGACCTCAACCCTCTTGACTTTCATTTATGGGGGCATTTGAAAGTTCTTGTCTACGCAACCCCAGTACCAAATGTAGAGACTCTTCGTGCTCGTATTGTGGACGGCTGTGATACAATACGCCATTCTCCAGGGCTGCATCAGCACATCAGCGATTCCATGCGACGGAGGGTGGATGCATGTATCCTCGCTAACGGAGGACATTTTGAACCTTTCCTGTAACAAAGTGTTTGAAGTCACTCTGGTACGGTCTGTTGCTGTGTGTTTCCAGTCCATGATTAATGTGATTTGAAGAGTAGTAATAAAATGAGCTCTAACATGGAAAGTAAGCGTTTCCGGACACATGTCCACATAAAATAGTTTCTTTCTTTGTGTGTGAGGAATGTTTCCTGAAAGTTTGGCAGTACCTTTTTGTAACACCCTGTAGAGGGTCTATAAAAGGGCGATGTACTTGAGGGCAATATTGTGGAAATGGAAGAGGACGTAGATGAAAATGAGATGGCAGATATGATACTGCGCGAAGAATTTGGGTGGTTGGTTGATTGAGGGCCTGGCGGTTGGGGGAGAAGGGACCCAACTGGTGGGTCATCGGTCCCGAAGAATTTGACAGAGGACTGAAAGACCTAAGTCGAAACAAATCCTCGGGAGTTGACAACATTCCGTTAGAACCACTGAAAGCCTTGGGAGAGCCAGCCATGACAACACTCTTCCATGTGGTTAGCAAGATGTATGAGACAGGCGTAATACCCTCAGACTTCAACAAGAATATAATAATTCCACAGAAAGCAAGTGCTGACAGGTGTGACAATTACCGAACTATCAGTTTATTAGGTCACAGCTGCAAAATACTAATACGTTTTCTTTACAGACGAGTGGAAAAACTGATAGAAGCCGACCTCAGGGAATAGCAGTTTGGGTTCCGTAGAAATGTAGGAACAAGTGAGGCAAAACTGACCCTACGACTTATATTAGAAGATAGGTTAAGGAAAGGCAAACCTACGTTTACAGCATTTGTAGACTTAGAGGAAGCTTTTGACAGTGCTGACAGGATGCAAAATCAGGTTCGCTTTAAATACAGGCTGTAAGTTTCTTGATCGTTAGTCACCTTTGGTGCGTTGACTTTAGTCAAGAATGCTTTTAAGGCGACAAAGACGCCATTATCGGCACCACACTGAGTTTGAACGAGGACATGTAATAGGCTACGAGAAGCTGGATGTTCCTTCCCGATGTTGCAGAAATACTTAGCAGGAATGTAGCTACTGTACATGACTGCTGGCAACAGTGGTCACGAGAACGTAAGGTCGCAAGGACTCCGAGTGGCCACGTGGTTCTACCGAGAGAGAAGATCATCAGGTTCGGCGTATGGCTCTGTCGCATCGTACAACATCTGCAACAGCAATTTGAGCATCCGTTGGCTCCACAGTGACACAACGAACTGCTACAAATCGATTACTTCAAGTACAGCTCCGCTCCAGAGGCTCTGTAGCGTGAATTCACTGACCCCAAACCACCGTCACAATGATGGCTGTGTTTCGATCAGGAAGCCAGTTGGGGACCTGTACCTAACTTGTTTGCGTGCAAGACACCAAGACACACTCGAGTTATTCTCTGGGGTGCACTAGATAAAAGATGACTTAGATAAAATTACTAATTGGTGTGATTTATCCCAGTTTTCTCCAAATGTAGAAAAATGTAAGTCAGTGGAGGTGAGTAGGAAAAACTATCACGTAATGTTCGAATACAGCATTATTAGTGTGCTGCTGGTCCGCCCCGATAACTGAATGGTCAGCGTGATGGACTGCAGTCCTAAGGGGCCCGGGTTCGATTTACGGCTGGGTCGGGGAATTTCTCCGCTCAGGGACTAGGTGTTGTGTTGTCTTCATCATCATTTCATACCCATCCGCGTCCAATGTGGCGTCGAATGTAATAAGACCTGCATCTAGGCGGCCGGACCTGCACCGCGAAACGCTCATTTCCATTCTTCAGTGTGCTGCTCGACACATACACGTCGGTTCAATACATAGTCGGAAAAAAATCGCTACAACAAAAATTAAGTAATGAAATTTCGGGAATACATTTGTCTAGGTAACACATGTAAGTAATTGACAGTGCAAGATCTCAGGTTAATTTAAACGCGAGATAAGCCATTGAAAATGTGAAACACTGGTATATTAATAACCGGTGTAAACGCCAGAATGTTGAATGAAAGCATGCAAATGTGCATGCATTGTGTGATACACGTGCAAGCCGTCTGTTAATGGGATGTCTGTTGCACTTGGTCAGTCAGTACAGGGACGGTTAATGCAGGTTGTGGATGACGCTGGAGTTCTATTCCGATGACGCCCGATATATGCTCGATTGGAGACAGATCTGGTGATCGAGCAGGCTAAGGCAACATGTCGGCACTCTGCAGAGAATATTGGGTTACAACAGCGGTATTTGGGTGAGCGTTATCCCCCTGGAATGATGTTCATGAATGACAGTACAACGGGTCGAATCAACAGACGGACGTACAGTTTTGCAGTCAGCATACGTGTGGTAACAACGAGAGTGCACCTGCTGTCGTACGGAAACTACATCTACATCTACATTTATACTCCGCAAGCCACCCAAGGGTGTGTGGCGGAGGGCACTTTACGTGCCACTGTCATTACCTCCCTTTCCTGTTGCAGTCGCGTATGGTTCGCGGGAAGAACGACTGTCTGAAAGCCTCTGTGCGCGCTCTAATCTCTCTAATTTTACATTCGTGATCTCCTCGGGAGGTATAAGTAGGGGGAAGCAATATATTCGATACGTCATCCAGAAACGCACCGTCTCGAAACCTGGCGAGCAAGCTACACCGCGATGCAGAGCGCCTCTCTTGCAGAGTCTGCCACTTGAGTTTGTTAAACATCTCCGTAACGCTATCACGGTTACCAAATAACCCTGTGACGAAACGCGCCGCTCTTCTTTGGATCTTCTCTATCTCCTCCGTCAACCCGATCTGGTACGGATCCCACACTGATGAGCAATACTCAAGTATAGGTCGAACGAGTGTTTTGTAAGCCACCTCCTTTGTTGATGGACTACATTTTCTAAGGACTCTCCCAATGAATCTCAACCTGGTACCCGCCTTACCAACAATTAATTTTATATGATCATCACACCCCAGACGATACCCTCTGGTGCAGGTCCTCAACTGGCCCCCTTCTGCCATCACTGGCACCGAGGAAGGCGCAGCTTCCATGAGAAAAGACAATCGACCTCCACCCTGCCCTCCAATGAGCTGCCGATTGACACCACTGAAGTCGCAAATGGCGGTCGTTTGGAGGTCAGTGAATTCACGCTACAGAGCGTCTGGCTCGGAGCTGTACTTGAAGTAATCGATTTTTAACGGTTCGTTGTGTCACCGTGGTGCCAACTGCTGCTCAGACTGCTGCTGCAGATGCTGTACGGTGCGACAGAGCCGAACACGATGATCTTCTCTCTCGGTAGAACCACATGGCCACTCGAATCCATTGTGACATTACATTGTCGTGACCACCGCTTCCAGCAGACATGCACAGTGGCTACATTCCTGCCCCGACTTTCTGCAATCTCGCGGAAGGAACAGCTAACTTTTCGTAGCCTATTATACGTCCTCGTTAAAACTCATTGAGGTGTCGATAATGGCGTCTTTGTCGCCTTAAAAGCATTCTTGACTAACCTCAACTCACCAAAGCTGACTAACGATCAAGAAGCGTACAGCGTGTAATTAAAGCGAACCTGATTCTGCATCCGCATAGTGGCGCTACTAATGCCACTCTTGCACGACTGATGTGAAATTTGAACAATCATCTTTCAGATGTAGAAACACGTCTGCCAACTTTCGTTTATGTGACACAGCTCCTTGTTAGTGTTGCGATTTGTTTTCCGTCAGTGTATCTAGGTGTAACGTTGCAAATCGATGTGAAATGGAATGAGTACGTAAGTCCGGCTGTAGGAGAGACAAATGGTTGACTTAGGTTTAATGGGGATTTCTACGAAAGTGTAGATACTCTATAAAGGAGATCGCGTATGGACCTCTACAGTGACCCATTATCGAGTACCTGCGGGTGTTTGGGAGCCCCATATGATCGGTTTAAGGGGAGACAGCGAGGTAATTCAGATAAGAACGTCCTGCCAGAAATCCACATATACCAGGATGCACGTGCATTGCTGCTTGAATGATAGTCGTAGCACAGAAATGACAAACGTTACGTCCATACAATTATTAGAACATTATTAGACAACTATTTCAAACTGAATGATTGTCAAAAGCATTGGGTGATAGTTACAGTCAGGGTGTCAGAAGGTGGTTGAGCGAGGCAGCTATAGTCATTGACTGCCGCAAACTGCCAATACACAGCCTAAATTATAGCATTTTTTTATTGTAGCAAATTCTGCGAATGTGTCAGAATGACATTTCTTCGACGCAAAGGTTCATAACGAATGGAGCATGTTCGACTCATAAAACTGTCATATTTTCCAAAATGGCATGTAAACAGTCTGTTGAGTAAGATCGTGGTCGGGTTAATTAATAGAAAACTTTATTTGATAACAAACTATAACATATACATACTTCACATGTGAACAAAAGAAAACTCCAATTACAATTAATAAGATGTCCAGCCAACCGCACCGTCGATAATTGCTTTCGATCTCAAAGGCATGCTTGAAACTAATTTTCCGCGTATTGGCGTGGAAGAGACCTCCAAATGCGTCGAATTTGCTTTGACAGCTGTTTCAAAGTGAAGTTATTTTGCTCCTTGCAACCTCTTTTTGATACGATGAGTCAGGCGACTGTGAGAACCAATACATTGCCTACACATAGTTCTTCTTTTTCAGACGCTGCAAAGCCTACTGCGGTGCCTCGGATCATTGTCCTCCTGCAGTAAACGACCTTCAATTTTGTCGATGAACCAACGTTTAGCAGTCGACATTAGATATATTTGATAAAAGCGAAGCTTAAGCTGCACTAATGTCTCTTCTTGTGTATCTCAGTCAAGTATTCAAAATAAACTAATGTTTTATGGGCACTGAAAGAAGGACAAAATATCTCTCTGTTGGGTTGTGAAACAACTAAGGCAATATCTTTTACCGTATGTGTGTAATGCTTACCGTGCTCTTACTTAACAGACTGTATAATTCTTAGATTCATTTACTACTTGATTAATTATATATGCATTTGACCATTAGTTTTGTGCAAGGCATTTAGAATTGATGCAACTTATGCATTTTCTGATTCCACCGTTGAAGAGATCACGGAAATACACGTTTTATGAACAGGCCATGTAAAATGGTATTCACATACTTAAAAATGTTAGAAACGCGTGACCACACTGCCTGTAAGTACATTGCATATGAATGAATTAATACTCTTAGATTGTCCTGTGAGGTCAGAGAATAATTAGCGAAGTGAGACGCCATTCCAAAATATGTTTATTACGTATAACATACTTCTATTTGAATAATGGACCATTTTGTTGAACCTGGTGGATCAGTTGTCATTTGGCATAGTCACGGAAGTGTAAAATGTCGCTTGCAGACAAGTTAAGGACATACTGTTTCGAGACGACGAAACGGTAACGTATCTATGACTGATTGAGTTGTTTTGCGGTAGTGCAGTAATAAAAAGTTGGCCGCTCGATACTTAACTTTTGTGGGAACTTACTCAAATTGGTAAGGGTTTGAACTTATAATCTGGTAGCCAACTGTCACTCTGACTTCTGCGAGTGTCAGATTGTGAGCAGCGCGAGACCTTATATTATTTCGGCTTGTGTTGCTAATTGTTTCCGCTTAGCCTGAATGACTTTATTACTACTTCAAGAAAAATTTTGGTTTGTTCAAAAAACTAATGAATTTAACTTTGCTAATGTTTTATGAATAGTTAATGTGCAATGAGAGTTTATATTACGCGCATCTACAGTGAATAGTTTATCGAGGGACTCTGCCTGCACATGAATCGCACATGCGGAAGCTTTATTGCATATATTAATATATTATTCTCTTCAGTTTATTTGACAATACATCAACACACCTTGCGTAAAGCCGACATTTTATTTATTGTGTTTTTCACTGATGAATAAATAAACAATTCATAGAAACTTTAATCATTAATGTTGCCTACCATTTTTGATGCCAAGAGATTTTTCACAATTGTTAATCAGTTTTATTTACGTTTTATTCGCAGACTTCTTGTAGGATCAGTTGTGGGTCCTATTTAGTTTCCGCTCGCATAGCTGCAGGGCATAAACGTAAAGTGTGTGACCCACCTCTACGACAGATAACGAGCAAGCAATGGTCAGCAATTTGCCCAACTTCTGTCATCTGGTAATCGGTCCCCTTCGTTGGATGAGGCGTTCAGGCAGAGTGAAATGAATGTTACTATGTTGTGTAATTAAGTGAGATAGTTCAGACGTCTGCCATCCATTCGCCTGTTTACATATTTCTCTCATCTCTTATATTTTCATTACAGTAGTAATTCAGCTTCCCTCTCCGTTCTGTTCATCGATCCATTTGATTGTCATCCATTCTCTCGTACATGTGTTTCTCCAATGCTTGCTCAGCCCATCGTTTTTTACTGTTTTTCGCGCCAATAGTTGAAACTGCTGATAGACACCGATTGGGAAGCGTCATAGTTGAATCAGGGCAATACGTTTTGTTTACCAAACCGTTTTCAGGACATACTTATTTATTCTTTTTCTCTAGACATCCAGTCATTGTCTTAACTGCGATATCCACAAAAAACTGTTGAGTGGTTCTCTGATTTCATCGTCAATTTATGCTATTTTTCGATAAGATGATAACATAAAATTATAGTAATTAATTTTTAAGTATACATTCAAACTTTACATATTAAATTCACACATTCGTTGATGAAGAATTTCTGCACTAGAGGCATACAATACTTCATTATGTGAAACGAAGGCATTTCTAGCTCTCACACAAGTTCGTGGAGAGGTCTTAATGGCGCTTCGTCCAGCCCTTACATAGAAGGAGGCATGAAATATTTAATTAATGTAAACTCCAATTACAGATCCGAACTGTAGAAGAGATTACTATCCAAATGACCGCAATAATGGGTCGACCGCCCACATAATCAATGAGCTGATAAATTTGATGGCCAAATTTCCGCCATAAAATTAATTTTCGCCTCTTTTCCAAACCAATCGAGGTGTTGTTGAGGGAAAGGACCACAGGATGTGAGTGTCGGGAGATTAATTGAAATAATTTTGTTAAAATAGTTCCAAGATGACGTGTTCGGATGCAAGGAGTAGTTGTATTCAAAATTCATTGCTAGCCACGCCGTCGTGGAAGAACACTTGGTTTTTCAGCGTCCCTAGCTTTTCAGCACTCTGGCCTAGTCAACATAATAAATAAAGTCACCTCTGCCGCTCAGTAATAAAAGAGCAGGAGAGATCAGAGACACCTCTCATCTAAGGTTGACGGCGCGGACTACGGTTTGCACAGGAGGCACACATTATAAGGAAATAAAGGCGACGGAGACATGCTCTCCAGACCAGGCTGAAGCAGTAGCTATTCGCTGTCGGTTGGTTACGATTTACTGTGAAGTCTGGTGTTCAAGTCTGCCGCCATCTTACATGCATCATACGTTTATCTTCGATACCTAGGAGTCAGAAGGGTACCGTAAAGTCACGATGGGAACATGACTGTATTTCAAGAAGATGTACTCGATTTCTGTGATCGATCAAACAACACACGTTCGCATCCGGTTTGGCAAGCAGCCTACTACCAGCACGCCGAAAATACCGTTTTGAGCTACATCAAAATGTGCCCACGCCTTTGTTCTCGTCAGTATTACCCTTATGACTAGTAAATTTATAACTTATTTCCTTCAGGTTAGTTCTCTCTTGATACATACAGCAATTTTTCCTGAGGGCTAGGATGAACTCCCACCGTAATCTCCTTTGCGTACTTCCTGTGGATAGCTTCTTTGTACTTCGGAATTGTGGATGCACGCTCTCTCCCAGACTGTGAAGGATGCCTAACATTTTTCTATGTGTCTGAGATGAATATACAAATTTTAGATTCAAATGCAGCATCTCTTTACTCACCTTAGTTTTCTCTCTGATTCTGAAAACTCAAGCACGCCACTATTGAACACTTATTGTAAGTTGTGAGCTCCAGAGTTGAACAGTCGACGAGACACGGAGATCTTTATACACTACTGGCCATTAAAATTGCTACACCAAGAAGAAATGCAGATGATAAACGGGTATTCATTGGACAGATATATTATACTAGAACTACATGTGATTACATTTTCACGCAATTTGGATGCATAGATCCTGACAAATCAGTACCCAGAACAACCACCTCTGGCCGTAATAACGGCCTTGATACGCCTGGGCATTGAGTCAAACAGATCTTGGATGCAGCTTCAACACGATACCATAGTTCATCAAGAGTAGTGACTGGCGTATTGTGACGAGCCAGTTGCTCGGCCACCATTGACCAGACGTTTTCAATTGGTGAGTGATCTAGAGAATGTGCTGGTCAGGGCAGCAGTCGAACATTTTCTGTATCCCGAAAGGCCTGTACAGAACCTGCAACATGCGGTCGTGCATTATCCTGCTGAAATGTAGGGTTTCGCAGGGATCGAATGAAAGGTAGAGCCACGGGTCGTAACACATCTGAAATGTAACGTCCATTGTTCAAAGTGGCGTCAATTCGAACAAGAGGTGACCGAAACGTGTAACCAATGGCACCCCATATCATCACGCCAGGTGATACGCCAGTATGGCGATGACGAATACACGCTTCCAATGAGCGTTCACCGCGATGTCGCCAAACACGGATGCGACCATCGTGATGCTGTAAACAGAAACTGGATTCATCCGAAAAAATGACGTTTTGCCATTCGTGCACCCAGGTTCGTCGTTGAATGAACCATCGCAGGCGCTCCTGTCTGTGATGCAGCGTCAAGGGTAACCGCAGCCACGGTCTCCGAGCTGATAGTCCGTGCTGCTGCAAACGTCGTCGAACTGTTCGTGCAGATGGTTGTTGTCTTGAAAACGTCCCCATCTGTTGACTCAGGGATCGAGACGTGGCTGCACGATCCGTTACAGCCAAGCGGATAAGATGCCTATCATCTCGACTGCTAGTGATACGAGGTCGTTGGGATCCAGCACGGCGTTCCGTATTACACTCCTGAACCCACCGATTCCATATTCTACTAACAGTCATTAGATCTCGACCAACGCGAGAAGCAATGTCACGATACAATAAACTGCAATCGCGATAGGCTACAATCCGACCTTTATCAAAGTCGGAAACGTGATGTTACGCATTTCTCCTCCTTACACGAGGCATCACAACAACGTTTCACCAGGCAACGCCGGTCAACTGCTGTTTGTGTATGAGAAATTGGTTGGAAACTTTCCTCATGTCAGCACGTAGTAGGTGTCGCCACCGGCGCCAACCTTGTGTGGATGTTCTGAAAAGCTAATCATTTGCATATCACAGCATCTTCTTCCCGTCGGTTCAATTTCGCGTCTGTAGCACGTCATCTTCGTGGTGTAGCAATTTTAATGGCCAGTAGTGTATAAACCCTATATTATCTGAAAAATTGCAGGATGGAGTGCCAGAGTTGCAGGTCACTGCCAGCTCCTCCTCTGCCTGTGGGACAGAAGCTGTCTCCAGTCCTCCACGGATGGTACAACGACTTGCACAAAGACGCACACTGCCTCTCCGAAGGCATGGCTACTGTGAGCGATGCAACTATGCCACCGAGGAACGTGACGTCCTCCGCCATCACTGCCGCCGGTGCTCCATCGGCTGACGATGCTGCAGATGACCACACACAGCGGCCAACAGCACCGGTTAGAGAAGCAAGCACAAATGGGGCTAGTACCGCTTTGCAACCAGCCAGTGGAGCTTGCGCAATATCAGCAAAATTCTCCCAGCTGTTGGCCGCTATGGAAGCTCCGAGTACGATAGCCTAGTACTCCGGCTATACTGCAACGCAGCTAGAACTGACGGGTTGCCGCACCGGCAGGCGGTGATCCACGGTAAATAAAGTTACGGTTACCGACAAGCTTGCGGAAGGACCCGTACGTACTCGTAGCTATCAGATTGTTTCTCTGCGCCGGTCACGTGTCCGCCTGGCAACAGGACAACAAATCTTCCGCCCAACAAGTATTTAAGTGGCTGCACCGCACCTACCTGGCCAGAGTCAGTTGCTCCCAATTCCAGCACGTTCAGCAAGCAGCCAAGTCGTCTCCAGAGTAAGGCGGTCACCCTCGCCATCGAGCACTGCCTCGATGGACTTTTCCGCCAAACGAACTCGCTTAGGTCATTTGCTGATATATCCCATTAACGGCAAATTTCGTCGTAGTCTCCTAACGGATACGTTCGTCGTACGTACCATATTAATTTCTGCGGTTATTTTGTGCAGTTTTGCTAGTCTGTTAGCACTAATAGCTCCACATAAACGCCGCTGTTCTCGGTTGTTACGTAAAGGCCGTGGGCCAGATTTAGTATTATCGACACACTCTTGTCGCTGTGGATCTCGGAATATTGAATTTCCTAACGATTTCCAAAATGGAACGTCCCGTGCTTCTAGCTCCAACTACTGTTCCGCGTTCCAGATCTGTTAAATTCTCGTCGTGCGGCGATAATGAGATCGAAAACCTTTTCACATGAATCACCTGAGTGTAAACGACAGCTCTGCCAATGCTCTGCCCTTTTATACTTTGCGTACATGATACTACCCCTATTTGTATATGTGCATCTCGCTATCCTGTGACTTTTGTGACCTCAGTGTAGTTTTCTCCTTTACTATCGAAATTACTTGTTATGACGTGGCTGAAGACTTGAAATTGAGTTTCTGGTTTTGAATTTCATTGAGAACGATCATTTCGTGACTGATAAACTTCACCAGCGTCTTCTGCGTCCGAAACTAGCTTTCGTATTGTGTTTGCACCGTGTGCTCAGTGGCTTAAATAACATGTCTGTTGGTACGGTGTTTCTTGGCAACATCTGCCATCAGCGTGTGTGGTTGCACTTCGGTGACTGCTGTCACAGCTCAGAGCGCCGAAGCAGAGGTGCGAAACACGGCAGTAACCGAAAAACATTCACAAGTAACAGAGTTATATGCTCAAACGCTACCTTTGCTAGAAGTATGGAATTTGGTCTCTTAAGCTCTTCAGACGCAGAGTGGCAAATTCTCTAGCAGATTAGGTGTCTCTGCTAGGGGTAGCAATAACGGGTAGAGGTGATTGAGAAAATGCTCCTCGGCACCAAGGAAGCCTCAGTTAACATTAACTCGAGACCAGGCATTGTTGATCAGTATTTCTCGGGTGTGAATGAGCAACTAGTTAGCGTGGCAGAAAAAGCAGAACCTCAGAGCTTTTCTCTGGAGTCGCTGACTGATAAGGTGGGAGAAGGAAGAGGAATCAGGGGAGTACATTTTGCTCCGTTAGGCTCAATTGAAACTTGAATCGAGAAGACGGAAAGGAAATTTGAAGACTTAAACAACAACATAAATGAGCAGATTGTGGGAGTTAAGCAAGAGCTAAGCAAGAAGCCATCGGGCAAATCAATGGAGAAATTAGGAGCGTCATAGAGAATTGCGGGTTGCAGAATCTGGTACAATCACACCTCTGCTGATAGCTGAAGCAGCTATTCTGGTAGCAGCAGAGTCCGCAAAGAGCATGGAAACTGCTAGCACTCACAGAGAGCCTGATACGACAGCTAATGGTCCTTCCCGAGCCGGCGACAGCAGCTTACCCAACGCACGGCCAGTGCTGAAAGCGGCTATTACAAGCGAAGTATCCTTTTCCCCGGCAAACTCATAGGTCGTGTCTACCACAGATTAGGTCATACCCTAAATCCGAAGAAACTACTGTGGTGCCATCAACCTCAAACCAGCGTCCCCATGTTTGGGGAGAAGCATCGCAATTCACTATAACAGATAACCCTCCACACTGGTGAAATTGGATGAAATGAACCACACAGCCGGCTGATTTTCAGCACAATTTCGGTGTATGGTTTGGAACACTATGCGTCAGCAGATGAATTTGTTTGTGCAAAATTTCATTCCTGAGGTGAGCTTGTGGTGGCAGGCTACAGGTATATCTGACAGGTTTTTTACAGTTAAGGAAAGAGTTCCTCGCATACCACTGGAACCGGACATCTGAACAGAAAGTGAGGTTCCCTCTGATAACTAAGATATTGTACAAATTCAGTGGCTGACCTCTGAGAGAATTTTTCCTGTTTGAAATAATTTCAGTACGCCACCTATACCAACATAGACCCGGAAGAAATGGTCCCATTCCATTGTCAGCGAATGACTGAGTGGTGGAGATGGCAGTTTCTAAAAGTACCTGTAGTCAGCACTCAACGGCCACTAGAGGCACTTTTAGCTTTAGACGAGTTTCAGGAAGAGAAAGAGTGGCAGAATGTTACCAGTAAGGGACAATACTTCTCTAATAACAAACAGAAAGCATCGGCCGGACAGTCCGAGGCACAGTTCAGCCGTTCAGACAGTCGATATGGAGGGCGTAAAGGGGGAAAATACCGCCAACATAATCCTACTGACCAGAACGTATTGTCTACGCATTTCAGAAATTGTGGCATAAGAAACGTAATTTGAACCACTGGCGATGTGCAGCATTGCAAAAGTCAGGTGATAGTGTGCAGCCAGTTGCAATTGAACCGGTTGCCAGCATGGCACACTGTAAGATTATTCAAAATGTCTGTGTCCGGGACCGAAGAAGAGACACGCAATAGTGTCGGACGGCTGTACATAAGACAAATGTTTACCATGCTGCTGCCAGTGTCACTGGGAGATGTTTCAAGAAGTCGAAAAATTAGCCTGATTAAACTGTTGGGAAAAATATATCAAGTGGATTGAGTAATTCCACATATTGTGATGATAATAAATAGTTTAATCTGTGACACAACCAGTTATCAACCTGCAAAGATGATGTTAAGAAAATCTATAATCACATCTATTAGAGATGCATCTAAGATAACTGCTATGCTAGATGTGAGTAGATTAGCTAGAAGAGTTCTTATACAGAGTCAGATTCCTCCCTCCCTCTCCTTCTGTGAGTCATTGATGATGTCATCTATTGTTGCCAGATTTCTCCTAACAGACACATTGCCCTATGTACAACATGGCAGGAAGTTCAGAAATTACTGAGTATTTCAAAATAGACAGTGTTCCCCCCCCCCCTCCCTCTGCTAAGAAGTCACTGTGGATTTAGCGTTATTGTCCTTAGTGTAATTTGGCGATAAATCAAAAAAATCTTGATGTGAAATTCAAAGCCAGTCTGTATGACATCAGAATCCAAGATGGCGATCTGAGATTCCTGATCTGGGGTACTGTGACAGGCTCTTCAGAATACTGGCATACGCTCTAGGACATCATAATCAAAGATGGTGATCCGAGATCGCTGACCTGGGATATTGGCAAAGACTCCATGATGTCAGAATCAAAGATGGTGGTCCAAGATGGCTGAGATGTGATGCTTAGCACAGGCACATGATACTGACAGAGGCTCAGTGATATAATCGGGCGAACCAAGATGGTTGATCTGTGATATTGCCACAGGCTCTATAACATCATAATCTAAGATGGCGATCCAAGATGGTGGTCCTGGGACTAGTGGCACTACCTGAATGGCTTTCAGATCAATTGTGTTAAGTAGAGAATTCAAGATGGCAGCTAGGTTTTCCCCTGATGTCAGATACTTCTTGACCCAAGTCCAACTATCCTAAGTTTGAACAATTGCTCTCTGATGTCGCAGGTTAAACAATTTGCACTTTAAGTTTAGATCTGACTTGTTCTCAGACCACTTGTGCTATGCTTAAACAACTGCTGGGATATTATAGGAATGTTCACTTCTTGATTTAAACAAGCTCCACAGTAAGACGAGTCAGCTCATCCATAGCCTCTGCACAAGCACATTGTGGATTGAAGTTGATGCCGCCACAGCCACCGCTACCACCGTCCTGCCATCACTGCTGGGTCACAGGCACATTAGCGCGAACCACAGCGGCCACTGCCGACACCAGGCCAGAGAGCTGGGCCAGGTTGCGCGTCACCAGCCGCCCCACCATGCTCAGCAGCCAGATCCGACCACGTCGACACATGGACCACTACTAAGCAGTACGTGCATACATAGTTGCAGTGTTGCTGTCGCACCATCACTGCCAACGCCTCCGCTGGTTGGCATACCACACATTTGCTCCAGTCTGCCTGTTTCTGCATGTTCGTGAGACAGTACAGCTGAGTGGTGTGCAGCACATGATATCACATCAATGGCCATTCCCTCACCCATCCCCTCAGCAGTTGCCAGTCAGCTTCCCTGCTCCTCACATCTCCGAGCCCACTGCATTTTTGCCTGTGCGGCTGAAACCTTGGATGTGTAAAAGTCTGCCTAATATTTGTAATGCTAGTGTTTTCTGAGGCACGAAAATGTACTTAGAATGACTGCTCCTTAAAGCTAAAGTGGGCATTGGACAAGTAACACACAAACGTATGGTAAAAATTGTTTAAGCTGTCGTGTCAGAGGAGAACTGTTTAAACTTAAGACAGCTGAAATTAAACTTAGGACAAGTGGTACGTGATGACATGGGAAAACCCGGTGGCCATCTTGTATTCTGTACTTAGCACACTTGATCGTTACACATCCAGGATTTTCCAGCATCCCCAAGTCAGCCATTTTGGATCGCCATATTGGATTCTGATATCGTAGAGCTTGAGTTAATATCAGATCGGCCAGCTTGGATCGCCATCTTTGATTATGATGTCATAGACCCTGTGCCAGTGACCACAAGAGCCTGTGCCAATATCACACGTCAGCTATCTTTGATCGCCATCCATCAAGATGGGTGACTTTTGAAGCTGTGAAATTGATGTATATACTCTTCAGCATACTAACATGAGTTGAATTAAAGCCAAAATTATAATTCACACTGATCATTCCATGGTGTATTTTCGTTCATGACTTGTGAACAGTCCATTGTGATATATCTACTTGTAAAGCCAAACTTGTTCCTGTGGCTTATTAAAATGTAACATTGTTTCAGCGTGGTAGATGATAATTTTAGTGAATACCTTATACATTACTAAGAAAAGGCTGCTAGGTCTATATGCAGCGCTCTGCAAAACGAGGCAGTTGAAGAAACAGAAAAAGACAGTGTGTGCCTCTCAGCGAGCAGTTATGGTTCCCTGTGGTAGTACTCTTCATTACAATGTGGCCCGAAGACAACATTCGATGTGGGGTAGCGTGCTGTTCTTTGATAAACGTAGATTCAGTCTGAGTAGTGATTCTGGACGTACCCTCATATGGCGAGAAATGGAAACACGTAATGCAGCCAGTAACATTGTGGAACATGATCGTTTTGATGATCCAGGTGTTATGGTGTGCAAAGGCATAAACTTGCATGTACGTATTGATCTCCTAATCTTGAACACGATACATGCACTAGGCAATGTTATTGTGACACTGTACTTCTTCCCATATGCGTCTTTTCAGGGGTTCATTCGGCACTGATTTCATTTTTATGGGTAACATTGTACGACCGCAGGGAACAGCGCAGCAGGGGGACAAGGCCGACGTCACCCCAAAGTAGGTCACCCCAGACAAGGACGTCGCCCCAAAGTAGGTCATCCAAGATAGCGTCCGTGACATCACTGATGTCGCAAGTGTCACACCCCCTACCACATCCCCCTGGCTGGAAGTTCGAATTTTGGCAGGAAAGTGCCATGGCCCCCTCCCTCAGAAAAATGGCGTAAAGTTCAAATCCCAAAAGGATAATCCATCACACCACGGTTATCTCTACTAACCTAAGAAAATCGCGGGAAGATAGGTCACTTGGGCTACCTCCACTAAACTAACCCCTCCCCTCCCCTCCCCTCGCCCGGAAAATTTCGAGAAGTTCAAGTTCCATCAGGACAATGCAGCACACCTACGAAAATGACGGTAAAGAAAGGGCACTTGGACTACCTCCACTGACCTAAGTCACCAGGCCGCCACTTCTTCCTAGGGATTGGTTGGAAAAGGACACAGCCTGCACTGGGCTGGTGGAAAGAGGAGTGTACTTTATTTATTTTGGAACAATTTGTTTAGGGATGGAGTATATTTATCACACTGATACAAAACACACGCTCTGACATGCCTGGGGTCACAATACACTGTCTGAAGACATGCAAACTACTCGTAAATAACGCAACAGACACGCTTGCTAATTGTAGACTGTTGAAGTAATGCATTCCACAGCCTACACATATGAAAACTACTACACCAAAATAATTTCAGTACAGACCTGCGAACTGCTCCTAAAATAGTACAGTACACAGATCTGCAGACACGAAATCAACTCGTAAACTGCTCACAAACTAATGCAACAGACATGCAATCAACACGTACAAGTACCATCCGCCTCCCCCTGTCCAGTAGAGTGCACAGGAGGCTAGTGACAGCCCCTGCAAAGTGATGCAGCCATCATCTGTCACCTTCAGGCATGAGGCAGCATCATCCCTTTCATACTTGGTACCTGAAAAATTCCTCTCCAAATACACGATTACCTAGGGGCCGTTGATGACACGACCGGACAGGAGCGAAGACCTATAAACAAAGTGCAGACGCTCCCAGGTGGGCTGCCACTGAACGCAGGTGAAAGTTACCTCTATTTTCGAGTATACAGTCACTGTTATACTGATGTCACAGAACTCAAAGGCGCTCACGCAGCCCCCATATGCGAGACACCTCTGGGCAGCACTTACCTTTACCGTTGATGACAGAATAGCACAGGTTGCTTTCCCCCTACCGATCTTACCGGAACATACGAGCTGCATCCAACCATGTGTACCCACGCCAGCATGACTGACACCTCGCCGCGAAATGTCTTCGTGGCGACTTGCCATCTAAAAGGTTCTCAATGTTATTCTGACGTCACATGGCTTTGTAAAAAATAAAATCCAAGTCGACCTCGCGGAAATTGTATAGTGCCCCAGAAATAGTTAACACTCGCTTTCTTGATTTCTCAACTTGTATACGGAAATTCTTGCCCTAACAGAACCTGTTTTCGAAAGTAACGGAGACTAACATCGAATGAACTCTTCCTCGTGGACCCAACGTGGTACCCACTCCATCACGTATTACCCTACCTGCTTTCAACACACACAAACGTTCCTTCCGCTATGTAGAAGCTCCTATACCCCAGCACAAAGGATGTGAATGAATCGAGCATTATGATTGGCTCTTATCGAATTTACCGGCCGAATTACTGATGCCGTCGGTATCTAAGCACCATCCATCTTTTCTTTCTGGGACTTTCAGCAGTAAAATTATTTTGCATAGATCGCTAAATTGGATTCACAGTTAAACCCACAAAGTTGTCTACAGATCATCAAATAAGTATGAGACTCACAAGAATATTGGAAGCCAGGAACATATTTTCCAGTCTAACTACAATTAAATGTTATTACTATTGCCACAACAGTCTGACACCGATCGATGTACACGTAATTTCTGGTCTTGACGGTTGTGCTTCTGGAACGAATCCCAATGTCTATAGTGCACATAATTTTCCACATAAAAAATCTCTCGCAGTTATCAATGTGCTGAATCTATATGTCCCTCACGACAGGACACACAGTCATCCTCTCTAGTCATGCCACAACATAAAGCATAGTAACTTTACAACGAAATATATATACATTTTACATAATGTAAGCCACAGTAACTTTACAATACAATATACACACATTTTACACAAACAGTGCAGTTATCATTTATGTCTGTACACCACCCAAAAAAATTATCATATGCCTACACTCACACCGGCTCGATACTCCTCAGTTCTAGGGAAGCACCATCAGCCTTTTTTTTCTTTCTACAGACGTGACAGTCAGTGTCAATAAACTATTTTACACTGATCACCATATTGCACTGATAACTAAACCTCGCAAAGTGCCATACATATCGTCAAATGCGGAAAGACTGTTACTCAATTACACTGCTTCCCCACTGAGGACAGGAGCTTGAATATTAGAGCGTGAAACAGGTATCCAACCCAGAAATATATCATCGCATACCGTGTCGATGTAGTAATCATACAGTTCATATCCTCCACCATACAAAATCATACCTTTTACATCAGAGCACCCTCAGCAGACCGAAGACACTCTCACGACTATTCCACAAATTCGGGATCGTTTCCCCTCGACACAAATGCGTTACTGTTTCTGCTCTGAACCTGCTTCCTTGCCGGCCGCGGTGGTCTAGCGGTTCTGGCGCTGCATTCCGGAACCGCGGGACTGCTACGGTCGCAGGTTCGAATCCTGCCTCGGGCATGGGTGTGTGTGATGTCCTTAGGTTAGTTAGGTTTAAGTAGTTCTAAGTTCTAGGGGACTTATGACCTAAGATGTTGAGTCCCATAGTGCTCAGAGCCATTTGAACCAATTTTTTTGAACCTGCTTCCTTGCTTGCTTGCTTTTCTACGCACATCTTCAGACTCGGGGATTACAAAAACACACGTATTTTCATATGGTTCGCCATAATATTAGACCATTTTCGCGGTACTTCTCGATATCAAACACTAGGCAGCATCCTACTGATCGCTAGCGCAACATAATTCCCAAGATATAGACTGGAAATTATTTCTCTACAAACTCCAAACTTTAGCAAGGTGCAGCATGCTGTAAACCACTGAGTAACTAGAAACAAATAGAGAAAACTGATATTTCCACTCTCGAATACCGATGTCGGTGATTTAACAGATTCCCAATCATTTCTATAATTTACAAGCCAACTAAGGCCTTTCCCATGTCCAGAGAACAGGCAAACGTGTCTTCCACGTGCTAGATGCACACACTACAATCGATCTTCTCTCAACTAAATAAAGGAGCGAAATGTGAAGAAGCAGTCAACCGAACAATTTACATGGGGGGGGGGAGGAATAACGGTCCAGCGCAAACACACCTCCATACACAATCTTCTCAAATTTCCACTTGATCACGAAAGCCTTCCCAACACATACTACGTATTAGTTCGCTATTCGGTAGTCTAGACGACGGCAAAGTTAACTCAGATACATTCCTACTCTCCAACAGGCCTCTGCATTTGGACGGCTGCTGCTGTTAACAGGAAACGTGAATCATTCACACCACAGGTCACGCATACATGGAATCATTCTAGAAAATCAGTCACATTATATGTTTTATCATTATACATACAATTAAGTGTTACAATTGTGGACTCAATTGAATGGCATTCGACAGTGAGAGAAGTATTGGAAATACACCCTGCTGAAGGCTGTGGCTCTGGAAATGGAAATGCCTGTACCTTCCTTACGACTGGACATAGTCATCTCCTTTACACATATTGGGACACAAACACATACATTGTAAGCCTAATGCTCAAATGTGAACATATCACGCTCCCCCCATTCCTACTAAGTATAATAATACTCGACCAATAAATGTTTCCACATGATGGAAAATAATACTGACCAAAAATCAACGATGTGCGGGCTTGTCTCTTAGGTTTTTCTTGGGAGTGATACCACTGTGTCTTAGAAAGCGAGACGTTATCGGTCAGTTGGAAAAAGAAAAGAAAAAAATCGCAACAGCTACTGTATGTTACCGTCACAATCGGTCTTGGTTCTACTGCTGCATGCAAGTACCCGTGTTAAAAGCTATGCCCGCTTTACAAATCGAGGTACGACATTACCTCTGAATGAGGTGGTTTTTTCCGGACAAATACTGTGATGGTGATGATAGGAATGTGTATTATCAGACCAACACGTAGCCCAAAATGCAACCTGGTGATAAAATTAACACATTTTGAAAGCGATTCGGCTAAGGAACGTGGTATGTAAGCGGTATTTGCGACTACCTCACACCGCCCCAGCAAGATAATTCTGTAGTATTTGTGGCGCATTCTGTCTCGATATCATATCAGAGATTCTGCGATATATCCAGCGACGACTGATTGAGAAGGAACACAAACAGTAGTAGTAGATGATGTGCTGATTGAGGTTGTAAGAAAACGTACACTAGCGTCTCAGATCTCCAGTGTTATGCTATCCACTATAAATTTGTCCACGATTCCCAATCAGTTCTTTCCATTCAAGCACAGACATGCATCGGATCACACCCACAAGTGAATCATATTTCTGGCACTATCATATCTCGAAACGAGACACCTTTCTCGAACCTATCTGCTACAGTTAAATTACAACCTGGTTTTACCCAGTCCCTACGTATCTTGCAGCTGTGCCCATTTCTACAGCTTCGCGCATATGATCGTTCCATTTTAAGTCGGAACTGAGCAGAAGGCGGAGAAAACCTTACCCACCACCTTCTGCAACCCATGTAGAAACAGAGCGAGCTGAGTTAATGCGACAGGAGCATGTTTTGACCATTCGATGGAAATGCGCGCATTATGGTGCATCCCTGAACTACATACAAGTACTACACACCCACGTGCATTCAGATCTATCACCATGCTATTATCTTTATTCTCTACCACCAAACAGAGAAAAATTAAGAACTGTAGAAGTTCCACTAATTTCATCCGATACAGAACTCACCTAGGCACCATTGCTCGCACGATGACACATAGCTGCGGTGCGGCTCCAGCGCGGAGAGGGAGATGTCGTAATTCTACCCCAGAATAGTGTAGCGTGCAGCCCTCCAAGCAATCCTTATGGTATACCCAGTCCCTCACCGAATTTACCTGTCAAACTGCTGCTGTTGCCGATGCAGGACGATTCTATTAAATACAGAGTGTTACAAAGAGGCACGGCCAAACTTTCAGAAACATTCCTCACACACAAATAAAGAAAAGATGTTATGTGGACATGTGTCCGGAAACACTTAATTTCCATGTTACAGCTCATTTTAGTTTCGTCAGTATGTACTGTACTTCCTCGATTCACCGCCAGTTGGCCCAATTGAAGGAAGGTAATGTTGACTTCGGTGCTTGTGTTGACATGCGACTCATTGCTCTACAGTACTAGCATCATGCACATCAGTACATAGCATCAACAGGTTAGTGTTCATCAAGAACGTGGTTTTGCAGTCAGTGCAATGTTTACAAATGCGGAGTTGGCATATGCACATTTGATGTATGGATTAGCACGGGGCAATAGCCGTGGCGCGGTACGTTTGTATCGAGACAGATTTCGAGAACGAAGGTGTCCCGACAGGAAGACGTTCGAAGCAATTGATCGGCGTCTTAAGGAGCACGGAACATTCCAGCCTATGAGTCGCGACTGGGGAAGACCTAGAACGACGAGGACACCTGCAATGGACGAGGCAATACTTCGTGCAGTTGACGATAACCCTAATGTCAGTGTCAGCGAAGTTGCTGCTGTACAAGATAACGTTGACCACGTCACTGTATGTAGAGTGCTACGGGAGAACCAGTTGTTTCTGTACCATGTACAGTGTGTGCGGTCACTATCAGCAGCTGATTGGCCTCCACGGGTACACTTCTGCGAATGGTTCATCCAACAATGTGTCAATCCTCATTCCAGTGCACATGTTTTCTTTACGGATGAGGCTTCATTCCAACGTGATCAAATTGTAAATTTTCGCAGTCAACATATGTGGGTTGAGGAGAATCCGCACGCAATTGTGCAATCACGTCATCAACACAGATTTTCTGCGAACGTTTAGGCAGGCATTGTTGGGGATGTCTTGATTGTGCCCCATGTTTTTCCACCTACGCTCAATGGAGCACGTTATCATGATTTCGCACGGGATACTCTACCTGTGCTGCTAGAACATGTGCCTTTGCAACTACGACACAACATGTGGTTCATGCACGATGGAGCTCCAGCACGTTTCAGTCGAAGTGTTCGTACGCTTCTCAACAACAGATTCGGTGACCGATGGATTGGTAGAGGCGGACCAATTCCATGGCCTCCACGCTCTCCTGACCTCAACCCTCTCGACTTTCATTTATGGGGGCATTTGATAGCTCTTGTCTACGCAACCCCGGTACCAAATGTAGAGACTCTTCGTGCTCGTACTGTGGACGGCTGTGATACAATACGCCATTCTCCAGGGCAGCATCAGCGCATCAGGGATTCCATGCGACGGAGGGTGGATGCATGTATCCTCGCTAACGGAGGACATTTTGAACCTTTCCTGTAACAAAGTGTTTGAAGTCACGCTGGTACGTTCTGTTGCTGTGTGTTTCCATTCCATGATTAATGTGATTTGAGGAGAAGTAATAAAATGAGCTCTAACATGGAAAGTAAGCGTTTCCGGACACATGTCCACATAACATATTTTCTTTCTTTGTGTGTGAGAAATGTTTCCTGAAAGTTTGGCCGTACCTTTTTTGTAAAACCCTGTATACAGCTTTTGACCCATTGCAGAGGGCAGTTAAGAGTTCATCACCCGTACTATAGGAGGATGGTCGTATCCCACAGACTATACTGTACTCCTAAGAGATTCTCCCTGTGTCGTTGTTTGAAACATTGTTTTCTAACACGCTTTGTACACTGCCGTACATTTGTTTTCTGCCACGACTTCGATGTCTATGCCAGGTCCTAAACTGACATTAAGACGCTCTGGTCCATGGCCTCTCGCAGACATCGCATTGTGTAAATCAGTTTTTTACTTCAGCTACCATAACATGCCACAAACACTGGATGAATTTACATATAATAACGTTACAACAAAAGGAAACTAGAAGAGTTTGGCTGCATTGTGGAGAGTTTCCAAACTGATGTCCGAAAGTGACTGACGACCTCTACATTTAAACTCATCTGTCAGAGTGACGGAATAGATGATGGCTCTGCAGTCCCTTTCGACTGATTCCTCATATTGCACTCATGTACACGATCGCTGTTTCGCTGCTAGCAACCCCCAGAAGGTGTCACCCATTCACCAAACTCATTCCCCATCTCAAACAAGCACTGTCCGTCAATCATTATGTGGTAACCAACAGTGCACCAATGCACGGATGAGACGGAAAAGACAGCGCCAATGTGCTGTATCAATAATCATCACAGTTGATAGTGTGAACAATTTTACCAATTTTACAGTAACTTTAATACAGGCCAGTGATGTGACAGCGTGTTTCCCCAATTTCAGTATCATAACTAAACCACCCCTTCTCCACTTTGCGAGTATCATTGCGAACGTGGATAGATAACTGCGTAGTATGTCCATTCAGTGTTAATTCTCGAACACATAAATCATCAAAGTATACCAGACAGCGCTCAACATATTTCTAACACCTCGAGCGTAGTGCTTAATTTACGATCTATCTCTCTGTGTATGGGAGTCAAAGAGCATTCTCGCTGTCTTAGGGTAAAATTAGACAGTGAAAGACCCTCCTCACACTGTCATTGACCAACCCGTCATGCAGCACTGTTACCGAATTAATCTGTAACCGTCCAGAAGAAGACCGCTACACCCCACGTCACGTGATTGAATAGAGCTTTCCAAATCCTCACCCACCCCAGTCCATGAGATTTCTCGAGATGCGCCCATGTCGAAGAGCTTAGCACTCCTTATCGAGGTATAGTAACAGATTTCAAAGTGTCGTGATGTAATAGCAGACGGTTACGAAGAACAAGAAACAAATGATCTTTATGCGCGCTGGAGCTCCAGACTGATGGCTTTCGATGCATTTTTACATAAATCAACCAAGCTATCAACTCTGAAGTATTGTTCTAGAGCCTAGGACCGGTACCTGGAAGGTATTGGTAAGAGAGAACATAAACACACACACTCCTAAGGCTGCAACGTTCTGCACTTAAAATGGGCTATAATGTTAGATCGCCTGCGTTTCCAACCAATCAGTCGTATGGAATGTAGCGCTGTTAATATTCGATTGTGAGAAATATATTTCAAGCGCATGATATACATCCTTCTTCCCGGTTTCTCTACGATAAACTATGTTATTGAACCGTAAAACGAAAAAACTACTTCCGTAAAACATTTGCTCTGCGTGATATGAGCACAATATAGCATTCTGGAGACGTATAGTGTGCACCGTTCACATCCGATCTCGATTCAGAAATTATGTGATGCCTGCATCAGGCGTATATAAAATGATCGTTAGTAGCGGGGGATACCTTTTACAAGGAAACCGATAAACGCATAGCAGCAGCATCCGACATGTGAAAATTACAAGTCATTCCGTCACTAAGTCTGTAAACAGCACATCTGCCAGGAAAATGTGTACACAGGGATTGCAGCGCCTCACAAGCACCTATCGCTAACTTAGTTATGACGCTGAAGTCTCGATTTTACACTCAAGATGCGACGAGGGGGATGGAGTACATGGCATAAATCAAAGTTTAGAGGAATGTGTCAAGTTTCACAACATGCGATGGAAGTCCTCTGATGACCGACAGGTTTACCGTTAACGATCGTAAGTAGAAAGTGCTTTAAACCGCATACAGTACGCGTGGCTGTATGCGAGTGGAACGCAGGCTATGTCAAGCGACTGATGCATAAGGACAGAACACTGGAAAAAAAATTGATCTCCAGCAACTTCTCCTTCTCTATACTGCATCAGTCAACCATTAAATTGTACTTCGTTACAACTCCATCTCAATCGATCACCCCGTCCACTCTCTGTTATCCTTTAACACAGATGCAAGTGAGTTGTAAGTTTAGAGGTGAATGGTTCTCTGTCCTCCTGTAAAACATCAAATACAGTAGTCAACTCGCGTGTATCACTAGGTCCTCGATAGACATACAGTATAATCCTGCCTCGACGGAAAAAAAAATTGGCTGCCTCCCTGATTCCCTTCGATGTCGATGTTCTCTCGGCTTCCTGTTGTTGCCGCATACTTGTCCCCATGTAGAAATTGTTCGGCGCGAACCAGAAGATACGCAAGTACTTCCTCAATTCCCCTGCATTCCGGTGTATATTCGGTGGATTTATACCTATTCCCTAGTCATTTTTCGCAATTCTATCGATTTTATGTCAGATCTATCCGTGCGATCATTACATAACCTCTCGTTCTGTGTTCTAAAATTGCTTTTAAATGTAGCACAGTTGCCAACACGTAACCCAGATGCACTGTTTGGGAGGCGTAATATAGCACTGTACTCGACTGTATCCAGTCATCTCCACATTTGGAAAGCGTTTGCTCTGTTTTCTGTATGTCTGTGTAAATGCATGTCGCACTCACGCATGTGGTACACATGGTTTTTAAATAATTAAGATGCCCGCATCTATCCCATAGACAATAGTCATATTCATATAAGTGGTTACTAGCCTACGAGTGGTGAAATGGAGCCTCAGGTGACAAGATGAAGTTTAGCTGGTCCGTCTCGACCTTTTGGTGTTTAATTCCCTTTACATTTATTTGTAGTCACAATACAGAGACGACTTCATCCTTGTCCATTTATGGCATGCACGTGGGCATATCAGTAGGTATCTTTTATTTCTTTTTAATTCGTCCCTGTGAAGAACATGCCATTTTTCCATGTCATGTGTCCATAAAATTTTCCTATGTGTCTTTTCGGGTCAAGCACGTTTTATCATAATATGTATTTAACAATAGCCTTTAATATAAGAGGTTATAATTCTGTTTTGTAGCGCGTAGTGAAATTGACCTCTATTGATGGATAGAGTATAAGGCGATGAAAGGGCGTTGCACGTCCGTTCACCCAATTGCCATATTTTTTACATGTAAAACACAATTTGACCTATGCTGGTCATTTGCTATTACATGGCTATGAAGTGGCGTTGTTCGTTCAGTCACGCGCTATTTTTAGTAATAAAATTAAAAAAAATTAATCTTTAGGCTTCATTCAGTGCGTGTCAGCAATAAGAAGTATATCTACATCAACTGATAAAAACACTTACTCGACCATCTGTATACAGGTTAACCGAGATTATTGCATTATGGCGTCTACATACTACAGTTTCGCTGTTTTATGTCCTATGTCATCTTTCATTAATAACGATGGGCGGGTTATGCAGCATTCGTTGTGAAAGGGCCGATATATTTTAATAGTGTAAGTCACGGCAGTGTGTTCGAACTTATATAAATCTATGCATAGTTTGTTACATTTTAGTCATAACCTGGTGTAGAGGCTTTATGTTTAAGATTTTCAACCTTTCTATAAATTATTTGTTTTAATATATAACTGCGTTGGTCTTTTATCTTTGACAGTCATGGTCTCAGTTAGACATGGGCAATGTTCCCCGCCATGTTGATTTGCAGCGCGCTATTTAGTCCTACTTACTTTCACGTGAGCTCCAGAGGTCCACCGCGCAGCGTCCATGGGGACGAGGCGCACGCCAGAGCTTAAGTCTTGGTGTTGACCTAGTATTTCTGTGCCGCATTTTTAAAATGGGACTACGTCTACTCATGCTGTTTTACTTTTATTTCTAGACCAGGCCCTCTTAGACAAATTATAGATTCAGGTATATCTTCTGAAGAAGGCTCAATTATTTGGGCTGAAACCTAGGTAAAGATTGGTTTCATTACCGCAATCGAGGCTGATAGTTTCTTATATACTAGATTATCACGATTGCTGACTGGGCTGCAATGTTCAAAGTACAAAAATTTTCGTTCACGTCTGTGTAATCCATATTTCCGATATGCTGAATTTTTTACTTAATGTATCCTGTTGTAAGTCCTTACGCCACGATAAATTTTCATAGTCTACGTTTTCTACTTCCTGCAAGGCAGCTTGTTTATTTCGAGTTCTTTGTGTTTTTGTTTGTTTTACTATGAATCCTACAAGTCTGTTATCACTTTTAATTCGAATGTGGTTTAGGACCTACAAATACTGAGTGAGTTAATTATTACTTTATAAGATGTAGTCAATTTAAATTTTGATTCTTTTGGCACTAGCCAAATACAGATTCTTCTTCATTTCTTCTTAATGAAAGTGTTAAGAACAAAAACTCTGTTATTCTGAGGGAACTTTTTTGTCGTATAACGTTCGTCATTTCTGACAACGTACCGAAAGTCTACCAACGTTCCTTCCCTATTTCAAGAAGATGGATCATTAGTGATTAACTCTAAAGAGTATTGCCTTAACACTGTATTTTATGCAAGGAGGATTTCTTTGGCATTTGGAGGAAGTTGCGGCAACGTGCAGCAATGGATTAATTGTACTCCAAGACCAGCATCACTTTTAGTTTTTCCGCTGCCTAGACATTTAAACCCTCTGTCGTAACCGTGTCACAGGATTTGGTATCACTTATCACTTTCAGTAACTCTTCGTAGACATCTTCTAACTGCGAGTATTATCAGAAGTTGAACACCTTGATGCATAGACTCGAATGATTTCCATGGAATAGATTTTGTAGATTTTCGAACTGGTCGTACTATTTAATTTTTGGTTTCCTCAATATAAATAATATTGCTTTTATTCTTCTTGTTTATAATGAAGCTGTACCTTTATCTCCCCTCCCCCCCCCCCCTTCTCTGTTCTTTCGCAATAAAACATATGTCCTACGTTTAATTCAGTATGGTATTACATCTATTCCCTGCATTCTAATAAACATAATATATCTCATTTGATCTGATTTCACTCATTTTCCTGCTTCGTTAGCGTACCTTAGCACCCTATAGTTCAGCACATTTTTTTCTGGTCCAAAATCCGTATTATCGGCCAGACAGTCAGACTTCGTGTAGGGCGTATCCCATGACCTGAAGTCATTCACTGTATTCCCTCAGTCCACTAAGCTCAATGCTGTAGTCGTTCATCCGTTCTTCCCTGTTTCAAGAAGTGACCATTATTGATTCACTCTAAAGGGTACTGGACATAACGATATATTTTATGCAAGGAAGACTTCGTTGGCATTTGGAGTAAGTTGCCGCAACGTGCAATAATGGATTAAGTATACTCCAAGAGCAGCATCACGTTAGTGCGCCCTCTAATTCCTACCCTGAGAGAGGATGTTAAGGATTTCTTCGTTGTTGCAGTAGAAATTAATTCATTCTTTCTCCTTCGAATCCCCGTAGTTTTTAGAACCGAAAGCTAACTCGCAAATACATCGAGTCATGAAAGTACCTCGTCATTGTCTGATTATCTCCTTTGAAGGGACTTTAAGGCTTCTATTGCCCTATGTGGCAGATAATGACATATATATTTCCCGAAATCCTTACTCAGTCCCATACTGCAGTTGAGGATTCTGAACGGTTCATACATATAAGAAATTCGTTCCACGACCCCTTTATACTCTCCTTAACGGGATAAAATAAGAGATATTCTGGCTCCTACAAATGGGCACCGACGCTTTTTCCTCGAGCATACTATCTGCGACAGAATAGGCAGGGGAGAAATACAACTCACGCCACAACCGTTGGGAGGCCTGAGGAATGCAGATGTAGATATAACTGGTTTGCGACATGTAGTCGTACAGTCCTAATTATCGTACTGGAAAAGTAGTATTACGTAATTAGTTTTATGTCTGCAATCGTGGTAAACACTGAAAACCCCACACCAGAATACGACAGCCCATTGATGAAGCGGAGTATCGTAGGACAATTAGTTTACTGCACTTGAAGGGGAAGAATGCTGTAACAATCCTGGCTGAATAGGTGGAAGTGTACTTCAGGGGTGTACTATCACGTGACATAGCAGTTAGGTGCACAGACACTTCCAGTGGTGAAATAAGTCTGAATGGCAAGTAGCGGTGTGACAGACGATCTCTCTGTGAAGAACCGGGAAACGCAACAGAAGTGTACACTGCAGTGACAAAAATCATTGAGTACCTCATAATACCGTGTCGGACTTCTTTTACTCGGCGTAGCGCAGCAGCTCGACGTGGCATGCACTCAACAAGTCGTTGGAAGTCCCCTACAGAAATATTGAGCCATGCTTCCTCTGAACCCGTTCACGATCGCGAAAGTGTTGCCGATGCACGATTTTGTACACGAACTGACCTCTCGATTATGCCCTACGGTCGAGCAATCTGGGTGGCGAAATCATTCGTGTCCAGAATGTTTTCAAATCAATGGCGAACAACTGTGGCCCGGTGACACAGCGCATTGTCATCCACAAAAACTGCATCGCTGTTTGGGAACATGAATGGCTGCAGATGACCTACAAGTAGCCGAACATAACCTTTTCCAGGCAGTGATCGGTTCACTTCAGCCAGAGGACCCAGTCCATTCCATGTAAACACAGCCCACATCATTATGGAGCCACCACCAGCTCGCACAGTTCCTTGTTGACAACTTGGGTCCTCGGCTTCGTGGGGTCTGCGCCAAGCTCGAACCCTACCATCAGCTCTTAGTTTTCATACGTCTAGGATCCAAACGATACGGTCGCGAGTCTAGGAGAGGTACTGCAGGCGATATCGTGCTGTTAACAAAAACACTCGCGTCTGTCTTCTGCTGCCGTAGCCTATTAACGGCAAATTTTCCGTCTGCCCTAATGGCTGCGTACGTCGCACATTCATTTCTGCGGTTATTTCACGCAGTGTTGCTTGTCTGTTTGCAGTGAGAACCCTACGCAAACGCCGCTGCGCTCGGTCGTTAACTGAAGGCCGTCGGCCACTGCGTTGTCCGTAGTGAGTGTTAATACCTGAAATCTGGTATTATCGGGCCACTCTTGTCACTGTGGATCTCGGAATATTAAATTCCCTAACGATTTCGGAAATGGAATGTCCCATGCATCTAATCTCCAGCTACCATTCTGCTTTCAAAGTCTGTTAATCCTCGTCGTGCGGCCATAATCACATAAGTGATTTTTCCACATGAATCACCTGATTACAAAGACAGCTACGCCAATGCACTCCCATTTTATACCTTCTGTACTCTATACTACCGCCATCTTAACAATAATATTATCTTGGAACTCTTCCATTTGGTCCGTGTTTGCGTAGAAAAATAGTAATAACACAAATTGAGTCGGCCTTGATGCAAGCACCGTGTTATTTGTTTATTTATTTATTATCCCAAACTAGTTTCGGTGACAAATATCACCATTACCCGTGTTTTTTTTTAATCTAAAACATTCAGAAAATGGTATGGTTGTACAATCACAGTAAAACATAATTACATTTTTACAAATCGTCTTTTGAAATATAGTTTTATATTGATACTTTTATACTACCTTATTTATTGTATGCTACAGCATGTTTTAAGCTATTATTGGCGCTGTTTGTGACATATTTTCTGTGCTCTTTTTCTGTTGCCGTCTTTTTATACTTAGCGAACATCATGTCAACTGCAACCATGTGAGTGGCTGTCAGTAAACAAATACTCAAAGGTGAACTTCGTATGTCAGCAGTATATACTTGGGGTTGTGGTAGTGTTTGTGGAAAACAGTTATTTTGGTGTCTATTTAGCTGTTGCTTAGCTATTCGTGTACTCACGTTCGTTGGATGGTGTGTGGCTGCTTTTTACACAGAAAAACAAAACTTTTGCACTTTGTTTCTGATCCATAATCTTACACTATCTTGCTGGTCACGTGTGTCGAGAGAGGCGTATCGCAAGTGGCGAGAACGGCTATGAAAAACTGTAGCGCGAATTACGACGACTTCTGTTCATTATTTATGTACATGTGTGTGATGGGGAGGTGGTTCTTATGCTTGTGTGTGCTTTCTGTTCTGTGTCCTTGGTCAGTTCTCTCAGTGCGGTAAAGAGTGTGTTGTTGCAGTGTGTTGTGTTTTCATTTATTACATTTTTCCCTTCGACTATAGCCTTTTGTATGTGGTAATTTTCTTCTATCGTCAGTTGTCGGTATAGACTGTTGCTGTTTCTCAGAAAGCGTAGATCGTTTTCGATATTAGTGGGGTTATGGCTTTTG
Organism: Schistocerca cancellata; assembly: GCF_023864275.1. Taxonomy (NCBI): domain Eukaryota; kingdom Metazoa; phylum Arthropoda; class Insecta; order Orthoptera; family Acrididae; genus Schistocerca; species Schistocerca cancellata. Next base: position 67,809,754 of record NC_064629.1, read on the forward strand.
TTCATTAGATGTTCTGCGAAAGTTGAATGTGTGCTGTCACTTCTTAGAGCTCTCATGTGCTCTGTGTACCTCGTTCGGAAATTTCTGCTTGTTTGTCTGTGTAGTGGGCCTGACAAGAGTTGCAGGTGAGTTGATATATTCCAGCGTTGCTGAATTTGTCTGTGGTTTTTCTGACTGGTCTTAATTTTACTGACGTAAAACTCACCAAAGAAGAACGACAGCTACTTGAGTAAGGCCCAAAATATAATTTGAACACCCACATAACACATAAGACCATAGAAAATCTTATTACTGAGACTGAATACATAATAGGACAACATGAAAAAACTAACACTCAAGATTTCAACCCAGGCCTAACAAGAGAACTAGTGACAGAGGAAATGAAACCCATCTTTATATGTGCATTTCGCAATTCGATGTCTTTTGCCTCGTCGGTGTAGGTCTCGCTGCACGAATATCGGAGTGCCGGCTGGAGTGGCCGAGCGGTTGTAGGCGCTACAGACTGGAGCCGTGCGACCGCTGCGGTCGCAGTTTCTAATCCTGCCCCGGGCATGGATGTGTGTGATGTCCTTAGGTTAGTTAGGTTTAAGTAGTTCTAAGTTCTAGGGGACTGATGACCTCAGAAGTTAAGTCCTATAGTGCTCAGAGCCAGTTTTGAATATCGGAGTATTAGTATTGAAGCGATAACGGGAAAAAATGGCAACCAGTCATGGGCCTGTTTTCATCATCTTGCACGATATTCTGAACGTGACATAGCTCGCCGGCCGGCCTGACACAGCACTCGGTGAATTCTTCCACTTTCTTGGAATGAAGGAACAATTTCGTGATAGGTGTTTTCAGAATGACTGCGAGGTCATTTTCGTGGCGTAACGGTTCCTAAAGAGCCAGAATATGGATTTCTACGCCCGCATCTCGTGGTCGTGCGGTAGCGTTCTCGCTTCCCACGCCCGGGTTCCCGGGTTCGATTCCCGGCGGGGTCAGGGATTTTCTCTGCCTCGTGATGGCTGGGTGTTGTGTGCTGTCCTTAGGTTAGTTAGGTTTAAGTAGTTCTAAGTTCTAGGGGACTTATGACCACAGCAGTTGAGTCCCATAGTGCTCAGAGCCATTTGAACCATTTTTTTGGATTTCTACAACCGATGTTTTCGACAATTCATGCGTCGCTGGAAAAAAATGTGTCGCATGACCAGTGCGTAGACATTTAATGTTATATACCCCCAAAACGCTACCAACAAAGTGTCGGATCCCTGATACGTAGAATGAGTGGCGTATTTCGTTCCAAAGACGTAAAAACAAGCTATTAAACAGGTGGTAATAATGTTAATTTGCTGACAGCGACACAGATTCTTGTTGGTAGCTACGAAAGTGCGCTAGTTTATTCCGATGAGATACCTTTGGATTCAGTGATGATATGGCCAACGGTCTTGCCACAGTGCTGACACCGGTTCCCACCAGATCACCGAAGTTAAGCGCTGTTGGGCCCGGGTGGGTCACCGTCCGTGTATGCCGAGTGCCGTTTGGCAAGCGCGGTGCACCCAGCCCTTTCGAGGTCTATTGAGGCGCTACTTGACTGAGAACTAACAGCACCGGTCACGAAAACTGACAGCAGCAGAGCGGTGTGCTGACCGCATGCCCATGCGCATCCGGTGACGCCTAAGGACCGAGGAGGACACAGCGGCCGGTCGCTACCGTTGGGTGTGCAAGACCTGTTCTCAAGGGGTTTGTTGTTTTCAATGACGATATATAAATAAGTGCCAAAAGCTCATTTTATTGTTGTGTCCTACTGACCCGAGAGAAGTACATAGGGACAAAAATAATTCTCTTGAGTCAGTAAAGTTAATCTATAATTTTTAGTCAGTTGTCATACTTATCCATTTTAAGTATGTGGCTAAATCTGATAACACGGCCGTACGGTAAACGAAAGTATGCGGTGGGTTACTACTCGTTTTCGTATCACAGTATTTATCGCTTGCGGTGTTTTATTACTGTAGGGCACAGTGTTGTACTTAGATGATATTGTCCTTAGGAGCACACGATGGTTTTTGGTCTGTACTTCAGTCTAGTGACTGGTTCTAGAAGCACATAAAGGAATTCGCTCTAGAAACTGCCATAAACACTTCCCGCCATTTTCTACAGTTTTTGCTGTTTTTCGGCATGAGACTGTATTTTGTGAAACATTTGTAAATAATTCGCGTTCTCCGCATTTAAGTGCTACATAGTACATTAAAGCTATTTGTCCTATTTTCTTAATTCTTCAGTTACAGAATTTTATAGTAACTAAAGTGCTACACTACTGGCCATTAAAATTGCTACACCACGAGGATGACGTGCTACAGACGCGAAATGTAACCGACAGGAAGAAGATGCTGTGATATGCAAATGATAATCTTTTCAGAGCAATCACACAAGGTTGGCGCCGGTGGCGACACATACAACGTGCTGACACGAGAAAAGTTTCCAACCAATTTCTCATACACAAATGGCAGCTGACCGGCGTTGACTGGTGAAACGTTGTTGTGATGCCTCGTGTAAGGATGAGAAATGCGTACCATCACGTTTCCGACTTTGATAAAGGTCGGATTGTAGCCTATCGCGATTTTGGTTTATCGTATCGCGACATTGCTGCTCGTTTTGGTCGAGATCCAATGACTGTTAGCAGAATATGGAATCGGTTCAGGAGGGTAATACGGAACGCCGTGCTGGATCCCAACGGCCTCGTATCACTAGCAGTTGAGATGACAGGCATCTTATCCGATGGCTGTAACGGATCGTGCAGCCACGTCTCGATCCCTGAGTCAACAGATGGGGACGTTTGCAAGACAACAACAATCTGCACGAACAGTTCGACGACGTTTGCAGCAGCATGCCCTATCAGCTCGGAGACCATGTTTGCGGTTACCCTTGACGCTGCATCACAGAAAGGAGCGCCTGCGATGGTGCATTCCACGACGAACCTGGGTGCACGAATGGCAAAACGTCATTTTTTCGTATGAATCCAGGTTCTGTTTGCAGCATCATGATGGTCGCATCCATGTTTGGCGCCATCGCGGTGAATGCACATTGGACGTGTGTATTCGTCATCGCCATACTAACGTATCCCCCGGCGTGATGGTATGGGGCGCCATTGATTACACGTCTCGGTCACCTCTTGTTCACATTGATGGCACTTTGAACAGTGGACTTTACATTTCAGAAGTGTTACGACCCGTGGCTCTACCTTTCATTCGATCCTTGCGAAACCCTACATTTCAGCAGGATAATGCACGACCGCATGTTGCAGTTCCTGTACGGGCCTTTCTGGATACAGAAATTGTTCGACTGCTGCCCTGGCCAGCACATTCCCCAGATCTGTCACCAATTGAAAACGTCTCGTCTATGGTGGCCGAGCGACTGGCTCGTCACAATACGCCAGTCACTACTCTTGATGTCATCAGTCCCCTAGAACTTAGAACTACTTAAACCTAACTAACCTAAGGACATCACACACTTCCATGCTCGAGATAGGATTCGAACCTGCAACCGTAGCGGTCGCGCGGTTCCAGACTGTAACGCCTAGAACCGCTCGGCCACTCCGGCCGGCGGCTGTGTTAGTTTCCAACAGCTTCTATTTCCAAATGTATTAACTTGTAATTCTGCTGAACTTGATTTTACTTACTGATAATTGGTGTATACTGAAGTAATAATGTGACAGATGCACGGAAGTCTGAACCTTCTATGGTGCTGCCGCTCGACTGAACTGTCATATTACGCCATTGCCATTTAAGTGCTGTTTAATAAACAATGAGTTTGAGCAACAAAATGTTAACTCTAGTGCACTGAAATCCCTCAGAAAGCGCCTTTAGTCTGAAAAGTTTCTGAGGACGCTTCTTACATCACGAATGTGTCGAGGTGTTTCAAACTCTGACACGACTTACATTTTCTGTAGCAGGACGGCTCGGTTCCCTTTGACAAGCTGCCCCAAAATTTTCATATCTTCGTCGACAAAGGGGCGCTTTCTTAGAAGTTAACGAGCAGCTTTCATACTCTTCAAAAGGATTTCGGAAGAAACATTGTCATTAATGTAGCGACGATAGATCGTCCAATTAAGATGTCGTAGCATATTGTACATCACGTGCTCAAGGCGGCTGGGTCGTTACACAAAGTAGCGTTTCTTTGAACTCAATGAACCCATTAGAGGTTATGAGTGCTTCTTTTCCCTGCCAGTAGAAAGTTTACACATTCATGGCGAGGAAATACTTCCTTCCCTATAGAGAATCCAAAGTGCCATTAATTTATCAGTCTCCGGTTTTCCTAACTGCCACTCACAGAACTACTACTAAACTGAGATTGAGTTACAACCAGTACTGAATGCTATCTACTTTCGCGCCTCCAGTGACTTCTTTACGACTTTACAAGGGCCCGTTCCTCAGCGCCTTTACCCCGTGTTTTCATTTACAGTACAAACTTCCGCTCTTCCCCACGAAGGGCCAGTCGTACTCGGTAACCACTTTACCTTTTATACTGGCCCTGCCTCTTCAACTCTACAGCCCATCACCCGCTCACCACTTGAAGGAGAATTCTCAGAGCTCCAGATTCTCAAATACTTATCAACACTATCTGTTATTGAAAATAATTACTGGCTTACGTTACCAGTTTTTTGTAATAATGTTAGTGCTTAGTTATTATACAACGCTGGAAGAACATACCGAGACAGAAGACGCAAAACCCGTAGTAGAACAATTTGAAAATCTTGTTTGTAACGTCTTACTACATATTATTAACATGAATGGAAGCTCCGAGTGTTAAGTTTTGTATTTATATTATTTGTCAATGTAGAACTTTGCTTTCAACAAGGCAGTGTAAATAACAAACTCACTGTATGCTATTTCCCATGAATGACATTAACTATTAAGAGTAATCAATTGTTTAATATAAATCACAGTACCAATATTAAACTTCCGATAGACGTCGTGTTTGACATTTTGCAAAACTTCAGTGCCTAGTATGGTCCAGCTTAGACCTAAGTTAAACGTTCTTCGTTTCTGTCGTATTCAACAAATTACACTTTAACTCTTAAACGGCACTGAAGTACTAAAGAAACTAGTATAGGCACGCGTATACAAACATAGGGATATGAAAACAGGCAGAATATGGCACTGCGGTCGACAACGCCTATAAAATACAAGTGTCTGGCGCAGTTGTTAGATCGGTTACTGCTGCTAAAATGGCAGGTTATCAAGAATTAAGTAAGTTTGAACGTGGTCTTCTATTCGGCGCACGAGCGATGGGACGCAGCATCTCCGAGATAGCGATGAAGTGGGGATTTTCCGGTAAGACCATTTTACCAGTGTACCGTGAATGTCAGGAATCCGGTAAAACATCAAATCTCCGACATCGCTGCGGCCGGAAAAGGATCCTGCAAGGACGGAACCAACAAAGACTGAAGAGAATCGTTCAACGTGACAGAAGTGCAGCCCTTTCGCAAATTGCTGCAGATTTCAACCCTGGGTCATCAACAAGTGTCAGGGTGCGAACCATCCAACGAAACATCATCGATATGGGCTTTCAGAGCCGAAGGCCCACTCGTGTACCCTTGATGGCCGCACTACACAAAGCTTTATGCCTCGCCTGGCGCGTCAACACCAACATTGCACTGTTGATGACTGGGAACGTGTTGCCTTGTCGGACGAGTCTCGTTTCAAATTTTATGGAGCGGATGGACGTGTATGAGTATGGAGACAACCTCATGAATCCGGACCCTGCATGCCCGTAGGGGACTGTTCAAGCTCGTGGAGGGTCTATAATGGCATGGGGCGTGTGCAGTTGGAGTGATGTGGGGCCCCCGATACGTCTAGATACGACTCTGACAGGTGACACGTGCGTAAGCGTCCTGTCTGATCACCTGCATCCATTCATGTCCATTGTGCATTCCAATGGATTTAGGCAAATCCAGATTGACAATACAACACACCACACGTCCACAGTTGTTTTCTCCGGCCACCAAAGTCCCCAGACATGAACATTATTGAGCATATCTGGGATGGCTTGCAACGTACTGTTCAGAAGAGATCTCCACCCCCTCGTACTCCTACGGATTTATGCGCAGCCCTGCAGGATTCATTGTATCAGTTCCCTCCAGCACTATTTGAGACATTAGTGTAGTCCATGCCATATTGTTTTGCGGCACTTCTGCGTGCTCGCGGGGTGCCTACACGATCTTGGTTACAACACCCTATTTTTCAACATAATCTCCGTTAATCCGATGACCTTATGGCACCATTATGCCCGCATGGTACCAGTCCACTTGTCGGAGGCAACTTCTCGGTGCATCAATAACTTCCCCATCATCCACGTGCTGCTTCCCACCAAACAGATGGAAGTCGGAAAGAGCGAGTCCGGTCAGTATGGTGGATGAAGAAAAAGAGTCCAATGAAGTTTTGTGAGCACCGCTCAGGTGCGCAGACTTGGGTGAGGCATTACGTAGTAATGGAGAAGGTGAATTTCGTTGGCATTTTTGTGGCGACCTCGAATGAGAGTGTCCAACCAACCGACGTTGCAGGAGACACAGCTGTTTGCGGCCAGCCTGCAGGCGCGAGATTGGACGGGTTTGCGCGAGCTTGATGCAATGATGACAGACACCTCGCCCACCAACTTACCGTGATTTTGTACACTGCCTGGTCTCCGTAGACATTCTGCAAGTGCCTATGAATATATGCGATGCTCTCTTTCTCTGCCAAAGGAAACTGAATGACAGCTCTCTGATCAAAACGCATTTCCATTACAGACGCCATTTGGAGGGTTAAGTATTGCGCCGCCACCTGTGGGAACTTCGTGAAATTATAGGAACTGAAGCGAGAATATTCCACGACGTCCCGCAGCACATAACACATTTCTTCAAACGAAGTTACCCGAGAAAAAGATGTGTTGCATTTCTTATTGAAGGCACCCCGTACTTTCGCGCAGTATTGCTATAAACTCTCTACTGCTGATCTGAATTACAATAACTTAAACTCATCAGCCAGAATATTATGACCACCGACGTACTATCGATATAAACCCGTCCAGGCGATAGCAGCGTCACCTGGTGGGGAATGGCTGCTAGTCAGACAGCACGGACGGTGCGTGTAGTAACAAAGAGCGTGCTGTCCGTGTGTAGAAGGGGGAAGGCGGCAGATTGTGACGGTCCTTAGGCTCGGTACGAGCGTTTCGGAAACTGCACGGATATTCGAGGAGTGCTGTGGTGAATGTCTTCTACATGTGGCGAAACCAAGGTGAGACCCGTGGGGTTGGGCAGCCACTCCTCATTACAGATGTCGGACGTCGTGCGCTGGCCAGACCGATAAAACAGGACAGGCGGCGTACTGTGGTCGAGATAGTATCATACTTTAATTCTGGGTAGTCTACAAAAGTATCTGAACACAGAGTGCACCGGACACTCCTAACGATGAGCCTCCGCAGCCGACCAGCCATGCGTGTGCCAATGTTAAGACCACGACACGACTGAAACGGGCACGTGACCATCGGCACTGGACGTTGGAGCAGTGGCAGAGCGTTGCACGATCTGATGAATCACGATACCTTCTTCACCGTGGAGGACGCGAATCTGTCGCCTTCCAGGGGAACAGCTCCTTGATAACTGTACTGCGGGACGGAGACAAGGTGGTGGTGGCTCCGTTACGCACTGGGGAATATTCACTTGGGCATCCATGGGTCTAGTGGAGCTCGTGCAATGCACCATGACGGCCAAGGAGTAGGTGATTGCAGATCGCGTACACCATTCCTGACGGTCATGTTTCCCCACGGCAGTGGAATTTTTCAACAATTTACGAGAATTAAGTGACTTGTATATGCAGATGTAGTGACAACTCCCTCCAGCGACATACCAAGGTCTCAATGTTTTCATGCCAAGAACCGTCGCCGCTGTTGTCCGTGCCAAAGATGGACATGCTGGCTATTAGGTAGGTGGTCGTAATGTTCTGGCTAATCAGTGTATACTTATGAGCGTTGTCCTCCGCTGTTTTAAGGATACTTAAACTCTTCGTCTGCCCTCTCGATGTCGTCTTGTGCGACGATTACTTCTTCGCCAAGTCCTCTGAAATGCGTTCCCTCACAGCTTGAGTGCCGGCCAAGGAAAGCCTACCTTCTGGCTGTGTGGCGTCCCCTGCTTGCTTTGAATACTTTTGAATTAATTTATTATCTCTATGTTGGTCATGATGTTTCCTTCAAACAGACATAGACAATTCTTCAATACACATTTTAATACATTTTGCTGCATATTACTTTTGCTTTCTTTACAGTCATTCAAACGTGGTTCTGCTTTTACACAATTTTTGTTTCCTGCCGAATATCCTACAGACTCAGCACTGGCGCATATCGCTCGTGAAGATAAGTAATTAATTCTATAATAACTGTTAATTAAGTTAATATTACACCATAACGAAGTTAACTACAGTCTGTTTTATATTATCTGTTGAAGGCGTCACTCATTTCAAAGTATTTCTCGAAAAAAAAACCCATAACCTAAGGGTTGGTTTCCGCGTAGTTTAGACGTAGGTTTACATACAAATTTAAGACATTTCTTTACGTCTTAAGTGAAGAATTTAGGTTGTTTTCATATACACATATATTTAGTAGTGCCGTATCTGCTCGGAGAATTAAGGTTTTTAGTTCTATCCTTTACTTCCTTTTAAAACGCATAAAGTACGTATCGCGTATACAAAATCATAGGCCTAAATTTTTTGGCTATATAAGTCTTGATTTTTAACGGTAGTTTAACTGCATTACGTTAATATATTGACAGTATACACGTATATTAGTGTTCCACATAACTTTAGTGACTCTTGTGATCTGTAGTTAATAGAATATTATTGTTATTGCCTCGATATATTTGCAAAAATATTGTAAACAACCATGAGCGAGAAGTGTTTGAGCTGGCGTAGGAAAGTCAGTTACGGGGTTCTGTGCAGCTGTTGTGGCAGATGGTTACATTGGGATGAATGTAGTGGCGTGAGAATCGGGGAAGTAAATGGGTCTCATCTATGGTGTTGTAGATTATGCTCAAGGGATAGGAAAATAGTGTAACAAGAAGGGAAAATTAGTGCCCTTTAGGCTGAACTGCATAGTCTTAGGGAGGAACTGATGAGGTTAAGGGGAGGGAGAAGTGTGAAGACAGGTGGGATGTGGTAGCAAGGAACACAGTCCACAGAAAGAGAACAGTACCTGACAGTTTCATCATTCGCATAAACAATAGCTTTGCCTTGCTACCTCAATCAACTAAGGATGAGGCTCAAGTAGATGTAAGTGTGGACAGAACTCAACAGACTTTCACTAGGAAACTAACTGCTGCAAAAAAAGTAGAAAGTAGGAGGAAAGTTCTGTTGTTAGATAGTAGCCATGGAAGAGGTGTGGGCCAGATCTTGCAGGAAAAATTAGGTGACAGGCACCAGGTCACAAGTATTTTCAATCCCAGTGCATGTCTTAGCCAAGTGATGCAGGATGAAGGATCATTGTGCAAGGTTTTTACAAAGCAGGATCATGTTATGGTAGTGGGTGGAGCGGGAAACAGCATTGATAGAGATCAGGAATACAATATTGAGAGTGAGCTGGTAAAAATAGCATCTGCAACGAACCATACAAATGTTGGCTTGGTTCCTGCTTTCATGCGGTATGATCGGCCCCCAAATGAACAGCTCTGTCAGGAGGGTCAATATGGAGCTAGATCAGCTGCTTTGGGCAGCTACTTTGTCAGGCATAGGTTTGGTTCCTGTTGATGGCATTGGTAGGTGGGACTTCACAAGACATGTCTGCATCTCAATAGCAATGGGAAGGGTAAACTGGCTGAGATGATAGCAAAACCTTTAAGGGAGGGGCACTGGCACTAATGGGAGTACTTTTTTTAGGATAAGATCAGTATCCAATCATTCTACATTGATTGAAATTAAGCTTAATGATACGTTCAGACAGGCAGTTACTAGAGATGTTAAAATATCACAAGATTCTCATAACAGTGCAGTGAAAATAATTTTAGTTTGTCACAAGATTCGCATAAAAGCACAGTGAAAATTAATGTTAGTATATTGCATCATAATATCAGGGGATTTAGAAACAAAGTAGATGATCTTGTTGTTTGCTTAGAAGATTTAGAAACTGAGAGGGTGGAATAGATGTACTATGCCTGTCTGAACATCATGTAGTCACAGGTATTGAAATGGGAAATGTAGGTGGATTTGAACTCACAGCACATGTAAGAAGAGACACTATGGAGAGAGGAGGACTGGCCATATATGTTAAAATCTGTCATAGTGTGAAAAATTTGGAAACCAAGAAATTGTGTGTAGAGCAACATATAGAAGCATGTGGGTGTGAGCTTAAACTAAATAACACCACTTTTATAATTTTAGCCATGTATAGGCCTCTATTGGGAAATTTTCAACTATTTTTGAAATACTTGGAATTTTTATTGTGCTATCTGTCTGACAGAGGTAAGAAAATTATTGTTTGTGGGTATTTCAATACAGATTTTCTGAAAGAGTCCGATAGAAAGCTTGACCTTGAAGTATTACTTGGTTCTTTCAATTTGACATCAGTAATTGATTTTCCTACTCACGTGGTACAGGAAAGCAGCACACTGATAGATAATGTTTTCATAGACAAAGATAAATTTAACCAAATAAAAACTTTTCCTGTTAAGAATGGTTGTCTGATCATGATGAACAGCTAATTGCAGTATATGATATACCTCCATACAGTAATGCAAAACATTCCTCCAAAATAGTGCATTCAATTAACGATTTAAAAATTCAAAATTTTAGCGAAAGCTTGCAACAGTTATATTGGGATGAGGTGTACAGGGAACGTGGTGCTAATTTAACATTTAATCTATTTCATGATACCTTTGTGAGTATATTTGAAAACAGTTTCCCTAAGAAAATAGTGAAATATAATTGTAAGAAATCATGTAAGAAGCCATGGCTGACTGAAAAATATGTTCTAAACATAAAAGAGCAATGCACTTATAGCTAGGACGAGTAATGATGCAGAAACAGTGAAACACTATAAAAACTACTGAACTGTATAAAGAAAAGTTATTAAAAAGTCCAGAAATATGTGCATTATGTCTGAGATTAGGACATCTGATAATAAAATTATAACAATTTGGGATATTGTTAAAAGGGAAACAGGGCAGCTCAGAGCACAGGAAGACTGTATTTCTATCAAACACAATGAAAATTTTTTTTAACAAGAAGTCACAAATAGAAAACATTTTTAATAATCATTTTAAAGTGTTCTTAAGAAAATAGGATCCAGCTATTCATTAGATAACGCAAGGCAGTATATGGAAGTGGCAGTAACTATGAAATTTGATAAAATTGGAATTCAACCAATCTCTCCTACTGAAATTAGGAAAATAATAAATTCACTCAAACGTAAAAGCTCACATGGAATTGATAGCATTTCCAACTGAGTATTAAAAACTTGTTCCCAACAAATAAGTAGGATTCTCAGCCACATATGTAGTAGCTCACTGAAACAGGGCAGTTTTCCAGATAAACTGAAATACACTAATGTCAAACCATTGCATAAAAAGGGGATAGGTCTGATGCTAACAACTACCACCCAATCTCACTTCTGACAGCTTTATCTAAAATTCTTGAAAAAGTCATATATTCAAGAGTAGCCTCACATATTTGTAAAAATAAAGTACTATCAAAATGTGAAGTTGGTTTTCAGAAAGGCCTTTTAACAGAAAATGCTATATATATTTTCACTGATCGAATATTAAATGCATTGAATAACTGAACATCAGCCATTGGGATGTTTTGTGAATCACCAAAATTGAAAAGCAAATGAAAAGAATTTCTGAATGACAGCTCTTTGTACTCAATAGATGAGTTCTTAGATAGGAAGTAGCAACTGTAAAAAAAAGTAAAAGCATAAAAAGAACTAAAAGGAAAAAAGAAAAAATTAATTAATTATTTTGTGTAAAGAAAACTTATATTAAAGGGACACGTTGTGCATCATTACGAATTGTCATATTCATGATCTATGGAATAAGGATTAATGTATGTATGTATGTATGTATGTATGTACGTACTTTAGAATTCTTAGATAACCTCCATCGCCCTTTCCACACTCCTTACAATAAAAGGCAAAGTTGCGACAGAGCAGAATTTTGCACTGAGTAAATGAGCGAGACCTTAAGTGAGATACTGAATCAGTGGGCTCTTCCCAACGTTCCGCTCACACCAGCTGAAGAAACGTTACACATGACGCCACATTTCGTGTCGTTATTATCTTTGGGAGACACAATAATAAATGTTAATTCCTATTTATTTATATTTTTTTCTGTCCCTTCTGATACCCGATAAGATGAAATTTCAGCCTTTTTTTTCAAAGCTATGAAACGTATAAAAATAACAAAATAGATACAAAATAAAAACTATTGATTAATCTTAACAGTTTATCATTCTTCTCCTGAAAGAAATTTATATCACTACAAAATTTTATTTTCTAGAAGGGGGTTTCAATTTCTTAATATTTCAACATAACAATATTCCAAATCCAAATTTTCATTCTTGTTTTAGCATTATCTTTGTTCACCAATTTCAGTCACTCTTGTAAATATAATAAAGTGAATCACTATTTTCTTATTACTTGACCACATCCGTTCGAACTGTCCGTGCTGCTATACCACACTGTTTCATTTTATCTCAGTTGACTTCATGGTCAGTGCACCCTTCACTGCAGTCTTTGCATTATTATTTTAGTATCATCTTCCAAAAATCAGTTCGTATTATATTTTAGATTAGCAACAACGTAGCGGAACACAAGCAGCGGGATGAGTTGCAGTGCTGTTCAGCGACATTTTTTTCCTTATTCCTCGACCGTCGCGACAGAAAAGTAGCAAGGCTCACCTTCCAAAATTCTAAATCGATCGATTTCTTTTGATTTTTCATGCGCTCTCACTACTATAAAAACTTCAATGTGGGATCTGCTTTCCTTTATTCTTTGGTTATTCCTACCCTTCCTCTTCTTAATCTTCTCTTCATTTATAGCCTTCATGGATTTCTTCTACGATGATCATTTTCCTTGTGCACAGTATTGCCAAATTCTCCTAATTTACATTCGTTCCCCTTTTAACATTCGTAATTTCTGTTAGCGTACATTTATATCTATGTACAGTCGTGCACAAAAGTATCCGAACGAGCTGAATTCCATTTCGCCTGATTCGAATGCAACCCACATAGCGCAGCTGTCTAGTAGGTCCTCCAATCGCCCCTCAGTACAGTCGTTTGATTATTGAAAATGGTTTCAACAAGTCACCACTACAAAACACAGCTCTGTATCGCAATAACTCAAGATGTAAAGTAATACCAAGGTACTACAAATATCAGGGAACATCTTATCACAGATAAGACGGTTCTTCAGGCTTGTAAGTTCACATTTATTACAATAAATGACATACAAGAAATGTTACCACTCTCATTATTACGTCAGATAGGTAATTCACGTAGTAAGTTCGTCGTATTCATGATTTCCTCTTCAAAGTAACATACAGTACTTATTATTTAACACAACATGACATTAAAAATTCAAGTCATTCACGAGCAGCTAGCTGAGCAAATGTATGAACTTCAAATGACACGACGAACCGTCTCGTTCAGCATATGGATTCAAACCCAGGTCAGGCAGACTAAGCAAAGATTTCGTGACTGCCGCAAACTAATAGTCACTCCTGATTAGGCGTAGAGAGAGTGATATGCCTCGATTTTAGACAGTATCAGTTAGCAAATACCAACTTTAAATTACATAACGTAAACATTTTTAACGGACGATAATTCCTGCCCAACATCTCTTGTCCCTGTTAACGAACTACGAGAGATGTCAAATATTGCTTCTTCACAAGTAACTTACTTGAAATGCCGTGAGGTAAAGCTTTGTGTTGGACAGGGATTCGAAACCAGAACCTAATCGGATTGACATCGAAACCCAACCAACTGTGACATATCGGATTTTCTCGGCCGTAGCTAGATGTTTTAACTGAAATGACGAGACGAAAGATTAATTTTTTCCTTCCCAGGACTCCAACCCGGCACCTATCACTGTAATATTCTAGAGAAAACGAACGTTAAATATGGGTTTGTTGCACCAGCAGTGACATGTGAGCATGTTTGAACTAGAAATAATATGACGAAGAGTTCAGTGCTCACTGGGAATAGAGCCCCACACATATCGTTGTTCACTACACACAAAGAGACGTCAGCTACCGAATTTTTCTCCAGCAGCAGCTCGGAATAACATCTTGAACTTTCAGTGGTCGCCCGCATCTCGTGGTCGTGCGGTAGCGTTCTCGCTTCCCACGCCCGGGTTCCCGGGTTCGATTCCCGGCGGGGTCAGGGATTTTCTCTGCCTCGTGATGGCTGGGTGTTGTGTGCTGTCCTTAGGTTAGTTAGGTTTAAGTAGTTCTAAGTTCTAGGGGACTGATGACCATAGATGTTAAGTCCCATAGTGCTCAGAGCCATTTGAACCATTTTACCAGTGGTCTCGCAAATAGTTTGTAACACTACCGCCCTGCCGGACGTGCGTTAGCTCAATAAAGCCTGTACTGTAATAAGTTCACGGGCTTCACCTTGTAAACAAGGATTTAGTACATAAGTTGACCGCGTGTACCTAATGGAAGCAATTCGGACTTATTCAGTAAGTAACTACAGTGATGCGTCAAGTAAATGTAAAGTACAATTACGCGTTCGCATGGACAAGAAGTACACACAGCAGATACTACCAATGATTGATAATACGGTCGCCAGCCTAATTAGGCATTTAGTGAGTTTTTCCCTGTACAAGTGGTAGCATGTACAAGCATAATGACACGTGGTAATGTTGCGTTTTATAACAAACTTTAGAACCAGAAAGAATCTACTGAACTAAGGTTTTCTTCTTTTGTACTAATTTGTACGAGCTAAAATTACACAACACCACACAGCAATGATTACTACGAGCTGCACTTTGTATATTGATCAGACTGAAATCGGGCATAGATTACCCTAGAATCAGCAATTTTGAAAACACACATACAAAGTCACTATTAAAATTGGAAAAATCTTTAATACACTTAGGTTTAATATAGAAATTAATTTTACTGTTCAATTCTGATCAGTACACTTCAAAATGTGCAAGAATAGACAAGAGAAGGGGGGGTGGGCCCTGAAACTGTTATGGTTGTTATACTGAAAACTAGTAATTCCTGAAGGTACATTTACACTCAAAATTATCAACCTATGGATTGCTATTCTTTTGTCACGCTTCTGGAGTAATTGACTAACATTCTTTCAGTCTCAAATGAACTAAATAACATTGCTAGCCCAATTCAAAATTTATCTTTCAATTTAATCACACTGTAGTTCTTTACTAACATTTACATTTGCACTCCTAACTCTCAACTGCTTTATAGCTTAAATTGGTCTGCAGATAATTTGATACTAACTGTAACTTTCAATTCAGGATACTCGGGTTGCACAATATAAGGTAAGGACCCTGTCTAGGTCAATGATAAGGATAAGTGATGTCTAAGGCAATTCTGGTAAAAGTCACGTTATTATTGAACAGTTAGAACGGTTTCAACACTGGTCCACACAGATACACTTCTAAAGATGAAATAAACGTTTGACCTGTGCACGTCGGTACGGCGGATGGCGGGCAGCGAGATAGCGGGCAGCACAGCACACATACAAGCACGGCTAAGGCTCTCACAGTATCGGCACTTTCATTCTTCTTAGCGTCGTAATCTTTCCAGTTTTGTGCCTGAGAATATAGCCATGCCAAGTAGTCGTCGGTATCGGACCATCCGAGGCTCAATGGAATCCACTTTTCCTAGATAGCCTCCTCGGTACAGTACTTGTTCCTCTGACCGATGCCCAACTCCGACTGTGTTACTGAGCCCGTTGTGCCGAACCGCGCCAGTGTGCGTTTTCCCGCGCTCGCCTGCATCCACCTTTTCCCGCGCCCCTACAGGTAGGGTATTCACCACAGGTTTTCTACTACACATATTCTAATGCATTACCTACGTATGGACCAAGTGTTTAAATTACAATTTACACATTTTACAATAGTTTTAACATTAAATACATTTTCCTTTGGTTATCAAATTGCTTAAAATCTAACATAAGTAATGACATTCATTTCAAAAGTTGTGTACAGTTTCTTTAACATGACACGAAAAGAAAAAAAAATCTAAAATAATATTTACATTATTTCACATAAATTCAGAAAGAAACATTTATCTAAATGCATAAAGAAAAAAATTATTATAGGTACATTATTGTTACACATGCCCCTGTTTCCAGAAAATTTTCTTAAGTCCAAATTTTATGGGAACACTAAATTTAACAATGATACACTGGTTCTGAATCTTTACGTAAAAGTTCAAGAAGATTTACACTACATATTTCCTTCCACTCACTGTATATAGGTTCACACTATTTTAATATATTAAGACCAATATCTTGTTATTTACTTAAGTGCCTTTTGCACAGTTCAACTTCCCATTTAAACATTACTAAAATAGCAATTCAATCAATGTTTCCCAAATTTCTTAAAGAAATAATTTAAAATTCTGGAATGCAAATATTTAACTACAAAAACAAATGCATATTCCTTATATACTATAAGATAATTTGTCGCTGCTTGCTTTGAATAGCAGTCCATTTTCTAGTTTACTAAACAAAACACACACACAAAATTTTCAGAAAATTAACTACACATATTTACTGCCTATTATGTGGATTTGGGCAGTCCATTTCACTTCATATTGTCACATCCTTTGGATTACATCTACTATTTTCCATCGACTATTTATCTGCCCTCATTGGTATTTGGCAGTCCTTCCTATTCTGGTTCATACACTGCCCATTTTCATTTTTGACAGTTCCACCTGTTATTTGTCTGAAAGCATTTACCCTTTCCTTTCAGTCCTTTTCTCCATACATTTTTATAGTTACAATACAATTGGTAATCTGAAACTCACATAACTACATTAGTAAACTTTCAATGGTATACAGGCATTTACAAAGAATAGTTACATTTGAAACAATTTGTGTTCAGCATAAGATACAGCACAATTACTCGTTTCTGGGAACATACAGTTTCAGATCCACTATATTTCTTACACCTAAAGGTCTTTTGGATTTTGGGTAGATTAGGTAGTAAGCATTTTCGTGTGGAATGTTCTGTATTATATATGGTCCATTATAGATATATTTAAATTTTGAAATTTCATGGTTTAGTTCACTAGATTTTTCGTGGGTTTTCAAAAGAACATAATCTCCAATTTTAAATTTTGAAACATTTAGATTTTTATCGTGTCTTCTAGACCTAGATTCAGCTTTTTGCTTTGCCCTTTTTATTACCAATTCTTTCTTTTGATTCAATCCCAAACTTGTACAAGGTGGAAACTCTAGTTTTTTTTTTTTCAATTAAACTTTTACTACTTCTGCCTAACAAAATTTCTTCCGGTGGGAATCCTGTAGTTTCATGATGTAATGTGTTCATGACATTTTCAAATTCCGATATGAATCTGCCCCAGGCTCTAATAAAAAAAAAATTCAATTTCAGATAACACTGAGTTACAGTACCAATAAAGTTATGCATAATATTAATAATATCTACAACTACAACCTCCTGCCCCCTAGTCTCTTCATTAACAAGGCAGTCTTTTATAGTTCATAAACAGTCACTTAAGTCTGGTGGCTTCTTAGGCTTCTGGAGTTCAAAGTCTTTGCTCACTTGAACTCTTCGCAAAATAAACACTGAGTCGTCAGGCGGCTCTTTCTTTCTTTGTTCGGTCTCAACATCTGGATTTTGTTTTGATACTTCGTCATTGTTAGGTGCAATATCGTACTTAACTGCATCCCCTTTGATTTCACTGATTTTTTCATACCCTCTTTCAGTAAAAGTATATTCACTTTCTTTTACACCGAAAAATACATCTTCACTAGAGTCATCACTACTCTCTTCCTCCACATCAGATTCATTTAAGTACGCTACTTTTGCACAATAGGGAAAGTTAATATTTTCAATTTTATCTGTATTTACGTATCTTTCATCATCTGAACTATCGTCGGAATCCGACCATTCCGGATCGCTATCAGGTTCTAACATAAAGGCTTTTCTGAGACAGGCACTAAGTTCCTCCTCGGTATTGTTGTCAGGCTTAGATTTTAATTCAATCTCCTCTTTTGGTGAAACGGCCTCGTCATCAGCTTTATTTACCTCTACTGTGACTTCATATTCGGTGTAATCCTCGTGGACTTTAATTACTTTCATGTAATCATCTGCCCCTTCTCCACGGTGCCTCTCGGTAGCAGCTTGCACTATTGGCGGATTGTTAGCAGAAGTTATTTCTTCGTTAATGCTGAGGATTTCATCCTCCAAACCCTTCCTGTCATTAACCTTCCCCTTATCGGCAGCACGCGTACTTTTCGCGGCGCTATTTATTCTCCCTTCTTCAAATTTGGGCCACGTCACTATATTGACGCCCCTATCATTTCCCTTTTTATTAACTAATTTCTTCGCCTCATATTCTTTCTTAACATCCTCCCACTCACATTGCTTTAGGCCCTTGTACAGATCGTCGATCTGCACACACAAATCAGTTACTTCTGCTAATTCATTATCGCCCTTTTCCTCATTGCGAACACTGCTAACCGCACCTCTCTGTGTACTCACAGTCTCATCTATTGTTTCCTTTGCCACGGAATTATCACTCGTAAAATTTTCATTATCTCTTACGGCTACGTTCGCACCTACTGCTGCCGTATTGCTAGCGGCTTCTCTCTGAACAGATGTTCCACTAGGCTGGGCCGTTGCCCTCTGATGCTCCACTCGCCCGTTAACCTGGAGCTTTCTGTGCGGCATAGATGACTCATGCTCGCTCGCACCTGACGCTTGTCTTGCCACAACACGTTGCTTCGTTTCACGCCTGTCTCTAACCTGTCTCATTACATTACGGTCGGTCCGGTATCTGTTCTTAAATCGGGGCCGGTATGTATTGTCCGCTTCCGTTTGGCCCGCAACGTTCGCGGAAATTAGTTTCCCGCGTCGTTATTATTTTGCGCGGCATACCCTCTACCGCGACCTTGATAATTTCCTCTGCCTCTTCCTCTGCCTCTTCCTCTCTGTATTACATTGACGCGAAATCCATCGCCGTCATTCCTTTCATCATTGTGTCGGGTATTACGGTTGCCAAAATTTTGATAATTGGCACGACTTTCGCGCCAATGGTCTTCGTCTTCGACTCTTTCGAGAAATGCTTGGAAGCTGCGATGATTGCTTCCTACATACCTCTTTGAATCTTCTGGGAGCTTTTTATACAGCTCCCAGATAATTTCTGAATCCGATCTTCGGCCTTTTAAATGTGTCAATTTCCGGTACCAATATTCGCAGAAATCTTTCAAAGAATTCCTGCTCCTGTTATCATGCTGTTTGGCCATGATAAATTCGCGCCATAAACGGTCCTGCTTTTGTTCAGACCAATATTCTTCCGTAAAACGTTGCCTCAATTCTTCGAACGTCATTCGTTCGGTATTTAAATTTATTCCCCAGCGCTTAGCGTCACCTGCTAAGGCGCTAATTACTACATTTATCTTTTCCTGATCAGACAAGTGCTCAGGAAATACTCTCTCGCAATTTTTGATGAAGTCTAACGGATACCACCCGTTATGTTTCTTGGCGGGATCAAAGCGTTCCTCGCCTTCTAACAGCTTCGTAATCGGTGTGCCATTACAGACAACACCAGGCCTATCTTTTATTTTGCTCTCCAGATCGAAAATTCTGCCTTGAATTTCCGTAGTATTTTGTTCACAATTTTGAATACAGCCGGTTACTATTTCACCTAAATCTTTTCCAGTGTCTAGAACTACCTTTTTCAACTGTGATATCCCGTGTTGACATTCGTTTACGATCTCAGTTTTAAGACCGAAAACTTTTTCGTCTACCTTAGTTTCAACCAGCGGTTCTACTTTCTCTTGGATGTTGAGAATTTCGACATCGAATCTACTGTTAATGTTACCAATTTCCTCCTGCATAGTATCCATATTTTTGTTAATGGTGTCAATTTCAAATTTCATATTATTTACCACAGAACTTAAATTTCCCACTTTTTGTTCTACCTGCTCTATTTGTTTACTAATTCTAATTCCTTGATCTTTGACCTGTGCTTTAATTTGATCAACGTGTGTTTTAAGCTGCTCGTTCTGTGTTTTGATCTGATCATCAACGTGTGTTTTAAGCTGCTCATTCTGTCCTACAATTTGTTTGGTTAATTGTTCAAATAAGTCGTTCATATTTAAAATTTTTACACTGTTTTGTTCTACGGAATCCGTGTGTTCCGATTCTACTTCATAAGTTTCTTTCGGTTCTTTCTTTATCTGTGGTGAATCAAATATGTCAGTGGATTCGTTCACGTACCCACTATCATCTACAAAGTCACCCTCTACTTCCTGTTTTGTCCCTTGCTGTGTTCGAGGTGATCGCGACATTTCAATCTGTTCGTTGACGTGTTCATGGTATTGTATGTACGCCAATTGTCTTCCGCTAACGCCATCTGTTATCTGGCCGCGTAGACTCCTGCTACTGCTAGCCGCATTCTCCATTTCGCTCGGCACATCTACCCTGTCCCCAATCCTGTCCATATTGAATGCCAACCGCACTATTATACTTGACTCACGCTATAGTTTACTTTGCTAAACTTTATTGCTGTTCGTGCCACTGAACATCCACTGTTCGGTCTTTACGTTAGTGTATAACCGACAACAACTGGATGTCCTGTCACCGGGAAGCCACGTGTAACACCTCCGCCATGCCGGACGTGCGTTAGCTCAATAAAGCCTGTACTGTAATAAGTTCACGGGCTTCACCTTGTAAACAAGGATTTAGTACATAAGTTGACCGCGTGTACCTAATGGAAGCAATTCGGACTTATTCAGTAAGTAACTACAGTGATGCGTCAAGTAAATGTAAAGTACAATTACGCGTTCGCATGGACAAGAAGTACACACAGCAGATACTACCAATGATTGATAATACGGTCGCCAGCCTAATTAGGCATTTAGTGAGTTTTTCCCTGTACAAGTGGTAGCATGTACAAGCATAATGACACGTGGTAATGTTGCGTTTTATAACAAACTTTAGAACCAGAAAGAATCTACTGAACTAAGGTTTTCTTCTTTTGTACTAATTTGTACGAGCTAAAATTACACAACACCACACAGCAATGATTACTACGAGCTGCACTTTGTATATTGATCAGACTGAAATCGGGCATAGATTACCCTAGAATCAGCAATTTTGAAAACACACATACAAAGTCACTATTAAAATTGGAAAAATCTTTAATACACTTAGGTTTAATATAGAAATTAATTTTACTGTTCAATTCTGATCAGTACACTTCAAAATGTGCAAGAATAGACAAGAGAAGGGGGGGTGGGCCCTGAAACTGTTATGGTTGTTATACTGAAAACTAGTAATTCCTGAAGGTACATTTACACTCAAAATTATCAACCTATGGATTGCTATTCTTTTGTCACGCTTCTGGAGTAATTGACTAACATTCTTTCAGTCTCAAATGAACTAAATAACATTGCTAGCCCAATTCAAAATTTATCTTTCAATTTAATCACACTGTAGTTCTTTACTAACATTTACATTTGCACTCCTAACTCTCAACTGCTTTATAGCTTAAATTGGTCTGCAGATAATTTGATACTAACTGTAACTTTCAATTCAGGATACTCGGGTTGCACAATATAAGGTAAGGACCCTGTCTAGGTCAATGATAAGGATAAGTGATGTCTAAGGCAATTCTGGTAAAAGTCACGTTATTATTGAACAGTTAGAACGGTTTCAACACTGGTCCACACAGATACACTTCTAAAGATGAAATAAACGTTTGACCTGTGCACGTCGGTACGGCGGATGGCGGGCAGCGAGATAGCGGGCAGCACAGCACACATACAAGCACGGCTAAGGCTCTCACAGTATCGGCACTTTCATTCTTCTTAGCGTCGTAATCTTTCCAGTTTTGTGCCTGAGAATATAGCCATGCCAAGTAGTCGTCGGTATCGGACCATCCGAGGCTCAATGGAATCCACTTTTCCTAGATAGCCTCCTCGGTACAGTACTTGTTCCTCTGACCGATGTCCAACTCCGACTGTGTTACTGAGCCCGTTGTGCCGAACCGCGCCAGTGTGCGTTTTCCCGCGCTCGCCTGCATCCACCTTTTCCCGCGCCCCTACAGGTAGGGTATTCACCACAGGTTTTCTACTACACATATTCTAATGCATTACCTACGTATGGACCAAGTGTTTAAATTACAATTTACACATTTTACAATAGTTTTAACATTAAATACATTTTCCTTTGGTTATCAAATTGCTTAAAATCTAACATAAGTAATGACATTCATTTCAAAAGTTGTGTACAGTTTCTTTAACATGACACGAAAAGAAAAAAAAATCTAAAATAATATTTACATTATTTCACATAAATTCAGAAAGAAACATTTATCTAAATGCATAAAGAAAAAAATTATTATAGGTACATTATTGTTACAAGTTCCGTGTCCCACTGGGAGTCAGAAACGTCAGATATCGTCAGTGTTGACAACGAATGAAAAAAACATTAAAAATCAAAATTATTATCCACCAGCGGATAGGTGTCCTCATGCTAGAGCTTGATAATACATAATGAAATCTTTAGTGCCGGGCCAGGATTCGAACCCATTCACGCGTAATACGAGGTGCATTAAAGTTCTAAGGCCTCCGATTTTTTTTCTCCGGACTGGAAAGAGATAGAAACATGCGCATTATTTTAAAATGAGGCCGTGTTCATTGTCAATACGTCCCAGAGATGGCAGCACCGTACGGCAGATGGAATTTTACCGCCAGCGGCGAGAATGCGAACTGTTTTAAATACTTAAAATGGCGACGTTTTCCTTACTTGAACAGCGTGCAATCATTCGTTTTCTGAATTTGCGTGGTGTGAAACCAATTGAAATTCATCGACAGTTGAAGGAGACATGTGGTGATGGAGTTATGGATGTGACGAAAGTGCGTTCGTGGGTGCGACAGTTTAATGAAGGCAGAACATCGTGTGACAACAAACCAAAACAACCTCGGGCTCGCACAAGCCGGACTGACGACATGATCGAGAAAGTGGAGAGAATTGTTTTGGGGGATCGCCGAATGACTGTTGAACAGATCGTCTCCAGAGTTGGCATTTCTGTGGGTTCTGTGCACACAATCCTGCATGACGACCTGAAAATGCAAAAAGTGTCATCCAGGTGGGTGCCACGAATGCTGACGGACGACCACATGGCTGCCCTTGTGGCATGTTGCCAAGCAATGTTGACGCGCAACGACAGCATGAAAGGGTGTTTCTTTTCGTCGGTTGTGACAGTGGATGAGACGTGGATGCGATTTTTCAATCCAGAAACAAAGCGCCAGTCAGCTCAATGGAAGCACACAGATTCACCGCCACCAAAAAAATTTCGGGTAACCGCCAGTGCTGAAAAAATGATGGTGTCCATGTTCTGGGACAGCGAGGGCGTAATCCTTACCCATTGCGTTCCAAATGGCACTACGGTAACAGGTGCATCCTACGAAAAAGAACAAATTCCTTCCTGCACTGCAACAAAAACGTCCGGGAAGGGCTGCGCGTGTGCTGTTTCTCCAAGACAACGCACCCGCACATCGAGCTAACGTTACGCAACAGTTTCCTCGTGATAAAAACTTCG
Source organism: Schistocerca cancellata (assembly GCF_023864275.1). Lineage (NCBI taxonomy): Eukaryota > Metazoa > Arthropoda > Insecta > Orthoptera > Acrididae > Schistocerca > Schistocerca cancellata. The sequence continues at coordinate 67,833,521 of NC_064629.1, forward strand.
AAGTGATTCCTCATGCTCCCTACGCACGTGACCTGGCTCCTAGTGACTTTTGGCTTTTTCCAACAATGAAAGACACTCTCCGTGGCCGCACATTCTCCAGCTGTGCTGCTATTGCCTCAGCGATTTTCCAGTGGTCAAAACAAACTCCTAAAGAAGCCTTCGCCGCTGCCATGGAATCATGGTGTCAGCGTTGTGAAAAATGTGTACGTCTGCAGGGCGATTACGTCGAGAAGTGACGCCAGTTTCATCGATTTCGCGTGAGTAGTTAATTAGAAAAAAAAATCGGAGGCCTTTGAACTTGTATGCACTTCGTATGTGGAGATGTTGAGGAATCTGCAGATTTGGACAAACAACAAATTGTAGCCGAGCTGTATTGTCACGAAGGGATCAAATTCCGCTTTTAGGGCGGTCTGAGATGCATTCTCAGTTCAGAACCAATTTTATCGACATACAGAAGCTCAGATAAAAGGTTGAATAAGTGTCCTGTGACCCTACATAGCGTTTGATTCGTCACTAGAAATAAACTACTAGTATAAGAACGGTTACTGGTGATAGAGTTTCTACATGTCGCCACTCCAGACTTTATTGTGGTTCAACGTAACGTCTACTTGGCAGTGAAGGAATATCATCCTTAATGTGAATTTCAGACCACACGGTCATTATATTTTCTTCACTTGATGTAATAAGAAGACAATGGAATCTTTCTCTCCCTATCTAAAATCATTGACAGAAGTGGGAATCGAACACAGACCATAGTTATAAGAACCTACCATCAGTCCAACAGACCACCCACCCCTCTTTTTCTGTGGCTTATTTTTCTATCGTAACACCGTTTCACCACACTGGAGGAGAATTCTGACACACAGGCTCCCTGTAGTAAATTGCAGCATGTTCAATAAATTCATTTACTTGGTTGACCGAATCACCATGAACTAGCTGCCTCGGCTACCCAGTGCACACATTCAACTCTATTTTGCAATCACCGAAATAAAATCACGTAACTGCCACCCACCTACACAGAACTGCCAACAGTGTAGGATGCAGAAATTTAAATAGGAAGTGTCCTTTCCACTTCAGCTATTCTATTGCGCTATCTGTTTGTAAAAAACGTCTTGCAGCGCAAAAGATAAGCTGTAACAGTTTCTCTCAGAAGTCTAGACGCGGCCATTTGCATTATCTCGCAGCGCTGTGGTATGCAGAAGTTCTGGAGGAATTGTTGTTCAGCTCTGGAACTGTTGTAGCTATGTGTCAGCTAATAGCGTAATGGTAACTGTCGTTCACCATAAATAAAATGTGGCGAGTACGAATAAATTTACTGCTAATTTCTTTTGAAACGTAATTCTGCTGTCTGCTGAAGTTACCAATCTAATGGAACTTTCAACATAATTCCCTTCACTTCTCAACCCAAAATAGTCGCACATGGAAAAAAAGGCTAACTTCTGTGACATTTTGTTCTTTTCAGGTTTAATAGACAGCCAGGCAGCAGATGCATCTCGAAGCTTTTGTATTATGTATGGGGAGATCGCAACGTGCCCAAATACGTCAGAAAAGGGTTTTCTGCATTAGCTGTCGCGTGGTAGTGCCATTTTATTCTTCTTCAAACATTATTTGACGGCTTTAACTCAGAACAAGTTTTCTACATGCATGCAATCAATAAACGGCATGTGCATCGTCAGACTGTTATAGATAACATCGGAGAATTCGCATATATCGTTGATGATTAATTTCGCTCTCATATTTACTATTGTTTCAACAATACTAAAGAAAACCTTACGAAAATTGTGCACTATATTATAAGAAATGAAATAAAACTACCCACGATAAACATACGACGAAAGTCTATTTTAATAAAACTGAGTATCTGTACACAAGCATGCCTCTATCGACACGAATTAGTAAAACACTACTGACTTAGATTTTGATTGGGTCTGTGTTTAGTTGCTATGCTGTGTCATACTCAAGAGGTATGCAAATGTGGCATTTCATAAATATAGTCGTGTATTTCTATAAAACCAAAATTTGCTTGTCAGCAGCGGAAAGAGGCGTTACCTGTTGTGCAGCACTGTAAGTTTTTCACCATTGCACTATGAGCCGAAAGTATTTTCTTGCGATTTCCTTATCGATGTTTCATCTGACTGCTTGTAGCTCTTTCACAGAAGGGGTAAAAACGTTGATGTCAGTGAGACTGGAACTCCGAACCACAACAGACGCCTTTTCACATGTCAGCACTTTACCACAGAGCTGGCGAACAGGTACGTGTTTTAGACTCCTCTTACGAGACCAATAGTGGCTAGAACTCATAAACCGCTATTTAAAGGACGAGATTAGTTGCGAATTCCACCTGCAACGACTTTCCTGAGCTGAAAACCATAAGTTTACAATCTTTTGTTACACCCCAAGCGATAATAACTGAGATTATTCAATGGAAATGACAGGAAAAATCATGTGAACTTTGCAGCTTAATTCCGTGCACACCAGGAAGTAACTCGTCGATCACAGAGTTGCCAAATATACCTTGCCTTGTTGCCAAATCTCAGTTACATTACCAGCAGGAAGAAGACGAACCTATGTGATCCTACAGCGGGCTGTGAAGTGACCATAGTTGGCGTCTCAAAGACGCGGCTGCTACTGCCTGGAATACGTAATCCGTCTGATTCACATGTTTGTAACTGTATTTAGGGGCTGGAGCGTAGTTACTAATAATACTCAGAACTGACTGCAAACTAAGGTTCATAAATCAGTAACTCTCATAGTTGTTTTTATATATCTTTCGTAAGTGTACTCAAAACTAAGAAAATCATTGACGAACGTTTTCGTGCCTCGCCGATAGTCGAGCACAACAAACAAATAAAAATAAAAAAAGACTATGTGTGTGTGTGTGTGTGTGTGTGTGTGAGAGAGAGAGAGAGAGAGAGAGAGAGAGAGAGAGAGAGAGGAGTGAGAGAGTGAGGGAGAGAGATAAAATTAAAAAAGAATGACAGAGAGAGAGAGAGTAAAAAATTGTTGCAAAGAAACTGAATCACGGTATGTAAAGAAATCTTGCATTAAAATGACAGCGCCGGCCGAAGTGGCCGAGCGGTTCTAGGCGCTACAGTCTGGAACCGCGCGACCGCTTCGGTCGCAGGTTCGAAACCTGCATCGGGGATGGATGTGTGTGATGTCCTTAGGTTAGTTAGGTTTAGGTAGTTCTAAGTTGTAGGGGACTAATGACCACAGCAGTTAAGTCCCATAGTGTTCATAGCCATTTGAACCATTTTTTTTAAATGACTCATTCTACATCATTACGAAATGTCGTCTTCATGATCTGTGGAACAAGTATTAATCTAATCTAATCATGTTGCTGTCTAGTCTCCAATATCAGTAACCAAATGTAAACTTGAAAAAAAAAAGACTACAGTTTTTGTAATAAACCGGAACTCCTTTGAAGACTCTTTCGTCGCTGTTAACTAACCACGAAAGATGTGTGATATACCTCCAATCAGAAGGAACAAAGTGTTCATGCATTTAAAGATGAAGCGCATGATGTGAAGTTCTGTGACGGAGATACGAACCCAGCACGCAATCGGATTGTTAACTAAGTAAAATCAAATGTTACGTATCGGTTTTTCTTACCAGCTGCTAGATATTTGGATCTAAAATAAGGATACAAATTTTTGTGCCTGAGCGACAATCGAACCGGCCGGCCGCGGTGGTCTAGCGGTTCTAGGCGCGCAGTCCGGAACCGCGCGACTGCTACGGTCGCAGGTTCGAATCCTGCCTCGGGCATGGATGTGTGTGATGTCCTTAGGTTAGTTAGGTTTAAGTAGTTCTAAGTTCTAGGGGACTGATGACCACAGATGTTAAGTCCCATAGTGCTCAGAGCCATTTTGAACAATCGAACCGCACACCTACCGTCATTCTTTATCATCCACGAACATATCTTAAGCAACACTTGCTTACTCACCAACAGTAAGATGTGTGCGTGTTTGACCAGAAATAACGACACCTTTTGCGATTGTTGGCAACACATGAACAGACATTAAAAATGCACGTTAATTTTCACTAGCAGATTGGTATGCACGTGATGGGGCTTGAAATGAAATAATGAATATTTTTGTACTGGATCAGGATTGGGACCCACATACTTACCTTTGGAGGAGACCTAGAGTTCAGATCCTCGATAGATGAGATACGAATTCGAATCACAGTCCAGCACCAAATTTTTCAACGTCTCTAGTTTAATCAAGTACAAGAAAAGTATTAGCCCTGTTCCTTTCAATCAAATAAAATAAAATTTTCTAATGTAAGTAAGTTTACTGGAGACAGTATTACTGTTTACCATGACTTCCGCCTATGTCATTTCCCAACGTAAACCGGCTGTGCCCAATTGGTAATGAAGGAACATGATGTTTAATGCGAATTCTGGATTATGACGTCTTTCTCTTGAGGTTACCAGTGGTAAAGTAAATCTGTTTGTGCCTCTTAAAAGTAAATGCCTGAACCCACGCATTGCACCTGTGATAGTTCGTTCCACCAGAACCTTGTGGCGATATTTCCCAGCCCCAGGAGTGTGCAGTAACGGATGATGTGCTTAGCTTACAAAATTAGTCACGGTGGAAAAAATGCGTGTCTATTAAATGGTTAAGTAGAATCAATCTTCTGAGGTGGAGATTCTGCTATTTTCATGTCAGGTTGATGATCATTTTGAATATTTAGCAGTACTGTACCAATTGGTGTTAAACTCGTTTTCAACCAATCATTCCCACAGCTACAGAAACACTACTTGTGATACCTCTTAGACAAAATACATATGCAGTGATATAACACGAAAAGATCGACCTGACTCAAACTGTGGAAGTTTTTATCTCTCTCCCTCACACTCTCTCTCTGTCTCTCTCTCTCTCTCTCTCTCTCTCTCTCTCTCTCTCTCTCACACACACACACACACACAAACACACATAGACTTTTTTTTTATTTTTATTTGTTTGTTGTGCTCGACTATCGGCGAGGCACGAAAACGTTCGTCAATGATTTTCTTAGTTTTGAGTACACTTACGAAAGATATATAAAAACAACTATGAGAGTTACTGATTTATGAAGCTTAGTTTGCAGTCAGTTCTGAGTATTGTTAGTAACTACGCTCCAGTCCCTAAACCTAGTTACAGACATGTGAATCAGACGGATTACGTATACCACGCCGTAGCAACCGCGTCTTTGAGACGCCAGCTATGGTCACTTCCCAGCCCGCTGTAGGATCACATCGGTTCGCCTTCTTCCTGCTGGTAATGTAACTGAGATTTGGCAACAAGGCAAGGTATATTTGGCAACTCTGTGATCGACGAGTTACTTCCTGGTGTGCACGGAATTAAGCTTCAAAGTTCACTTGATTTTTCCTGTCATTTCCATTGAATAATCTGAGTTATTATTAACGCTTGAGCTTCAACAATAGATTGTAAATTTACGGTTTTCAGCCCAGGAAAGTCGTTGCACGTGAAAATCGCATCTAATCTCGTCCTTTAAATAGTGGTTCACGAGTTCTAGCCACTAATGGTCACGTAAGAGGAGACCTACATGCATGCATTTTCCCTAGCTCTGTGGAAACGTGTTAACCTGAGAGAAAGCGTCTGTTTTGGTTTGCGGTTCCAGTCGTGCTGATTGTAACGTTTTTATCCCTTCTGTGAAAGAACTACAAGCAGTCAGATCACACATCGATAAGGAAATCGCAAGAAAATACTTTCGGCTCATAGTGTAATGGTGAAAAACTTACAATGCTGCACAACAAGTAACTCCTCTTTCCGCTGCTGACAAACAAATTTTGGGTTTTTAGGAATACATAACTTAATTTATGAAATGCCACATTTGCATACCACTTGAGTATGACACAGCATACCAATCAAACACAGACTCAATCGAAATCTAAGTGATTAGTATTTTACTAATTTGTGCCGATAGAGGCACGCTTGTGTACAGATACTCAGTTTTATTGAAACAGACTTTCGTCGTAAGGTTATCGTGGGTAGTTTTGTTTTATTTCTTATAATACAGTGCACAATTTTCGTACGTCTTCTTTTAGTATTCTTAAAACATTAGTTAACATGAGAGAGAAATTAATCATCAACGATATATGCGAATTCTCTGATGTTATCTATAACAGTCTAACAATGCACATGCAGTTTATTGATTACATGCATGTAGGAAACTTGTTCTGAGTTAAAGCTGTCAAACACGGTTTTATGAAGAATAAAATGCCACTGCCACACGACAGCTAATGTAGAAAATACTTTTCTGACGTATTTTGGCACGATGCGCTCTCCTCGCACATAATACAAAAGTTTCGAGATGCATCTGCAGCCTGGCCATCTATTAAACCCGAAAAGAACAAAATCTCGCAAAAGTTAGCCCTTTCTCCACATGCGACTATTTTGGGTTGAGAAGTGAACGGAATTATGTTCAAAGTTCCATTAGAACGATACCTTCAGCATACTGCAGTACGGCGTTTTAAAAAATGTAGGAGTGAATGTACCAAATCTCTCGAAGTGTTGTTAACAATGCACGACGCTTACCGTTACGCTACTAGCTGACACATAGCTACAACACCTCCAGAACTCAACAACAATTCCTCCAGAACTTGCGCATTGCACAGTGATGTGAGATAATGCATATGGCCGGATCTAGACTTCTGAGAGACAGACAGTTACAGCTTTTCTTTTGCACTGCACGACGTTTTTAACAAACAGATAGCGCAATAGAGTAGCTCAAGTCGAAAGGAACACTCCCTGTTTAAATTTCTGCATCCTACACTGTTGGCAGTTCTGTGTAAGTGTCAGTTACGTGATTTTATTTCGGTGATTACAAAAGAGTCGAATGTATGCACTGGGTAGCCGAGGCAGCTAGTTCATGGTGATTCGTTCAACCAAGTAAATGAATGTACTGAACATGCTGTAAACCACTACAGGGAGTCTGTGTGTCATATTTCACATCCAGTGTGGTGCAACATTGTTATGATAGAATAATGAGTGACAGAGAAGAGACTTTGGTGGTCTCTTGGATTGATGCTAGGTTCATATACTTATGGTCTGGGTTCGATTCCAACTTCTGCTGATGATTTTTGATAAGGAGAGACAGATTCTGTTCTCTTCTGGCTACGCCAAGTGAAGAAGGTATAATGGCATTGTGGTCTGTCATTCACGTTAAACATGATATTCCTTCTCTACCAAGTAGACGTTAGGTTGAACCACAATCAAGTCAGGAGTCGCGTCACGTAGAAACACTATCAGCAGTAACCTTTCTTATACTAGTTATTTATTTCTAGTGACGAAAAAAACGCAATGTAGGGTCAGAGGATACTTATTCCATCTTTTATTTGAGATTCTGTATGTCGATAAAAGTGGTTCTGATCTGGGAATGCAAGTCAGACCGCCCTTAGCGCGGAATTTGATCCCTTCGTGACAATACAGCTCGTCTGAAGTTTGTTGTTCAGATTCCTCAACATATCCACATATTGCGCGTGAAAGGGTTCGAATCCTGGCCCGGCACTAAGGCTTTCATTATATATTATCAAGCTCTTGCATGAGAACAACTATCTGCTGGTGGGTAATAATTTTGGTTTTTAATGCATTTTCATTCGTTGTCAATGTGGTGTCACCGCCAGACACCACACTTGCTAGGTGGTAGCCTTTAAATCGGCCGCGGTCCGTTAGTATACGTCGGACCCGCGTGTCGCCACTATCAGTGATTGCAGACCGAGCGCCGCCACACGGCAGGTGTAGAAAGACTTCCTAGCACTCGCCCCAGTTGTGCAACCGACTTTGCTAGCGATGGTTCACTGACAAAATACGCTCTCATTTGCCGAGACGATAGTTAGCATAGCCTTCAGCTACGTCATTTGCTACGACCTAGCAAGGCGCCATTACCAGTTACTATTGATACTGTAAAACATGTACCGTCAAGAGCGACGTTCACCATTTATGGATTAAAGTTAAGTATTCCACCAGCTACGTCTGTTTTTTCTTCAGTCTAATTTCCTTGTCCTGTTCCAGAACTCACGCCAGCCTGCGTGAACTAAACCCGTGCCTTTCGGCTTCCTCTCATACCGGTGTTGCCTCTCCTGCCAACCCACAACAGTCAACACTAACGGTAGCTGACGTTTTTGAGTCCCAGTGAGACACAGAACTGCCGGCCGAAGTGGCCGTGCGGTTAAAGGCGCTGCAGCCTGGAACCGCAAGACCGCTACGGTCGCAGGTTCGAATCCTGCTTCGGGCATGGATGTTTGTGATGTCCTTAGGTTAGTTAGGTTTAACTAGTTCTAAGTTCTAGGGGACTAATGACCTCAGCAGTTGAGTCCCATAGCGCTCAGAGCCATTTGAACCATTTTTGAGACACAGAACTGTTTGCGAAATCATTGTAAATTCAAGGATGTTATTCCGAGCTGCTGGTGGAGAAAAATTCGGTAGCTGACGTCTCTTTGTGTGCAGTCAACAATGATATGTGTGGTTCTCGATTCCCAGTCAGCACTGAGCTCTTCGTCATATTATTTGTAGTTCAAACATGCTCACATGTTGCTGCTGGTGTAACAAACCCATTTTTAACGTTCGTTTTCTCTAGAATATAACCGCGATAGGTGCCAGGTTGGAGTCCTGGGGAAGAAAAAATTAATGTTTCGACTCGTCATTTCAGTTAAAACATCTAGCTACTGCCGAGAAAATCCGATATGTCACAGTTGATTGTGCTTCGATGACAATCCAATTAGGTTCTGGGTTCGAATCCCTGTCCAACATAAAGCTTTACCTCACGGCACTTCAAGTAAGTTACTTGTGAAGAAGCGATATTTAACATCTCTCGTAGTTCGTTAACAAGGACAATAGATGCTGGGTAGGAATTCGCGTCCGTTAACAACGTTTACGTTGTGTAATTTAAATTTGATATTTGCTAACTGATACTGTCTAAAATCGAGGTATATTACTCTCTGTATGCGTAGTCAGGAATGACTGTTCGTTTCCGTCAGTCACGAAGTCTTTGCTTAGTCTGCATGACCTGGGTTTGAATCTATATGCAGAATGAGACGGTTCGTCGTGTCATTTGCAGTTCATACATATTCTCAACTAGCTGCTCGTGAATAACTTAAATTTTTAATGTCATGTTGTGTTAAATAATAAGCACTGTATGTTATTTGGAAGAGGAAATCATGAATACGACGAAATTACTGCGTGAATTACCTATCTGACGTAATAATCAGAGTGGTAACATTTCGTGTATGTCATTTATTGTAATAAATGTGAACTTACAAGCCTGAAGACATGATGTCACTCTGTGCTAGTCTGACGAAGACCCCTTATCAGCGGAAGAGATAAAATTGTTTATAAGGGCAAACAAAAAATTTAAAAAAAGTGTTCCCCATTGTCAGAAATTATACCCATAAAGAGACATGTAGCCTTGAGACAAATCAATGACAAAAATCTCTTCAATACCAAAGACATAAACGTACGCTACAAATTACAAAGATTTTCAATAGCACTAGAAAAGGAAGCAGGGTTCCAAATTGCGTCATAATCGCTTCTATCATAAAAGCAATAGAGCACAAGTGATAAATAAGCTATCCTCGGACTACTTTAGTGATTTCTTCAAATACTACACAACAATATATTAAATGGATGCAAGAAAATTTGCCAGATGTTGGAGCTGCTTCAAACAGTTTTGTGCAGCTTGTTATGTAAGACAACACTGACCTCATACTTCTCCAAGAACCCTACTGATTAAACAGTGATTTAGTTGGAATAAGAAGCACCTATAGAATGTTTAGTGCTCTAAATTTGGGGTACAGAGGAGTAGTGATTGTTGCCAACAATTTCTTAGACGATATAATGCCGCACCAACTTTCACATGAAGACACGGTGGTCCTAGAACTAAGCATACAGTCTACAAAATTCAAGCAACCAGTATGTATATGGACATAACACGCGATGTAAGTATCGATTTCGAGAAACTAGACAAGATTTTAAAATTTAAGACTGGAAGTGGAGCGCTAACTGCCGTATACAGTAACTCGCGATCAATAATGTGGCACAATAAAACTACCATTAACAAGAAGAAACGCATGAAAACATATGTGAGTGATAACCTTTTTCCGATGAACGAACGAACAGAGTTACATTACTACATTTAAAACAGTACTGGAAATAATATAGATCTAACTCTAAATAGTGACTGCCTCGAACGATCATTGAATATCTGGAAATGCTGGAACGAAGACAGTTGCTCGATCATAGAACTGTCACTCTTAATGTGGGAAAACATTCACTATATCACTGTGTCAGTAGTTTAGCCAGTATTGAATACATTGTCAGTATAAAATATAATTAATGATTTTGAAGACTATATTAAAAAAGAACTGAAACAGAAGTATCTACATTACATCGCCATACTTACTTAAAAAACCATGGACAGAGAAATGAGTAGGTTGGTGGAAAAGGGAACGCATATCGACCAATTCGTGACAGAGTACGAAGCAACTATAGACACGGCTTGCAAGAAAGCCTTCATAACAAAAAAACCCATTACGAACTGAACCTAAAAGGCGGTCAGCCAAACGTTGGGCGACTGAATTAACAACCCAGAGTGAAAAAGCTGATGCTGCAGGACCGTTGTATCACAGATGAAAGAACAACGAGACATTAAAAACTCAACCTAGAGAGTAGTATCTTAAGCAGACAAAAGAAGGTACGGAGTCGGTAGGCCTTGGTAGGTGCTCCGTCAGTTTAGTGGATCGCTAAGTAAACGGGCCCGGGTTCGATTTTCGGCCAGGTCGGAGATTTACTCCGCTCGGGTGCTGTGTGTTGTGTTGTCCTTCCGTAACTGACATTACACTAGTGAGATGGCTGAATGGGCACAGCCCGAAAGCCAATAAACGGAAAAATATGTACACGGCAAAGAAAAATTAGGGCATTCGGACTTCGCAGCGCGATTCCTCACATACTAACAATACAATAATCTGTACAAATCTTTAACATATTGCAGCGTGTCAGCAACTGTGAAATGTACAGCAAATAAACAATGTTTTCAGCCTTCAGTTGCAAGGTAATTTTATTCGTTTACCTAGGTTTCGATTCCAGTAATGGAATCTTCTTCAGAACCTATAAATTAAACCACATATGGACATATATTACTCACTAAAATGCATTATCAGTCTAATGATTGAATAATGAAGAAATTGTGATACTTACAACAATGAAGTTATTTTGTGAGCCAAACACTGGCCATGTCACAGATTAAAAATTAAAACATTAAAGACGCATAATCATAAGATTATGTCTGCCTCGAATGGCCGATGCTGTTTCCCTATCTGCTTTGTCCCTTTATTATAATGTGATTGTACATGTGTGTCTTTGTATTTCCTTATATGCTTGGTAATGACACATAGTTGCTAAGGCCTTTTTATGTTAAAGACATTTTATGCTCAGCACGCATGGTTTTGACGCTAATTGTTAGTTACTGTAGCGGGGCTACCCCCTCTTACTATAATATTAAAAAAAAAAAAATTATACCTTGGCTTTGTAGTTTGTTCTCAGGTAAATTGTTTAATGTTGCTATACCAATAGATAGGTATGTCCAATTGTAAGACAGCTTTCAGTTACATTTTGTTTATATGTATATTTGCTCTAAGTAATTTTGAGACAGTTTGTCTCTCGCGCTTGCGCATGCGCTTGGCCGCGGCCGAGCCTCGCCACGTAACGGCTCACGACGCCTAGTTTTCGAGCCGCTTACGTGTGGTCCTGATTTATGGCCGGCGCAGCTCCGTCTACGTTCGCCCTAATGGTTTTAATTTTGACTGACATAATCTTATGATTATGCGTCTTTAATGTTTTAATTTTTAATCTGTGACATGGCCAGTGTTTGGCTCACAAAATAATTTCATTGTTGTAAGTATCACAATTTCTTCATTATTCAATCATTAGACTGATAATGCATTTTAGTGAGTAATATATGTCCATATGTGGTTTAATTTATAGGTTCTGAAGAAGATTCCATTACTGGAATCGAAACCTAGGTAAACGAATAAAATTACCTTGCAACTGAAGGCTGAAAACATTGTTTATTTGCTGTACAATAATCTGTGTCACAAAATTTCGGCTTGCGCATGTTCCGGCAGAAAATGGACGTTAAAGATTGGCAATACTGTAATCACATGTAGGGTAACTACCACTGTCAGCAGAGAGGAGTGGTGTTGTGCAGTGCATAACGTTTAGAGTTGCTATGCAGGCGGTCGAGTGTTCGAATCTGGATCTAAGTTGCCAGGCACTTAAATGTTATTTGCAGAATATCCATGTAGTTGTAGATGTTAGCTTACTTGCTTTTATTTGCTAAATGTAGACCGCGTGGTACGATATCCGTCATACTGCGATTACAGTGGGTCTTCTACAAAACATTTGCACTCACCTACTACGAGAACAGATATGGAAGTACAGTCGTTTTCATTGGTTAGCTTTTAAAGAAGCGTTTTGCATGTCGCGGGCGCGAATTGTTTCGCACCACTGCATGTCCGCAGCTCACGGTCTAGTGTCCAGCGTTGCTCCCCCTAGATCACGTGGTCCCGTGTTCGATTTCCGGCCGGGTTGGGGATTTTCTCTGCCCGGTGACTGGGTCTTTGTGTTGTCGCTATCATTTCATCATCATCATTCGTGGCAGTGGCTAGATGGATTGTATAAAAATTGGGACTTTGTACGGGCGCTAATGACCGCGTAGTTTGGCGTCCCACAAACCGAACATCATCGCATCACTGCATCTACTAGTTTCGAAACTTGTTTTGTGTTTAACCTCCCACAGTGGTCTCATCGATTAGTACCAATTATTATTATTGCCAAGTTCAGAACCATTACATTTTGTTAGGGCTTTACGTCAGCAGTATGACTTTGCACATAATTTCCAAACTCGGTCACCATATACACTCCTGGAAATTGAAATAAGAACACCGTGAATTCATTGTCCCAGGAAGGGGAAACTTTATTGACACATTCCTGGGGTCAGATACATCACATGATCACACTGACAGAACCACAGGCACATAGACACAGGCAACAGAGCATGCACAATGTCGGCACTAGTACAGTGTATATCCACCTTTCGCAGCAATGCAGGCTGCTATTCTCCCATGGAGACGATCGTAGAGATGCTGGATGTAGTCCTGTGGAACGGCTTGCCATGCCATTTCCACCTGGCGCCTCAGTTGGACCAGCGTTCGTGCTGGACGTGCAGACCGCGTGAGACGACGCTTCATCCAGTCCCAAACATGCTCAATGGGGGACAGATCCGGAGATCTTGCTGGCCAGGGTAGTTGACTTACACCTTCTAGAACACGTTGGGTGGCACGGGATACATGCGGACGTGCATTGTCCTGTTGGAACAGCAAGTTCCCTTGCCGGTCTAGGAATGGTAGAACGATGGGTTCGATGACGGTTTGGATGTACCGTGCACTATTCAGTGTCCCCTCGACGATCACCAGTGGTGTACGGCCAGTGTAGGAGATCGCTCCCCACACCATGATGCCGGGTGTTGGCCCTGTGTGCCTCGGTCGTATGCAGTCCTGATTGTGGCGCTCACCTGCACGGCGCCAAACACGGATACGACCATCATTGGCACCAAGGCAGAAGCGACTCTCATCGCTGAAGACGACACGTCTCCATTCGTCCCTCCGTTCACGCCTGTCGCGACACCACTGGAGGCGGGCTGCACGATGTTGGGGCGTGAGCGGAAGACGGCCTAACGGTGTGCGGGACCGTAGCCCAGCTTCATGGAGACGGTTGCGAATGGTCCTCGCCGATACCCCAGGAGCAACAGTGTCCCTAATTTGCTGGGAAGTGGCGGTGCGGTCCCCTACGGCACTGCGTAGGATCCTACGGTCTTGGCGTGCATCCGTGCGTCGCTGCGGTCCGGTCCCAGGTCGACGGGCACGTGCACCTTCCGCCGACCACTGGCGACAACATCGATGTACTGTGGAGACCTCACGCCCCACGTGTTGAGCAATTCGGCGGTACGTCCACCCGGCCTCCCGCATGCCCACTATACGCCCTCGCTCAAAGTCCGTCAACTGCACATACGGTTCACGTCCACGCTGTCGCGGCATGCTACCAGTGTTAAAGACTGCGATGGAGCTCCGTATGCCACGGCAAACTGGCTGACACTGACGGCGGCGGTGCACAAATGCTGCGCAGCTAGCGCCATTCGACGGCCAACACCGCGGTTCCTGGTGTGTCCGCTGTGCCGTGCGTGTGATCATTGCTTGTACAGCCCTCCCGCAGTGTCCGGAGCAAGTATGGTGGGTCTGACACACCGGTGTCAATGTGTTCTTTTTTCCATTTCCAGGAGTGTATATGTATTATCACCATGGAACACTAATTATGCCTGTCAACATTGAGTCTGATAAGTGCATGCTGTTTAGTGGGTATCTGCATGCGTTATTATTATTATTATTATCAATGGAAATGTGAGAACATCACGTCCATTACTGTTAGGGACATAGTGTAATTCGAAAACGACCATTTCATAATTAACAGTGTCGGGATGAATCATGCAGAACAAAAGCTGTAAGAGAGGTGATTCCTGTTAGGTGGAACAGCCCGTGTTTGTACTATACGCGCTATTCACCGACATGGACTAGTTGCCTAGCGGAGTAACGCGTCCGTGAGAGATTCGATGTGCATTCGTAGACATATTGCACTTTTATCTTCTGTTATTTTAAAACAGTGTGACAGACGTATGGCATAAACAAGCGATGAATATGTGGGTATGCTTCTCATCCTCGGTGCATCTAGTATCCAGGCTAGTGTCGCCGTTCCGAATATGCTGCTAGATATCCAGAGAAAAATGTGTTCCGTTGTCTGCAGCTTCACCTTCGGAAGACAGGTTCTCTCCTTCCACCATTGAGTGATAGAGGTCGTCCACTTTCTCACTATGCTCCAGCTACTGAGGAAGCTGTTCTGCAGGTCATACACCAAGAACCCCAGTGAAGTAGCGAGGTACACGTAGGATAGCATGGCAGCTGCGTACCTCGCACCGCACCGCCGCACAGCATGGGTTGCAGCCCTATCATTATTATTCTTCAACGTAACACCTGCATCCTGCAGACCGCCTTCTGCGGATGCAATTCTGTGAATGGTTCCAACAACAACAGGAAGCCAACGACCACTTCGTAAACACTGTAATGTGGTCGCAGGGTGTCTTCTATACGCACACTATACAGAAATGGTGTGACGTCAGCCCGCATTTTACCTGCAACCGTGGATACCAAGCTCTCTTTGGCATCAACGTCTGGGCTGGAATGTTGGGAGACGAGAGATTGGGACCCTATTTGTTGGTTGACCAGCTGACTGCACGAAGGACACAAGCATTCCTCTCAAACTATTTGCCTGATGCACTGGAAGATGTTTCACTTCACGTTCGGAAGAGGTTATTGTTCCAACATTATGGTGCACCTCCACAATTTGGAATTAATGTGAGGTGATATTTAGGTGTAACACTTCCAGGGAAATGGCTCGGACAAGAAGGCCCAGTTGTATGGCCTCCGCGTTCGCCTAACCTAAATCCCTGGATTTCTTCCTGTGGGGACGCTTAAAGGAACACTTGTATTCAACTGCACCGACACATGTGGAAGAACTGATAGCGCGTCTCATGCGGCTCTTTTGTCTGTAGATGGAGCCCTGTTGCGAAGAGTCCAGAGCTGTGTGATCCAGTGGGCCGAGCAATGTTTGAACGTGCGGAGGGGTCACTTTGAGCATTTGCTCTGAGGACGACATATTCTTGTTTAAACGCCATGCCGTCATTAATATGGAAATTATTATTGCCACTGGTTGCTAATGTGTTACATCTGAGCGGACGTATTGCATGTAATATAAATGATTATTTGATGCTGAATTATTTAACCGTGTAATCATCTTTAGTATCTCGGAATTGGTGTTGTTCTTATAGTTATTCTGTCCTATGACAGGTCATTTGTTTCAACTGTCCATTTCTGATTGGTCAGATCGCTTTTTTTGCTACGTTTACCGATAAAAAATGCTGTACTACGTAAATGTCGGATACGTGCTGCTTAAGAAACGATGTATACTACAATATTATATGGCAGAATGAAAGTGTAAAATAAAAGCAAATATGCTTCAACTCAGAATCGAACACTCGTTCTCCTGCACGCTAAGCCAAAACGTTGTTCACTGCACTAACTGCACAGCAGTGCTCCTATATGCTGAAAGTGGTTGTGTAATTACAGTGTTGCCAGACTGCCAATCTTCTACGTCCATTTACTGCCGGAAACATGCGCAGGACGAAATTTTGTGACCCATATTTTTGTATTGTTAGTATGTGAAGAATTGCGCTGCGAAGTTCGAGTGCGTGAATTTTTCTGCGCCCTGTGTATACAGAGACAATTCGTAACGAAAAACTACAATCATGGAAGAAACATTGAACATTCACATCTGGAAACAATCCACGGAATGCAATTTGTCGTTTAGCATCAGGCAAAGTAAGGAAGATCTGCTTCATGACGTCTTTACAGAACGAGACGGTACTCTGACATTAAAATTAGAGGATACAGAGAACCACGTATTACACTGTTTCTTAACGACAGGTAAAGAAGATGAAGATAATGAATACCTTAGAGAAGTTAGGTGTTTTACTGCAACAGCTGGAAGCACAGAAGACGATAAGGATTTCACGCAACACGAAATTCGTGAAGTACTAGAACACATGAATACGAAAAAAGACACCAGGAGAAAATGGTGTCTAAGGCGCTGCATCATGGACTGTGCGGCTGGTCCCAGCGGAGGTTCGAGTCCTCCCTCAGGCATGTGTGTGTGTGTTTGTCCTTAGGATAATTTAGGTTAAGTAGTGTGTAAGCTTAGGAACTGATGACCTTAGCAGTTAAGTCCCATAAGATTTCACCCACATTTGAACATTTTTGTTGTTGTTGAGAAAATGGTCTTCATAGTACAATTATATGTAGAGTATTCAACATGTTCTATCAGTATCTTACAACAATCTAAGTCGTTGCCATCAACAGGATGCTTTCCAAAACTATGAAAGAGAGCAATGAAACCGATAGTTAAGCATGGAAAAGAACGCAGAACAGAAATCAC
Source organism: Schistocerca cancellata (assembly GCF_023864275.1). NCBI lineage: Eukaryota > Metazoa > Arthropoda > Insecta > Orthoptera > Acrididae > Schistocerca > Schistocerca cancellata. The sequence continues at coordinate 67,850,620 of NC_064629.1, forward strand.
CAAGTTCCACGCAATAAGTATTTTATACATATAAACGAAGAAACTGAAATTCCTTTTAATAAATCGAATAATGCTCTACACTTTCCGCAAATATTTTCTACATAAAAATCGATACGGTTTCATCCCATAAACGGCACGACGAATTCGTTCACGGCAGTCAAAAAATTGTAGGTAGCAGCCTAATAGCTAAAATATGTGTAACCACATTGAGTCATCAAGTACAAGTGACCTTCGATACAGCTAGGTGGCCTATTATTTTAAAAACGTTGTACAATTTGAAATTTTTACAACTTCACACACAGCTCCTTTAGCTGTAGAACGGAAAGTTTAACTGTCAACAATCCTCGAAATGCGAGAACAGCAACCACAGGATATCCACAAGGTCCTTGTTGCAGTCTACGTCTATGGGAAATATGTTACATACTTCATTACATAGCTTGCTTCACTCAAGGCAGCCTTTCAAGTAGTAGGACATAGTGCATTCTGCCCCATTCTCCATTGTTGCCAAATTTACTCAAGATGGCGGATCCAAGATGGAGGCGATAGATATGGCAATGTCTCCATGATGTCATGCTGGGAAGTTCAAATTCTGGCTGGAAGATAGGTCAAGTGGGCTACCTTCACTAACCTAACACTCTCCTCTCCCCCTCCCCCCTCCCAAACCCCCATAAAATGGAGGGAAGTTCAAATTCTAGCAGGATAATGCAACACACCACAGTTACCTCCACCAACCTAAGAAAATGGCGGGCAAATAGGTCACTTGGGGTACCTCTACTAACTTAAGTCATCTGACTGCCCCCTCTTCCTAGGAATTGGTGGGGAAAGAAATCAGCCTGTGCTAGGTTGCTGGATAGGATGGACCCATGTCTTTATTTTGCATGCAATGTTCAAACAATTTGAGGCAGTATCTCGATCCAGTGTGTTCACCATGAGGTCTGCAGTCCAACTGATCTAGTGTACAGTACTGCCACCAGAGGGTGCTGTAATCTGTTATGTGACAAAATCCAAAATGGCGGTCGTGGGAAAATGGCAGGAAAATTACTCAGTGTGTTGTGGGCTGCTGGAGAGATGAAGGACTGTACTTTATTTATCTTGGAACAATTTATTTCGAGATGGATTTCACGTATTTTACTTATACCATTGATACAAAACACTCGCCCTGACATGCTTTGGGTCGCAATACACAGTCTGCAGACTTGCAAACTATTCGTAAATTATCTAAATAATGCAGTACACTGATGTACAGTCACGCAAAAAACTCGTAAATTACCGAAATAATGCAGTACACAGCATACAGACCTGCAAACTACTTGTAAACCACCGAAATAATGCAGTATACTGATGTGCAGACACGGAAACAACTCGTAAATTATCAAAATAAAGCATTTAAACGTTCTGCAGGTACATTCACTAATTCTAAACTGTTCAAATAATGCAGTACATAGCCTACAGACCTGCAAACTACTCGTTAATGATGCATGCTCATAACATTTAAACAGCCAAAAATAAAGCAATGCACAGACACTCAGTGCACGTGAAAAATTCTTTCGAGATATCGTCAACCAGTACGTATCAAAGGCACCAACATGTGCCACGAGCCTCCTCCAGTCACACAAGTGCAGGGGAGCGAGCCATTGTTCCCAGGCCGCTATCCCCTACAGCCAGCAGCTGAAAGTCGTGTCTATTTTTGGGTATACTTTTAGAGTTCTTTGAGCATTATACTGACGTCACATCTCTACGTAAATAAGAGCCAAGACACTTTCTGGACCACGTACATGTGTTTACCATTGCTGGCGCGATACCTCCTTACCTGTGGATACTGACATTATAGGTCACACTACAGAAATCTATTCCGATGCTTCCCAGAATAACACAGTGTGCATTGTTCCTAAGGAACATAACAGGACGTGTGAGATGCCTCCGGCTGTGCGCGTGTTTACTTTGACTGACATCTACCTGCAAGTCCAACGTCAAGTGAGAGATGTCTGCATAGCGGCTCACCCATGCAGGCGCATCTAAAAGGTTCTCAATATTATACTGATGTCACATAGGTATGTAAATAAGAGCCAAGTCGACCTCTCAGAAACTGTCAAGTGCCCAAGAAATAGTTAACAGTCGCTTTTGTAGGAGCTTTCTGATATCCCAGCTTGTCCACTGGGTAATTCTTGCCGACACAGGAGCTGTTTACAAAAATAACTCAGAATAACACCGAATAAATTATTTCCGATGGTGGTAACATGACACCCTGCCTGTCATGTGTTCTCCTTCCTGGAAATCGTTAATTCCTTCTTTCAACAAACATCTCCAAAACTGCAAATGTTCTCACTGCTACGTAGACACCCCTATGTCCAGCACAAAGAATGTCTTGTGAATGAATGGAGCATTCTGATTGGCTCTTACAGAATGTATCCACCAACCTGCAGATTATGCCAGTGTGGGAGCACTGTCCGCCATTTTTTTCTGCAGATGAGGCTTTCAGTGGCAGTACTATCGTCAAATACGGAAACACACTTTCTCAATTTCGCTGCTCTGCCACTGAGAACGTAAGCTTTAATATTAGAGCGTGAAACCAATTTCCAACCCAGCAATATATCACTGTGTACGGTGTCGACGTAGTAAACATACATTTCATATCCTGCACCATACAAAATCGCCCCTTTAGCATCATACATACAGCTATCAACTGCCAGACACTCGCATATATGCCCCAATGACAGGCATCACCATAGATATTCCTCGCAGCACTACATTTTTTCCTGCAGCCGACAGTCACAAGTCATTCGCTTCTGGCTCGTGACCAGGGCGCACTCAGTGGACCGAAGTCACTCTCCAAACTGTTGTACGAAGATGGCCTCATTTACCCTTGGCCCATAGGCATCACCATTTCTGTTCCCGAGCTGCTTGCTTGTATTCTACACCAGTCTCCAGACTCAGGGATTACAATAACACATGTATTTTCACATAGTGTGCCAGAATATTATACCATTTACGTGATACTTCTCGATATCGAGCACATAAAATATTGCTTTCCTAGCAGTATTGCTTGTGCAACATAAATCTGAAGATACTGACTGGAAATTATTTCTCTACGAACCCGAAAATTTTGCGAGTTGGAGCATGCCGTAAACAACTGAGTAACAGAAACCTATCACATTTGTGAAGACATTTACTAGAAAATTCGAAACAAATAGAGAAAACTGATATTTCCACTCACCAATACCGATGTTCGTGATGTAACAGATTCCAAATCATCCCTACCATTTATATAGTCGACTAAGGTGTTTCTCATGTCTAGAGAAACAGCAAACGTTTCTTCCACCTGTCTTTCACCTACTAGATGTGCACGCAACAATCGATGTTCTCTCAAGTAATTAAAGACGGAAAATGTGAAGAAGCAGTCAATCGGACTATTTACATGGGATGGAATAATGGTCCAGCGCAAACACATATCCATATTGAATCTCCTCAAATTTGCACGTGATCAGAAAAGCTGTCCAACACATACTAAGTATTAGTTGGCTATTCGACCGTCTAGAGAACGACACGGTTAAGTCAGCTACATTCATGCATCCCAACAGGCCTCTCCATTCGGACATCTCCTACATTTAGCTGCAAACGTGAACCATTCCCGCCACAGGTCACCAGCGCTGCACGCCAAACATGCATAGACAGAGTCATCCTAGGAAACCGGCCACATATGTATTTTATCACTGTACTTACAATTAAATGTTGCGATTGCGGTCTCAATTGGACGACATTCGACAATGAGCGAAGTATCGGAAATACACCCTGCTGACAGCTGTGGCTCTGGAAATAGAAATATCTGTACCATCCTTTTGACCTGAAATACTCTGCTGTCATAGTATTCCACGTCAAATCCGTACCTTCCTTACGACAGGACATAGTCATTTCCTTTTTACATGTCGCAACACACACTCACACACACACACACACACACACACACACACACACACACTTTATAAACCCGATGCTAAAGGCGAACCTATCATGCATCCGCTACTACTATGTATAATACTTGGCAAATAATTGATTGCAGGCGATACGAAACAATACTGACCAAAAGTCGGAGATAGGTGGACACGTCTCATAAGTTTTTTTTGCGAGTGGTACCAATGTGTCTTAGAAAGAGAGGCGTAATCAGCTTACAAACCGCCCTATGTTAAAAATACACAATCGTAACAAACATATTACTATCAGAAGCGGTCTTGGTTCTACAGGTACACACAAGTATCCATGTTAAAAGCTATTCCGGCGTTATAAATCGAGGTATTGCACTACCTTCGAATGGAGTGGTTTATCCAGACAAATACCACGACACTGAATATAGACGGTGATTGCCTGAGTGCATATTATCAGATCAATAGTACGGTTGCACGTAGTTCGACGATGCAACCTCGTGATAAAATCTCTGAATTTAGAAAGTTATTCAGGTAAGAGACATGGTATGAAAGCGGTATTTGCAGACAAAATCTAAATGCAGCAGCCCATTACAAACAGTTTTGTAAGGTGCTTAAAAAGTTATTAGGAAGGCAAAACATATGTGGTACGCAGATGGAATAGCTAAGTCTCAGGATAAAATTAAAACCGTATGGTCAGTCGTAAAGGAAGTGGCTGCTCTGCAGAGACAGGTCGAGGATATAGAATCAGTGAGTAGTGGGAATGTCCGTGTTACTGATAAGTCGCATATATGTACAGTATTTAATAAACACTTTCTGAATGTAGCAGGTGAACTAAATAGAAACCTAGTCCCAACAGGGAATCATATAGCGCTTGTAGAAGATAGTGTTCCGAGACTGTTACCTGAAATGCTCCTCCATGATACTGACAAGAGGGAGATTGAGTTAATAATTAAATCACTAAACACCAAGAACTCTCATGGATATGACGGGGTATCTAGCATAATACTGAAGTATTGTTCTATGTATGTTAGCCCAGTACTTAGCCATATCTGTAACTTTTCCTTTAGGAGTGGTCGGTTTCCTGTCCGATTAAAGTACTCGGTAGTGAAGCCACTTTATAAAATGGGAGACAGGGATAATGTTGACAATTATAGACCTATTTCTATGCCATCGGTGTTTGCTAAAGTTATCGAGAAGGTTGTATATACAAGGTTACTGGAGCATTTAAATTCACTTAATTTGCTGTCAAATGTACAGTTTGGTTTTAGAAATGATTTAACAACTGAAAATGCTATATTCTATTTTATCTGTGAGTTTTGGATGGATTAAATAAAAGGTAGCTAACGCTAGGTGTTTTCTTTGATTTAACGATGACTGTGTTGACCACAAAATATTACTGCAGTAATTGGACCATTATGGAGTAAGGGGATTAGCTTACAATTGGCTCGCCTCTTACTTTAAGAACAGAAAGCAGAAGATAATTCTCCGCAATATTGAGAGTGGTGGTGATGTTCAGTCCCAATGGGGCACAGTTAAGTGGGGCGTTCCCCAAGGTTCGGTGCTGGGGCCACTGCTGTTTCTTATTTATATAAATGATATGCCTTCTAGTATTACAGGTGATTCAAAAATATTTCTGTTTGCTGATGACACCAGCTTGGTAGTGAAGGATCTTGCGTGTAATATTGAAACATTATCAAATAATGTAGTTCATGAAATAAGTTTGTGGCTTGTGGAAAATAATTTGATGCTAAATCACAGTAAGACTCAGTTTTTACAGTTTCTAACTGACTATTCAACAAGAACCAATATTTTGATCAGACAGAATGGGCATATTATAAGCGAGACGGAACAGTTCAAGTTCCTAGGCCTTTGGATAGTTAGTAAGCTGTCGTGGAAAGCCCACGTTCAGGATCTTGTTCAGAAACTAAATGCTGCTTTATTTACCATTAGAACAGTATCTGAAATAAGTGACAGTTCAACACGAAACGTAGTCTACTTCGCATATTTTCAAACGCTTATGTCATATGGTATTATTTTTTGGGGTAATTCTTCCGATTCAAAAAGGGAATTTTTGGCTCAAAAACGGGCTGTTCGAGCTATATGTGGTGTAAGTTCGAGAACCTCTTGTCGGCCCCTATTCAATAGTTTGGGAATTCTGACATTACCCTCACAGTATATATTTTCTTTAATGTCGTTTGTTGTTAGCAATATTAGCTTATTCCCAAGAGTTAGCAGCTTTCACTCAGTTAATACTAGGCAAAAATCAAATCTGCATGTGGAATGCACTTCCTTGACTCTTGTGCAGAAAGGAGTGCACTATTCTGCTGCATCCATTTTCAATAAGCTACCACAAGAACTCAAAAATCTTAGCAGTAGCTCAAACACTTTTAAGTCTAAACTGAAGAGTTTCCTCATGGCTCACTCCTTCTATTCTGTCGAGGAGCTCCTGGAAGAGCTGAAAAATTAAGTAAATTCCAGTGTTGCATTGTTGATTTTCTTTATTTAATCTTACGAATTGTCGCCTGAATACGTTTCTTATACTTCATTTTATCTGTTTCTACTGTCGTGTTATAATTTCATGTATTGACTCGTTCCATGACCATGAAGACTTCTCCTTAATTTGGTCCCACGGAACAATAAATAAATAAATAAAAAACTACCTCATGCCGCCGCTAGATATTTCTCCAGTATTCTGTCTCGATGCCATGTCAGGGGTTCTGCGATATATCCGCTGCGTTATGAGCGAAGGTTGATTGGGAAAGATCACAATCAGTAGATGGTGTGATGTTGAGATCGTAAGAAATGTACACTAGCTTTTCAGATCTCTAGTGTTACGCTCTCCGGTAGAAATGCCGTCTGGGATTTGGAATCAAGTATTTCCATTCAACCACATACCTGCGTTGGATCCTATGGAGAAGACCTTTAATGATTACAGCCACTAGTGAATCATATTTCTGGCACTCTCATATCCTTAAACGAGTCACCTTTCTCGAAACTATCAGCTACAGTAAAATTTTAGATAGACCCTGTGATTCATGCAACTACTGCCATTCATACAGATTTGCCCATGTGATCATTCCAATTTAAGTAATAACTGAGCAGCTGTATCTACGACCCGTGTAGAAACAGAGCGACCTGAGTGAGTGCGACAAAACCATGTTTTGACCATTCGGTGGAAATGGGAACATGTTGTCGTAGCTCCGCCAACAGTGTATGATGTGTAAGGTCAGTGACAAACGAACCTTGCTCCTGCAACACGAGGTAGAACTGGAGAAAGGACGAGGATTTTCTACTGCTTTGTGGTGCGCCGCCAAACTACATACAAGTACTGCTGTCCAAAGGAGATCCGCGTCCCTCAGGGCCCATTCACGTCTATCATCCCAACATGCTGCTGCCATAACACACCACACATTGGATGATTTTAAATAAAAGACAGTTACAACATAAGGCAAGTGGAAGAGATTGACAACGTTGTGGGGTCTCCAAACTGCTGACCGAAGATGATTGACGACCTCTACAATTAAACTCATCCGTCACAGTGACGCAAGAGCTGATAGCTCTGCGATCCGTTTCGACTGATTCCTCATATTGCAGTCATGTATGCGATCACTGTTTCGGTGCTAGCCATCCCCAGAAGGTGTTACCCCTCCACCAAAACTCTTTCTACAAATCAAACAAGCGATGTCAGTCAATCACTATGTGGTAAGCAACAGTATGCCAGTGGATGGATGGGATGGAAAAGACACCGTCGATGAACTATAATGATAAGCATCACAGTGGATAATACGAACAATTTTAACAATTGTATAGTAATTTCAACACTGACCAATGATGCGGCAGCATGTTTCCCAATTTCAGTATCATAGCTAAACCGCCCTTCTCTACTTTGCGAGTATCATTGCGAATGTAAATAGATGACTGTGCAGTAAGTTCATTCATTGTTAATCCTCGCACACATACATCACCAAAGTATACCAGACAGCGCTCTACGTCTTTATAGCACCTCAAGAATAGTGCATAATTTACGATCTATCTCTATGCGGATGTGAGTGACAGAGCATTCTCACAGTCTTAGGATAAAATTAGAGATGGAAAGGCCCTCTCGCACTTTCTTTGATCAGCCCGCCCTACAGCACCGTTACCGACTTAATCTGCAGCTTACCAGAATTAGACTGCTACAATCCGCGTCTTGTGTATGAATGGAGCTAGCCGAGTCCTCGCCCATTCAAGTACACAAGTTATCTCGAGATGCGTCCATATCGAGGAGGTTAACATACCTTATCAGTGTATAGTAACATATTTGACAATGTTGTGATGTAATAGTAGATGGTCAAGATGAACAAGAAACGGCTGGTTTTTATGCATGTTGGAGCTCCAGACAGATGGAGTTTGAAGCACTTTTCTGTAAATCAACCACGCTATCAAGTCTAATGGTTCAAATGGCTCTGAGCACTATGGGACTCAACTGCTGAGGTCATTAGTCCCCTAGAACTTAGAACTAATTAAACCTAACTCACCTAAGGACATCACAAACGTCCATGCCCGAGGTAGGGTTTGAACCTGCGACCGTAGCGGTCTTGCGGTTCCAGGCTGCAGCGCCTTTAATCGCACGGCCACTTCGGCCGGCTATCAAGTCTAAAGTATTGTTCTAGAGTATGGGATCAGTACCAGGAGGGCATTCGTAAGAGAGAACATAAACACACGAACTCCTATGACCACATCAGTTCTATATAAAATATTCGTTAGTAACAGAGAATACCTCTTACATGGAAACAGATAAACGCATAGCAGCAGCGTCCGACATATCAAATTACAAGTCATGCCACCACTAACTCTGTAAACAACACATCTGTCAAGCAGATGTATACACGGGCATTGCAGTGTCTTACAAACACCTATCGCTAACTTAGAATCATCTTAGTTATGAAGCTGAAGTCTCTATTCTACACCCAAGATGCGAGAGGGGGATGAAGTACATCGCATTAATCTTCGTTCGTTTCGAGGAATATGTCGAAACAGGATGGTCACGTTTCATCACTCATGAGATGGAAGTCCTCTGATGACCGAGAGGTTTGCCGTTAACGATCACAAGTAGACAGTGCTCTAAACCACATACAGAACACATGGATGTATATGAATGCAGGCTCTTTCACACGACTGATTCATCCTGACCGAACAGCGGAAAAAGTGGCCAAATGACCTGCAACAACACCTCCCTCTCTAGAATGCATCATCAGTCTGCCATTAAATCGTGCCTCATTACAGCTCCATCTCAATCGATCACCCCGTCCACACTCTCTGTTATTCTTTAACGCAGGTGCATGTAAATTTAGTGGCAGATGGTTCTCTGTCTTCCTGAAAACTCCAAATACAGTAGTCAACTCACGTGTATCACTGTTACCCCAACAGACATACAGTAGAATGCTACCTCGACGGAAAAAAGTGACTGTTTCTCTGGTTGCCGTCACTTCCATGTCGACGTTTCCTCTGATTTCTCTTGATGTTGCATACTTGTTCCCATTTACAAGAATTATTCTGCGCCAACCAGGGACACGCAAGTACTTCCTCAATTTCCCCGCATTTCAGTGTATTTTTCCTCAATTTATACGTATTTTCCGTCATTTTTCGCAGTTCTATCGACCTTTTTATGTCACTTCTACCCATGCAATCATGACAGAACCTCTCGTTCCGTGTTCTAAAATTGCTTGTAAATACACTATTTTTCTGATCGGGAGGCGTAGTATACTGTACTCGATTGCATTCAGTCGCCTCCACCCACATGTGTACCTGTAGAACCAAGACCGCTTCTGATAGTAATATGTTTGTTACGATTGTGTATTTTTAACATAGGGCGGTTTGTAAGCTGATTACGCCTCTCTTTCTAAGACACATTGGTACCGCTCGCAAGAAAAATTTATGAGACGTGTCCACCTATCTCCGACTTTTGGTCAGTATTGTTTCGTATCGCCTGCAATCAATTATTTGCCAAGTATTATACATAGTAGTAGCGGATGCATGATAGGTTCGTTTTTAGCATCGGGTTTATAAAGTGTGTGTGTGTGTGTGTGTGTGTGTGTGTGTGTGTGTGTGTGTGAGTGTGTGTTGCGACATGTAAAAAGGAAATGACTATGTCCAGTCGTAAGGAAGGTACGGATTTGACGTGGAATACTATGACAGCAGAGTATTTCAGGTCAAAAGGATGGTACAGATATTTCTATTTCCAGAGCCACAGCTGTCAGCAGGGTGTATTTCCGATACTTCGCTCATTGTCGAATGTCGTCCAATTGAGACCGCTATCGCAACATTTAATTGTAAGTACAGTGATAAAATATATATGTGGCCGTTTTCCTAGGATGATTCTGTCTATGCGTGCTTGGCGTGCAGTGCTGTTGACCTCTGACGGGAATGGTTCACGTTTGCAGCTAAATGTAGGAGCTGTCCGAATGGAGAGGCCTGTTGGGATGCATGAATGTAGCTGACTTAACTGTGTCGTTCTCTAGATGGCCGAATAGCTAACTAATACTTAGTATGTGTAGGACAGCTTTTCTGATCACGTGCAAATTTGAGAAGATTGAATATGGACATGTGTTTGCGCTGGACAATTATTCCATCCCATGTAAATTGTCCGATTGACTGCTTCTTCACATTTTCCTTCTTTATTTAGTTGAGAGAACACCGATTGTCATGTGCACATCTAGCAGGTGAAAGACAGGTGGAAGAAACGTTTGCTGTTTCTCTAAACATGAGAGACACCTTAGTTGACTATGTAAATTGTAGGGATGATTTGGAATCTGTTACATCACGGACATCGGTACTGATGAGTGGAAATATCAGTTTCCTCCAAGAAGTATCGTCTCAGTGGTATAATATTCTGGCAAACCATCTGAAAATTCATGTGTTACTGTAATCCCGTATTCTGGGGAATGGTATAGAAAACAAGCAAGCAAGCAGAAATAGAGACGCCTTTGTGCCAAGGGTAACGAGCCCGCCTTTGTACAACAGTTCAGAGAGTGACTCGAGTCCCCCAAGAGCGCTCTGGTCAAGTGTAGGAAGCGGATGACTTGTGACCATTGGCTGCAGGAAAATATCTAGTGCTGTGAGGAGCATATATGGTGCTGTCTGTCTTTGGGGTAGATTTATGAGTGTCTGGCGGTCGACAACTATATGCATGATGCAAAAGGGGCGATTTTGTATGGCACAGCATATATATTGTATGTTTACTATGTCGACATGGTACACAGTGATATATTGCCGGGTTGGAGATAGGTGTCACTCTCTAATATTCAAGCTTCCATTGTCAGTGGCTGAGCAGTGTGATTGAGCAAGTGGCTTTCTGTATTTGGTGATATGCTGGGTTTAACAATCAGTGCAGTATAGCGATCTGTACAAAATAGTTTTTGTTGCTGTAAGCCTCATCTGCAGAAAAAGAAGGTGGGCAGTTATCCTGCATTGGTAGCAGCAGCAGGTTGGAGGGTAAATTCAGTAAGAGCCTATCAGATTGCTTCATTCATTCATAAGACATTCTTTGTGCTGGTACATAAGAGCCTCTACATAGTGGTGAAAATATTTGCAGTTTCGGAGATGTTTGTTGAAAGCAGGAATTAACGATTTTCAGGATTGGGAACACATGACGAGCAGGGTGTCACGTTACCATCATCGAAAAGAATTTATTCGGTGTTATTCTGAGCGATTTTCGAAAACAGCTCCTGTGTGTGTAAGAATTTCCCGGTGGACAGCCTGAGATATCACGAAAGCTCCCACAAAAGCGACTGTTAACTATTTCTCGGGCACTTTACAGTTTCTGAGAGGTCGACTTGGGTCTTATTTACATACCCATGAGACATCAGTATACCATTGAGAACCTACAACATGCGCCTGCATGGGTGAGCCGCTATGCAAACATCTCTCACTTGACGTTGGACTTGCAGGTAATTGTCAGTCACAGTAAATGTGGTATCGATAGCTAAGATGCCCCGGCGTAGCTTGGCACTACGACACCGACACTGGCGACAGCGCCCTTAGCAGGCGCTGTCGAGGGCTACTAGCTCCGCTCCAGATTCTGTCCATTTGATCAAGAGCAGAAGGCCGGGACATTTCGCTTCAGCTTCGCACCTCAGGGCAAAGTTATGTATTACTGTGGCTGCTGAAGTGAAGGTGATTTTAATTCTCACTGCAGTATCGAGAGATTTTCACCTTTTTCTGTTCATATCCACGCGCCGCCTTCCAGGCGGGATACAAAAGTTGGCGTCGAGGCTTCCCCTATCATTTCCTTTTTTGCTCGGTACTGCTTTCTTTCGTGCTAGCCTCTGTATAAGACTTAAATTTGTGTAAACCATAGCTTCGCCACAGGACCAGGCTTCGCTGTCCGATCTTGTACGTTTTCAGGCTCAGAAAATGACGCAGCTGCTTGCTGCCATAAATGGACCGGTCACACCACAAACTGCAGCTACTTCGGTGCCTCCGACGTCACCACCGAGCGAGGTGGCGCAGTGGTTAGCACACTGGACTCACATTCGGGTGAACGACGGTTCAATCACGCGTCCGGCCATCCTGATTTAGGTTTTCCGTGATTTCCCTAAATCGCTCCAGGCAAATGCCGGGATGGTTCCTTCGAAAGGGCACGGCCGACTTCCTTCTCCGTCCTTCCCTAATACGATGAGACCGATGACCTCGCTGTTTGGTCCCTTCCCCCAAACAACCCCACCCAATCCGACGCCACCGCCTGTACCGACGCCGTCGTCGACGGCGCCGCTATTTCGTGCATACAATCCTGACGTTGAACGCTGGCCAGAATACATCGCCCAGCTCGAAGCACACATCGCAGTATACAACATACCAGGTACGGAGCGGCTTGCTTTTTTCATTGCCAACGCGGGTGTTGTGTTGTACCGTGTGCTCGTGAAATTGTTCCCCAACACCCGGCCACAAACTAAAACTTACGACGAAGTGATTGAATCTTTGAACTCCCAATTCCGTGATAGTGTAAATGTGGTAGCTGCACACTACAAATTCTTTAGTCTCCGGCGTGGCCCTACTCAGTCCAATAAATCTTCGTTAGCGGACCTTCAGGGAATAACATCTGATTGTGACTTTAATTGCTCGTGTGGACGCTCATATGCGGATATAATGATTAGAGACGCTATTGTGCAATATGTGGCTGATCACCGCATCCGCCAACAAATCCTCAGATTTAAAAACCCGTCTTTGCAGGAAGTAGTGGACTTCCCAGACAGAAAAAAATACACTCCTGGAAATTGAAATAAGAACACCGTGAATTCATTGTCCCAGGAAGGGGAAACTTTATTGACACATTCCTGGGGTCAGATACATCACATGATCACACTGACAGAACCACAGGCACATAGACACAGGCAACAGAGCATGCACAATGTCGGCACTAGTACAGTGTATATCCACCTTTCGCAGCAATGCAGGCTGCTATTCTCCCATGGAGTCGATCGTAGAGATGCTGGATGTAGTCCTGTGGAACGGCTTGCCATGCCATTTCCACCTGGCGCCTCAGTTGGACCAGCGTTCGTGCTGGACGTGCAGACCGCGTGAGACGACGCTTCATCCAGTCCCAAACATGCTCAATGGGGGACAGATCCGGAGATCTTGCTGGCCAGGGTAGTTGACTTACACCTTCTAGAGCACGTTGGGTGGCACGGGATACATGCGGACGTGCATTGTCCTGTTGGAACAGCAAGTTCCCTTGCCGGTCTAGGAATGGTAGAACGATGGGTTCGATGACGGTTTGGATGTACCGTGCACTATTCAGTGTCCCCTCGACGATCACCAGTGGTGTACGGCCAGTGTAGGAGATCGCTCCCCACACCATGATGCCGGGTGTTGGCCCTGTGTGCCTCGGTCGTATGCAGTCCTGATTGTGGCGCTCACCTGCACGGCGCCAAACACGCATACGACCATCATTGGCACCAAGGCAGAAGCGACTCTCATCGCTGAAGACGACACGTCTCCATTCGTCCCTCCATTCACGCCTGTCGCGACACCACTGGAGGCGGGCTGCACGATGTTGGTGCGTGAGCGGAAGACGGCCTAACGGTGTGCGGGACCGTAGCCCAGCTTCATGGAGACGGTTGCGAATGGTCCTCGCCGATACCCCAGGAGCAACAGTGTCCCTAATTTGCTGCGAAGTGGCGGTGCGGTCATCTACGGCACTGCGTAGGATCCTACGGTCTTGGCGTGCATCCGTGCGTCGCTGCGGTCCGGTCCCAGGTCGACGGGCACGTGCACCTTCCGCCGACCACTGGCGACAACATCGATGTACTGTGGAGACCTCACGCCCCACGTGTTGAGCAATTCGGCGGTACGTCCACCCGGCCTCCCGCATGCCCACTATACGCCCTCGCTCAAAGTCCGTCAACTGCACATACGGTTCACGTCCACGCTGTCGCGGCATGCTACCAGTGTTAAAGACTGCGATGGAGCTCCGTATGCCACGGCAAACTGGCTGACACTGACGGCGGCGGTGCACAAATGCTGCGCAGCTAGCGCCATTCGACGGCCAACACCGCGGTTCCTGGTGTGTCCGCTGTGCCGTGCGTGTGATCATTGCTTGTACAGCCCTCTCGCAGTGTCCGGAGCAAGTATGGTGGGTCTGACACACCGGTGTCAATGTGTTCTTTTTTCCATTTCCAGGAGTGTACATTAGACATGGCTACTTCCGCGTTCGACGTGACCCCGGGTGTGTGTACTGTTAGCGCGGCACAACACGTGCCCTGCCGCCCGGTCCCAGCACGGCCAGCCACGCCGCACCGCTCGCGGCAAGTAAACACCTTTCAAATCAGGCACCCAGTAAGAAACTGAAATCTCGTCCGAACTGCTTTCGTGCCCACCCACGGGACAATTGCCCATTCCGTCAAGCAAAGTGTTACTTTTGTAATAATAAAGGACATGTGCAAGCTGTGTGCAGTAAGAGAAACAATAATTCCGAACTTGTCTCCCGTTCGCTTGACTCGCGTAGGCGTCACCGCAACGGCAACCGCATGGACGCATTTGAACTTTTCGGCCTCGCAGTTCAGGACAATGTACTTTCCATCAACGCTAGTGACCGTGGAGACAGTGTTGCCGCACTAGGCGATGATTTTGCTGAACTCTTTTCTGATGGCCTCGGTTGCGCCACAGACTTTGCAGCGCATATTGTAGTTAAAGACAATGCCGTGCCTATTTTCCAGCGCGCACCCCCAGTACTGCACACATTGCACGACGGCGTAGCTTGTGAACTTACGCATTTGCAAGACAGTGGTGTCATTGAACCTGTTTCTGCTTCGCCATGGGCTTCACCTATAGTGTGTGTGAAGAAACCAAACGGTCCTGTCCGTATTTGTACTGACTTTAAGTCTACAGTAAATCCCCAGACAGCGGTAGCTACATTTCCCTTACCGTGTCCTGAAGACATTTTTGATAAGCTCGGTGAAGGAAATTTCTTTTCCACGATTGACTTGCGGGACGCGTACTTTCAGATTCCGCTCGATGCACAGTCGCAGTGCTATTTTGTGATAAACACTCACTTTGGATTGTTCGCGTTTTGCCGCCTTCCGTTCGGTTGTGCTTTGGCTCCTGCTATTTTTGAGTCTTATTTGCAGCAGTTGTGCAATGGTTGCCCCAATTATCTGGACAATATACACTCCTGGAAATGGAAAAAAGAACACATTGACACCGGTGTGTCAGACCCACCATACTTGCTCCGGACACTGCGAGAGGGCTGTACAAGCAATGATCACACGCACGGCACAGCGGACACACCAGGAACCGCGGTGTTGGCCGTCGAATGGCGCTAGCTGCGCAGCATTTGTGCACCGCCGCCGTCAGTGTCAGCCAGTTTGCCGCGGCATACGGAGCTCCATCGCAGTCTTTAACACTGGTAGCGTGCCGCGACAGCGTGGACGTGAACCGTATGTGCAGTTGACGGACTTTGAGCGAGGGCGTATAGTGGGCATGCGGGAGGCCGGGTGGACGTACCGCCGAATTGCTCAACACGTGGGGCGTGAGGTCTCCACAGTACATCGATGTTGTCGCCAGTGATCGGCGGAAGGTGCACGTGCCCGTCGACCTGGGACCGGACCGCAGCGACGCACGGATGCACGCCAAGACCGTAGGATCCTACGCAGTGCCGTAGGGGACCGCACCGCCACTTCCCGGCAAATTAGGGACACTGTTGCTTCTGGGGTATCGGCGAGGATCATTCGCAACCGTCTCCATGAAGCTGGGCTACGGTCCCGCACACCGTTAGGCCGTCTTCCGCTCACGCCCCAACATCGTGCAGCCCGCCTCCAGTGGTGTCGCGACAGGCGTGAATAGAGGGACGAATGGAGACGTGTCGTCTTCAGCGATGAGAGTCGCTTCTGCCTTGTTGCCAATGATGGTCGTATGCGTGTTTGGCGCCGTGCAGGTGAGCGCCACAATCAGGACTGCATACGACCGAGGCACACAGGGCCAACACCCGGCATCATGGTGTGGGGAGCGATCTCCTACACTGGCCGTACACCACTGGTGATCGTCGAGGGGACACTGAATAGTGCACGGTACATCCAAACCGTCATCGAAACCATCGTTCTACCATTCCTAGACCGGCAAGGGAACTTGCTGTTCCAACAGGACAATGCACGTCCGCATGTATCCCGTGCCACCCAACGTGCTCTAGAAGGTGTAAGTCAACTACCCTGGCCAGCAAGATCTCCGGATCTGTCCCCCATTGAGCATGTTTGGGACTGGATGAAGCGTCGTCTCACGCGGTCTGCACGTCCAGCACGAACGCTGGTCCAACTGAGGCGCCAGGTGGAAATGGCATGGCAAGCCGTTCCACAGGACTACATCCAGCATCTCTACTATCGTCTCCATGGGAGAATAGTAGCCTGCATTGCTGCGAAAGGTGGATATACACTGTACTAGTGCCGACATTGTGCATGCTCTGTTGCCTGTGTCTATGTGCCGGTGGTTCTGTCAGTGTGATCATGTGATGTATCTGACCCGAGGAATGTGTCAATAAAGTTTCCCCTTCCTGGGACAATGAATTCTCGGTGTTCTTATTTCAATTTCCAGGAGTGTAGTTGTATCAGGTCGCACCCCTGACGAACATTTGCAGAATATGCGTGCCTTATTTGCTGTACTTTTGCAGGCAGGACTAAAGTGAAACAGAAGTGCAAATTTTTTCAAACTGAGATTCAGTGCCGGCCGGGGTGGCCGAGCGGTTCTAGGCGTTACAGTCTGGAACCACGCGCGACTGCTACGGTCGCAGGTTCGAATCCTGCCTCGGGAATGGGTGTGTGTGATGTCCTTAGGTTAGTTAGGTTTAAGTAGTTCTAAGTTCTAGGGGACTGATGACCTCAGAAGTTAAGTCCCATAGTGCTCAGAGCCGTTTGAACCATTTGAGATTCAGTATTTAGGACATATGATTAACGGACAGGGTATCCACCCCTCGCCGTCACATCAGTGCGATTAGAGACTGGCCAGCACCCAGGAACTTGAAAGACCTTCAGTCTGTGTTCGGCAAAATTACATATTATATTCGGTTTATACCAAACGCAGCGCAGATAGCAGCGCCTTTGCATCGCCTTCGGCGTAAGAAAGTTCCTTTTGTTTGGTCTTCGGAATGTGATGTTGCTTTCCACAAACTCGAATCTGCGTTGTTGAGTGATCACTGTGTGATTCCTTTCGACGCCTCCAAATCAGTTGTTTTGGCTGTCGATGCATCTTATCACGACATTGGCGTGGTTCTCTCGCACCGCATTAATTCTGTCGATCTCCCTTTCGCTTTTGCATCTAAGTTGCTCAATTCTGCCCAGCAAAACTATTCTCAAATGGAGAAAGAAGCTTTAGCCATAGTCTATGGAGTGAGTAAGTTTCATGATTTTTTGTACGGTTGTAAGTTCTATTTGGTCACCGACCATAAGCCTTTGACATCGTCGTTCCACCCGTCAAAGCCAGTTACAGCCCGTACAGCACAAAAGTTTCAACGTTGGTCTTTGTGTTTGTCTAACTACAATTACGAAGTTTTATTTCGGCCTATGGCCCAGCACGGCAATGCTGATGCTTTCTCATCTACCTATCGGTCCTGACGAAGTGTTTGATTCTTCCGAACTGTCCTGCATGTTTATCGATTCTCAAGATTAGGACTTAGCTGATGGTTTTCCAGTAGATTTTCGTCGCATTGCTTCCGCTACAGCCGCCGATGCTTCTTTGCAGATTCATTTGCGGTGTATTCATACTCAGTGGCCTCCATCTGCTACACAAATTCGTGATCCACTTGTTCGACGTTACTCTGCGCAACGTCACAACTTGCCTGTACACCACGGTGTTATCTTTTTATGAACTGACAATGATCAGTCTCATATGGTTGTACCTCGTTCGCTGCAGTCGGAAATTCTCCAATTGCTGCACACTGGTCATAGGGGTATAGTGCGGACGAAGCAATTAGCGCGTCGTCACTGCACTTGGGTCGGTATTGATAAACAAATTGAGAATTTGCTTGCTACTTGTCGCTCTTGCACGGAGCATCAATCTGCTCCCCGCCAGCGCTTCTTTGCATGGCTGACTCCTACTGCACCTTGGCAGCGCGTTCATAATGATTTTGCGGGTCCGTTCTGGGACACCCGCCGGTTGATAGTTATTGATGCGTACAGTAACTTTCCTATTGCTGTACCTATGTCTTCTACTACATCTGCCAGTACTATTCGGGCTTTGACATCTATTCTTTGCAATGAGAGCCTTCCTGAAGTTATTGTCTCCGACAATGGCCCACAGTTTGTGTCCTCAGAGTTTGAAGCGTTTTGTGCTGCTACTGGCATTCGCCATCTGACCTCAGCGCCGTTCCACCCCAGTCGAATGGCGAGGCTGAACGTTTTGTGCGTACATTTAAGTCGCAGATGAGCAAGTTGCGCGCCACGCACTCTCGCGATCGTGCACTCTGGACTTTCCCCGCTTCCTATCGCTCTCAGCTGCGCGGCACCCGGTCCTCAGCAGAATTGCTACATGGCCGCACCCATCGGTCGCTCCTGCAGCTATTGCGCCCGCCGCCGCGCGCTCCCACTGCTTCACTTCGCCTCGTTCTAGCGATTTGGTGTTCTATCGCGTTTTCTCTGGCAGGCAGCGCTGGGAGCAGGGGCGCATTCTTCGCCGGCTTGGCCGCGCCTTATTTCTCATTTCTGGTCCCTCTGCCACTGTCAAGCGACACCGGAATCAGATTCGTTTGTGCCATCCTCAGTTTTCTGCCGATAGTTGTTTTCCGGCTTCGCGGCTTCCGCCGCCTCAGCCCACGCCTCCGCCGACTGCGCCTCCGCGGGCGCGCCTGCTGTCGTCGCTGCTGCCGGTCCGGCCACCTGCACTGGACGGGCGCCTCTCGCCACCGGCACAGCCCCACCTCCAGCCGCCGCCGCCGCGTTCCTCCGCGGTGCCGGAACAGATGGACGCTGAGGCTGCCGTCACGCTCCCGCCGCCGTCGTCCATTGAGGTCGTAGCTCCGCCTCCACCTCCTCATCCGAGCATACCCAGTAGTCGTGTGTGGCCTGGGCAGGTTTCCCACGAGGCGTTTTCCTCGCTCCCTTGCGAGCAATTTGGGGTCGCAGGTGGACAGCGCGGCCTGGCAGTTTTCATGTCCGCCCCCTCAGCTGTGCTGCCCCTGGGTCCCTCCACTCGCTGTCGGAAGCCATACTCAACGACTGTGCGTCGTTTCAGGGGGGAGGGATGTGGTATCGATAGGTAAGATGCCACGGCATAGTTTGGCACTACGACACCGACACTGACGACAGTGCCCTCTAGCAGGCGCTGTCCAGGGCTACGAGCTCCACTCCAGATTCAGCCCATTTGATCAAGAGCAGACGGCCAGGACACTTTGCTTCAGCTTTGCACCTCAGGGCAAAGTTATGTATTACTCTGGCTGCTAAGGGTGATTGTAATTCACACTGCATTATCGAGAGATTTCCCCTTTTTCTGGTCCTACCCACATGCCCCTTCCAGGTGGGATACAATAGTAAACACGTGCATGGCTGGAGGCATCTCACATGTCCTGCTCGTTAGGAACAATGCACCCTGTGCTATTCTGGGAAGCATTGGAACAGATTTCTATAGCGTGACCTATGATGTCAGTACCCACAGGAAGAGATGTATCGCACCGGCAATGGTAAACACGTGTGCGTGGCCCAGAAGGAGTCTTGCCTCTTATTTATGTAGACATGTGATGCCAGAACTCAAAGAAGTGCACATGTTGGAGTCTCTGATTCGTTGTGGTTGACGATATTTCGAAAGAATTTTTTATGTGCACTGAGTGTCTGTGCACTACTTTATTTTTGGCTGTTTAAGCGTTGTAAGCATGTTGGCAGAGTATTATATATGCATTATTTACGAGTAGTTTGCAGGTCTGTGTGCTGTGTAGTGCATTATTTCGGTAATTTACGAGTTTTTTGTGTGTCTGTACATCATTGTACTGCATTATGTAGATAATTCATGAGTAAACTGTGTATTGTGACCCCAAGCACACCAGAGCGAGTGGTTTGTATATCAGTGTATTAAATAAACTATGTAAAATCTATTACTAAATTAATTGTTCCCAAATAAAGTACAGTCCATACTCTCTCTAGCAGCCCAGAACACGCTGAGTCCTTTTCCCTCCATTTTTCCCTCCTACTGCAATCTTGGATTATGTTACAGAAGGGACGACAGCACTCCCTGGTGGTGGTACTGTGTACTAGGTGATTTGGACTCTGGACATCAAGGTGAACACACTGCATTGAGCTACTGCCTCAAATTGCTTGAGTAAACATTGCATGCAAAATTAAGATTCAAAATGGTTCAAATGGCTCTGAGCACTATGGGACTCAACTGCTGTGGTCATAAGTCCCCTAGAACTTAGAACTACTTAAACCTAACTAACCTAAGGACATCACACACATCCATGCCCGATGCAGGATTCGAACCTGCGACCGTAGTGGTCGTGCGGTTCCAGACTGTAGCGCCTTTAACCGCTCGGCCACTCCGGCCGGCTGCAAAATTAAGACTTGGGTCCATCCTATCCAGCAGCCCAGCACAGGCTGAGTCATTTCCACACCAATTCCTAGGAGGAGGAGGCGGACACATGACTTAGGTTAGTGGAGGTACCCCATGTGACCTACTTTTCCGACAGTTTCTTAGGTTGGTGGAGGTAGCTGTGGTGTGTTGCATTGTCCTGCTGGAATTTTAACTTCCTGCCTTTTCTGGGAGTGGGGAGGGGGAGGGGGGAATGGGGAGGGAAGTGGGCTAGGTTAGTGGTGGTAGCCCAATTGACCTATCTTCCTAACAAAATTTGAACTTCCTGAGATGATGTCATTGTGGTGTTGCCATATCTATCACCACCATCTTGGATCCGCCATCTTGAATAAATTTGGCAACTATGGAGAGCGGTCCCAAACGAATTTTGTCCTACTACTCCTTCATAGTTGCTTTTGCAGGCAATTTACGATGGGCATTCAGTAAGTAACAGAACACATTTTTTTCTAGGGCAGTACCCATTGAAAAAGTGTGGAATCTATTGAGGAACATAGTGGAATCTATCCGCTTCAGCTCCTATAGTTTCGTGAAGTACTGATAGGTGGTGGCTCTATATGCTGCCTTCAAATTGGTGTCTTTAATGGAGGGCATTCCAAGCAGAGAGCTGTCATTGAGTTCCTTTTGCCTGAAAACCATAGAATCACAGATATTCATAGGCGCTTGCTGAATGTTTACAAATACCTGGCAGTGAACAAAATCATGGTTGTTGGGCGATACGTTTGTCATCATCACAACAAGTTTGCGCAAACTTGTCCGATCTCTCGTGTTCCAGCCAGCCACCAAACTCTGTGACTCGTGCAATGTTGGAATGTGAGGACACTCTTAATCGAGATGATCGTCAGATCACAATCAAATACCTCAGTGCTCAATTGTATGTCGCTGTTGGTAGCGCTAACACACTCGTTCACCAGTTCGGGGACTCAAAGGCAGTGCTCGCTTGGTTCCTCACCTTCCGACTTGCATCTCTTTGGCCCAATGAAGGATGCACTCCACAGAAAGCAGTACATGGATGATGGGAAGGTTAGTGGTGCAGGAAGGCGTTGGATTCGACGGCGACTAGTAGAGTGGAAGCATGTGGGCATCACGCCCTCCCAGTAAAGTAGTGTAGCCCACCAGGCTAGATGCATGGTCTGATGCGCTGCTTCCCAAGTGGTATGGCCTGCCAAACCCCAGCACGAGTCCGCCCAGGGGATTAGTGGCGAGCTCGAGTGTGCCGGCAAAGCCAGTGGATTGTTTTTAAATCGGTTTTCCATCTGCCTCAGCGAATGCAGGCTGGTTCCCCTTATTCCGCCACATTTACACTATGTCGGAGACTGCTGCGCAAACTCTGTGCATACACCATAGTGACTCTACCATAGTTACTCTACGACACAAACATTTGGGGTTACACTCGTCTGAAATGAGACGTTACTGTGGGAGGGGGGGTGGGTCCATTGGGGGCTCAACCGCAGAATAACCTAATAACCCTGGGTTCGGTGTGGGGCAGCGGTGAGGTGGGTGGACTGCTTTGGTCTGTTGTGGAGTTGTGAACCACTGACGGCTATGGTGGGATGAAGCCTCTCCATCGTTTCTAGGTCCCTGGTTCAATAGACAATACACAGTACACAAGGTAGCTTAAGGCCGTCGCATTGCACGGAGATTATGTTGAAAAATTGAGTTTGTAGCGAAAAAGAGTGGGATATTGGAATCCTGAATAAAGTCAACCTGCTTTCAGAACAAGAAATGTGTTGCATTACTTATTGAACGCCCCTCGTAGTTTAATTAACTAAAGGAAAAAGCGCTCTTAAAACTGAGAACATCTGAAAATCAGGTATGCAATTCGTCGCTAATTGGGCAGATAAGAGCAAACTCTGATTCAATGAATAGAAATCTAAAGCGGTAACCATTATAAGAAAAAGGGATGTGTCTCACAATTAACATTTAGCTTAAGAACAAATAATTAGACCTTCTAGAATATATAAAATAGCTGGGCATCGTAATCGACAGTAAGTTTACTTTCAACGACCTCGTACAACGCACTACAGACAGATGTACAGCTTTAATTTATGCTCTCTCAAGAACAGCTGGACTTAACTGTATTCTTGGATTCGAGGCACTATGAACTTTTATCGAAGCAGTATTATCCATATTGTCGTATGCCTCGCCGGTGTGAGAGAAGCTCCAGATCTAGCAGGACACAGCGATTTGTTGGACTATCGCCTTTCCCTAACAGGTCTCGCAATCTGTTCCAGGCGACTCAGCTTCTTGTCTTCAAATTCCGCTGGCAGGCCCTCAATACTGCTGAGGTGGCACGATGCAATCTTCCAGCGTGGTGTATTGGAGCGCTGGGTTACGTCATTACGCTTGTGCATGCGCCCGTGCGTTGACTGGAAGCGACACTTTATCAAAATAAGACCGGGGCGGACGTTTTCAAATAAAGGTCTCTCCCGCCATGCAGTATCTGCCATTACTTGAGCAGTTAGTTCATGAGCCCACTCGAATAGTAAACGGTTCTGAAAACGCACTTGACCTCTTAGCAACAAATAATCCTGAGATAAGAACGAGAATCAAAACGGATACACAGACTGGTGAACACAGGGTTGTTAGTGAGACTGAATACTGTAACTCCCAAATCTTCCAAAAATAAACGAAAAAATACATCTATCCAAAAAAAGGAGATAAAAATTCACTTGACGACTTCCTGAGACACCCCTACATTCCTTCCAAATTAACAACGTAAGCGTAGAACAGATGTGGCTTGAATTCAAAGAAATAGTATCGACAGCAAATGAGAAATTTATATCAAATAAATTAACAAGCTACTGAGCTGATCCCCCGTGGTACAAAAACTAGGTCAGAACACTACAGAAACAACGAAAAGAGCATACCAAATTTAAAAGAGCCAAGATTGATTATCTTTTACAGAAGATCGAAATTTAGCGCGGACTTCAATGCGAGATGCCTATAGTACTTTCCAAAACGAAAGTTTGTCTCGAAACTTGACAGAAAATCCAATGAGATTCTGGTCGTACGTAAAGTATGCTAGCAGCAAGGTACAATCAATGCATTCGCTGCGCGACAGTAATGGAAATACTATACATGACAGTGCTGCTGAAGCAGATTTACTAAACAAAGCCTTTTGAAAGCCTTTCACTAAAGAAGACGAAGTAAATATTCGAATAAAGAACAGCTGCCAACTTAGAAGCATATATCCACGGAGTATATTCCGTTCAGAGCACGCTGATGCAATAGCTCCATACTTAACGATCATATACCGCCGCTCGCTCGACGAACGATCTGTACCCCAAGACTGGAAAGTTGCACAGCTCACACCAATATTCAAGGAAGGGAATAGGTGTAATCCACTAAATTACAGTCCCAAATCATTAACGTCGATATGCACCAAGATTTTGGAACATATATTGTGTTCGAACATTATGAATTACCTCGAAGAGTACGGTCTGCTGAGACACGTTCAACACGGATTTAGGAGACATCGTTCTTGTGAAACACAGCTAGCTCTTTACTCACACGAAGTGTTGAGTGCTATTGACAAGGGATTGCAAATTGATTCCGTATTTCTAGATTTCCAGAAGGCTTTTGACACCGTACCTCACAAGCAGTTCGTGATCAGTGTGCTTATGGAACTGTTGTGTGACTAGACTCGTGTTTTCATGTCAGAGGGGTCACACTTCGTAGTAACTGACGGAAACTCATCGAGGAAAACAGGTGTGATTCCGGCGTTACCCAAGGTAGTGCTACAGGCACTTTCCTATTCTTTATCTATATAAACGATTTAGGAGACAATCTGAGCTGCCATGTTAGGTTGTTTGCAGATGATGCTGTCGTTTATCGTCTAGTAAAGTCGTCATAAGATCAAAATAAATTGGAAAAAGATTTAGAAAAGGTGTCTGGATGGTGCGGAAACTGGCAATTCAACCGAAATGATGAAAAGTGTGAGGTCATCCACAAGAGTGCTAAAAGGAATCCATTAAACTTCGGTTACAAGATAAATCAACCAAATTTGAGGCTCTAAATTCAACTAAATACCTAGGGATTACAATTACGAACAACTTAAATTGGAAAGAACACATACAAAATGTTGTCGGAAAGGCGAACCAAAGACTGCGCATTATCGGCAGAACATATACGAGATGTAACAGATCTACTAAAGATACTGCCTACACTACTCTTGTCTGTCACCTTTTAGAGTACTGCTGCACGGTGAGAGATCTTTGCCAGATAGCCGGCCGAAGTGGCCGTGCGGTTCTAGGCGCTGCAGTCTGGAACCGCGAGACCACTACGGTCGCAGGTTCGAATCCTGCCTCGGGCATGGATGTGTGTGATGTCCTTAGGTTAGTTAGGTTTAATTAGTTCTAAGTTCTAGGGGACTAATGACCTCCGAAGTTGAGTCCCATAGCGCTCAGAGCCATTTGAACCATTTTTTTTTATCTTTGCCAGATAGGGTTGACAGAGTATATCGAGAAAGTTCAAAGATGGACAGCACGATTTGCATCATCGAGAAATAGGGGAGAGAGTTTGACGGACATGATAAGGGGTTTGGGGCTGACATCACTAAAACAAAGGCTTCTCTCGTCGCGGCGAAATCTTCTCACGAAATTTCAATCTCGAACTTTATCCTCTGAATTCGAAAATATTTTATTAACACCGACCTACATAGTGAGAAGCGATCATCATCATAAAATAAGGGAAATCAGAGCTCGCGCGTAATGATATAGGTGGTCATTTTTTCCAAACGCTGTTAGAGGGTGAAATAACAAAGAATTATTCTGAATGTGGTTCGATCAAACCTCCGCCAGGCACTTCTATGTGATGTGCACATTGTCCATGTAGATGTAGATATTGATGTTGATGCAGATGCAGACCACTGCCTATTCCGAGAAATATTCCACGTGATCCACTGACCCGATATGTGTCATCCAGTCTTAACTACAACTAGTCGTCGCCTCCGCTAGTTCCTGGTACACGAATCTGAAATGGTGCTTCCAGCTGGCTGGTGTCGCTCGGCTCGCAATACGCACGCAGCTGCCTCCCACACCCTTCGTCCACAAATTAGTGCCAACATTGGCGAATATTTACGGGAAGGCGGCCACACATTGGAGCCAACAATCAGCTGAATTCGGACAGAGACAATATAAGCATTTCTGCAGAACAGATCGCGGGCGGTGAGTTTGCGGTTTTGAACGTGAATAATTATATTTTGTCACTGCAAAATAAAAACCTAAAACATGTAAAAGAAGACGACGGACAATGTCTGTAACTCATATTTACAAATCCTCCTGTCTCAGACGGTCTGTTGCGTGACATTCCGGATAACAACAACAGGTCTAAAAAAATCAGTTCAGGATCAGCCACCGCATGGTTTAATCCTCCCTTTACTACATACACTGAAGTGACAAAAGAAATGGGGTACCTCTTAAAATCGTACCGGACCTCCTCTGCCCTGGCGTACAGCAGCAACTCCATGTCGCATGGACTAAACAAGTCGTTGGAAGCCCCCTGCAGAAATATTGAGCCTTTCTGTCTCTATAGCAGTCCATAACTGCAAAAGTGTTGACAGCACAGGATTTTGTGCAAGAACTGACTTCTAGATTACGTCCCATAAATGGTCGATGGGATTCACTTTGGGCGATCTTGGTGGCCAAATCATTTATCCATAAAAATTCCATCATTGTTTGGGAACATGAAGTCCATTAATGGCTGCAAAGGGTCTCCAAGTAGCCGAACGTAAACATTTCCAGTCAATGATCAGTTCACTTGGACAAACGGACCCTGTCCGTTGTATGTAGACACAGCCCACACCATTATGGAGCCGCCACCAGCTTGCACAGTGCCTAGTTGATAACTTGGCTCCATGGCTTCGTGAGGTCTGCGCCACTCTCCAACCCTACCACCAACTCTTACCAGCTGAAATCGATGTTCATCTATCCAGAGCAGGATTTTCCAGTCGTTTAGGGTCCAACTAATATGGTCACAAGCCCAGGAGAGGCGCTGCACGCGATATATCCAGATTTCGCCTCACTGTCTTAACGGATACGTTCGTCATATCACATTGATTTCTGTGGTTATTCACGGAGTGTTACTTGTCTATTAGCACTGACAACTTTATGTAAACGCCGCTGCTCTCGGTCGTTAAGTGAAGGCCATCGGCCACTGCCTTGTCCGTGCTGAGAGGTAATACCTAAAATTTGTTATTCTCGACACTTTTGACCTCATAATATTGAATTCCCTAACGATTTCCGAAATGGAATGTCCCATGCTTCTAGCTCTCAACTACCATTCTGCATTCAAAGTCTGGTAGTTCCCGACTTGAAGCCGTAATCACGTCGCAAAACTTTTCTGTATGAATCGACTGAATACAAATGACAGCTCCGCCTATGCGCTGCCCTTTTATACCCTGTGTACGCGATTTTACTGTCACCTGTATATGTGCATATCGCTAACCCATGACTTTTGTCACCTCATTGTATAACATACGTGTGTGTGTGGATTCCACGGGCGCCAAAGGGCGAGGTTATCACCGCCTTTACACTTACCAAAGCAAACGAATGTCGAGATAAACTAAAACTGTTGCACACTCATGTATTCGAAATGACCACAAAGTCACTCTGTCTCACATGCACTAAAACCAATTGGTGGTGGTAGGGGAGGGGGGGGGGGAAATAGCTATACATTAAATTAAAACACAGAAAAAAAACTCACAAGGCAATATGACAGGCTGACCACTTACAAAAAACTTGGGTGAACCAGCCGCCCTATTGACACATTACAAACATCTCCCTAACATCTTCTTAACAACGTTGCACAATTCACAAAACCTTAAAACTTGAGCCACATTCGGGTAAAGATTGCTTAAAATAAAGGGCCGATCTGTCAGCAAATCCCCCACAATCCGCTGGTTGGAAAATATTGTCGGCCGCTGTGGCCAAGCGGTTCTAGGCGCTGAGGTCCGGAACCGCGCTGCTGCTACGGTCACAGGTTAGAATCCTGCCTCGGGCATGGATGTGTGTGATGTCCCTAGGTTAGTTAGGTTTAAGTAGTTCTAAGTCTAGGGGACTGATGGCCTCAGATGTTAAGTCCCATATTGCTAACCGCCATTTGAACCATTTGGAAAATATGTAGCAAAATACTGCACGGAGCTCGTTGTTGTTCCCTTCCAGCCATTAGTCTTCCCACTGACGCAGGACTTTGTATCCTAACAGCGAGGTGATAGCATGCTGTGAGATGGCACACTGAAATATCTGAGGATCACGACACGCCTCTTTGGCTGCTGGATCTGCCCTTTTCCCATGTTCTCGGGTACCCAGCAGAAAGACACCTCCTCCCCCAGTGGTTGTAGTTGAAGGAAGGCACCCTGAACGTCCAGGAAGACTTTATCTACTAGGTACAAACGTTGGAGAGAGTAAAGGGTGCTCAGAAAATCTGAACAGACAAGAAATTTAGCACTGTAAGAACGCCTCACCTGCTCCAGTGCCCGCAAGATCGCATATAATTCTGCGTCAAAGATAGTAAATTCCTGACGCAGTCTGATCTTGAGGACACAATGTGGGAAAACGACAGAGCAATCAACGCGAAGTCTCACTGCTTAGACCCATCCACAAAGACAGCTGTGGTGCTCATTTAAAATGTCTGAAAATATCAAATTAAAAACAGAAGCAGGAGTGCCATCTCTCCAATACTGCACTAAATCTAAAATGGCGCTGGACCTCTGCAGTAACCAGGGCGGTTACTGGGACTGGGTTTGGGGTTGCACTTGCTCAGCACCGAGTGACTCCAGCACACACTGCAAGCGGATCCCAAACGGCATTGTGGGTCATGGACGATTGGAGAAGAGGCGTTCCAAAGGCAGATGAGCAACAGTATGGTGTGAGGGTGAGGGCAGGCTTCGAATATCTTACATGCCTGATGCACCATGAGGAGCTTTCGCCAGATGGTAAGTGGCAGTTCCCCAGCCTCAGCACAGAGGCTGGGTATGGGACTGGTCCTTTAAGCACCTGTGGCCAGCCGAATCTCTTCATGGTGGACAGCGTCAATGATCTTCAAATAAGAAGGCCTCGCTGATCCATACACTGTGCACCCATAGTTCAGCCGCGAACGCGCGAACGCGCGAATGCCCTTTAAAACTGGCGGAGTTGCACTATGACAGCTCCCCAAGACTAGTGGCTGAGGCACTTTAAGAGATTCAGTGCTTTCGGGATTCTGGCTTTTAGGTCTCTCATGTGTGGCAACCGTGACAATTTCGAGTCAAAAATGAGGCCCAGAAACCGCACTGAATCTCTAAAATGTAGGATGGTGTCCCCCAATATGAAACGTCCCCTTAGAACAATTTTTACATGACTGTCCTTAAACTGACACACAATATTTTTAGGCGCAACGCAATCTGACTTCCAAAAATCCCTACAAAAGAATGGCCCTGACTGACATTAACCTATACCTTTCACAAATCACTTACCTCACAAAAATATTCGTTACTCAAGCTACAGCAATACAGCGAGCGCCACTACTGCCAGCTAAATAACAGATTCAAACTACGGAAGGCACTAACTACTAGTAGGCATAGTTAGCAAATGAAAGATTTTAATAGAGGACAAACAATGTATTTACCTTAATAGTCATCAAAAGTCATAATATATACAGCAGTTCATGACATCCATTTTTACAAATTTCAAAATTCCGCCATTTCTCTCCCCACATCCACCACTGCTGGCGGCTCACCTCACTCTGCGCAACGCTACGCGCTTTTAACATCCAGCTGCCCAACGCTACAATGGCAGACAACAATGCAAACTAGCCACAGACTGCACACAGCACAGCCAGTGACTTTCAAACAGAGCGCTACGTAACGTTGCCAATAAGAAAACATAAACAGCCTACTTACAAATATGTAAGGTAGGAAAATTTAATATACGACGAGGAAGATCAAATTACACACAGACACTTATCTGCAGACAACTGAAAACACGTCTTTGCAGCCCACTCCTCTAACCTCGGTACTGTAAGTTCCAACTGACGGCTAGCTGTTGCAAAACTGTAGGAGGAAGAGAAAACAGCAAAATCATCCAAAAATAAGGAGCACTGTACGAGACTCCTTACCATAGATGTGATACTGTTTATGGCTGTGGCAAATACGGTAACACTTAAAAAACTGCCCTGACGGACACCATTCTCCTGCTCAAAACGATCTGAAAGCGAGTCACGAACTCAGGTCCAAAAAAAACCGTTGAGACAAGAAAGATCGTATGAAGATGGGGAGGTGGCCAGGGAAGCGCCACTGATGCAGCTGTGCAAGGATACAGTGTCTCGAAGTAGTGTCACACGCCTTACTGATATCGAAGAATATACTGATACGGAAACGGTTATGTACGAAAGACTGCTGAATAGCTGTCTCTAGCACGGTCAGGTTGTCACTAGTGGACCGAAATCTCCAGAATCCACACTGAGAGCGGCTACGGAGTTGTCTGGTCTCTAACAACCAGACCAGATGATGGTTAACCATTCGTTCCAGGGTCTTTCCTATGCCACTCATTAAGGCGATAATACTTCTAAACTACTGGCAGATGTTCGGTCCTTTCCCGGTTTCAGGAGTGGTATCAGAACCGCCTCGCTCCACGAGCTGGGGAAGTTGCCTGTCTGCCGTATAAGATTAAAACATTTGAGGAGGATTTCCTTTGACGCCACTGGCAAATATCGAAGGATACGATACCGGAATTGGTCGTGACCAGGTGCAGTATCACAAATCGCAGACAGTGCCGACTCAAGCTCCCATATGGAGAAACGAGAGTTGTAAACCTCAGAACATTTGGATCTGGAGTCCAACTTGCCCCTCGCTACAGTTGCATGGTAGCGACAAAATGCCGGATCCTGGCTTGTATCGGCTATAGTTCTTGCAAAACATGCGGCCAGCATCTGAGCAATGTCTCTATCAGGAGACACCCCTTTTTCAGCACTGATGCTAGTGGTAAACGACTGTGTTTACCGGAAATCCTACGGATGGATTCCCATACTATTGCAGAAGAAGTAGAACGCTTGATGGAGTCCAGGAACGCTTGCCATGACCGGTTTTTGCTCCCCTTAATGAAGCGTCAAGCCTTACCTCTCGCGACCCGAAAACCGTCGAAGAGCCGCACGTCTGGCCCAGATGGCTGAACGGCACTCTTCTGTCCACCAACGTACAGGTCGCCTTCTAAGAGGACTGAAAGACTGTGGTATGGATAGGTCAGTGGCATGAGGGCTCACAGACAATATGCGATCCACCCATTCCTGGACGCTGACACAGTGTTCAAACACAGCGAACAGGCTGAACAGCGCCCAGTTAGCCTGACAACTATCCATGTTGGTAGCTTCTATTCCAGGAATTTACCATCCAGTAGGTTAATGCCAATTGGAAAGTTGTCACACGAATGAAGGTCGTGAGTGACCTCCCAATAAATAGGGTCGGTAATGCCTAGAGAGCAGAGAGATAGGTTGATGGCCAAGAATAACCCCGCATTGAAGTCTCTCAACCCCTCCTCTCCCTTGGCCCCTTCCCCAGTCAGGTCATCTTTCTCATACAGTTTATAGCTCCATGGGACAGTGGCATCAGGTGCCTTAAAATGTATTTCCTGCAAACACATGCACGGGGACATACCTGTGCCAGGATCTTCATTTCCTCCACATGTGTCCTGAACCCATTAACGTTCCACTGAAGAATGAGGGCCATCTATCACAGGGGTAGGACTCTCATGCTGACTTTCGGCCGTGGAGGGAGCCCACAACCTGTGTAGGTTCAATCTTGGGGCGAGAGGATTGCCTCAGTCCGAAGTTAAGTTCTACAGCCTCTAATGAAGAATCGAGAATGATGTGAGAGAGCTTTACGTCGACATCTTCGGGCTGATTACTGCCCGATTCCACCTGTGGTGGACGTTTTGCGTTTAATATTTTTCCCTGTGTAAAGTTTGCGGCTACAACTGTGGCTGTGGTTGTAGCAGCATTGGGCAGCGTACCAGACGGAACCTTAGGAGGGACAGGGAGGTCCACAGTGTCAGCAACCACGGGTTTTTCTGACGTTCTGTGGGCGGGAGGGGGGAGGGGGGAGGAATAGGTGTAGAAATGACTGCAGCAGCACAATTGCATACACAAATGCAGGTACTAGTGATGATACTAGCAGCCTCCGTTTGTGTGGCAGCTTCAGGTTTCCGCACCCGCTGTTTAACAACCAAAGTGAAGGCGGTAACAAAAATTGGTGGCAACACGGCTTTATACATTTTTTGGCCTCATTATATGGGATGCGCTTCGTAGTTCTAAGTTCTTGTATCTTCTTTTCTTCCATGTACACGGTACAATCCCGACTCTGGACAGGGTGAGCTCCAGAGCAATTCACATACCTCAATGGAGACGAACAAGGGACACCTTCATGTGCGGCCTTGCCGCATTTGCCACAAGTCGCTACTCCATGACATCCGACGGTAGTGTGCCTAAAGCGCTGGCATTTGAATCACCGCATTGAGTTAGGTACCTAAGGTCGCACACTTAGGCGAAGGAAACTTGCATTAATACGCGTCTGCTCAGGAAGTTTCGCGCTATTAAACGTCAGCATAAAGGAATCGGATTTTACAAGATCCCCGTCCACCCTCTTTATGATATAGTGCATGTGAACTATTGCTTCTGGTTCCCACAAATCTTTCAGCTCCTCCTTGGGAATGTCCACCAGATCCCTGCACGTCATAATACCTTTGCTGTAATTCAAGGTGGCATGCAGCTCAGTTTCGATGGAATATTCCCCAAGGATTTGCGCGTTCTGTAGATTCTTAACTTGGGAACTAGCGGTTTCTACCAGCAGTGTCCCGTACGCAATCGCTTAACACATTTTAAACTGTCAGCAATGCCTTCTAGCCCTCTTTGAATATAGAAAGGCGAAATTGCCTCGAAGTTGCCCACTTTCCTTTCGACGATTAAAAACACATTCTGAGTGCCAGCATGTGTTTTGTTACTAGACCCGAAACACTTAGATCGCACTCCTGAGCCAGGAGGACTGGATACACGAGTCCTCTTACTTGATTTGGTGTTGGTGCCTACCAGCGGCCCACTCTTCCTGTTGGGAGAAAGAAAAGAAAATTTTAGGGGATCAATTTTGGTCGCAGGAGCAGCTAGGGCCCACTCAGACAGAGCCACATTTGTATGAGTAAGCCTTATACAACTGAGATGCGGTAGGTTGCGCAGAGGTTGCTCGCTAACGATTGTTCCACCTCAACAGCCATACATCCCACCTTGAGACTGAGGTTTTCTTTTTTTTTTTTAAATATGTAGAGGTTTATTCTGTCCTCGCGATACGGGTGGTCAAGCCAAGATCCTCGATTCCTGAGACACACAACGTTCCAACGCCGCGCTGCACGGTGGTCGCTGAAGCATGCCCAGTGCCAGTGGTGACAAGGGACTGGCGGCGCTTATGTCTCCAACTCAGGAACCCCAGGGTCGCCAAGCCCATACTCAGCAAATGAATGCTGAGCCCCTGAAGGCTATGTAACATACACTCAATGCAGAAAAATTCCCATATCAGCTGGAGCTATGTGTAACCCACTACTTTCAGCGAACAGAGTTAAGGGAAAAGCGTTCTACAATGTTTATGTAAATAATATGTAGCAAACAGTTAAATTTGTATTTTAATTTGGAATAAATTGTATCTTACATGGATCAAATAATGGAAACTCTGACTCACTGATCAGGTGGATTACGAGCTAACCCACCCAGCAAGGGGAATATACAACGTAGTTGTTGGGTGGTGGTAAATTTATGAAATTAATAATTACGACACTACCTAGCTAAATGAGCTTTCTCGTGAACCAATTTGATTTTCCTTATTATACAGATCCAAATCTTGTAAGATGTATACCCATGTACAAAATAATACGAAGGTTGTGTTCCGTAGAATAATTTCCACTTTTTTACTTTGCATACAAAGAGCTTCTATTAAAATTTGAAGTTATAATTTAAAACATA
This sequence comes from Schistocerca cancellata, assembly GCF_023864275.1. Classification (NCBI taxonomy): domain Eukaryota; kingdom Metazoa; phylum Arthropoda; class Insecta; order Orthoptera; family Acrididae; genus Schistocerca; species Schistocerca cancellata. The sequence goes on from NC_064629.1 coordinate 67,884,555, forward strand.
TAATTATCTGCTCATAGGAACTTGTTTCTGTCTGTGACCCATATTTTCTAATGGAAAAAAAATATAGTTCATTCAAATTTCCAGAACTGAACAAAAACAGCTGTTTGAGTACTGCCTATTGCAACTTCTAAAAAACAATCAATTTGTTTATAATACTGACAGAAAAAAGGTGTAATTCACAATAAGTTCCATCCAGGAGTTACGTTTACAGCAACAAAAAGAAATTACAACTGCATTCTCCTGATGTTTCGTGAATCTTACCGTGTTATGCAAGCCTTTGTCAGGGTTCTCCATCGTCACAAAATTATCTGAATATCATACGGATTAAGGAATATGGCAAGAACTTGGAAGAAACAAGTAGACAAATATGTCAGGGTACACACAACGCAGCACAGGTACAGAATATATGTCCACAACATTACTCAATCTGTTATGAGATACACCGAAGATCCTAGGAAACTGGTACACATGCCTAATCTCTAGAGGGCCCCGTGAGGACACAGTAGTGCCGCAACACGTCGTGGCATTGACTCGACTAATATCTGAAGTAGTGCTGGAGAGAACTGACAACATGAATCCCACAGGCCTGTCCATAAATCCATCAGAGTCCAAGTGGGTGGAGATCTCAACAGCAGGTTGCAGGCCATCCCAGATATGCTCAATAATGTTCATGTGTGGGTACTTTGTTAAACTCGGAAAGAGAACCGACTCGTGGCGATAACATACTAGACCTTCTGGTGACAAACAGACCCGAACTATTTGAAACAGTTAACGCAGAACAAGGAATCAGCGATCATAAAGCGGTTACTGCATCGATGATTTCAGCCGTAAATAGAAATATTAAAAAAGGTAGGAAGGTTTTTCTGTTTAGCAAAAGTGACAAAAAACAGATTTCAGAGTACTTGACGGCTCAACACAAAAGTTTTCTCTCAAGTACAGACAGTGTTGAGGATCAGTGGACAACGTTCAAAACCGTCGTACCATATGCATTAGATGAGTATGTGCCAAGCAAGATCGTAAGAGATGGAAAAGAGCCACCGTGGTACAACAACCGAGTTAGAACGCTGCTGCGGAAGCAAAGGGAACTTCACAGCAAACATAAACATAGCCAAAGCCTTGCAAACAAACAAAAATTACGCGAAGCGAAAGGTAATGTCAGGAGGGCAATGCGAGAGGCGTTCAATGAATTCGAAAGTAAAGTTCCATGTACTGACTTGGCAGAAAATCCTAAGAAATTTTGGTCTTATGTCAAAGCGGAAGGTGGATCAAAACAAAATGTCCAGACATTCTGTGACCAAAATGGTACTGAAACAGAGGATGACAGACTAAAGACCGAAATACTAAATGTCTTTTTCCAAAGCTGTTTCACAGAGGAAGACTGCACTGTAGTTCCTTCTCTAGACTGTCGCACAGATGACAAAATGGTAGATATCTAAATAGACGACAGAGAGATAGAGAGACAATTAAAATCGCTCAAAAGAGGAAAGGCCGCTGGACCTGATGGGATATCAGTTCGATTTAACACAAAGTATGCGAAGGAACTTGCCCCCGTTCTTTCAGCGGTGTACCGTAGGTATCTAGAAGAGCGTAGCGTTCCAAATGATTGGAAAAGGGCACAGGTCATCCCCGTTCTTAAGAAGGAACGTCGAACAGATGTTCAGAACTATAGACCTGTATCTGTAACGTCGATCAGTTGTAGAATTTTGGAACACGTATAATGTTCGAGTATAATGATTTTTCTGGAGACTAGAAATCTACTCTGTAGGAATCAGCATGGGTTTCGAAAAAGACGATCGTGTTAAACCCAGCTCGCGCCATTCGTCCACGAGTCTCAGAGGGCCATAGACACGGACTCCCAGGTAGATGCCGTGTTTCTTGACTTCCGCAAGGCGTTCGATACAGTTCCCCACAGTCGTTTAATGAACAAAGTAAGAGCATATGGACTATCAGACCAATTGTGTGATTGGATTGAAGAGTACCTAGATAACAGAACGCAGCATGTCATTCCCAATGGAGAAGTCTTCCGAAGTAAGAGTGATTTCAGGTGTCCCCCAGGGGAGTGTCGTAGGACAGTTGCTATTCACAATATACATAAATGACCTTGTGGATAATATCGAAAGTTCACTGAGGCTTTTTGCGGATGATGCTGTGGTATATCGAAAGGTTGTAACAGTGGAAAATTGTACTGAAATGCAGGAGGATCTGCAACGAATTGACGCACGGTGCAGGGAATGGCAATTGAATCTCAATGTAGACGCCGAGCGGTTCTAGGCGCTTCAATCTGGAACCGCGTGACCGCTACGGTCGCAGGTTCGAATCCTGCCTCGGGCATGGATGCGTGTGATGTCCTTAGGTTAGTTAGGTTTAAGTAGTTCCAAGTTATAGGGGACTGATGACCTTAGATGTTAAGTCCCATAGTGCTCAGAGCCATTTGAACCAACAATGTAGACAAGTGTGATGTGCTGCGAATACATAGAAAGAAAGATTCTTTATCATTTAGGTACAATATAGCAGGTCAGCAACTGGAAGCAGTCAATTCCATAAATTATCTGGGAGTAGGCATTAGGAGTGATTTAAAATGGAATGGTCATATAAAATTGATCGTCGGTAAAGCAGATGCCAGACTGAGAGTCATTGGAAGAATCCTAAGGAAATGCAGTCTGAAAACAAAGGAAGTAGGTTACAGTACACTTGTTCGCCCACTGCTTGAATATTGCTCACCAGTGTGGGATCCATAACAGATAGGGTTGATAGAAGAGATAGAGAAGATCCAATGGAGAGCAGCGCGCTTCGTTACAGGATCATTTAGTAATCGCGAAAGCGTTACAGAGATGATAGACAAACTCCAGTGGAAGACTCTGCTGGAGAGACGCTCAGTAGCTCGGTACAGGCTTTTGTTGAAGTTTCGAGAACATACCTTCACCGAGGAGTCAAGCAGAATATTACCCCTCCTACGTATATCTCTCGAAGAGACCATGAGGATAAAATCAGAGGGATTAGAGCCCACACAGAGGCATACCGACAATCTTTCTTTCCACCAACAATATGAGACTGGAATAGAAGGGAGAACCGATAGAGGTACCAAGTCCGTTAGAATGCATAATGGACATGAATGGATGCATGTGATCAGACAGGATGCTTATACATGTTTCACCTGTCACAGTCGTATCTAGACGTATCAGGGGTCCCATATCACTCCGACTGCACACTACGCACACCATTACAGAAACTCCACCAGCTCGAACAATTTCCTGTTGACATGCACGGACCATGAATTCATGAGGTTGTCTCCATACCTGTACACGTCCATCCGCTCGATACAATTTGAAACGATACTCGTCCGACCACGCAACATGTTTCCAGTAATCGACAGTCTAATGTCGGTGCTGACGGGCCCAGGCGAGGCGTGAAGCCTTGTGTCATGCAGTCATCAAGGGTACACGAGTTGGCCTTCGGCTCTGAAAGCCCGTATCGATGATGTTTCGTTGAATGGTTCGCACGCTGACACTTGTCCCCACTTCACTGCTACCTCGGAGATGCTGTGTCCTATCGCTCCTGCACCGACTATAACATCACGTTCAAACTCACTTAAATCTTGATAACCTGCCACTGTAGCAGCAGTAACATATCTAACAACTGCGCCAGACGCTTGTTGTCTTATATAGGCGTTGCCGATCGCAGCGCCGTGTTCTGACTGTTTACATATCTCTGTATTTGAATACCCAAGCCTATACCAATTTCTTTGGCGCTTCAGTGTATATACGTGATTCTGGAAAGAGATTCAGTAATTACGTCGCTCTTTGGTTGCCACACATTTGCAGCGACATAACGATTTTTGTGGTTCCTAATAGTAGGTTTCCTCAAATGCATTTCTTGCTGATGACGTTCCAAGAACTAAAAAGCTTGCAAGTTACTCCACTGTTCCTGATACATACTATTTTCAAATATCCAACCTGCGAGTATTCCCAGCAAAGGCGAATTGGTAACGTGGCCGCAGCAGGTACTAACAAGGTCACATGAGTATAATCCGATTAAAATTACTTGACAGGTGACCTCTGTTGCCTGCCGCTACAGTATTGCCACATCGGCTACCTGTTACCGCTCGCTGGCCGGTGTGGCTGAGCGGTTCTAGGCGCTTCAATCTGGAACCGCGCGACCGCTACGGTCGCAGGTTCGAATCCTGCCTCGGGCATGGATGTGTATAATGTCCTTAGGTTAGTTATGTTTAAGCAATCCTAAGTTCTAGGGGACTGATGACCTAAGATGTTAAGTCCCATAGTGCTCAGAGCCATTAGAGCCATTTTTGGGCACAACCACGGCGGGCCGCTTGGCAAATGCTCTGTTGGAAGTAGTTGCAGCAAGGTATGTCGGAAGCGTGAGATGCTCTTTCGACAGCTGATTTTAAGTGACGATTGACTGAACTACAGCAGATGTCGCGTTTTGCAGCCCTGAATATAGATTCATGCCCTAAGCTAACAACGACCTCGTGATGTGCAATGTATCCGATCAACAATCTACAGTAGAACTAAAATCACGATCACTTTGTTCACGGCGGTTAAATCTAACCTCTACGAGCAAACTCAAGAAAGAAAAAGTTCGGTTTCAGAGCTAAAAGGAAACTGTAATGTCTGTCTGACATTGGTTACCTGAAACTATCCTCACACGGGTTAAACGAACCGCAGTGTTACCAACCAATGAGCATTCCTCGTTGGCACCTGCAGATTGTAGATTCCAAAGGAAAAAAGATTTGGAAAGAAAAATAAGTGCAAAAAAGAAATTCAATATATGACTAAAATGATGCAGCAAAAAATTAGAAATAAAAATTATATTTAAACCAATTAACTGAATGAAAAAATGATCAAACTCTTTTTGATTTGATTTAGAAATAAAAAGAATTCAATTATATCTGACAAGATTCCAACCTACCACATTCAACAAGTCAGATTAATACACTACTGGCCATTAAACGTGCTACACCACGAAGATGACGTGCTACAGACGCGAAATTTAACCGACAGCAAGAAGATGCTGTTATATGCAAATGATTAGCTTTTCAGAGCATTCACACAAGGTTGGCGCCGGTGGCGACACCTACAACGTGCTGACATGAGGAAAGTTCCCAACCGATTTCTCATACACAAACTGCAGCTGACCGACGTTGCCTGGTGAAACGTTGTTGTGATGCCTCGTGTAAGGAGGAGAAATGCGTACCATCACGTTTCCGTCTTTGATAGAAGTCGGACTGTAGCCTATCGCGATTGCGGTTTATCGTATCGCGACATTGCTGCTCGCGTTGGTCGAGATCCAATGACTGTTAGCAGAATATGGAATCGGTGGGTTCAGGAGGGTAGTACGGAACGCCGTGCTGGATCCCAAAGGCCTCGTATCACCAGCAGTCGAGATGACAGGCATCTTATCCGCATGGCTGTAACGGATCGTGCAGCCACGTCTCGATCCCTGAGTCAACAAATGGGGACCTTTGCAAGACAACAAACATCTGCACGGACAGTTCGACGACGTTTGCAGCAGCATGGACTATCAGCTCGTAAACCATGGCTGCGGTTACCCTTGACGCTGCATCACAGACAGGAGCGACTGCGATGGTGTACTCAACGACGAACCTGGGTGCACGAATCTCAAAACGTCATTTTTTCGGATGAATCCAGGTTCTGCTTACAGCATCATGATGGTCGCATCCGTGTTTGGCTATATCGCGGTGAATGCACATTGGAAGCGAGTATTCGTCATCGCCATACTGGCGTATCACTTGGCGTTGGTGGTATGGGGTGCCATTGGTTACACGTCTCGGTCACCTCGCATTGACGGCACTTTGAGCAGTGGACGTTACATTTCAGATGTGTTACGACCCGTGGCTCTACCCTTCATTCGATCCCTGCGAAACCCTACATTTCAGCAGGATAATGCATGTTACAGGTCCTGTATGGGCCTTTCTGGATACAGAAAATGTTCGACTGCTTACCTGGCCAGCACGTTCTCCACATCTCTCACCAATTGAAAACGTCTGGTCATTGGTGGTCGAGCAACTGGCTCGTCACAATACGCCAGTCACTACTCTTGATGAACTATGGTATCGTGTTGAGGCTGCATCCAAGATCTGTTTGACTCAATGCCCAGGCGTATCAAGGCCGTTATTACGGCCAGAGGTGGTTGTTCTGGGTACTGTTTTCTCAGGATCTATGCACTCAAATTGCGTGAAAATGTAATCACATGTCAGTTCTAGTATAATATATTTGTCCAATGAATACCCGTTTATCATCTGCATTTCTTCCTGGTGCAGCAATTTTAATGGCCAGTAGTGTACGCTAACCACTGCGCTATGCCGCAACACTGGGTTGTATACTTACTGCTAGGTGACACAGACAAAACGATTAATTGTAGCCTTCGAAAATTCGGCTTCATGCAATGCCGTGCGAAGCTTATCAAATGTAAGTCGATCTCCGTTATAATGATAACTGTATATGACACGCTAAATCGCTTATTTTACTGAAGTATCCTGGAGTGCTGTGTATGAAACGTGTCTTTTTCATTACCACCGTTGTTCGTGTGTGTGTGTGTGTGTGTGTGTGTGTGTGTGTGTGTGTGTGTGCGTGTGTTAGTTTGTGTGTTGTCTGTGGTTTGGTTATCGCGTGTGATGAAATACGAAATACAACTGCCAGACCCATGATTCAGGATCCAAACACGTCAAGAAAGAATGCCGGACAAGAAATTTGGAAATGAACTGAACTATTGATGTGGCTGTTTGGCAAAGGCGAACGGTCCGGGCGTGACGTTGATCGCTCTGATTGGAGAAAACCAGCGCCAATGCGTGAAGTGTCAACTACAAAATAATTTTAATCGGTCCATATGAACAGTCGCACTCCATTCAAGGTAGTGCGCGTTGTGACTTTGCAGTCCAAACAGGGAAGGTGAGCGCGAATACTGTCTTCACGAGCAGGGGCGACGACTTATGGGTTAACATGAATAAATTTTTTGCCGATGATAAAGAGAAGGGGTTTTTCGTGCCGGCACAGGGGAAGACGAGACATCCAGACGAAATGTTAAAGTTGAGAAATTGGAGTTTCTACGCCAAAGCAGGAGTAACAAGGTGCCCAAAATATGTATTCCATTGACGATATGGACAAATGTATTATCAGGCATCGATGTCTAGCTATTACGAACCATATAAAGAAATACTAACTTCGCAAAAATTACAGTTTTTGTAGTACGGAACAGAACTTCAAGGTTAGCAAGGAAAGTCGTATAAAATGGTTCTGTGTATGACGTAGTTTTAAAAGGTGCCAAAATAGACGTGTTATTATGTGTGAACGAAACATACACTCCTGGAAATTGAAATAAGAACACCGTGAATTCATTGTCCCAGGAAGGGGAAACTTTATTGACACATTCCTGGGGTCAGATACATCACATGATCACACTGACAGAACCACAGGCACATAGACACAGGCAACAGAGCATGCACAATGTCGGCTCTAGTACAGTGTATATCCACCTTTCGCAGCAATGCAGGCTGCTATTCTCCCATGGAGACGATCGTAGAGATGCTGGATGTAGTCCTGTGGAACGGCTTGCCATGCCATTTCCACCTGGCGCCTCAGTTGGACCAGCGTTCGTGCTGGACGTGCAGACCACGTGAGACGATGCTTCATCCAGTCCCAAACATGCTCAATGGGGGACAGATCCGGAGATCTTGCTGGCCAGGGTAGTTGACTTACACCTTCTAGAGCACGTTGGGTGGTACGGGATACATGCGGACGTGCATTGTCCTGTTGGAACAGCAAGTTCCCTTGCCGGTCTAGGAATGGTAGAACGATGGGTTCGATGACGGTTTGGATGTACCGTGCACTATTCAGTGTCCCCTCGACGATCACCAGTGGTGTACGGCCAGTGTAGGAGATCGCTCCCCACACCATGATGCCGGGTGTTGGCCCTGTGTGCCTCGGTCGTATGCAGTCCTGATTGTGGCGCTCACCTGCACGGCGCCAAACACGCATACGACCATCATTGGCACCAAGGCAGAAGCGACTCTCATCGCTGAAGACGACACGTTTCCATTCGTCCCTCCATTCACGCCTGTCGCGACACCACTGGAGGCGGGCTGCACGATGTTGGGGCGTGGGCGGAAGACGGCCTAACGGTGTGCGGGACCGTAGCCCAGCTTCATGGAGACGGTTGCGAATGGTCCTCGCCGATACCCCAGGAGCAACAGTGTCCCTAATTTGCTGGGAAGTGGCGGTGCGGTCCCCTACGGCACTGCGTAGGATCCTACGGTCTTGGCGTGCATCCGTGCGTCGCTGCGGTCCGGTCCCAGGTCGACGGGCACGTGCACCTTCCGCCGACCACTGGCGACAACATCGATGTACTGTGGAGACCTCACGCCCCACGTGTTGAGCAATTCGGCGGTACGTCCACCCGGCCTCCCGCATGCCCACTATACGCCCTCGCTCAAAGTCCGTCAACTGCACATACGGTTCACGTCCACGCTGTCGCGGCATGCTACCAGTGTTAAAGACTGAGATGGAGCTCCGTATGCCACGGAAAACTGGCTGACACTGACGGCGGCGGTGCACAAATGCTGCGCAGCTAGCGCCATTCGACGGCCAACACCGCGGTTCCTGGTGTGTCCGCTGTGCCGTGCGTGTGATCATTGCTTGTACAGCCCTCTCGCAGTGTCCGGAGCAAGTATGGTGGGTCTGACACACCGGTGCCAATGTGTTCTTTTTTCCATTTCCAGGAGTGTATTTACAAAAAGGGCATTCACATTAGGTTTTAACGTAAGAATAGAGCATGAGAAGGAAAGCGGTCAGTGGTTAACTTGGATGAAATATGGATTTACACACATTACACGAAGAAAGTATGCGAGGATTACGTCGAATAAAAATTCCAGTCAGCATTTAAATGTTGTGCGTGTAGGTGGTGATACCGGTTTCATTAAGACTTCTCTTCACATATATAGCACAAAAAACAAAACATCATATTATCACTCGTAAATGGACCATTAAATCCTCTTTATATAGGGCGGAGAAAAATTGTCACGAAATTTTAACCCTGGATAGTTGATGCCAGTAGAAACCAAAATTATTAATATTGTGTAGGTCGACAACGCACAATTTTTAACTACGGAAACTTGGCACCACGGGCTTAGATTGGCCGCTGATTGTCCTGTTGCCGGATGCTCTGGGCAACGCATGACCACGAATGCTTTGTCTGCCGGAGATCGCGATGTATCCAAGGCACGCTCAGTGGTAGCGCGCCAGCCTTCCACCCTGGGGGTCTGGGGGCGAATCCGCTGGGGTCCCGACACATCCATTGCAGTTTCATGAAAAGACGTACCGGGAACAAAACCGTTAGCAGCAAAGTCTTTTGGAAATTGTGTCGGCCCTGGAAAGGGCCTTTTTTTTTTTTTTAGCTAGGACACTGTTTACTTAAAGCAGGTGCTGGAACTGTAGACCCTCTGACGCGACACAAGCTTGGTAACGTCCAACGGTGTTTTGCCGAGCTTTTCAAAGATTCCTGGCAGTGCCCTGATGTGATTGGTGGTATGTTGAAAGCGATCCATAAATTCCTCTTCGTTTCTATGTGATACGCGTCCGTATGGGTGAACTACTAACTTGAAGAATCCCCACAGGAAAAAGTCCGGTGGCGTGAGGGCTGGTGATCGCGGGGGCCATGTCCTACGAACACCTCTACCAATTACCCCACCGTCTAAGAGTTCATTTAAATATCCGCGCACAGCACGACTGTTACGTGCGGGTGCCCCATCATGCTGCAACCACATGCGCAGCCGTATGTCCAGGGGAACATCTTCCAGCAGGCTGGGTAGAGTTTCTTGCAAACATTGAAGGTAATTTGCCCCGGTAAGTCGAGGAGGTAGACGGGGCAGCCCAATCAGATGATCACCCACAATGCCTGCCTAAATGTTGAGCAAAAATCGTTCCTGGTATCTGTGGACGTACGAGACGTGAGGATTTTCCCTTGGACAGTAATGAACGTTTCGAGTGTTGTAAAGGCCGTCCTGATGGAAGGTGCACTCTTCGGTAAACAACACAATAGCGGGGAAGTCGGGATCTCGCGTAACGCGTCGCAGAAACCACCGGCAAAATCCTAGCCTGTGCTCATAGTCCGCCACAGAATTTAGGTCTTGGACAGGGTGGAAACTAAATGGATGCTGGCCGTCATCCCTCAAAACCTCCCAGACTAACTGATGAGTGACCCTCATGTCTTGTCCAACCGCTCGAGTACTTGTCGTAGGCGCTTCCTCGAAGCGCTCGAGAACAGTCTCTTCAAATGCAGCATCCCGTCGTGTTAGAGGTCTTCCAGCATCACCATGGTATCTCGATAACAAGCCTGTTTCGCCAAGTCGCCGGTGAACTGCTGTAAACGTTTGCGGGTGTGGGTGGCGTCTTGCTGGGTATCGTTCCTCATACAACCGTCTAACTTCATGCGCATTTCCGTCGACTAGTCCGTAAACAAAAACCATATCTCGATGTTCTTCAAACAAATACTGTGCCACTATGTTTACTGTATGACTAAATCGCAGGTGACATGCGTATGCTCCGAAGAGAAGCTTACGTGTGAATGCCTCTGACGTGAGGTGGAGACAAAGAACAAGACCTATTCCTCACGTGTGCGTATCACGCTGGGGCAGTGACGGAGCGAGGGAGGTTTGTATGTGTGAACCGACAACCATATATCACTGCGCATCAATCGACGAACAGCAACAGGGCAATCCCACGGCCAATCGGAGCGCGTGGCGCGTTTCCGTAGTTTAAAAATGGTGCGTTGTCGACGTACATATCATTAGTAATTTTGTTACCTACTGGCATGAGCTATCCACGGTTAAATTTCGTGACACAGTTTTTCTCCATCTTATATATTTCAGGAGAATAACATTTTACTTCCCTTTCAAGAAACAAGGTACACAAACGCAGATATATTTTCTAAATTAAGAAAACAATACCAACAAGTGACAACCGTATTGTACTTCGGAGCAGGCTAATTTGTAAATTATTTTATCCACTTTATATTACTGGCGAAACGCCCTCATCCGAATTCATTTGCTGGTGCCAAAGGTTCACTAACTCACTATGGTGAGGATGGTATCAACTTTTTGAAACAATGTATAAGGTTGTGAGCAATGTTAAAACCATGACTGAAGCGACGCAGCAAAGGATTAGAAATAAAATAAGTACAATTAATTGAATAAAGTCCTTTTGATAAAGATTTAAAAATAAAACTGCACTGGAAGGGATTAAAACTCAAACCCCTTGCTCACTACGAATATGTCTACGTCCTTACGCTACGCCAGTGGTCGGGATCACATCATTAATTTTAATGCTGTAAAACATCAAGTTAAATACTCGCAATGCCTTTATCCATTCGAATATTTCTAGCTATTGTAAGTTTCCAAAATGTTCGATTATAATAATGCTCAGGCAGTGATCACTTTGCAGTTTTTTTTCTTAATGCACGTGGTCTGGCGGGAGTAATAAGAGTTTTGCATCGATTTGCTTTTTGAACATTAGGAATTCAGCAAACTGCCCGCCACAAACTCTCTCTCTCTCTCTCTCTCTCTCTCTCTCTCTCTCTATATATATATATATATATATATATATATATATATGAATCTATTCTGCTAACTCGATCCGATATTGGTTTACGACTGCCACTTGTCTAACGTGAAGGGATGATGTAAATCTGCTGCTTAGATTTTGTGAAGTGAAATTATCAGTGCCTTCGTAGTTTTTCTCTCTCTCACTCTCTCTCTCTCTCTCTCTCTCTCTCTCTCTCTATATATATATATATATATATATATAGAGAGAGAGAGAGAGAGAGAGAGAGAGAGAAAGAAAAACTACGAAGGCACTGATAATTTCACTTCACAAAATCTAAGCAGCAGATTTACATCATCCCTTCACGTTAGACAAGTGGCAGTCGGAAACCAATATCGGATCGAGTTAGCAGAATAGATTCAGGCATAACATATAAACACGATAGCGAACAACGCATTCTGAAATCGAAATTAGATTTTCACCTTCGGCAAACTGTGTGTCGTATAAATCTGGTGATAGACGAGAGGCGTGCGACAGCGCTCCAATTATAAGGATAGAGGAGCGTACACCATCATTATTCCCACCTCTCTGTTCTTCTGGCGTAAACACGTCGGCGCTGCCACCATTGTGGCATTAACACTTCACCTTACAGAGTAAACAAGCGAGAAACAAACTTTGGTATCGAAACGACAACCTAAACAACCAATGTTAGTACTGATGTGTGGTCGACATATCGGTATTAACCTCAACCAGAGATGAGAATTATGTGAAATACATGTATTTGAAATCCAAATACAAAATGTAAAATATCTATTTTTATTCTCCATTTGAAACACTTTTTTCAAAAGGCATTTTCATTTTTATTTGAAATACTCAAAATATAGATATTTTGTATTTGTATAATGTACAATGCTTCTCTTGCATTTTTTTTATTTCATACTTCGTACTTTTCATATACTTAATTTGTTTAAACAAAAGTACTTCCAGGACGGTTACAGATGGTGCAATAAGTGTTGAGGTACACCTGTCCAGTAAATGTGAGCTTGACCCTAATTATTAGAAAACGTAGTAAGACTTCAGTGCACATGACATGTTTACCATTATTGTTCGTGTAATGTAAAACATACCGAAATCATACGATAATGCCAAGCGATCTCAAAAGGAAACGAAGGAAGGATGGAACGAGGTCAATATCGCATTTCTGTGAGATCAAAAATTTACTCGCGGACAACAGTAAGGTATTTCATTCTCCGTGACAGTGACAGCCATACCTTCGTAAACAGTGACTACGTCTATGAGTACTTGAAAAACTGCTTTTTCTTTTCGTGGGTTAGATTAGTATCGATAGTTTTTAACTAAACATCAACTTGATGAACATGATAATATAACTTCTAATAATCTAACCTTAATTAAAATTATATTGTTATCGATATTTGTTTGGTAGTGTATAAATTTGTTTTCCAAAATTTTAATTTACGCTAGCTGGAGTACGCAGCATTGCTCTATACTCTACGTTTATGGACTTCATTATGTACCGCAGGAGTTTCTGAGGTCAGTATTATACAATTCTAGGGTACTGTCTGTCCACCGTTCGTAAGCAACAAGAAATCGCCTTGCCCCCTAGTTCTTTTCGTGCCATGTCGACACAATTCGCAATATTTTGTGCCAGCTGTCTTCTGTTTTCATGTTCTGGTTCTGTTGAAGGACTGTCTTCCTTTGGAGGAACGTTAATGAGGCTACATAGGTGGAAAATTAGAGATGAAATATTTGAACAATTATTGGTGTTAAAATCAGTGAAACAAAGGGCACGCAGGATATTCACTAAGTAGAGGTATTTTATTTGAATAAAGATATTTTGAAAATACGTATTTTGCATTCTGTATGTAAATACTTTTATTTAAAACCATTATGCATTTACGTTTGAATAAGAAAAAATAAACAAGTACTTGTATTTTGAATTTAAATACTTTCAATAAACTGTTTTCGTATCTCTGGCCCCAACGCCTTTGATGTTTGGTCGAAATGTCGACAAGCGACGGAGTCGTACCAACACTGGGTCTAATGTTGGTTCCAAAGCTATTTCATCCATCCACAGATTCGACCAACAATGCTGGCCCAAACGTTGGCTCCAATGTGTTGACCCGGCCTTCCTGCTCTACACGCCCCCAGTCTGCTCCACAAACTCGCATCCAGGGACCGCTAACGCTGCGGTGTCCCGGGGCTTATGTGTCCGTGATGCCACCAGGAGCCACTGGCCACTGGCTATGCCGGCTACACGACCAGTGCTGGGCCGGATGTGCTAGTGAGGGGAAAAAACAAATGGAAACAATCGGTTCAGTCGGTCCCTGGAAAACTCTTTTGAGTGAAATGAGTCTGTGGGAGGAGCCGAATGAAAACAATCGGATCATTCGGTTGTAGTTTTGGTATCGGTATCGGTTTGTGTTGAGTGTAATAATTCTGTGTGAGCACTGAATGACAACAGTCTACCCATTCCGTTGTGGTTTTGTGTACTGATATGATTATATTATTCATTCTTACTTTTCAACTGAAAGCAGTGTGTAGTTTTTCTGTTTGTCGAGCGCTATACGCTGAAGAGCCAAAGAAACTAACACACCTGCTTAATATCGTGTAGGGCCACCGCGAGCATGCAGATGTGCCGCAACACGACGTGGCATGGACTCAACTAATGTGTGAAGTACTGCTAGTGGGAATCGACACCATGAATCCTGCAGGGCTGTCCATAAAACCGTTAGAGTACGAGGGGGAGGAGATCTCTTCTGAACAGCACGTTGTAAAGGCATAGCAGATATGCTCAATAATGTTTATGTCCTAAGCGTTTGATGGCCAGCAGAAGTGTAATCTCAGAAGTGTATTCCTGGAGCCAATCTGTAGCAATTCTGGACGTGTGGGGTGTCACACTGTCCCGCTGGAGTTCCCCAAGTCCGTCGGAATGCAAAAAAATGGTTCAAATGGCTCTGAGCACTATGGGACTCAACATCTTAGGTCATAAGTCCCCTAGAACTTAGAACTACTTAAACCTAACTAACCTAAGGACATCACACACACCCATGCCCGAGGCAGGATTCGAACCTGCGACTGTAGCAGACCCGCGGTTCCGGACTGCAGCGCCAGAACCGCTAGACCACCGCGGCCGGCGTCGGAATGCACAATGGACATGAATGGATGCAGGTGATCAGACAAAATGCTTACGGACATGTCACTTGTCAGAGTCGTATCTAAACGTACCAGGGCTTCCATCTAACTCCAACTAGACACGCCCCACACCATTACAGAGCCTTCACAAGCTTGAACAGTCCCCTGCTGACATGCAGTGTGAGTGGATTCATGAGGTCGTCTCCGTACCCGTACACGTCTATTCGCTCAATACAGTTTGAAGCGAGGCAAGATGTTTCCAGTCATCAACACTCCAACATCGGAGCTGACCGGCCCAGGTGAGGAGTAAAGCTTTGTGTAGTGCAGTTATCAAGGATACACGAGTGGGCCTTCGGCTCCGAAAGTCGTCGTTGGTCCCGTTCTCGCACGATCTTTTTCCGGCCGCAGCGATGTCGGAAATTTGATATTTTACCGGATTTCTGATATTTACGGTATACTCGTGAAAATCCCCACTTCATCGCTACCTCGGAGATGCTGTGTCCCATCGCTCGAGTGCCGACTATAACACCACGTTCAAACTCCTTAAATCTTGATAACCTGCCATTGTAGCAGCAGTAACCGAGCTAACAACTGCGCCAGACACTTGTTATCCTACATAGTCGTTGCTGACCTCAGCGTCGCATTCTGCCTGTTTACATTTCTCTGTGTTTGAATACGCATGCCTATACCAGTTTCTTTGGCGCTTCAGTGTATATTCGTTTTTAAATCGAAATGAAATGATCGTATGACATTGATGGCGAGGAGTATCCACCTCGAGAAGTCTCTTCAGTTGACGCCACATTGGGTGACGTGCGGGTCGATGATAATGAAATGGTGATGAGGACAACATAGGACCCAGTCCGAGAGCAGAGAAAATATCTAGCCCGGCCGGAAATCGAACCCAGGCCCGCTGCATAGTAGTCACTCCTGCTGGTCACTCAGCTATGAGGCGGACTTTTCATCTGAAATCATTCTTTGCTGTGTTTTACTTGACTGAGCTATACAGCCATTCTTCTCAGTGACACCGTTCTACAGAGTTTCATTAGTTGAACTGAAGCAGTAGTTTACAACTAGGGTACACATACCCCAGAGGGTAGTCCTGCCCCTCTGAGTATGAGAAGACGTCTCAGTGGGTACGCCAAAGTTAAAATTAACATTGTACATGTTGTTGTCGTTGTTGTTGTAATTTTTACGGCCTTCAGTTT
This sequence comes from Schistocerca cancellata, assembly GCF_023864275.1. Classification (NCBI taxonomy): domain Eukaryota; kingdom Metazoa; phylum Arthropoda; class Insecta; order Orthoptera; family Acrididae; genus Schistocerca; species Schistocerca cancellata. The sequence continues at coordinate 67,900,483 of NC_064629.1, forward strand.
GAAAACTGGCGTGATGGTGTTCTGTGTAAGCGTCTTCAACTTCGAATTACTGCAACCACATTATACTTGCTCATTTAACGATGTACTGAATTGATTAATTTTTATTTCCGTTATTTAAAACTGATTAATATATTGCTGTGCATTAAATGGTTCCAGACGCAATTAACAGATAACTAACTAAGCTGACGTACTGTTGGGGCCAAAAAGTTGAGTATAAAACTTCCTTTCCAATGTACATGAAATAGAAAGGTTACACTGCTAAGTGTTAGCGACTGTTAGCATTTCGTTTTACTGAAAAGGTACGATGATCTTTATTAATTAAAATCACTTGAATCTAGACCTTCAACACTTATGTAACCATTTACTTGTGTAGACGATACCGGCAATGTACGAAAATAAAACATATACACATGTACAGTCGTGGACAAAACGAGCGAGACGCCTCGCCTTTTCGTTATTCTGATCCGCAAAGCTTTAAAGTCTGCTACATAGCATAACAGGCAAGGAGACGAAGTGCTACCAACATACTATGCACAGGCGTGAAATTGAAAAACAATCCGAACTATGTCAGACTGTTTTCAATCATGTGTAAGACTATATTAATGCTGATTAGTGTGTTAAACACAAAACGTAAATATAAGATATAAATGAAAGAAGAAACGCTAATTAGTATGAACTGTACTAATAAAAATGAATTTCAGGTTATCGAGATAACATAACTGTTTTAGTAATACAAAGTACCCCAGGTCGCTACGAATTAGCAAAATAATATGCGCTTTTGGCCGCGAAACGGTCTATGTCAACGTTCAGATCAGTCATACAGGATTACCGTTGCTAACCTACCATGAAAGTGTGCAAATTTAGCAATGCGTGAAGATTCATAACGAAATTTAGTTAAAAATCATTCAGTGCCACACTTAAGTCAATTCATATTGACATCCACAGGGCGCCGGTACAGAATAAAGGTAGCAATAAAACGTATTGGGGGCGCGATGATTTCTTAAAATTGCTTTACTGATAGTCTATCTGCCTCCATCGACATTACTCGTAGAACCGAAAACAAACCATATCTCCCTTGCAGTAGCATACACCTTTCACTACGCTAGCAGACGACCCAGGCAAACAGCACTCTATTATTACCAAAGACATGAATAAGTCGCAATTTCCCGATGAAAATGGTAAAATGATCTGCAGTTTCTGCAGAATAGAGCTTTCTGAACTCAAAAACATGAATTTTCTACCTTTATGTCAGCGCTTATGTGACAATCATTCGGGATGTTTATCAAAATAACAAAATACTGTTATTAACGAGTAGATTTAGTAGGATAATTCTGCACCACCCCAGGAAATAAACGGCTACAAAGCTGCCAAACGTGTTATACAAGGTTTCGAATTCTCCATTAGACTCGTCACAGCCAGTAAACGTTCATTAGTCGAAGTGGGAATGCTCGCACATCTAAAACACGGTGGCATTAATATTGGGATCTGAATTACCACGTGTATAGGCAAATGGATTTTATTTGGATTCCTGTAAACGTGATTTGGATCGAAAGCTTAGCTACGAGCAATACGCTGATGTGACGACTGCAACTAGAACATTTCGAATAAAGAGTAGGGATAGTTATTTATGCGGCCCTCATCTTCAGTAACTGTCATAGCTATTTTCGTCACCTAAATCGGTAAAAATGGAACCCTACTAGTCTCACTTTCTTGACCGGCTATCTGTCTACCCAACCCTAGGAACCTTTTTACCTCGAGTACGGGTAGACATAATAAGCGGAAATGTATCACGCTTCCTGCCGTGTATGGTCCCTTGGTGGTGTAAAAAAGTGACCTTCTATGTCAACGCAATCTAAAGATACGGTCGTTTACGTAAAGAAAACTTACGCGAAAGGACAAAAAATGGCTCTAAGACCTATGCGACCAAACTGCTTAGGTCATCAGTCCACTAGACCTAGAACTACTCAAACCCACCTAACCTAAGGACATCACACGCATCCATGCCCGTGGTAGGATTCTAACCTGCGACTGAAGCAGCCGCGCCGTTCGTGACTAAGCTGGTTGGCCTCTGTAATAATAATAATAATAAAAAAACTGAGTGGAAGGATCAACAAACGAACTTTAACGGATGTCTTGTGACGTCCGCGACGGCCAAACACAAAGAAGAAAAAAAAAAGAAGAAAGAACCGCTCGGTCACCGCACCCGACTAAACCCTTTACACCTCATGTATAGTGAGAATATATACTGTTTAGTGAGGATAGACTGTATTCGCCAGCACCTCAGATCGTTTGATCACGGGACTTTTACGAAGGCTACATTAAAATTTTGTACGAAGTCTTCTGCAATAACCACTTATAAGCACCCTAGGAAAGTCGTACGCGATGTCCACTTCTGAAGACGCTGGCAGATGCTGCAGTACTATAACAAGTAGTTAAGAATTTATTGTTATTGGTCCATGCATGACACTTTATTTCAGTATCAATTTAACGCACCTAGGTGTTTGTCTGTGACTGAAAATAATGAACAAAAAATAAATAAACAGCATACAACTTCGATGTTCAAATCAAATGTAACTCACTTGTCGCAATTACAACATAATTTCGTTGTTACATCTACATGACTACATCTACAGGATTTCTTTGCGATTCAGACTTACGTGACTGGCAGAGGGTTCATCGAACCAACTTCGGACTATTTGTCTACCGTCCCACTCTTAGACTATCAGTAAAGCAATTTTAAGAAATTCTCGCGCCCCCAATAGGTTTTATTAGTACCTTTGTTCTGCCTGCGCCCTGTGGATGTCAATATGAAACTCTCGTAGAATTTCATACTTGTTACCGCCTACTTATTACCCTTCTGTCAATAACTGAACTGACTTAAGTGTGACACTGAATGAGTTTTAACTGAATTTTGTGATGAATCTTCACACATTGCTAAATTTGCACGCTTTCATGGTAGGTCAGCAACGGTAATCCAGTATGACTGGTCTGAACGTAGACACAGACCGTTTCGCGGCCGAATGCGCATATTATTTTGCTAATTCGTAACGATCTGGGGTACTTTGTATTACTGAAACAGTTATGTCATCTCGATAAGCTGAAATTCATTTGTATTAGTACAGTTCATACTAATTAGCGTTTCTTCTTTCATTTATATCTTACATTTACGTGTTGTGTTTAACACTAATCAGCATTAATATAGTCTTACACACGATTGAAAACAGTCTGACATATATCGGATGGTTTTTCAATTTTACGCCTGTGCATAGTATGTTAGTAGCACTTCGTCTCCTTGCCTGTTATGCTGTGTAGCAGGCTTTAAAGCTGTGCGGATCAGCATAACGAAAACGCGAGGCGTCTCGCTCGTTTTGTCCACGACTGTACATAAGGCCTGCCAACTTTTTATAGCCTTTGAAAAGTAGCAGCTACAGTGTTTCACGGGCATGATGAAGTACTATTAATACTCATATATTGGTACTTCAGTCTTACAGTAATGCCTATATCTCTAGCTTCCGGACCGCTGTGAAAAAAAAAAAGAAAAAATGCAAATGGCTCTGAGCACTATGGGACTTAACGTCTGAGGCCATGAGTCCCCTAGAGCTTAAAACTACTTAAACTTAACTAACCTAAGGACATCACACACATTCATGCCCGAGGCAGGAATCGAACCAGCGGCCGTAGCAGTCGCGCGGTTCCGGACTGATGCACGTAGAACCGCTCGTCCACCGTGGCCAGCGGACCGCTGTGGACGTCGCTTCTCCGGTCACCTGCGCTGCCACACGAGGTATCAGAAGCATCAACATCTACATCTACATTTATACTCCACAAGCCAGCCAACGGTGTGTGGCGGAGGGCACTTTACGTGCCAATGTCATTACCTCCCTTTCCTGTTCCAGTCGCGTATGGTTCGCGGGAAGAACGACTGTCTGAAAGCCTCCGTGCGCGCTCTAATCTCTCTAATTTTACATTCGTGATCTCCTTGGGAGGTATAAGTAGGGGTAAGCAATATATTCGATACCTCATCCAGAAACGCACCCTCTCGAAAACTGGCGAGCAAGCTACATCGCGATGCAGAGCGCCTCTCTTGAAGAGTCTGCCTTTTGAGTTTGTTAAACATCTCCGTAACGCTATCACGGTTACCAAATAACCCTGTGACGAAACGCGCCGCTCTTCTTTGGATCTTCTCTATCTCCTCCGTCAGCCTGATCTGGTACGGATCCCACACTGATGCGCAATACTCAAGTATAGGTCGAACGAGTGTTTTGTAAGCCACCTCCTTTGTCGATGGACTACATTTTCTAAGGACTCTCCCAATGAATCTCAACCTGGTACCCGCCTTACCAACAATTAATTTTATATGATCATTCCACTTCAAATCGTTCCGCACGCATACTCCCAGATATTTTACAGAAGTAACTGCTACCAGTGTTTGTTCTGCTATCATATAATCATACAATAAAGGATCCTTCTTTCTATGTATTCGCAATACATTACATTTGTCTGTGTTAAGGGTCAGTTGCCACTCCCTGCACCAAGTGCCTATCCGCTGCAGATCTTCCTGCATTTCGCTACAGTTTTCTAATGCTGCAACTTCTCTGTATATTACAGCATCATCCGCGAAAAGCCGCATGGAACTTCCGATACTATCTACTAGGTCATTTATATACACTCCTGGAAATGGAAAAAAGAACACATTGACACCGGTGTGTCAGACCCACCATACTAGCTCCGGACACTGCGAGAGGGCTGTACAAGCAATGATCACACGCACGGCACAGCGGACACACCAGGAACAGCGGTGTTGGCCGTCGAATGGCGCTAGCTGCGCAGCATTTGTGCACCGCCGCCGTCAGTGTCAGCCAGTTTGCCGTGGCATACGGAGCTCCATCGCAGTCTTTAACACTGGTAGCATGCCGCGACAGCGTGGACGTGAACCGTATGTGCAGTTGACGGACTTTGAGCGAGGGCGTATAGTGGGCATGCGGGCGGCCGGGTGGACGTACCGCCGAATTGCTCAACACGTGGGGCGTGAGGTCTCCACAGTACATCGATGTTGTCGCCAGTGGTCGGCGGAAGGTGCACGTGCCCGTCGACCTGGGACCGGACCGCAGCGACGCACGGATGCACGCCAAGACCGTAGGATCCTACGCAGTGCCGTAGGGGACCGCACCGCCACTTCCCAGCAAATTAGGGACACTGTTGCTCCTGGGGTATCGGCGAGGACCATTCGCAACCGTCTCCATGAAGCTGGGCTACGGTCCCGCACACCGTTAGGCCGTCTTCCGCTCACGCCCCAACATCGTGCAGCCCGCCTCCAGTGGTGTCGCGACAGGCGTGAATGGAGGGACGAATGGAGACGTGTCGTCTTCAGCGATGAGAGTCGCTTCTGCCTTGGTGCCAATGATGGTCGTACGCGTGTTTGGCGCCGTGCAGGTGAGCGCCACAATCAGGACTGCATACGAGCGAGGCACACAGGGCCAACACCCGGCATCATGGTGTGGGGAGCGATCTCCTACACTGGCCGTACACCACTGGTGATCGTCGAGGGGACACTGAATAGTGCACGGTACATCCAAACCGTCATCGAACCCATCGTTCTACCATTCCTAGACCGGCAAGGGAACTTGCTGTTCCAACAGGACAATGCACGTCCGCATGTATCCCGTGCCACCCAACGTGCTCTAGAAGGTGTAAGTCAACTACCCTGGCCAGCAAGATCTCCGGATCTGTCCTCCATTGAGCATGTTTGGGACTGGATGAAGCGTCGTCTCACGCGGTCTGCACGTCCAGCACGAACGCTGGTCCAACTGAGGCGCCAGGTGGAAATGGCATGGCAAGCCGTTCCACAGGACTACATCCAGCATCTCTACGATCGTCTCCATGGGAGAATAGCAGCCTGCATTGCTGCGAAAGGTGGATATACACTGTACTAGTGCCGACATTGTGCATGCTCTGTTGCCTGTGTCTATGTGCCTGTGGTTCTGTCAGTGTGATCATGTGATGTATCTGACCCCAGGAATGTGTCAATAAAGTTTCCCCTTCCTGGGACAATGAATTCACGGTGTTCTTATTTCAATTTCCAGGAGTGTATATTGTGAAAAGCAATGGTCCCATAACACTCCCCTGTGGCATGCCAGAAGTTACTTTAACGTCTTTAGACGTCTCTCCATTGATAACAAAATGCTGTGTTCTGTTTGCTAAAAACTCTTCAATCCAGCCACACAGCTGGTCTGATATTCCGTAGGCTCTTACTTCGTTTATCAGGCGACAGTGCGGAACTGTATCGAACGCCTTCCGGAAGTCAAGGAAAATAGCATCTACCTGGGAGCCTGTATCTAATATTTTCTGGGTCTCAGGAACAAATAAAGCGATTTGGGTCTCACACGATCGCTGTTTCCGGAACCCATGTTGATTCCTACATAGTAGATTCTGGGTTTCCAAAAACGACATGATACTCGAGCAAAACACATGTTCTAAAATTCTACAACAGATCGACGTCAGAGATATAGGCCTATAGTTTTGCGCATCTGCTCGACGACCCTTCTTGAAGACTGGGACTACCTGTGCTCTTTTCCAATCATTTGGAACCTTCCGTTCCTCTAGAGACTTGCGGTACACGGCTGTTAGAAGGGGGGCAAGTTCTTTCGCGTACTCTGTGTAGAATCGAATTGGTATCCCGTCAGGCCCAGTGGACTTTCCTCTGTTGAGTGATTCCAGTTGCTTTTCTATTCCTTGGACACTTATTTCGATGTCAGCCATTTTTTCATTTGTGCGAGGATTTAGAGAAGGAACTGCAGTGCGGTCTTCCTCTGTGAAACAGCTTTGGAAAAAGGTGTTTAGTATTTCAGCTTTACGCGTGTCATCCTCTGTTTCAATACCTTCATCATCCCGGAGTGTCTGGATATGCTGTTTCGATCCAATTACTGATTTAACGTAAGACCAGAACTTCCTAGGATTTTCTGTCAAGTTGGTACATAGAATTTTACTTTCGAATTCACTGAACGCTTCACGCATAGCCCTCCTTACGGTAACTTGACATCGATTAGCTTCTGTTTGTCTGAGAGGTTTTGGCTGCGTTTAAACTTGGAGTGAAGCTCTCTTTGCTTTCGCAGTAGTTTCCTAACTTTGTTGTTGTACCACGGTGGGTTTTTCCCGTCCCTCACAGTTTTACTCGGCACGTACCTGTCTAAAACGCATTTTACGATTGCCTTGAACTTTTTCCATAAACACTCAACATTGTCAGTTTCGGAACAGAAATTTTCGTTTTGATCTGTTAGGTAGTCTGAGATCTGCCTTCTATTACTCTTGCTAAACAGATAAACCTTCCTCCCTTTTTTTATATTCCTATTTACTTCTATATTCAGGGATGCTGCAACGGCCTTATGATCACTGATTCCCTGTTCTGCGCTTACAGAGTCGAAAAGTTCGGGTCTGTTTGTTATCAGTAGGTCCAAGATGTTATCTCCACGAGTCGGTTCTCTGTTTAATTGCTCGAGGTAATTTTCGGATAGTGCACTCAGTATAATGTCACTCGATGCTCTGTCCCTACCACCCGTCCTAAACATCTGAGTGTCCCAGTCTATATCTGGTAAATTGAAATCTCCACCTAAGACTATAACATGCTGAGAAAATTTATGTGAAATGTATTCCAAATTTTCTCTCAGTTGTTCTGCCACTAATGCTGCTGAGTCGGGAGGTCGGTAAAAGGAGCCAATTATTAACCTAGCTCGGTTGTTGAGTGTAACCTCCGCCCTTAATAATTCACAGGAACTATCCACTTCTACTTCACTACAGGATAAACTACTACTAACAGCGACGAACACTCCACCACCGGTTGCATACAATCTATCCTTTCTAAACACCGTCTGTACCTTTGTAAAAATTTCGGCAGAATTTATCTCTGGCTTCAGCCAGCTTCAGCGCTTGAAGTTCCGGTACTTTACCAACGCAGCTTCGACAGTTTACAATTACAATACCGATTGCTGCTTGGTCCCTGCATGTCCTGACTTTGCCCCGCACCCGTTGAGGCTCTTGCCGTTTCTGTACTTGCCCAAGGCCATCTAAGCTAAAATACCGCCCAGCCCACGCCACACAACCCCTGCTACCCGTGTAGCCGCTTGTTGCGTGTAGTGGACTCCTGACCTATCCAGTGGAACCCGAAACCCCACCATCCTATGGCGCAAGTCGAGGAATCTGCAGCCCACACGGTCGCAGAACCGTCTCAGCCTCTGATTCAGAACCTCCACTCGGCTCTGTACCAAAGGTCCGCAGTCAGTCCTGTCGACGATGCTGCAGATGGTGAGCTCTGCTTTCATCCCGCCAGCGAGACTGGCAGTCTTCACCAAATCAGATAGCCGCCGGAAGCCAGGAGGATTTCCTCCGATCCATAGCGACACACATCATTGATGCCGACATTAGCGACCACCTGCAGAGGGGTGCACCCTGTACCCTTCATGGCATCCGGAAGGACCCTTTCCACATCTGGAATGACTCCCCCCGGTATGCACACGGAGTGCACATTGCTTTTCTTCCCCTCTCTTGCTGCCATATCCCTAAGGGGCCCCATTACGTGCCTGACGTTGGAGCTCCCAATTACCAGTAAGCCCACCCTCTGCGACCGCCCGGATCTTGCAGACTGAGGGGCAACCTCTGGAACAGGACAAGCAGCCATGTCAGGCCGAAGATCAGTATCAGCCTGAGACAGAGCCTGAAACTGGTTCATCAGACAAACTGGAGAGACCTTCCGTTCAGCCCTCCAGAATGTCTTTCGCCCCCTGCCACACCTTGAGACGACCTCTCACTCTACCACAGGTGAGGGATCAGCCTCAATGCGGGCAGTATCCCGGGCAACCACAGTCGTAGTCCTATCAGGGGATGCGTGGGACGAGCTGGACGTCTCCGACAAACCCCCATCCGGACCCCCACAGTGATGCCCATTGGCAACAGCCTCAAGTTGTGTGACCGAAGCCAACACTGCCTGAAGCTGGGAGCGAAGGGTTGCCAACTCAGCCTGCAGCCGAACACAGCAGTTGCAGTCCCTATCCATGCTAAAAACTGTTGTGCAAAGAACGTCTGAATTAATCTACAGAGAGCGCAAAGAAATCGACACAAAATTTAAACGGTTATTAAAATACAAGATTGCCTAGTTAATGCAGTAATGCTGCTACTTGCGCACTGCTGACACACTGCTCGGCGGCCGGAAGGAGACTATGCGATTTTACACTATTCGGGTACTAAAACGCGATGCTACAACTCTCAAATACTATAATACGCCCGAAATTTATGAATTAAACAATGCAAGTACCAAAAACACGCAAAGAAATTAAGAATTAAACTATGTAACAAATGAGTGAGCTAGGAGTATACGACTTGCTGCTGCAGCTGCTTATCCAACGGCGGCAGGGAGCTGCCGCGTATCCCCCGCTGGCTGCAGCCATGCGTTATTATAGCAGCGGGCGTAGTGTACTTTGCCACTTAGCTACCTCCTGCCTAGGTTGCTGTCATGGCCACTCCGTTCTGCTCGGCAGGCACGCAAATTGCCAAAGGGAGTGAATTGGAGGAGTGGGTGATTTGTGTAGAAAATGTGAAAACATTCATATAACTGACGTATTCATCAGCGACTTGGGTCAGTCGGTTGTCTCACATTAATCCTCATGTGATATTAGCTCTGGAAAAAGTTATGTCTGGGGTCTTTTTTTACCCCAAAATGGTTCTAGCAACTTTATGGAGATACAATGTCAAATATTACCACAAATATAATAATGATTTATTGAGAGACCCCTGCAAAATTTTGAAATTAAGCTTCGTAGTTTTTTGCTGTAGTTTAGTTATAAAGAATTTGTAATTATGTACTATGTTTAAAATATGAAAACCTATTGTTTGGTTAGTTTAGTACAAAAATTATTTAAACACTATAATTCATGTACAACACGCTATGTAAGAATAATGTAATTAATTAATATTATGTGTAGTATCACTTACAAGGGATTATGTACGAAATAAACTTCTACGCGCTCTCCACGTTATACGAGGAAGATTCATTATGCAACACACTTTCTCTGGCATGTTCCTTACAGATAAACTTGTGACACTGATAACGGTGTTGATTGAATTTCCTGTCCTTTGACCTTGGACAGTAATCACACCTTTTTCGCTTCTCGTTTGGAACATTGTCTGTAATTGTGACGTTGTATGTTATCTGTCCAGTTCTAAATGCAAGAGTAGGCGCTGAAGTTCTCTTTCTTCACATCACTCACATCCACTTCACCTCCGACCTTTTGTCTTCCTCTATAATATCTACATCTGCATCACTCTCATTCTCATTTACAAAATTTGATTCATTATCACTATCACTTTTCCGTAAATCTGCTGAATCCTGCTCGAGACTGCAGTCCCTTTTAGAACGTATATCGTCATACATGACAATTAAAATATAACACCACGTCTTACTTCAATAAACGCAATTCCTAACTGTGAATGGGTTAGAACAATACACGTATATATATTTTCTACGAATTGCTTACAACAATGGACATACAAATGCCGGTTTAGAAGGTGCATTGTTGCCAAGTTTTTATTTTCATAATAAATTAGAAGTATACCACTGAAAAACACATATTGTATACCTGGAATATTTTCCATTGCAAAAATTGCTAATTAGTGTACTATGAACCACGATATAACAATAAATATTTTACCCAATTATAATGAAAAGTCTTATAAAAAGCACATCTGAAGGATGAAAAGCTTACATCCACATTAAAACTGTTCCCTTGTAGTTAAACGAGCCTCAGGCTCTAAAAAGACCACAGACCACATGCAAGGGTTAAGGGGGGTAGGACGTCAAAGAGGCCAAGTTGGAGTAGGAGAGGAACTACAAGAAATTTTAATTTCCACTGTCTATACTTTTACAAATAAATTCATAAAACTTTGTCAGCATGACCAGGAGGGATTCAGAATTGACACTCATAGCAGTGGATGTTCGAAAACATAACAACACAATTTTTTTACATGTAAAATTTCATAATTTTTTTACTTACTATTGGCTGCATTTGTTGCTACAGGTACACTTTTCTTCATAGGTAAGAGAGATTCTCGATGAATGTTGCACAGCATACAAACAATACTTACAGGTGTAAGAAACTCTAGAATTTTCCAATTCTATTGAAAACTGTGGTAAACATTGGAATACTTAACTATAAAATTTAAGTTTTTTCTAAATATAAAGTTTAATATGTAACAGTCCATTCATTTATGCATAAATTAAATAAATTCTAGAGTTTCATACATCTGTAAGTATGGTTTGTATGACGTGTAAAATACATCGAAGATGTATTTATGAAGGAAAGTGTATCTATAACAACAAATGCAACCTATAGTAAGTGAAAAGTGATGAAATTTCAAACGAATTTATGAAGAAAATGTATTTATGAAGAAAAGTGTATCTATAACAACAAATGCAATCTGTAATAAGTGAAAAGTGATGAAATTTCAAATGAAAAAAAATTATTTTGTTATGTTTTTGAACTTCCACTGCCATGATTGTGAATCCTGAATCCTTCCTGGTCATACTGACAAAGGTTTAGGAATTTATTTGTGAAAGTATAGACAGTGGAAATTGATATGTCCTGTGGTACCTCTCCTGCTCCAAGTCGGCCCGTTTGACATCTTAACCCCCCCCCCCCTTAAATGAAAATTCACTAAAACCTGAAGAATTAGTGGAAAACATTGATAGTGCTGACGTGGCCACAGGGAATGGTTTCAGCCAGTTGTTTCTTTCGACTGAGAAAAACCGAAGGAAAGAAAGAAAAAAACGATGGACTGTGCAGTCGGTTGGTAAAAGCTGTCAGCTGTCTCATTACTACGCTGTGCTTCATCAGCATCTGATGTAGCGTCGTAGGGACATGATTATCATACGAGGCCGCCACGCTGCCATGCCTTGGTGAACGAAGCTACTATGACCGCCACAACATGCCGCCTTGTTTTGCTCCGGTCAACAGGCCACTCATGGTCACCGCAAGCTACCGACCCGCTGTCTACATTGGCTGTATGAATTCTGCGGAATAAGTCTGTTAGTGTTACCACTGCCTTTATGACTGTACAATCGCTAAAGAACAGGGAACTGCTTCCCCATACGTGATACCCAGTCAGCGATCCTGCAACAGCATCTCGACTCATTACACTCAAAACACTCGGAACATCCTGACTTGTAATAGATCAATCAGTTTGAAGACATTGAAAGCATACAGGATGACACCCAATGAATCGCTAGATGTGTTTGCAGGCCTCACGCCTATAAATATTAAGATATAAGAAATAGCCACATGTTATAACACAGTTTAGTCTAAAGACGTCAGACAGACAGTAGACATCGCCTTTGAGTACGGAAACTGGCCACAACCAGAAGACTTTTCAGGAATAGCAGAGAAGTAAGAAAATAAGTATTAATGTGTTGAAGTATATACTTACACAAGCAAATTATATGACAGAGTGGGTTCAGGAGTAGCGATTTTCATCTATAAGAGCCTTATCCATTAATTACAGCTCAAGTTGGAAAAAATCCTCAAAGAACCAAGAACAGTTTGGCATTCTAAATGCGCTTAAGTTAATGACAAATAACGAATTTTGACAGAGTTGCAGTAATCCACACCAACAGCAGAATAACATCGAATTCCTTATGAAATCTTTAGAGTCATGACTGATTCACTGAAGAAGTACAATAAAAAATCAGAAGAATGCAGAAACACAGCTGGCAGGTAGATTTCGGATGGATTGAAGGACAGATGGAGGTGTGGGTCAATGAACTAACTGAAAATCTAGCTAAAAGGCCAACCTGATCATGAAAAACAGTCAGCTACAGCAAAGAAACAAATGGGAGATTGAATGGCAACAAACTAAACACGAGGGAAACACAAAACCTTTTATCCTAAGATCTGACTATGTTTAACGATTAAGCTATTACCGAATTTTATAGCCATGTTCATAGGATATAGGAAACGAAAAGCCTGTTGTAAACGGCTCAGAATAACTGAATACGCACGTGCACATCTAATGTATGAGAGAAAACTATTGACCACCCGCTTTTAGACTGTAGTATTTCAGCGCAACAGAGAGAAACTCTCAGACAACAAATAACCGAAACAGGAGGACGACGACGCATCAAAAAATGAGACAATGTTAAAAAAATTAAAAAAGCGGATTTTTACAACTTTTATGATCCAGTAAGATTCCCAGTTGTATGAAAATTCTTTGGTGGCAACAATAATTTCACACATACACTGAACACCTCGATGTATGCTAGAAAACTAACAAATTTGTCATTATTTCTCATACAGTAATTGACACAGAGCCCACATATCCAGTGTTCATTAAAACTGTACATATCTTGAAAGTGGAGATCTTTGCATGTAGAAATAAATGTTATATGAGTAATTAAGGAAGTTGTTAAGTATTGATACATTGTGTCTGTATTTTCAATGTAAGGCGCCTGATGTAATTACATGATGATATGTGATATGTGATATTACAGTTTAATGGAGAACGTTAAATAAAAAACTGAAGTCAGTATGAATAAAGCAAGCTATATTTTACACAAGTGATTTTTCCTGAATCTGTGCTGATTCGATGAGATGATCGTGTTTTCCAACAGGACCTTCATAATGTTTGAGCTAAGAGTATGCCAGAGGATCCTTTAAATAGATCCTTTCGGAGATATCGGTCTGGAATTCCGTGCATCCCAGCTTTTAGTCATCTTGTAAACAGACATGTCTTGCGCTCTTTTCCTGTTACACCAAGCTATTTGTTTCACAAGAGATTTTTCTTAAATTTGAGCTAGGAAAGGAGCCAGTTCGGTGGTATATTTAATATAAAAAATAACTATAATTCCAGCACAGCTCGTACCTTTGCTGTAAATAGTCCTAAATATTTTTCAGTAATGTAGGGAAAAGGGTGCGTGGGAGCTAATACCGATATCTCTCATTTATGAGTGGTTGTGGCAGTCAAACGTCGATATGGAAATATCCTTTCGTGTCAATACATTTTTAATCTGAAATTTAAAATTTCTGCTTTGTGTCTATTGCCTTCAGTTTCAACACCAACCATGTGCACCAGAGATTGCATATTATATTTGAATACTTTTTTTACTTTATATTTGCCCAGCAGTTCGCAAGTTTTTCTGATTCGCCTGTATCTGACTGTGAAAATAATAGATAATTAGTGTAGGTTCAGCCTCAGTTTTCATAAGTTAGCTCTGTCACTCATTCAATCGCTCATTCAGTAACTCACAAAAACTTACAGATAACCTACACCAATTATCTACTATAGTCCGATATTTTTATAATAACTTACTCACAAAATAAAGAAAAATGGATATCTCTTCTTATCATTATTTTTATTATAATTTATTTTCACAAAAGGTGAATATAAGGAAATAAACTTAACATTTCTTAATAAAGGTTCTTGTCAGAAAAAAATTAATAATTCATATTAAAATTTTACTGCTTCACTAGTTCAGTGTATGTTTTATAAAAAGTGAATGTAAGTAAATAAATAAAAACACAACAAAATTTCTAGTTGCAATTTAGCACTCAACATATCGTTTTTATTCAGCAAATTCCCTGTCTCATATGGATAAATCCTACGCAACACTAACCAGTATTTTTTAAATAAACTCAGTATTGGGCATGATTAGAACCACATAATGTCTCTAGGAAACATTACATGGTTTGAAACACACTCAACTAATGCGCTGAGCTACTGACACTAAGCAATGTACAAACCTTTAGTTTCTTATCACATTCAGTGTGAGTCACTGTTAATGTATCAGTATGCTGCGGCATTATCATTATCTCATTTCCTCCCTTGTTCGCAATCTGGAAGCTGCTCAATATCACCGACTCATTCACAAGTGCACAGTATGTTTTAATCATATATGAACCAATTTTGAAAATTGAAAATGTTAACACAATTTATATAAAAAGGACTATTAAAAATTCTCAGTGAAGATTCTGTGTTGTGCATCGTATATTATATTTTTCTTACCATACATCGTTACATAGGCTAAAATATCTGAAGTAATTTTTTCATTAAAAGTTGCACAAAGTTTCATAGCCACTTTCTGTGAAGTTAATGACATAGACTCTAATTCAATAATATATAATTTCAGAGATTTAAATGGTGAAGAAATAAAAGGTATTTATTATGAGTTTGATTTACAGAAAACATAATATCCTGATGTATATCTTGTTGAAAAAATAGCAAAATAAATTTACTATTTTTATCTTGGTTAACAAATGGAGGAGTGGCATGATTTTCAGTTATTTCATTTTTCTCTAGAAACATACCTCAACGTAATTCTGTTACTATCTTTCATTTTCTTAAATTTTGCGAATAATTAATTTTATATTTTAGTTTATATTCCAGATATTTTCTAATTCATGGTAAAACTTCATGTGCAACTCATTCTCTAAATTTTTTGGCTTCTTGATTTTTAGATTGTTGCTGTCTCAACACCATCAACATTTGTTTTCAAATAACAGCCATGGTCTCCAACCATGTCATCAGATGACAAAATTGCTTATAGGTATTTAAAATTTAGATACATGGAATAATATAGATTTTCTAAGACAAAAGAAATTACAACATTTTTCGAGGAAGAATGAAATTATAGATAGAATAATTACATGTAATAATCTGTTAGTTTAAGAAAACAAAAATATGTTTCTCAATAAAAATTATTTCTTGTTAAATGGCAGAATTTATAAGTATATCTAACACAGTTGTTGCTAGTTTAGAATCATCTATGTTTAATATATTTGAATTTAATATTCAGAACAATTATCAACAGAATTTGTATTCTTCATTTAAACATACACTCCTGGAAATTGAAATAAGAACACCGTGAATTCATTGTCCCAGGAAGGGGAAACTTTATTGACACATTCCTGGGGTCAGATACATCACATGATCACACTGACAGAACCACAGGCACATAGACACAGGCAACAGAGCATGCACAATGTCGGCACTAGTACAGTGTATATCCACCTTTCGCAGCAATGCAGGCTGCTATTCTCCCATGGAGACGATCGTAGAGATGCTGGATGTAGTCCTGTGGAACGGCTTGCCATGCCATTTCCACCTGGCGCCTCAGTTGGACCAGCGTTCGTGCTGGACGTGCAGACCGCGTGAGACGACGCTTCATCCAGTCCCAAACATGCTCAATGGGGGACAGATCCGGAGATCTTGCTGGCCAGGGTAGTTGACTTACACCTTCTGGAGCACGTTGGGTGGCACGGGATACATGCGGACGTGCATTGTCCTGTTGGAACAGCAAGTTCCCTTGCCGGTCTAGGAATGGTAGAACGATGGGTTCGATGACGGTTTGGATGTACCGTGCACTATTCAGTGTCCCCTCGACGATCACCAGTGGTGTACGGCCAGTGTAGGAGATCGCTCCCCACACCATGATGCCGGGTGTTGGCCCTGTGTGCCTCGGTCGTATGCAGTCCTGATTGTGGCGCTCACCTGCACGGCGCCAAACACGCATACGACCATCATTGGCACCAAGGCAGAAGCGACTCTCATCGCTGAAGACGACACGTCTCCATTCGTCCCTCCATTCACGCCTGTCGCGACACCACTGGAGGCGGGCTGCACGATGTTGGGGCGTGAGCGGAAGACGGCCTAACGGTGTGCGGGACCGTAGCCCAGCTTCATGGAGACGGTTGCGAATGGTCCTCGCCGATACCCCAGGAGCAACAGTGTCCCTAATTTGCTGGGAAGTGGCGGTGCGGTCCCCTACGGCACTGCGTAGGATCCTACGGTCTTGGCGTGCATCCGTGCGCCGCTGCGGTCCGGTCCCAGGTCGACGGGCACGTGCACCTTCCGCCGACCACTGGCGACAACATCGATGTACTGTGGAGACCTCACGCCCCACGTGTTGAGCAATTCGGCGGTACGTCCACCCGGCCTCCCGCATGCCCACTATACGCCCTCGCTCAAAGTCCGTCAACTGCACATACGGTTCACGTCCACGCTGTCGCGGCATGCTACCAGTGTTAAAGACTGCGATGGAGCTCCGTATGCCACGGCAAACTGGCTGACACTGACGGCGGCGGTGCACAAGTGCTGCGCAGCTAGCGCCATTCGATGGCCAACACCGCGGTTCCTGGTGTGTCCGCTGTGCCGTGCGTGTGATCATTGCTTGTACAGCCCTCTCGCAGTGTCCGGAGCAAGTATGGTGGGTCTGACACACCGGTGTCAATGTGTCCTTTTTTCCATTTCCAGGAGTGTATTTGGTCTCCTTTATTCTGAGAGAAAAATATTTTGATAACTAATGACATTTTATTCTTTATTTATGAAGATTTTCAGGTACCTAAAATTGAGACACCTGCAATAATGTAGATTTTCAAGGTGTCAAAAGCAGGACAACCTATACAGTTATTGATTTTAGTAATAATAAAATATATTACAAGACTTTTCTACATGAGATTCCAGAGGAATTGTATTACTCTCATGAAGAATTTTAATCATATGAATCAAAAAATTTAACATTATCTGATGATTAAATATCTGTAGAGTTATGGCTATGTTTGAGGGATAAGAAAGAGATATTAATTACATCTGATTAACTTAGTTTTATGGGTTTTATTAAGAAAAGTCAGTGGTGGGAAAAATCGGTAACTCAACTTTTAAAGAGGAAAAAACATTTTATGTAGTTTTTAAAGATAAGGCAGTGATCAAATACTGCCATCACTGAAATAAGAATGATGAAACCCTTAATTGTTATTGAAAAAACAATGTTCTAATAAAAATTATTTTTAATAAATGGAGCCAACTCCAAGCACATCCAATGCTTCAATAAATCTATTTATTAACAGGTATGTTTATAATAGGAAAGAAGTACTTTTGATTCATGATATACAAAGTAATCCATGGTTCCAGGCTAAGGATGTTACAGAGATATTGGAATATAATCAAATATGTAAATCATTTAAACATATTGATGATGAAGATACTATTACATTAGGAAAATTAAACCTATCCAATTTAAATGGGTTAAAGGGCAATGAGAAATCAACAGTATTTGTTAATGATCTCAATGAGAAGTTTGAGACAGATTAATCGGAAGATTTATCAAGTAATCAAAAGTTATCTGAAGCTTTTATTAGAGAATTTCAAAATAAATTAAATTCTAATGAAATTTCAAATAAATACTACCCAAAAATTTTATGGTATAATTTCAAGATAAATTAAAATGGGAGTATATTATAGAATACCAAAATCTCTCTGAATCATTTACATGAAAAGGTCTAAAGTGTATCAAATAATATCCAAAGATAATGATTGTTCTATTACTTATGAAAATCATAAATTTGTAAAAACAAATTGTAATCATATTTTTCATAAAGTGTTTATTCATAATTGGTTAAAAGAAAAAAAATTAAATAACCATTGTGTAGGACAGTTATTAAACATATAGTTAGACACAGTCTAAGATTGATTATACAGTCACAAAATTTTGATGAAGTGTAATTACATCATTAATCAATTGTTCTTGAGTGTAATCATTTGAAATATTGGAAGAACTACTCCGACAAGTAATTCATTTCTTGATATAAATTTACAGAATTAGGATTGTAATTATGTCTTAACAATTCTTACAATTAAGATGTCTATCTTCAGTTTATAAAATTGTTTTTGTAATATTCTTCTTTGTGTCCTAATTACATAGTAATTACATTCACAATAATAGTCAAATAATTTTCAAAAAACCAAAATGGTTCATAAATATTCATTAACTGTTTAAGGGACACTGTGAGGTAATAATATATGTATTTCCTCATTTCTTTCATATAAACTCGATATAGCTCTATCAACCATTTTATTTAAATTTTCAATGTGATCTCCTTGAATTTTATTTAAATGAGTTATTTGGCCTTTATACATCTCTCTTTTGGACAAGAAGAGAATAGAAGCTTTCGAAATGTGGTGCTACAGAAGAATGCTGAAGATAAGGTGGGTAGATCACGTAACTAATGAGGAGGTATTGAATAGGATTGGGGAGAAGAGAAGTTTGTGGCACAACTTGACTAGAAGAAGGGATCGGTTGGTAGGACATGTTTTGAGGCATCAAGGGATGACAAATTTAGCGTTGGAGGGCAGTGTGGATGGTAAAAATCGTAGAGGGAGACCAAGAGATGAATACACTAAGCAGATTCAGAAGGATGTAGGTTGCAGTAGATACTGGGAGATGAAGAAGCTTGCACAGGATAGAGTAGCATGGAGAGCTGCATCAAACCAGTCTCAGGACTGAAGACCACAACAACAACAACAACACATCTCTCTTGTTTCTTTTTTAGGTTTGTATTCTGCATGTTTTCTAACTGATGCTTATACTTTTTCCTAGACGCATCTTGTTCATCTGGAACTCATATCTAAATAATATCAACCCAGTTCATTGATAATTTCTGTTGACTTTTGCATATAGTTAGGTAGCACTGAAATAGGAATACCAATATTTTCAAATTATTTACATTATTTTTGTTTAACAAAGTCTTGAATTGCTATCCTAGGTCGAATATATCCTAAACAATAATCAACTTGTTTTGCAGAAAACCACAGATTATTTTTTTCATGAACTATCAAAAACACTTTATTATTATTATATATAATCTTGTTGCTGAATAGATCTATAATCAATTTCGTTGAATACAACACTTTTATTCGATTTTTTATTTTTTAATAAAGATTACAGATATACCAGACACAGATTCATTAATAAATATCAGTGATGCTTTGGTTTGGTTTAATGTTACGATATTTTAAGTGTATGTAAATTAAATTACTTCCACTATTGTTGTTTGTGAAAATAGTAACAAGCAATGATAAAAATTATGCAGTAAAATATGTATTTGACTTTGGTTATTTTAATGTTCCATCAATAACTGAAATTCCTCAAGTGAGCAATGATTTATTGAGAGAATCATTAATATTATTTCATTTAATACACAATATTGAGATAACTAATGTATTAAGTAAAGAAACTTTAAAATTTGTGAACAGTCCTTGATGTGGTGTACAAGATTGATTTGCTAGTTATAAAACTAGTATATATAAATGGAATAAGGAAAATATAAAACATAATTACAAAGGACCAAATAAAAAAAAGTTAGAATGAACAGAAGCAGCATTTCATTTATTGCAAAACAATATTCATATTCGGTTTGTTCATTATATTAAAAATCCTCATTTTTAATTATAAGTAAAAAACAAGTGCATACACATGAAATATCTGATCATCAATGTTCATAGGATTTAGATGGAAAAGGATATTGTAAAATATATATGGATAAAGATGAGATTTGGCATACAGAAATTCATAAAAATACAGCAAATTGCCAAACAATATCATTGAGATGTTTACACATGAATAATGTATCCATACTATAATGTTTCATATATTGAATACTTTAAGGTGATAGTGATGTTATTCAAATTTTATATGGCAAAAAGCTATCAACACAAACAACTATATTAAAATCTACACCAGTTGTACCAGCAGTTAATTTAAATGAATCAGTCAAAGCACTATGTGAAATTAGTAAATTTGGTCACTTATAATTTGTGAATGGAGTTTTATATATTTTTATCAGAAGTGGGTATGGATGATCATACGAATTTGCAATTAACTAATAATTGGTTAAAGTTCTTACCATAAGATTTACAAAAGATAAATGGAATATATCAAAAACCAAATTGTGAAGTTGTGTTATATGTTGACAATATGAAATACATGACCAATTTACAAATGTCAGAATTAATTTTGGAATATCCAGAGTCCATATGTAGAATAGTGTCATGTAAAAACTTCTGCTAGCCGTTATCCCACTAATCCTATCTTATCCTTTTCATACCAACTTTTGGTATCTGTCTATTGCATTCACTAATAGAAAGAACCAGGTGAACTTTGCCATGTTGATAAAACCTTTGGTCAATACCTGCTATGTTATGGCACCATCCCATCATACAGATGTGACTGCTCTCTCCAAGTATTGTTCTTTCCAAGTCCTCTTGGCTTCCTCTGATATGTCATGTATTTCATGAGTTCATCTATCTATGGTTGATCCTCTTTTATTGCCATTTTGTATAAAAATATTTGGCTAGTCATGTCTCCTTCTATACTCTCTCAATCTTGAATACTTTTCGATTCGCATTCAACTTATATTGAATTTCCGTCTTAGAGTGTTCTCATTCTCTGAGCATTTGTTTACTGGATCAGCCTTTTTCATAATCTTTTTTTTTCTACTTCATCTATTTTCGTTGGAATACCTGAAATTTGTCTGTTAAGAATTTCCACCCATTTTGTTGTCGATAGGTACATATCTGAGTTTATTTCTGTTGTTTGTACTTTTATTACTTCTATCCGCCAACATATTCCCCCTGTTACTATACGACAGTTGTCTTTTACTGATTTCACTCGTAACTTTTTCTTAACATTCAATGCTTCTATCTCCTCTGTTATATCTGCTCTTAAGAAATTGTCATTTGATTTAATTTCTACTCCAATCATTCCATACATCCTCCTTCATATCTGTTATCTCTATTTCACTTCATTATTATATTTATGTCAACTACTGACTTCCTGGTAGCTAATGTCACATATACGAGGTGTTGTCAGGTTTCCTTTGCCACCTTCACTGTCTAAGGTACACTACACAGCCCTGATTCTGTCGGTCCTCAGCTCCTAATTTGTTCTCCTGTATTTTCGTCTTCTGTTCTCTCTTGAATTCCAGCCCCTGCTGGCACTGGCTTTGTTCTTCAGTTCGTGATATAGTTTGTATTTCCATTTTGTGAGTGTGTCCCTATCGTTCTTACTCCTACACACTATACTCTATAGCTGAGTGGCAGTCTGTCTTTGGCTGGGCAACAGAGCAGAGAAGCCAGTGTTTCCGTGCGCGGAGCGCGAGCTCGCCTTGTTTACATAATGACGGCCGTTGCTTGCGTACCGGGTTACCGTCTACGATACGTGGCGAACCGTTACCGTAAATCTACACTCCTACTTACTTTCTGCAACGAGTATGCCCGACACACAGCACTCGAGGAGGAGTGTTTTCTGCGAGAGGAAGTGAAGATCCTGGCGATTGATATTATCGGAATACATTTATCGATCGTGAGCAGCACGGTCTACGTTAAAATCATTAACGACGCGGCGACACCAAACAAGGGCTCCGCTTCTGTCTTGCAGATGGCAATGTCGGGGCGGTAACCGTCGACCACGTCGGCTTAGGTATTCATGCGATACGCATTTTCGAATTGCCATTCAAACTTCTGCAGAGGAAATCGTCACGGCACTCCGATCATACGGCACAATCCACGGCCATACTGCGGAGACGTGGACACAGTTTCGGATGTGTCCTGTACTAAACGGCGTTCGACAGGTCACCATTGATATCCGAAGCCACGTCCCGTCATACTTACAGGTCGGTGGATGCTGTGGAGTAATTATATATGACGGCCAGCCTCGGACCGGTTCCGGATGCGGCAAAGAAGGCCGCGAAGGACCACCTATAGACAACCTACAGTGCTACCAGTGACCTACGCCGCTGCTTTTGCGTCCCCTACCGCCTTGTAACGTCGCCTGGACGCCACAGATGAGCCCGACCATACCCCAACAGACAGCGCCTTGGACGCCCCACCGCCTGGACCGGCCATCGACTCTGCTACGACGGCATCGACGAGACAGGCCGCTAACGCAACCCTCGGCGAAACGATAGAGGTCGACTCGCTCATCGACTCTACAGCGAATTTCTTGCCAGAGCGACGTGACTCCCTTCTGTTGTCGGACACGGAACGTCGCGTAAGGAAACAACGTTCTCCGAAACGTCGCAAGAGAAAGTGCCGCACCGGTTACAGCCAAGCGGAGGCTTTGCATGTCGAGGACGAGGCCTCCGTCGACCCGAACGACGCCCTCGAATCCGCCGCTGACGACGGAGACGATGTGAGCGCGGCGACATTCACCGGTGTACCTACGCCCGTCCCCCCATATCTCCATGAGGACGCTGAACTATTTAATGGACGTAGCACAGCCGAAACTACACCACAAACCACTGCTCCATACTCTGAAGACAAAATAGATGATAAACCGGAGCCCGCCCCCCACGGCATGGCAAGACGAGGAGGTCGAGCTGCAGGACCCGTTCCATCGCGACGTCCACGCTCTTCCGCTGACGCCAGAGTGGACCAGTCTCCATTAGTCCGCCGCCAGGCCTATCGGATAGCAACAATCAGCAGTAATAACATCCGTTCCAGGGTGAAAATCCGCGTTATGCAGGAGATGTTCAGGGCTTCTGATACCGATTCCGCCCTCCTGCTGTAAGTTCACATGGCCGGGTCTCACGGATATCAATGACTATAGCGCCTACGCATCCACGAGTGATCCCATGGGCCGTGGAGTGGCTACCTACGTCCGCGTCGGGATTTCTGTCACTGATGTCGCCTTCCTTCCATCAGCTCGGGACATGGTACTCACTGCCATGGGGACATGCTGCATTCATGTCTACACCCCTTCGGGCACTGACCAACGACATGAGTGGTCCCACTTTTATTCTTAGGCCATCACTCCTCTGCTTTTAGGGCGATACGACCACTGCCTACTAGGAGGTGATTTTAACTGCGTTCTGCACCCCAAAAATCAGATTACACGTTAAACTACATGCCAGGAACTACGTATAGTGGTGCGGGACCTCCTGCTTCAATATATCTGGGAAGTTCAACACGGCGACCGTTCAGTGCCATACCTTTCTTACCAGTCATTCCGCAAGGCACCTAGACAGGATATATGTGTCACAAACTCTTAGATCTGCGATAAGAGGCGCCAAACGCTGGCCAGTGGCCTTTTCCGACCATTGCACTTACATCTATACGGTCCTACTTCCACCGCAATCTATATGGCGCAGCCATACGCCAAGGAAACTAAATACTTCTCATTTGCATGACCTGACTTGTCGCCAACAAGTCACTCAGACGAGGACAACTTGCGAACTACGTCTCCCCCGCTACCGAACGACATTGACATGGTGGATGGACTGCACCAAATCAGCGATCCAGAGGACATTGATGAGAGATATGGGAAGAACTTGGCCGACTGGCATCGCAACACTGTTGACTTGTATTATGCAATTCTCTGAGATTTGGACACAGCTGCCAACCCCAGACAACTAGTTGGAATGGCAAAGAACTAATTGCGGTGGCACACAGACTCCATGTAGCAGTCGTTGCTATAGATTTCGATAGCGCCTTCGACAAAGTGTGCCACCGTTTCCTGTTTTCGGTGGCAGCCCAGATGGGCGTCCCCCCTCCATTCATCGACGTCCTCCACCGACTTTACAGTTCTGCTAGTTCACGAGTCCAAGTCAATGGACGTGTAACAAGACCGGTACCCATCCGCCATTCAGTTCGGCAAGGAGGCCCCCTCTCAACCCTTCCAAATGCCATTCCCCTAGAGCCCCTCACTGGGGCCTGGCGACCGAGCTCTCTGTCCTCACCCTTTGTCAACAGACTGTTGAGTGTACGCTGCTGACCTCCTCTTCCTTTTCTGCTCTGGCTCTGAGATTCGAGCAGTGTTCTTTACAGATTATTCCATTACAATGATTCTTGATATTTGTGGATACTTCTAGAACGTACCCGAACCGAATACAGAAATAAAAATTTTACAGATCAGATAAGTTTTGAACTTATGACCCTCGATGCAACCGTCTAGTAGCATAACCACTACACTACAGTGACTGTGCTGCTCAGCTTTTTCTGCGACATTGCTCCCTCCTTAAGAGAACAGCGTCTCGGTGTTGCGTCCTCCTAGTTCGGGAACGAGTCATCAGTCCTGCATACTGTGACTCCCGGCGACTGATATTCGCCCTGGCGGTGATCTTCTTACACTTACCTTGCTGCTACGCTCTTCGTCACCTTTTCGCTTGTCGCCCGTCGCTCGAGCTTCGAATTTACCCTGGGTTGCAGGATCCTTCATTCGAAGGACGTGGACCGTATCCCTGATCTTTCGTCGTCTTGTGTCGGGGTCGAAATCTTGAACTTCATACCTAACCTCAGACAACCTCTTACAACAGGTCCGAAGTAGCACCTGAGGATCTTCTCAGAGAGACCAACCATCCGAACAGGAGTGAAGATCCAGACCAGGTAACCGGGCTGGCAGACAACAGGGCAATGGCTCGCGTCATGCCTTCGGCGATCGTTTTCTTGAGCCTGCAGTGTGCGGAGTCGAGCTAACTGCTGAGCTTCCACAGCTCTGGTTAACACCTGGCCGACGTAGTCGTCGTCCACGTCATCAGGATGTAACGGAAGTACAGTGTCCATCGTCGTCGTCGCCTCACGCCCATGCACCAGGAAAAATGGCGTAATTCCCATGGTGTCTTGTTTGGCGGTGTTGTACCAAACGCCACGAAATGTAGCACCTCATCCCAGTTGCTATGAACCGGCCTTAGTGGCCGAGCGGTTCTCGGCGCTACAGTCTGGAACAGCGCGACCGCTGATGTCGCAGGTTCGAATCCTGCCTCGGGCATGGATGTCTGTGATGTCCTTAGGTTAGTTAGGTTTAAGTAGTTCTAAGTTCTAGGGGACTGATGACCTCAGATGTTTAGTCCCATAGTGCTCAGAGCCATTTGAACCATTTTGAAGCAGTTGCTATGCTCAACACTGACGAACATTGATAGCATGTCAGCCCATTAGTTTGCAGATGGTTAGGCAGTCGTCATGTGACGAGTACTGTTGCACCGACGGTTTATCTCTGTCACAAGATTAGATTGAAAAACTTGCCCTCGATCCGTAATTAACGACCTTGGGGCACCGTGTTTTAATAAATGTCTTCTACGATGAATTTGGCTACCTCGACTGCTTCAGCTCTTTTCACGGCTTTTGTAATGGCATAGCGTGTCAGATAATCAGTGCAAACAATTATCCATCTATTACCACTAGCAGAAGTTGGAAAAGATTCCGAGGAGGTGAATCCCAATACGCTGGAAAGGCGTTTCGGCTGGTGGAATTGGTATGAGTCGGCCAGGTGGTTTCTGAGGAACTGCCTTTATCCTGTAGCACTCTCGACAGTGCAACAAAAAGAGACTGACACTCATAAATAAACCTGGCCAGAAAAATCTCTTGCGTATCCTATCGTATATCTTAATAAATCCTGAATGTCCGGCCTCAGGTGTGTCGTGGAATTTCTGTAGAACATCTAAGAGCATGTGCTTAGGAATCACTGGTAGCCACCTCTTTCCTAACGGATCAAAGTTTTTCCTGCAAAATAATCCATTAACTACGTTACATTGTCCTTTCACATTCTCTGGCAGATTTAAAGCAAGCATAATTGAGATATCTTGAAGTCTTTCTTCTGCTCAGCTGAGAGATCCTGGAGGGCAGCGAGACGGTCACTATCTTCATCAAAGTTTTGATGGTCTTGCACAGGGTTTCTTGAGAGACAGTCGGCATCTTGGTGTTTTCTTCCACTTTTGTACGCTATGGTAATGTCATACTCTTGAAGAGACACTTTCTTGGATTAAGTTTCAGCCCGCCTTGTTGGAGACACTTAAGAACCGCCATCAGTCATTTTACGTGTTCATCAAATGTCTCAGAGAACACTATAATGTCATCTAACTAACAAAGACATATCATCCACTGCAGGCGAGAAGATTATCCAACATCCGTTCAAAATTTGCTCGTGCCTTAGACAAACCAAACGGCATTACCTTAAACTCATACAGGCCCTCATAGGTGATGAATGCAGTTTTCTCATGATCAGCCTCATCTACTTCGATTTGCCAGTATCCCGAATACACGTCCATGGTTGATAAAAACTTGCCCCCCTTGAGACAATCTAGTGTATCATCAGTTTGTGGAAGGGGGTAAACATCCTTTTTAGTTATCTTATTAAGCTTCCTATAATCAACACAAAAGCGCCAACTGCCATACTTCTTCTTGACGAGGACCACTGGTGACAACCATGGGCTGTGTGAAGGCTGAATAATGTCATTCTTCATCATTTTCTCTACCTCGTTGCGAACTATTCGACGTTCCTTTCCTGACACACGGTATGCTCTTTGGCTTACATCTACATCTACATTTACACTCCACAAGCCACCCAACGGTGTGTGGCGGAGGGCACTTTACGTGCCACTGTCATTACCTCCCTTTCCTGTTCCAGTCGCGTATGGTTCGCGGGAAGAACGACTGTCTAAAAGCCTCCGTGCGCGCTCTAATCTCTCTAATTTTACATTCGTGATCTCCTCGGGAGGTATAAGTAGGGGGAAGCAATATATTCGATACCTCATCCAGAAACGCACCCTCTCGAAACCTGGTGAGCAAGCTACACCGCGATGCAGAGCGCCTCTCTTGCAGAGTCTGCCACTTGAGTTTGTTAAACATCTCCGTAACGCTATCACGGTTACCAAATAACCCTGTGACGAAACGCGCCGCTCTTCTTTGGATCTTCTCTATCTCCTCCGTCAGCCTGATCTGGTACGGATCCCACACTGATGCGCAATACTCAAGTATAGGTCGAACGAGTGTTTTGTAAGCCACCTCCTTTGTTGATGGACTACATTTTCTAAGGACTCTCCCAATGAATCTCAACCTGGTACCCGCTTTACCAACAATTAATTTTATATGATCATTCCACTTCAAATCGTTCCGCACGCATACTCCCAGATATTTTACAGAAGTAATTGCTACCAGTGTTTGTTCTGCTATCATATAATCATACAATAAAGGATCCTTCTTTCTATGTATTCGCAATACATTACATTTGTCTGTGTTAAGGGTCAGTTGCCACTCCCTGCACCAAGTGCCTATCCGCTGCAGATCTTCCTGCATTTCGCTACAAGTCTCTAATGCTGCAACTTCTCTGTATATTACAGCATCATCCGCGAAAAGCCGCGTGGAACTTCCGACACTATCTACTAGGTCATTTATATATATTGTGAAAAGCAATGGTCCCATAACACTCCCCTGTGGCACGCCAGAGGTTACTTTAACGTCTGTAGACGTCTCTCCATTGATAACAACACGCTGTGTTCTGTTTGCTAAAAACTCTTCAATCCAGCCACACAGCTGGTCTGATATTCCGTAGGCTCTTACTTTGTTTATCAGGCGACAGTGCGGAACTGTATCGAACGCCTTCCGGAAGTCAAGAAAAATAGCATCTACCTGGGAGCCTGTATCTAATATTTTCTGGGTCTCATGAACAAATAAAGCGAGTTGGGTCACACACGATCGCTGTTTGCGGAATCCATGTTGATTCCTACATAGTAGATTCTGGGTTTCCAAAAACGACATGATACTCGAGCAAAAAACATGTTCTAAAACTCTACAACAGATCGACGTCAGAGATATAGGTCTATAGTTTTGCGCATCTGCTCGACGACCCTTCTTGAAGACTGGGACTACCTGTGCTCTTTCCCAATCATTTGGAACCTTCCGTTCCTCTAGAGACTTGCGGTACACGGCTGTTAGAAGGGGGGCAAGTTCTTTCGCGTACTCTGTGTAGAATCGAATTGGTATCCCGTCAGGTCCAGTTGACTTTCCTCTGTTGAGTGATTCCAGTTGCTTTTATATTCCTTGGACACTTATTTCGATATCAGCCATTTTTTCGTTTGTGCGAGGATTTAGAGAAGGAACTGCAGTGCGGTCTTCCTCTGTGAAACAGCTTTGGAAAAAGGTGTTTAGTATTTCAGCTTTACGTGTGTCATTCTCTGTTTCAATGCCTTCATCATCCCGGAGTGTCTGGATATGCTGTTTCGATCCACTTACTGATTTAATGTAAGACCAGAACTTCCTAGGATTTTCTGTCAAGTCGGTACATAGAATTTTACTTTCGAATTCACTGAACGCTTCACGCACAGCCGTCCTTACGCTAACTTTGACATCGTTTAGCTTCTGTTTGTCTGAGAGGTTTTGGCTGCGTTTAAACTTGGAGTGAAGCTCTCTTTGCTTTCGCAGTAGTTTCCTAACTTTGTTGTTGTACCACGGTGGGTTTTTCCCGTCCCTCACAGTTTTACTCGGCACGTACCTGTCTAAAACGCATTTTACGATTGCCTTGAACTTTTTCCATAAACGCTCAACATTGTCAGTGTCGGAACAGAAATTTTCGTTTTGATCTGTTAGGTAGTCTGAAATCTGCCTTCTATTACTCTTGCTAAACAGGTAAACCTTCCTCCCTTTTTTTATATTCCTATTTACTTCCTTATTCAGGGATGCTGCAACGGCCTTATGATCACTGATTCCCTGTTCTGCGCTTACAGAGTCGAAAAGTTCGGGTCTGTTTATTTTCAGTAGGTCCAAGATGTTATCTCAACGAGTCGGTTCTCTGTTTAATTGCTCGAGGTAATTTTCGGATAGTGCACTCAGTATAATGTCACTCGATGCTCTGTCCCTACCACCCGTCCTAAACATCTGAGTGTCCCAGTCTATATCTGGTAAATTGAAATCTCCACCTAAACTATAACATGCTGAGAAAATTTATGTGAAATGTATTCCAAATTTTCTCTCAGTTGTTCTGCCACTAATGTTGCTGAGTCGGGAGGTCGGTAAAAGGAGCCAATTATTAACCTAGCTCGGTTGTTGAGTGTAACCTCCACCCTTAATAATCCACAGGAACTATCCACTTCTACTTCACTACAGGATAAACTACTACTAACAGCGACGAACACTCCACCACCGGTTGCATGCAATCTATCCTTTCTAAACACCGTCTGTACCTTTGTAAAAATTTCGCCAGAATTTATGTCTGGCTTCAGCCAGCTTTCTGTACCTATAACGATTTCAGCTTCGGTGCTTTCTATCAGCGCTTGAAGTTCCGGTACTTTACCAACGCAGCTTCGACAGTTTACAATTACAATACCGATTGCTGCTTGGTCCCTGCATGTCCTGACTTTGCCCCGCACCCGTTGAGGCTCTTGCCGTTTCTGTACTTGCCCAAGGCCATCTAAGCTAAAAAAACCGCCCAGCCCACGCCACACAACCCCTGCTACCCGTGTAGCCGCTTGTTGCGTGTAGTGGACTCCTGACCTATCCAGCGGAACCCGAAACCCCACTACCCTATGGCGCAAGTCGAAGAATCTGCAGCCCACACGGTCGCAGAACTGTCGCAGCCTCTGATTCAGACCCTCCACTCGGCTCTGTACCAAAGGTCTGCAGTCAGTCCTGTCGACGATGCTGCAGATGGTGAGCTCTGCTTTCATCCCGCTAGTGAGACTGGCAGTCTTCACCAAATCAGATAGCCGCCGGAAGCCAGAGAGGATTTCCTCCAATCCATAGCGACACACATCATTGGTGCCGACATGAGCGACCACCCGCAGATGGGTGCACCCTGTACCCTTCATGGCATCCGGAAGGACCCTTTCCACATCTGGAAAGACTCCCCCCGGTATGCACACGGAGTGCACATTGCTTTTCTTCCCCTCTCTTGCTGCCATATCCCTAAGGGGCCCCATTACGCGCCTGACGTTGGAGCTCCCAATTACCAGTAAGCCCACCCTCTGCGACCGCCCGGATCTTGCAGACTGAGGGGCAACCTCTGGAACAGGACAAGCAGCCATGTCAGGCCAAAGATCAGTATCAGCCTGAGACAGAGCCTGAAACTGGTTCCTCAGACAAACTGGAGAGGCCTTCCGTTCAGCCCTCCGGAATGTCTTTCGCCCCCTGCCACACCTTGAGACGACCTCCCACTCTACCACAGGTGAGGGATCAACCTCAATGCGGGCAGTATCCCGGGCAACCACAGTCGTAGTCCGATCGGGGGATGCGTGGGACGAGCTGGCCGTCTCCGACAAACCCCCATCCGGACCCCCAAAGTGATGCCCATTGGCAACAGCCTCAAGTTGTGTGACCGAAGCCAACACTGCCTGAAGCTGGGAGCGAAGGGATGCCAACTCAGCCTGCATCCGAACACATTAGTTGCAGTCCCTATCCATGCTAAAAACTGTTGTGCAAGGAACGTCTGAACTAATCAGAGAGCGCAAACAAATCGACACAAAATTTAAACGGTTATTAAAATACAAGATTGCCTAGTAAATGCAGTAATGTTGCTACTTGCGCACTGCTGACACACTGCTCGGTGGCGGAAGGAGACTACGCGATTTTACACTATTCGGGTACTAAAACGCGATGCTACAACTCTCAAATACTATAATACGCCCGAAATTTATGAATTAAACAATGCAAGTACCAAAAACACGCAAAGAAATTAAGAATTAAACTATGTAACAAATGAGTGAGCTATGAGTATACGACTTGCTGCTGCAGCTGCTTATCCAACGGCGTCAGGGAGCACACTGACTCTGACCAACCGACACTGACCGTTCAAAACAAATTGGTTGATGGTCTCCAGTTGTAGGGAAGCAGCCTACTCACACCATATAGAATTCATATCCTTTCAATTATGTGCCAGCCTAGCCCGCTCTAACTAGTTATGACGTCATGAACATTGCGCAATACCTTAAAAATAAAGTAAATAATCTGAAAAGTTAATCGTACGTTACGGTTGATGCTAAAATAATAATGTTTTAAGTTTCAGTTTAGTAACTTTAACAGTTTTCGAAATTTGGACATTTTACGTAAAAACCATCGGCGCAACACGAAGGAGCTAGAAACTTCAAAATTTGTATTCGGATTCCTTTTTCATTGTAATTTAATGGAAACAGCATGCCGGATCTTACAAAGTAATATTTTGGTTGAAATTCATGATTTTCTGTTTTTGTGTCTAAAAGTACGGAAGCAAGATAGATAAAGCTAGGATGTTTAGATTTAGGTAGAACGGAGGTACGCTATAATAACAAAGATGTGAGAAGTTTCCAAAAGGTAGCTATAAAACTATAGCTGCTGGTGAAAGTTTAGAGCTCATCTATTGAGTGCAGTGCAACTAAAATAATTCTATCGCCAAAAGTATTTAACCCAGCCACATCAGAATTTCATTACAGACACTTACCTGTGTGATGATAGCAAAATTAAATTGAGATTCATTGGCCTTCAGCGAATGAAGCAATTAATTATTTAGTATCTTGAAGTGGTGTTCTGCTAGCCCCAGCGGCTAGTAGGGACAGCAAATTTTTTCGGCTGCGCCTTCGGCGGTCCGCACAGCAGCTATATAAATAAGAGCGCGTCGAGCTGGAGTCAGGCTCCAGTTCGCTTCTAGATTCGTATCAGTGCGCACCCCGTGTCGAAAGCCGAGTCACATCTGTACAGTTGCAAGGAACAGCCTTGGATGCCATATTATGTAACTCGTTATGCACGTATCAATGAGTTCACATTGTGGTAATGTGTTAGTTGCGGAATGACTTCAGTAATTTATTCTCAGTTTGCATATGTCGTATTTTCACGTGTCGCCGCAGGACAGACCTTCTACCATTACTAGCGTGGCGTTTGATGAGTATTAACATCAAATTTTGACTAGCATTGAAATGGTTCAAATGGTTCTGAGCACTATAGGACTTAACTGCTGAGGTCATCAGTCCCCTAGAACTTAGAACTACTTAAACCTAACTAACCCAAGAACATCACACACATCCATGCCCGAGGCAGGATTCGAACCTCCGACATCAGCGGTCGCGCGGTTCCAGACTGTAGCGCCTAGAACCGCTCGGCCATTCGGGCCGGCAGGATAGCATTCACTTTGAACATTTACATTGATAACGATTATTGAACAGTTTCGTTATCTAAGGATAATAGAATCCTCGCAATAGACTCTGAACAGCTCTTATAGTACAATAGCTGATAGTAGCATTGCTTGGGTAAACATTTGTCTGAAGCTTTACGCTTTATCGTTTTCACAATATAGTGGAAATTGTTATAGTAAACTGTATTTTCTATGAATCCCAGACAGCATCCTAAATCCTTAGCGTAATGAACTTCAGTGATCAATAACTCCATTTCTCCATCAGAGTGGGCACAGTGAACTTTAATTACAGGCATCACGTTTTTGCTAATCACTTTCTAGTTGCCAACATTGTAGTTAGAGAGCCTGTGTTGAGAACGGCAACAATAGAGGAAATTTTCCACCCGCCGCCCCACACAGTGCTAATCCGGTGCTTCCCTTTCGATATGTCTAAATTGCTCTTCACCTGTGGATTGAAGCATTCAGAGAACTGTCCGCCACCTTTCTCGACAATAGCGCTCCACATGTCCCGGTCGTCCGCAGTGGAAACGTACTGGTTGGTTATCTTGGGTCCTCCAGACGTCAGTCTTTCATGGTGCCCAGGTCCATCATGCGGCACTGAAGGAACGTAACTTCGCATAGGTCCCGACTTTTTCGCCGTTTTATGGGAAAATGAAGGACGAGAGATTGGTTTCAACGTCTGTTTCACTTCGCCTATAACACTCCTAACTGCTACTGCTATACCATAACCTCGAAACTGGAGGCAGTTTGGAAACAGAATTATTTCGTTAGAGTAATAATGGTATCAGGCAACAGAACGGTGTTACCCTCTGAGAGGAATTTTGCTTGGTTGACCGTGTTGTACCTAACGGAAATGGCTTATCGGAAATGAAAGTCAGAATTACGTATATATTCGAACAGTAACAAACAAAATGTTGCCTATCAGCACTGTTCAACGGATAAAGAAAACGGTCGCCAGCCTAACTAGGCGAGAGAATGATTAACATTCTCGTTCAAGAAAATAGTTATTAGTAACTTTAATGGATAAACACAACCTATACTTTGTCACACGCGAGTGCAGTGAACTCTGACACATACATTTGTTTACGGTAAGATTGAAACTAACAGTTAGAGCAGCAGAAACTATTTGCAAAATTATAAGAGATGCCGAAACACACTATTAATTTCAGGCTTTAAAGAAATTATGGTTTTTATAATTAGTGGTCTTTCCGTTACTTGTTACCGAGCATTAACACAATAGACAAACTGTGGATCCTTTTCTACTATTAATATGCACTTCTAATACACAAAAGAGACAAACACTTAGCAAACATGAGTATATAACGATTCACATCTGCAGCTTTCTACTTTTGCTACAGTGAGACACAAAATTAACATATATGTAAGATACTGACTCACCTTCTGCGATTTACAACAAGCAGTAATGTGATCATTTACTAAGCAAAACTTTATATGCCTCAGTCTTAAGAACTTTTAATTTGAAGTTGGCAACAACACATTAATAAGCAGTTTTACTAGGAAAATTATTTTCAGCAAGCATCATTAACTTTAACTCACTCTCTTGCCACATTAACTTTAACTTTCTCTTTACTATGTTCAAGAGGCATTAATTAAAAAAAAACACTGGTTTTTAATGTTCTTTCAGTAGGGACACTCGGTAATCACTTTAGTTCAAACGGAGAGGAACCTAAGAGGTGTTATGATAAGGAAAAATCAAGGTAGCTACTTAAATTCAGATATAAATTACCTTATATTTGAGCACACTAACACATCCATTAAGCTGATCCTTCACTGTACATCATTGCAGTATTCCGATGCAATGATTGCGCAATGTGGTGGCAACTGCATGTTGGTAGCTGGAATTGCAGGTAGAATTGCTGGACTCTTGTCATTTCTTGGTGGCGATGATAGATACAAATTCCCGAATAGTTCCAACTATTTATCCATCCATCCGAGGCATTGGAAAGTAGCAGAAGAAGCCTCTCTCGGAACCAGCACAATATCCATCTTTGACATGACACTGCACAGTTTGGTAGCTCATCCCCAACTCGTAGCTCGTCCCCGACTGACTATCAGTTCCACCTTTTCTACGTAGGCCAACCACAATTTGCGCGCGCTACTCAGTTCCGTTCCTGAGGGGAACCACTACACCTTCTACATACAGAATAACTACGAACTCTAAGTGAGGATCAGCAGTTTATATAGCAGCAACCAAACACATTAAATAAAACAGAACATTTTCACATATTGACATTTCTACAAAAAATTATTCACACAGGAATTACATTTATGTATAGTAATTTTTGTTCCCTCCAAATGAGACAAAGAATTTAAACGACAGATATACTACATTGCATGGAATCAAACCATGACTCAAAGTTTTTACAAAGAAAGGAGTATACAGTTTTATGTTATTGTTCAATCAATCAGAAGCTTATCGATGTAATATTAAATGAAACAAAAACAAAATAAATCAGTAGAGTACTAGAGTTATGGTGTTACACATGCCCCATGTTTCGTTGAAGTTTCCTGTATGGGATACTTCAAGGAAGCATCTACGTATAACACCTAAGTGGTGCTGGCTGTGAAAAAAAAATTATACCATCCAACTTCAGTTTGGACAAAAAAAATACATCCTACAAATATACAGTACATACACTAAAAAATTCATACATTTCTTCCAAAAACATCCTCAAAATAAAGCATTTACAGTAATTTTCATTTTCACACTGGTTTAAGGAAACTAATTTTCATCGTGACACTAGATATCTTTAAGAATGTTCATTTCATACACACACAGTTCAAATAATTGACAAACAGTACAAAAACTAATCTACATATTAGTAGAATAGGTAAAGCCTTTAAATAAAATAAAAAAAAATAAACACATGTAAAATAGCACAGAACATTTTAACTTAGCAAACCAGAAGTTTGTCTCACAATAATTTTAAAGGAATGTAAATTTTCACAGGCACACAAGCATACTCATGATCACAGTACATTTTGCAGTTAATGAAATGTTCAAAAATTCAGTTTGCATCCACATATGTACAAAAAATTTTACACAAACAGTTATGAGAACCTTTTTCCAATTGACTCTTTAAATACCAAAGTAACTTTGCAAGGTTTTTTTTTCAAAACAATTAACTTTAAAGCTGCTTTTCATTAATAGCAGTCCAAAATGTTTGTTGCACATAAAGACATTTACCTATTCAGACCCAATCTTTAATTATCACTGCTGTGTTTTAAAACAAGGCAGTCCAAAACTTTAAGTTAGTCCAGAAAACCTACTATCAAAACCTCTACATCCATTTGAATAAAAATGCATATATATTTTATAATAACGTTTCACTGACTTCAAAAAGAATAGTCAGTTCATAACACATTGACCAAAAAACCTAACTTACTTCACTGCTTGCCTCAGCACTAGCAGTCCATGTTACATATTCTGCCCATTATTGGTTTGGCAGTCTTTGTATGTAAACATTTAGACACAAAAACACAATTTAGATTAAGAACACTAAAAAACACATTTTTAAATTAATACACTGCCCCCTCCTCTAGGTTTGGCAGTTCGTGACCACTTATCAACTTCATGCCCCACAATGGCAAGTCCTTTTGCTACTGCTCACACAGCATATTTGGTAGCTCTCAACTTCAGGACCACAGCATTTTTATTCCTTTGTCTCGTTTTGCTGCCCAACAACATATTTTTTGAGCAGTTTATTGTCATCATCTCCAGGTTTTTTCATCTTTATATCACATCTTTGGTAAAATTTGCTTTAATGGTATAAAACATAAAACCTGCAACTTTGAAACAGTAATTAGACACTGGTAATATTCAATTTTTCTTTACACCATGACAAAATCAGGCAATATGCACATCATTAATAGAGTAAATTTAAATGTCATATTCGGGATCAAGTTAGGATAAAGTACTTTTACTACTGATTTGTCATTGCTTTTTCACACTGTTAGGTCATTACATACATCAAGATCAGGACGATAATTTTATATCCTATTGCAAGTGACTTCTGCCACCTTTTTGTGACACAAGACATATACATCTCATATCTATCTTACACACATTAGTCAGGTTCATCTCCACAGTTTTTAACACAACAAGTTTTTCAACATCATATTTGTCCCATTTTCAAAACCATTTACATTTAGTCATATTATAGTATTCACTTACATTGTTTTCAGTATTCTTACCTTTTCTCATCCATATTTCTCTTTCCAGTTACTTTTCCATTACATTTTTCCTTTTACAATACCCAATATACTTTCATTACTCTTGGTCATTTTCTAGTGTACCCAATTTAATTATTCATTTACTTGTTCACAAACAGTACACAGTATCTTACCTTATTTCCACACTTTTCAGTCTACTCTGATAGAGAAGAAGGAAAGAAGATAGTAAAAGTTCTGAATGATGAAGAGGAAGGTTGGCAGCACGAAAAGAAATGGAAGTAGTGCTGGCAACGACTCGGGTCCCTGGTGCTCGTCAGGCACCTGACAATGCAAAGAGTGCATGTCCCCTGAGGGTTAACAACCCTCACCTGAAGACATGTATATTTAAGTAAAACACATACTGCAAACAGAAGCCCTTTCTGGTCTTTAAGTATATTAGAAATTAATTATTATCTTGAGGAGTTCTTTGCACTTTCATTAAATTACCATAATCATATTCAGTCATAAAGTTTTCATGTTTCTCACACTACATGGCCCTATCTTCATAATTAGACTGGCAACAATAAGTATTCAATTGAAAATAAACATTTCCTAACCAAAGTTAAACAGTACACTACAGTAAATATGCAACAACC
Source organism: Schistocerca cancellata (assembly GCF_023864275.1). Classification (NCBI taxonomy): domain Eukaryota; kingdom Metazoa; phylum Arthropoda; class Insecta; order Orthoptera; family Acrididae; genus Schistocerca; species Schistocerca cancellata. The sequence goes on from NC_064629.1 coordinate 67,937,986, forward strand.
TCCCACAGGCCTCAAGATCAACAGAACAATAATTCACTTTCAGGTAACACTCAGATACAATAATACTAAAGTCATGCATTATATTAACAGTGTATGTACATACAATGTCCTGCCCCCAGTCTCTTTATTAACAAGGCAGTCTTTTATGGTTCATAAACAGTGACTTAAATCTGGTGGCTTTTTAGGCCTCCTATTTTTCTACATTTTTCACTAAGCTGTTCAGATATTGCCAACGTTTTGTTTCATCAGGTGGCTTTTTAGATTTTGAAACATCAAAGCCTTTAGCAAGGTACAACATTTCCTGTTTTGCTATCCTTTTATCAGGTGGTTCTTTTTGTTCCTGTAATTCACACGCCTTCAAAACATTAGTTAAAGTTTGCCCTAGTACAGTGTCATCTGGAGGTTCCTGCAAATTATGCCCCTGTGTTACATTACTGAATAATTCATTCTGTTTTGGCCCAGTCCTACTTTCTGTATTTTGCTTTGGAAAATTGTCACTAATTTTCTCATACCCTCTCTCAGTAGAAGTATATTCACTTTCGTTTACACCTGAAAACTCATCTTTACTGGAGTCATCACTATTCTCTTCCTCACCATCAGATTTATTTAAGTACTCGACATTTTAGCAATAGGGAAAGTTAGTATATTCATTCTTATCTGTATTCATGTACCCTTCATCATCTGAACTATCACTGATTTCATATTTGTCATCAGATTCGAGCAGGAAAGCAACCTTTAAACAGTGGAGCAGTTCAACATTCGATGTTTCAGCAACTTCGTTTTTCGATTCGATTTCTACACAAGGCACATCATTTGGACACTCAGGTACTTCTGTTGTATCACTTTGAACGATTTCAGCCTTAACTTCATACTTAGTATAATCGTCATATACTTCGATAACCTTCATTTCATTTTCTTCCTTACTATCAGTTTCAGACAATCGTGCGAAATTCCTACTAGACCCTTCTGCATTAGAATCACAGAACACCTTTCCATCAACAATAACTTCAACTGCACTGCTTATAATGTCATGTTCACTAACGTCCTTCTTTACATCACTTTCACCTATTATTAATTGTGCACACATCTTTTGCGTGGCGTATTCTACCTTGCTTTCCTCTTTATTCATCATAACCTCCCCCACATCCACGTCTTTTACCTCATACACATCATTAACAGCACAAATATTCCCCTTTTCACTCGCCTTTTCTGGCTCCCATTCATTCTTTAATAATGTCTTTTCGCACGATTCCGATATTGAGTTATCTTTATCATATGACACATTAACTTTATTTTCAGTTTTACATTCGTCTATTACTGAAACCGGCCAACGGAAGAGTCCGATCCCGCCTCTTCTGTTTCTCTCTACCGCAGCCATCTTGTTCTGACATCTGCCATTTGTGTGAGCTGCCAAGTGCAATGTACGGTGCTCCAGCAAGCGCTGCCCCGAGCACCAACGGTCACGTGACTTCGCACTGAGAACGCCACTATGTATCACTCCGCGCCCGTCTTCCATAGGCGCGTCCTTAATCTTCCTGCCCTGTAGTTTACATATTTCCTTCTCGAATCTATTATTTGACATCTTTTCTTTGGGCCCAAAACCGGTCTCCGCGTGAATCCGGCCCGTAACACGCGGTTTTCAGTTTTCCATTTCGTCTCTAGTTTGGAAATTCCGCGCCATGTATCCTCTGCCGCGCATCGTATAATTTCCTCTACCTCTCGCACGACCTCTTTGAATCGTGTTTACACGAAATCTATAGTTTTCAGGTTGTTCGTTTTGGTCATTGGTTTCTCGCGAATAATTGTTGTTATTATTGGGACGAGACTCGCGATTTCTTCGCTAGTGATCATCATCCTCTACCCTTTCCAAAAAGGCAGAAAAAACTTTTATGGGTACTCCCAACATATCGTTTAGAATCCTCAGGCAGTTTCTGCCAAAGAACCCAAACGATCTCGGCTTCAGCCCTTCTAGCCTTCAGATGTATCAACTTTCTGTACCATGCTTCGCAAAATTCTTTCATGGTTTGCCTACCACTGATATCATACAGTCTGGCCATTAGAAACTCACGCCACAACTGGTTTTGTTTTTGTTCTGACCAATACTCGTCAATAAATTTTTGTTTAAAGCTTTCAAAAGACATCTGGTTTGTATCCAGATTCAATCCCCACCTTTTTGCTTCTCCCGTTAATGCACTGATCACAACATTGATTTTTTCTGGTCAGTCAAATATTCAGGAAAATTTATTTCGCAATTCTTTACAAAATCAAGGGGGTGCCAACCGTTATGTCTCTTTGCAGGGTCGAATTTTTCCTCGCCCTCTAATATTTTACTGAAAGGCATTTTTTCAGTAAAATGTGTAGGTTCTGATTGTACTTTTCTTCCCAAGTCATACATTTTGCCTTGGATTTGTGAAGTGTTATGTTCACACTTCTTTTCGCAAGTAACAATCTGTTTGGTTAATTCTCTACTTGCTTCTGTTACAGATTGTTTAATCTGTGCAAATTCCACGTTACATTCTGTCTGTATTTCGGATTTAATACCGAATACCTTTTCATCCACTTTAGTACAGACTAAGGGTTCTATTTGATCTTGAATTTTAATTACTTCAGTGTCAAATCTTTCGTTAATGTCATCAATCTGTCCTTGTATGTTGGCAATATTGCCATTGATGACAGTAATTTCGCTTTTCAGGTTTTTAATTTCATTAGTCACAATGTCTACTTTTCCATCAACCTTCTCGATTTGTTCACTAAGATTCTTGCTTTGTGCGTGCATTTGTCGACTTATATCACTACCCTGTGCTGCTATTCGTGCATTAATATTGTCACTTTGTGCAGCACTTTGTTGTCCCTGTGCTGCAATTAGCTGTCTTTGTTCTACATTTTGTTGCCCCAGTGCTGTAATTTGTGCAGACAACATTTTTAACAATTCTATCATATCTAAATTCTTTTCACTTTTAGGTTCTGCTACATTTTCGTGTTCAAGTTCTATTTTCCTTTCAGTTTTTGATGATTCAAACATATCCCAAGATTCATTAACATAACCACTGTCTTCCACAACATCACTCATACTGTCTTGCTTAGTACGCGCGACACACATAGCTTCGATCTGTTTATTGACGTCTGCGTGATAACGTACGTAATTTAACTCGCGCGTAATGCCATCTTTTGGTGTGCTGCCTGAACTGCTCTCGATTGCATTCTCTTCTCGCGTGTCTAGATTTATTTCTAGTTTCGTGTCCATTTTAGCTATTATTAAGTACTGATACCTTTAATTTTCAATTTAAGCTGAACTTTCACTATCCGTTCTGTCAACTAATGTACAGGTTCGTGCCGCTGGACGTATTATGTTCACTCTATGCTTGTAAAATGCTAACTACTTATAATTTTTTCCCGCTTATAGGTGCACATCTAGAGGGTTGGATCCCCTCCTTCGAAAGCGTCAGATTGCAAAGCCTGGGCTACTCTCAGGGTGGAATCTCCGTCTTCGAAGATTGTGTCTGTCTGTCCGCTTGCTGCTGTAGCTGTTCGTCCGTCTGTCCGTCCGCCTGCTTGCTCGCTGTCCATCGCCACCGCCGCCGCTGCTGTCTGCTGTCCGTCCGTCTGTTCGTCGCCGATCGCCACCACCGAAGCCGACGCCGACGCCGCCAGCTGCCCGTCCGTCTGTCAGTCGCCGTTCGTCTGCAATGAGTACTCCCACCTCCACTGTCATCTACACCTCCCCTCCCCCTCTCCTACAGTCACTTCTTGGAGTGCCGCCCCTGGCCCCCCTCCTCACACCTCCCCTCCCCTTCCCACACTTACCCATCCACCTATCTCCTCCCCTGCTGTATACCCACACCTCTACACCCTTCCTCCAGCCTGCACACCCTCAACAGCTCCAAGTACTACCCCCACCCTTATGTACGCTTCTGTTGCCGCCTCTGCTGCCGCCCCCCAGGTGGTCGGCTTCCCCTCTCTCACCCACCCCGTCATTTTGTCATCTGCATCTCCCACACGCATCACATCGTGCCGATCCACCATCGCCACCACTGAACCGGTTGCTTCTCCCGGTGCCTCCACTACGCCACAGGGATCTGCCACCCGCCACCTCCATTTCCTCCCCGTTCCTCTCCCCTCCTCCCAGCCTCCAGTCTCCAAAAAAACCCAAAAGCGCGTCATTTCCGACCCTGCGCCCGCCACTTCCCACAAAAAGTCAACAGCACCTCGCCCTCCCCCTGCCGTCTCCATGGACGCCACCCCTCCTCCTGCCACACATACCACGGCCCCCACCCTCCACACCTTTGTCCTGTCAAGTCCCGATCCTAAGTTCCTCGACGCTCGTACTCTCACCATGGAGATACGAAAGTACTTACCTGGTGCTCCCATTTCCCAAGTCATTCCCCGCAGGGACTCAGTCCTTATCAAGTCCCCGTCCCCATCCTTTCACACAGACCTCCTGCAAAAACACCCACGAGTTATGTTTGGCCCCCACGCCTCTCTGACACCTTTCCTTTCCGCTTCCACTCCTCGTCAGCCCCAGCCTCCCTGTCGCCCCCCCCACCTACACCGCTGTGATCACCAAGCTCAGCCCGGTGATCACAGAGGATGAGGTGTTGGCAGAACTGAACTCCCACCCGGACTGGGAAATCCGCTCTGCCTGCCGTACCCACAATGCCTCTGGTCCCACCTACCTCATGCGGATGTTCTCTGAGTCCGCCCCATCCATTGACCATATCCTCACCCAGGGTGCCCTAATATACCACCATCGCCACCCTGTCGAATCCTCCAAATCGCCTCCCCAATCCTACCGTTGCCAGCGGTGCCTGATGTACAATGACCACCTTACTCCCAACTGCAAAAACCCCCCACCTGTCCCCATTGCAAGGCCTCCCACTTTCTTAAGAACTGCCCCAACCTCGCTGCTCCTCCTTCCTGTAATACCTGCAATGGCCCCCATCCCACCTACTCCCACAAGTGTAAAGATAAACCCCTCCAGCCACCCCTGAGCTTACAGTCCCAGTTCGTCCCGTCGATCCCCCTGTCCATCCCAACAATTCCCTCCGCCCACCCCCCACGGCCGAGGACATCATCCGGTTCCTTACCGTTGTTCTCCAAAACATTCACCCTTTTCAGCACCCACACACCTTCCAACAAATCTCCCTTGCCGCTCACTCCGTTTTCCACCTGAACACCTTTGCCACCTACTCCCACAACCAAGCCCACTTCACCTTCACCCGCCCCGACACCCTAGTTTAAGTCTCTTCCCTTCTCTCTCTTCCCCCCCTCCTTCCCGCCATGGCGCGGCACGAGTATCGCATCCTCTTCCAGAACATTCGCTCCTTCCACTCCAACAAATACCTCCTCATGCACACCCTCTACCACCACCAGGTCGACACCTTCCTCTTGAACGAAACCTTTCTCCAGCCCCACCATTCTATCCGCACCTCTCCTTATATCCTCCACCGCACTGACGCTCCTGGTCCTCGTGCACAGGGTGGAGTCACGATTGGCCACCTTAAGCATATCCCCGTCTGGCCACAACCTCTCCTCAATGACCCCACTGAACACCTTATCCTTAGCGTCTTCTTCCCCTCCCTCACCATTACCTGTGCCACCATCTATGTCCGCTCCACTGCTCCTCTTCCTTATGACTTCATCTCACACATTGACCGCACCTTCTCCACCTATGTGATTGCCGCCGACCTCAACATCCATAGCCGCACTCCTGCTGCCCTTCGGCGTTGGCATCAGTTCCTCTCCACAATCCAAGGTGACCTTGTTCCCATTCCGCAGCACACCCGACCCGAAAGTGACACCACCCCCGATGTTGTCATTGCCTCCGCCAACCTCCTTGGGCGTATCGCTGTCGCCATCCTTGACCCCACAGGTAGCGATCACCTCCCTGTCCTTCTCACCATAACGTCTGCTTACCGCCCCCCTCTGGCTCCACACCCTGCACCCCCTTCCAAGGTCGTCCATTACTATCACCGTGCCAACTGGGATGCCTACCGGGACTCCATCTCCACCCAGGTCGAAAGCCAGCCTCTTACCTATCGCCATCCTGACGACATCATCCACGCCTTGTCCTTCCTTCAGAAGCTAATTACTGACGCCGTGGAGGCCCATGTTCCTACTAAAACCATCCACCCACACCATCCCACTCTCCCTCCGTGGGCTGTCCTCCTCCTCCGTGAATCCCGCCGCCTCTATCGCTCCTTCCTGCGCACTCGTGACAGGGATCCACTTCAACGCCACCGGCAAATACAGCGACACATACGGAACCTTACTACAGCAACGAAACGCCGAGACTGGCGCCAGACCTGCACACGACTCAACACCACCCTCCCTATCCACTCCTCCAAGTACTGGTCCGCCTTCCATCGCCTTACTGGTTCCCTTTCCACTCCCCACTACCCCCTTCTCCATAACGATCGCCCCCTTCCCGACAACCTCAGTAAGGCCAACCACTTCGCTTCCCACCTTTCCGAGGTCTTCTCCATCCCCGATGATCCCCACTTTGATTATTCTCTTTTCCCCACCGTCATGGAACGTGCCGATACCTCGGTTGCTCCACTTGCTCCTAGTCTCCAGTACTTGGGGCAGTTGCCCCCCTCCAACATAAACACTCCCATCACAGCACAAGACATTAAACTTATCCTCCGGTCCAAATGCAACACGGCCCCTGGTCACAACTGTTTCACCTACCGTCACCTTCGAGAAAGCCCCTATTCCTTCCTGACTGTCCTCGCCCATCTCTATAATGTCATCCTCTCTACTGGCTTCTACCCTGACCTGTGGAAGACCTCCAGCATCTTCTTATACCTCAAACCCAACAAACCCCCTTCTGCCACCTCTTCCTATCGTCCAATCTGCCTCACCTCCGTCTTCAGTAAGGTCCTTGAATCCATCCTCTCCCGCCGTATCCATCAGCACATTGCTCAACACCACCTCCCCCTCCTTACCCAGTGTGGCTTCCGACCCTCCTTCTCTGCTGAAGACCAACTCCTCAACCTTGTTCACCTTCTGTCCCTCCAGCTCAACTCCCGTCGCTCCACCATTTTTGTTTCCCTTGACCTCCAAAATGCCTATGACCGTATATGGCATCCCGGTCTCCTCTTTAAACTCCAAACCTACGCCTTGCCTATCAATTTAGTCTGTCTGGTCGCTTCCTTCCTCTCGCACCGTCCTTCCTATGTCACCCTCCACTACACCAACCCCCGTATCTTTTATCCCACAGCTGGCGTCCCCCAGGGTTCTGTCCTCTCCCCTCTCCTTTATCTCTTGTACACACCTGATATGCCCAAGCCACCCCCACCAGTCCACCTTCTCCAGTATGCTGATGACACTGCCTTCCTGGCTCTCTATCCTACCCTTCAACGGTCTCAACGTATCCTCCAAACCCACCTTAACCAGTTCACCACTTGGTGTAACCAGTGGTTCCTCCGTGTCAACCCCTCCAAAACTCAGGCAATCATCATAGGCCGCACCACTTGCTCCTTTCTCCTCCATGATTTCTACCTCACCCTTTATGGTCGTCCCATCCAGCTCACCCCCACCCTGAAATACCTTGGCCTCACCCTCGACCGACACCTCACCTGGACCCCTCATCTCCAGACCATCCAGCAGAAAGCCCATTCCCGCCTCCGCCTTCTGAAACTCCTGTCTGGCTGGACATGGGGATTGCATCTTTCTACCATCCTCCACACCTACAAATCCCTCATCCGTCCTATCCTCTGTTATGCCAGCATTGCCTGGATCTCCGCCCCCACCCGCTTTTACAAGGCCCTCCAAATACTTGAACTCCATGCGCTCCGCCTTGCCTTCCGTATCCACCTTCCTTCCCCCACACAGCTCCTGTATGAACTGATCCCCTTCCCCTACCTCCTCCTGTTCCTCCAACATCTCCGCATCCTTTACATTGTCCGCAGGCTTGATCCCCCCCACCCTCTGGTTTCCTCCTTCCTCTCCACCCCACGCCCGTTGCCACGCCTCTATCGCTGTATCCCTCCCTCTCTCCACCTCCACACCCTCCATCTCCTTCATCAGGGCAATTTCCAACGCCTCCCCCTCCCAGATGACGAACTTTGCTGTGACATCTACCCTTCCTTCCAACTATAACCTGGCCTTATTCCCCCCCCCCCCCCTCCCCAGGGTTCCCTTTTTTCCTCTTCCCTCCTTCTCCCAGAGCGGATTTTCCTCCTTCCCCCCCCTTCCCCTGAGACCCTGCACCCCATACTTGCCTCTTTCCTTCCCACGTCCCTCCCTACCTGGCCCTCTTCAGCACGCCTCCCCACTCATCTCCCCATCTCTTCCCCTCCCTCCCTTCTTCCAGTTTCCCTCATCTCCTTGCGCCTGGCAGATCCTCTGTCATGATCATCGTCAGTGTGCCACATCAGTGTTGTGTTAAGTGTTGTTTCTCCTGTGCGTCAAGAGGTGTGATTTTAATTGTGTACTGCCTTGAGGTTCGCCATCAGTGTTTGTTATGTGCTCCACCATCCGTCGATACCTTTCATGCTCCAGTCATACTGTGCCTTGTGTTCTTTTAATTGTCGCAGTGTGTGGCTTTTTGTGTGTGCTACTTTTAAACAGTTTTAACAGTTTTTTATCTCCATTTTACGGTCACCCCGTTTTTTGTCTATTGCCTTCCATGATGATCCCCCTTTTTTATATCTATGTTCACCATATTCTCTTCTTTGTTCTTTTTAAATGTCTTCTATTGTTTGTTCTATGTCTTTCGGCTGAAGAGCAGCGCATATGCTGCTGCCAACCTGCCCCGATGGGGAATTGAAATACAATGAGGAAAAAAAAAATTGTAGGTGCAAATTGAACAACGTAATGTCACACGGTCGCCACGTATAACACTCCAAACTGCTACTGCTATACCATAACCTCGAAACTGGAGGCAGTTTGCAAACAGAATTATTTTGTTAGAGTAATAATGGTATCAAGCAACAGAACGGTGTTACCCTCTGAGAGGAATTTTGCTTGGTTGACTGTATTGTACCTAACGGAAATGGCTTATCGGAAATGAAAGTCAGAATTACGTATATATTCGAACAGTAACAAACAAAATGTTGCATATCTGCACTGTTCAACGGATAAAGAAAACGGTCGCCAGCCTAACTAGGCGAGAGAATGATTAACATTCTCGTTCAAGAAAATAGTTATTAGTAACTTTAATGGATTAACACAACCCATACTTTGTCACACGCGAGTGCAGTGAACTCTGACACATACATATGTTTACGGTAAGATTGAAACTAACAGTTAGAGCAGCAGAAACTATTTGCAGAATTATAAGAGATACCGAAACACACTATTACTTTCAGGCTTTAAAGAAATTATGGTTTTTATAATTAGTGGTCTTTCCGTTACTTGTTACCGAGCATTAACACAATAGACAAACTGTGGATCCTTTTCTACTATTAATATGCACTTCTAATACACAAAAGAGACAAACACTTAGCAAACATGAGTATATAACGTTTCACAACTGCAGCTTTCTAGTTTTACTACAGTGAGACACAAAATTAACATTTATGTAAGATACTGACTCACCTTCTGCGATTTACAACAAGCAGTAATGTGATCATTTACTAAGCAAAACTTTATAAGCCTCAGTCTTAAGAACTTTTAATTTGAAGTTGGCAACAACACATTAATAAGCAGTTTTACTAGGAAAATTATTTTCAGCAAGCATCATTAACTTTAACTCACTCTCTTGCCACATTAACTTTAACTTTCTCTTTACTATGTTCAAGAGGCATTAATTAAAAAAAACACTGGTTTTTAATGTTCTTTCAGTAGGGACACTCGGTAATCACTTTAGTTCAAACGGAGAGGAACCTGAGAGGTGTTATGATAAGGAAAAAATCAAGGTAGGTACTTAAATTCAGATATAAATTACCTTATATTTGAGCACACTAACACATCCATTAAGCTGATCCTTCACTGTACATCATTGCAGTATTCCGATGCAATGATTGCGCAATGTCGTGGCAACTGCATGTTGGTAGCTGGAATTGCAGGTAGAATTGCTGGACTCTTGTCATTTCTTGGTGGCGATGATAGATACAAATTCCCGAATAGTTCCAACTATTTATCCATCCATCCGAGGCATTAGAAAGTAGCAGAAAAAGCCTCTCTCGGAACCAGCGCAATATGCATCTTTTACATGGCAGTGCACAGTTTGGTAGCTCATCCCCGACTCGTAGCTCGTCCCCGACTGACTATCAGTTCCACCTTTTCTACGTAGGCCAACCACAATTTGCGCTCGCTACACGGTTCCGTTCCCGAGGGGAACCATTACACCTTCTACATACAGAATAACTAAGAACTCTAAGTGAGGATCAGCAGTTTACGTAGCAGCAACCAAACACATTAAATAAAACAGAGAACATTTTCACATATTGACATTTCTACAAAAAAATTATTCACACAGGAATTACATTTATGTACAGTAAGTTTTGTTCCCTGCAAATGAGACAAAGAATTTAAACGACAGATATACTACATTGCATAGAATTAAACCACGACTCAAAGTTTTTACAAAGAAAGGAGTACACAGTTTTATGTTATTGTTCAATCAAACAGACGCTTAACGATGTAATATTAAATGAAACAAAAGCAAAATAAATCAGCAGAGAACTAGATTCAAATGTTTCAAATGGCTCTGAGCACTATGGGACTCAACATCTTAGGTCATAAGTCCCCTAGAACTTAGAACTACTTAAACCTAACTAACCTAAGGACATCACACACACCCATGCCCGAGGCAGGATTCGAACCTGCGACCGTAGCAGTCCTGCGGTTCCGGACTGCAGCGCCAGAACCGCACGGCCACCGCGGCCGGCAGTAGAGTACTAGAGTTATGGTGTTACACTCCCTTATGACCTCTTGAAGCGTCTCGGTTTTTTGCTCGCCGTGCAATTCAAGTGCCTTCTGAACTTCATGTCTCACTATCTGACAAAGAACAATTGTGAAATCAGTTCCTTCCGCCATCACAGACATCGATACGACGTTTGGAAGGTGTTCAAAGTTCTTGCGTGTAATTCTTTTTTGATGCATTGTCTTGATATGCTGGTAGCATTTTATGAATTTGTCTGCTGTCGAAATCTCCATCAGGAGAAGGGCTTGATACATGTCCTCAGCAACACCCTTCATGAGATGCACAACCTTCCTTCATTCTAGGATCCACTATTTTACACAGCTCCAAGACATCTTAAATGTAGGATGCTGTAGTTTCTCCTGGACGCTGTGCCCTGCACTTTAATTTGTCTTCAGCCTAGCACTTCCTTTTTTGTGTGTCGCCGAAATACTTGCGCAGTTCAGCCTGGAATACTTCAGAGTTTGTGAACTTCTCCTCTTTGTTCTCATAACATTGCTTGGCAGTGCCCTCCAAGTAGAAAAATACGTTATCCAAACACACGATGTCATCCCATTTGTTAAATTTGGCTGTACACTCGTATACCATCAGCCACTTGTTTGGTTGTTGGCTATCGTCGCCAGAGAACCCGGAAGGATGTCTCATGTGGTGCCACACAGTTGCTGTCATTGTAACGTCCTCTTCTTCTTCTGTCTCCGATAGACTGCGATCTGTTGAATATGGCACGAACTCGGGTTTCTCGCCACGTAAATGGCGGCTCTATCGTGGTCTGGTGGGAGCCACGGTGTCGCCGATAATGTGGGCTATCACAAGTTCCAGTACCCAGCGTCTCCACCAGAATAATGTCACGTAGAAGAAGGTGTAATTAGACGAATGACGAACGCTAACTTCACTTAACGAAGGTTTATTCAGCACTTGCACATACAAGAGCGCGGAGCGAACTGCCTCCTATGAGAACACATATGGTATATATACAGTTACAGAACATTCCAGTACAATGATTCTTGACGTTTGTGGATACTTATAGAATGTACTCGAACCGAATATAGAAATTAATATTGTACAGACGAGATGGGTTTTGAACTCACAACACTCGATGCAACAGTCTAGCAGTATAACCACTACACTATAGTGACTGTGCTACTGAGTTTCTTCTGCGACAGTATGTTCGTTGTGTAGTTGTTTATGTTGTGTTGGCAGAAGAGCCAACACCGTGTTATGAGAGGAGGCCGAAATGCACGCGTTTTAGCTCACGAAGGCTGGTGTGAGGAGGGAAGAACTATACTGACGTGAGGTCTGGAACATGACGAGGAATGAGAACTCAGAAAGCGGACGTAATTGGTTTGATACTTAACTTTAATCCATTAATGATGAACGTCGCTCTTGACGCTACCTGATTCACAATATTATCTGTTCAGGATACATAGTAACTGATTATGGCGCCTTTCTAGGTCGTAGCAAATAACGTAGCTGAAGGCTATGCTAAACTGTCGTCTCTGCAAATGAGAGCGTATGTAGACAGTGACTCATCGCTAGCAAAGTCGGCTGTACAACTGGGACGAGTGCTAGGGAGTCTCTCTCTAGACTAGACCTACCGTGTGGTGGCGCTCGTTCTGCAATCACTGATAGTGGCGACACGCGGGTCCGACGTATACTAACGGACCGCGGCCGATTTAAAGGCTACCACCTAGCAAGTGTGGTGTCTGGCCGTGACACCACAGTTTACATTCAAGTTTCAGTTACGTCTGGAAGGCCTGGTAAAACTCAGTAGGTATACAATCTGGCCCAGGGCCCAGGCGATTTGTTTTTAGGACTAATCGCAAGCCATAGTATGGTACATGGCTGAGTGTATCATGTACCACTACTAGTCATTTCCTTTCCTGTTCCATCACCTCCATCGATCTCATCTCTAAGACTATGAAATGTTCTATACTAAGTTTGGCTTGGGCATTTAGTTACACTTCTCCCAGTGAGTTGTTATCAACAGCCCTGCGAGAGATGAGTTGTGTAAAATGTCTGTATAATCCCCCTCGAATTTCCTATTCGGTAGTTAAAACGGTTCCATAATTCATTTTAACTTCTGTAAATATTTTCCCTTGCATCCTCTCCTTTTCGTGTGTGACATGAAAAACTCATGGTTCTTCGCGATAAATAGTGTCTCGCCTTCTCGAACGAACATTGTATCCTTCTAATTGTATGCGCTTCAGAGCCCAAATTTTTTATTTTATTTTCTTGGTATGGACATAGTCCCCGTTCGCTGGCGCATCTAGTTCATCGACACCTCACAGACATTGGTAATAAAATTCAAACACTTTCTTAAGCTAAAAACTTATTCGCTTGAATAATCTATTAAGATATATCGTAATTTCCGTTTGGCACGATGAAGCCACCATGTTAAAGCAGAGTTGTAAGAAGTAAACTTCCTCTCACAGTCCTCCCACATGTTGCTAAAACGCTCGCTCTTCAGCTGTGCAACATTTAATGTCCAATATCCCGGCGCCCGATGGGTTTTTAATGTGGTTACCGACATGATCGGAAAAGCTAGTGGGCCATCCTTCGTTCTGCAGTAGCCAGTTCTGCAAGTTGCTAGAGACGTAGATCCTGTCCAAACAACTCGCTGAGTGCTCGTGATAAAAGCGAAGAAAGGCACATAGCTGCTGTTAAGCCCCGACCTGTCGGATAGTCTAATCTCTTTCACTATGTATGTTAACCCTATGGACGTGTTAAAATGGAGGACTGAGTTTTTTGGATATAAAACGTTGTTAAAGTCTCCCGCAATTATTGTGCTGTCATCGACCAATTTCATGTTTGAAAAACTCTGTCCTATTGCGTCGAGTGCCACTTCTTGTCGGCGCGTATACAGACTGATTCAGCTGCCAATACTGGTGTCGTTTTGTGCAACCCGCAATGTTATATCTGGCCTTTATAAACCACGCTCGAGATTTTGATTCCCTCACTCGCTACGCGCAAACTATTAGTCTTACAGAAAAAAATGAACAGGGTCTTTTTGTAGGAAATTTAATACAGTTGATATTTGTACTGGGATACGTTTTTGCTAGAGGCCGCAGTTTTCGAGTTAGTCAAGAAAAATGTACAAAAGTGACATTCAAGTGCACCCCCACTCCCACACTCAGCCCCCACTGGTCACGTTTTCTATTGTGGGGGCTATTGGGATAGTAAGTAACGACAGTGAAAATCCGATGAAACTCTGAACAGATCCGTTGGGCAGTGCCCCTAGTATGCCCGTCAATCGCGTCTCGTCGCTCTCTTCAGTACTGAGCACACAGTGAGCACTTAAAGATGCTTAGAACAATAGTGTCTCCTCTGCTGTGAGATTTCGCCTGATGTCATGCAGCCCACATAACATAGCAGTCATGCGTGACACTTCTCGGTCGCACTCTGTGGGGGCAATGAGCAGCGTTTCGATGGGAAGTGTTTGATCGCCCCCAATGCAACCCGTAATTGACTCACCCGGTGTTTCATCTCTGCTCAAATGAACCGCTGGCTATGAACACAATGTTCTGGCACAGACAGTAAGTTGTAGATCAGCATAGAGAACTGGAAGAAAGCACAGTTGGCTGCCTTCTATGATGAGGATATTGGAAAGTTGGTACAACGCTAAGACAAATGTCTAAATCGGAGCAACGACTATGTAGAGAAGTAGCTGGAAGGTGTAGCTAACTGTTGCAAATAAAACGGTTTGATTTTCACAGTGGTTTCCATTTTGCGACCGATCGAGCTTTACTTTCCGAATAGACCTCGTATGTGGTTCATGGGACTTCCTCCTACTACTGCGGAAAAATCTGAGACGGCACGAATTATTACCCATACTATACATTTTTGATATACGTTAACTGGCCTTATTATGCTACCGGCTTAGTCGAGCACTAACAGGTGGTAAGATTGACGTTTGTGTAAAGTTTATCCAACAGGTTTGTGAATTTTAACAGCATCTGATAAACAGTTACATCGTTGTATTCGTCAGGCCTTCTGACTACGAAGCTACCGTGCTTGAAAGGGTTATATTTAGATCGAATTGTCAACGCAATTGCCTGCCAATGTGGCCGAGCGGTTCTAGCCGCTTCAGTCTGGAACCGCGCGACCGGTTCGGTCGTAGGTTCGAATCCTGCCTCGGGCGTGGATGTGTGTGATGTCCTTAGGTTAGTTAGGTTTGA
This sequence comes from Schistocerca cancellata, assembly GCF_023864275.1. Lineage (NCBI taxonomy): Eukaryota > Metazoa > Arthropoda > Insecta > Orthoptera > Acrididae > Schistocerca > Schistocerca cancellata. Next base: position 67,953,028 of record NC_064629.1, read on the forward strand.
GTAGTTCTAAGTTCTAGGGGACTGATGACTTCAGATGTTAAGTCCCATAGTGCTCAGAGCCATTTGCACCATTTGTCAACGTAATTCATTTAGTGTAACGTTTATAAAAGTTGTTTCTCTTTCATTATCCTCACGGACACGCTCAAATTACAGTAATAATGCTATCGAAATAATGGACTACGCTGTAGAGGAAGGATCTCCAAACATTTTAGCGTAAAGGTCAACTGGCTTTTCCACCAAGGCCCAAGGGCCAAGACCGAGCTGTATTCTAAATTTTCTTGAGGTCTGCTACCCTGAACTCCTGAGCAGAATTCAGAAGTTTTCGTGATACTTACCACTGCTGCGGGTCTTTATGAGCTGACACCGAGTGGCACTGCAGAACGCGTTACGCAGTCAGCTGCTTACTGTTCGACCTTGAGCTGTGGCCTTAATTCATTGATACCTCTTGCTACGAATAAATTCCACTCATGGAGGTCGTAGTAACGCGCTCTCTCGAAATCCTGTTACTTCCATGTGATATAAACATCATAGCAAGTGGTCAAAACTACTGTTCATCACACCAACATACTGTAGTATTGAATTACGCGCCAATGTCAGTTTCATAACCAGACGGTGAGTGAGATATTTTTGGCACGAGTAGCAGACTGGGCATTAATCCGCAATTTCTATTGACACTTACGGGCAATTTTTCAGGTGATTTCACAGCCGCGGTGACAGCCGATGCACGTGGTGCGCTTTACGTATTGTTACGACTACTTCTTCAATGATAAATGTATAGTAGTTACGTCTTCCGGAAAGTAGAGAAGTTAAGTGCAGTAGTACAGCACTATCTGTAGGTAGCAGTAACATGTGCGACCTGAATATAGTGGGATTAATGCCTTTTGTAACTATAGTTTCTTTGTGAAGATATAGTGTGCTTAACAGTCAGTGTTTAATTGAAATTGTCTTAAAGATAAATCCTGTGCAATTCTTTACTCGGAACCCTTGCTCTAAATACTATTAATTGACATCATTTTGATGTGCAGTTGCATCGCTTTTTTATGGGTTTGTGCAAATATGGAAAAGGAAGATAGATAGCGAACCCAGAAATTTTAAAGAGGGATGTGGACATCAATATTTCTTGATTGAATCAAGTAATAATTTGCAATGAAACAATATTAGTTCTCAAAGAATACAATATAAACAATTATTGTGAGACTAAACATTCTCAGAGCTATTTCAAATTTACCGGAAACCAACAGTTAGAAATATGGGCGTCTCGAAAGCAACGATTGTTTAAGAAAGTAAATGCTGAACGAGAAGCAGCAACTCGTGCTAATTACTATGTTGCCTACTCAACAGAAAAACATGGAAAACCATTTTATTAACGGAAAATTAATAAACGCTTATATGATTGCAGTAGTTGAGGAATGTGTCCGTTAGAAGCTAATTTATTTAAAACATAAGTTTATCAGCAGGCACTGTGGCTCGAAGAGTAAGTGATATTGCTAAAAATATATTAACGCAACTATCTGAGAAAACTCGACATTTAGAATGGTTCCCTTTGGACCTCGATAAGTCAACAAATATTTCAGATACTGCACAGGTGTTGAAATTTATTCGAGAGATAAATGAAAATTATGAAGTGTGACGTTTATAGCATCCATTGCACGGTCAAGAGAAACGAAATTTTTAAATGAGTAGAAAATGCTGTTCAGAAAAACAATTTGAAGTAGAAAAACTTACGGTGTATCACAAGTGACGGCGGAAAAGATCTGTGCGGAAATAAATAAATGAGTCATTGTTCTCGTACTAACGGCGGTAGAAAACGTTGTTGGATCAAAACCATTAATCGTACATTTGATCATTCAGCAACAGTCTTTGTGCGGAAAATACTTGGATACGTCAGAAGTTTTAAAGCCAGTCATGTCAGCTGTTAATTATATAAGGTCACATCCTCTCAGTCACCGTACGTTCCCCGAATTTATTGTAGAGATTGCAGAATAGAGCTTCCCATATTAAACATCAATATGTTAGCTTAGGTGTGGAAAAGATCTGATGCAATTTTTTGAGCTCTGGACAACAATCGGAACTGATTTGTACGCTCATATTAAATCCTTTGTACAGAAAATTGATTTGTTTCAGTATCAATTGAACAAAAACACTTGACGCGTTTCGATACATGCCAAACATTGCGCCAGCAATCAGAGACTCCATTTCCGGTAGATTACGCAATTGAAACTTTGCTTGCTTTAAAAATAATTTTTGAGTCTCGATTTCCTAATTTCGATGCAATTGCAAACGATATCAATATTTTTTAGAATACTTTTAATGCGATATAGAAATTCTTGCCCCAGAACTTAAAATAGAAATGGTTAATTTGCAATGTAACGATTTTTATACAGATAAATATTTATCTTCATCACTACTGGTGTTTGTAAGAGTCTTCAACTCACATACTTTGATCAGTTTCGTAAGTTATCTCATAGCTCTTTTTCCTCTTTCGGTACTACTTAATTATGTGAAATAACCTTCTCCAAAATGAAACACACAAAAAAGTATTTCCGGATCTAAACTAAATGATGAGCGTCTGAAGTCACTGCTGATAATTTCCACTAGTAAACTTGATCCACAACTGATTATATTTAAAGTGTTCAGTTTCATTATATCTAGGAAAGTACCCAAAAGTGGACCCCCATTTTGTTTTCATTTTTAAAAAAAATATATATTATCTGAAATTTACGCTTTATGAACATTCTATATGTACTTCATTTAGTTGTCAGCTGGATTAAGTGAAATTTTTAACAGTTTGAAATAATTTTCTTACTCTAAAAAAATTACAAAAAAGCTTACATTTGTTCTTTTTGGAAAATGGCTGCCTAATTCGGGCCCCGTTTTTAAATATTTTGAATAGCAATAGCAGAGATGTCACAGTGAAATAAAACACAGTTAAGGTTAGAAGTATTGCGTTAATGAAACCACGTACGTATTCTAAAGTAGAAAAATTACAAAATGAAACAAAAATCGAACAATTTATGAATAAATTGCCTTTAGCGGCAGAAGTCACAAGTGTAATTGTCTTTTTCAGCCCCTGCACACTCTGTATGTGCCCACAAGCTACACATCGGGCACATGACCCACAACTCTCTTTTTGTTTCCTCTGAAAACTTCCCTGAACACAAGATGCACTCAGCGTCTTCATCATGTTGGGAAGGCGTAACTCCTGGAATGACTTCTAATTTAGACGTTCCACTAGAGATGCAGGCATGTTCATCTTCATTGCTATATTTATCGTCTTCTTTCTTGAAATGAAGTCGCTTTTTTACTGGCGCTTTTCCTTTTCCTGAAGACCTAACTGACACGGAACCGTGACCGCGAATTTCAACCAGTTGTGTTTCGTAGGGCGGGGAAGTGATCCCAGTAGATCTACAACCTTTTAGTCCCCTAGTAGAGGTCAGCTTTATGATATTCGGGACCGGAAATATTCCGAATGGACTTTTTTTGGTAGCCAAGTTAAATTCCGGTGATGCACCACATGGTGGTGGAGTCAACCCCTGATCTACCAAAGATGTTGATGGCTTGTTTGGATTGAACAGGTCTGGCGGAGCTGCTGAAGATGTCGATGGCTCGTTTAGATCGAATTCCTGTGCCTGGTTTGCCAAACCAGTTGATGATTGTCTGATATCAACGGTTGTCTCTTAGCGGTTTCATAAAAAGAGGTTGTTTGCTTCGTCAGTGTATTCTGCATCTGAGAAAAGCGTCTTGTTCAAGGGGTATATCCCTGTAACTTTAAAACCATTGATAGCAATTTCATTTGACATAAGTTCTGCCAAATAGCTCCATGGTGTCATAAGCACAGAGAGCCTGTTGATTTTGTCTCAGCCACTGCCTGACTTCTTCGCTGTAATAGACTTTCAAAGGACTCATAAACGACCTATCCAACGTCTACAATTCATTCGAGCTATAAGCAGGCAATGACACTATGGTAACATGGTTTTCTATCGCCAGATCAATGAAGTCAATGTTCTGTGTATGGCTAAAGTGCCCATCCAAGATCAGTAGCACGGGCTTTTCCTGGGTAGGATTGGTGTTTTCAATAAAGTGTTGGAACCATTGAGTGAATAGATTGGTTTGAATCAAACCAGAAGCATGCTCTGCAAATAATGTGCCTGGCGGTGCCCCTTTTTTCAATTGGTCACTCATATTTTTGCGCGGAAAAATTACCACAGGAGGTACAAATGAACCAACAGCATTCATACACTAGACTATGGTTATAAGAGCTGCTCTTTCTGCTGATGTTAAAGCAACTATTTGCTTTTTCCCCTTCAGGCCGTCTACTTTTGGAACTTTGGATTGTACGACAGTGATTCTGCGTTCGTCCACATTACAGATTTTGTCTGGGGTGAACTTCCCTTTATCGTAAACTTCCTATGGAAGTTGTAGATCTTCTGTGTATTTTCTTTGGTGAAATCAAAGCCCTCCTATAATATGTGCCAGTATTTTCTGCCAACTGAACACCCATTCTCCTCAGGTCACTACGAGTAAGCCCGAAAAACGAAGCCTCCTTTGCAAGACAATAACTGTCAACATCAACTTCAAGGGTACTGCCTGAAACTGTACGTCTGCCCCTTTTAACATTCGCTGCTTCCTCTGGAGTGCCGTATTTCATGTTAGATAATCTCATTAGCGTAGTTTTCTGGACATTATACTACTTACTTGTCTTTTTCCAGCCCATCATTTTACTTCGAATAGCATCTACAGCCTCTTTAATTTTGGTTGGACTCCACCCCTTCTGCTTCGTTTTCACCATTTTATTCCCTTGGATTCTGGAGCCGGCAAGTGTGTCCGAGCGGTTCTAGGCTCTTTAGTCTGTACCGTATGACCGCTTCGGTTGCAAGTTCGAATCCTGCCTTGGGCATGGATGTGTGTGATGTCCTTAGGTTAGTTAGGTTTAAGTAGTTCTGAGTTCTAGGAGACTGATGACCTCAGATGTTAAGTCCCACAGTGCTCAGAGCCATTTGAACCATTTTTGATTCTGGGACAGAAATCCAAAAGAATACATTGAAAAATGAAAAAAAATCATACCCCATATGATATGGGAACCAGAAGGGGGTCCGATTTGAGGCACCCATACTATCAGATTTATAATTAAAATAAATTTTTAGATAAAAGTCAAAACAACATAACTTAGAAAAAAACGTGATCCCCAATCCTTCCCATTAAAGGATGTATATAGTTATTATTACTCACCTTCTAGTATCCTAACGAAAAGTAGAAATAAATAGCACTGTCTCAAAACTTTGATTTCACGAAAAACAGGTGTTGTCATCTGAGCAAGCGGCAGTGTCAGCGGATGACGCTAGCGCTCCACTACATAGTGGCACAAGCCTAAACTAATGTTTACAGGGATGTCCACCAGAGTTCAGCACAATGCAGAGTCTGGAGCCCTAGGGGTCCACTTTGGGGCTAGGGTCAGGATTTAGATACTTTCCTCTATCAGTTTGAGAGATCGCATGGCACACTCAGTTTTGATGCGGTGTCATGTTGCTTAATGCTCTTAGGGAAGATGATCTTTATAACTTGGTTGCTGTATTTGATACGATTTGAGTTCATTCATACAGAGGCCGAGAGCCGAGCTGAGTTTTTTTTTTCTGTGGAATGCCGAGCTCCAGCTCGTGATTGGCTTGTGCTAATGTGAGTGTAGTCTAAGCATGGAAATGTGCTATGCTACCGAGCTGCGGAGGAAAGCTGTAGAGAAAGAGAGGAACACACTGGTACTGGCGCTTCGCTAGTAAAGAACGGCAGGTCTTTACCTAGACGGTGAGACTTGTGTCCTTTGCTAGTGTGCCACTTAGAACCTGTGCCAGTCCCCATCTGAACCGTCAGAGGTACTCCTCCTTGCATCACGCACACAGCGAGTTATGTACGGGTGTACATATTTGTTTTGAGTCGGCCGTGTAAACGTTTGACATATTCCGCGACGCATAATCGTCTCACGGAGTCAAATTGCTTTGGCAGGCCAGCAAACGGGTCCACCTGCACGCTGGAATCCTCCGGGGTTTCAGAGGCTCATAGGGAAGTACCTGCGTTCCGCATCAGCCGAACGCAAGACCGCGTACTTGCATATTTCCGGGCGCGCACCGATGCTAACAGATTGCCGGTGTCCGTGAGTGCAGTCGTCGAGCGTTATTCTGTGCCGTCCTCACCTGCAGAAGTGTAAAGTATTCGCTACTAGAGCGTAAGGCTCCAATATATGCTTCTCAGCACCCTGTTATTTGCATCCATATTTTTCTTAATGGAATAGTAGAGTACAGATGCTTGATAGTAGCGTAGTTTTCGGGCCACACCACGGATTCACATAAGTCAGATAAAGCGATTAGTTGTGGTTAGTGCGGTGTGTTGATTCCCAGCTGATTACTTTGTTAACCATAGACCGTATATTATTGAAAACGTTTGTCAAATAAAAACGTTTTTGTGGCGTTTCTTTAGGCATATTTTGTCATGTGATGTTAAGAATGAATAAATCTATTGTTTTTTAGACCACAACTCCTCCCAGTGTTCTGATTAACATTACCTTTGCCATTTTATTATTGATTCCAATTGAAAGAGTCGTAAGCTTGCAAGTTAACGTGTATTTTAAATGGTCATAAGATAAAAACAACTGATTATTGTAGATATTTTGCACGTTTTGAATTGTAAATTTTACACTGTATAGTGTTATTTTGTTTAATGAACATGATTTGTTGCTGAATCGTAATTAACATTTGTTAAGGGAACCACTTTTTTGCTCAGGAATGTATGTAAAATATATCAGTGCTTTCTATTCCAAATATGTATGTATTCAAACTATATTGAAATTTTTTATTTAAAATACAATACATCCTATTTTGCAAGAAAATTATGAAAAGATGGTTGTTTATGCCTGTGTTTCAAAATTTGTCGAAGGAGAACCTGGCATTACTCTTATTCAATTCGTAGTGTGCATAGCTACCGCCCTGTGTGCATCTGTAATGAAATCACATTAATTAACAGCGACAAATCACAACTGGAATTGCCGGCCGGGGTGGCCGAGCGGTTCTAGGCGCTACAGTCTGGAAGTGCGCGACCGCTACGGTCGCAGGTTCGAATCCTGCCTCGGGCATGGATGTGTGTGATGTCCTTAGGTTAGTTAAGTTTAAGTAGTTCTAAGTTCTAGGGCACTGATGACCTTAGAAATTAAGTCCCATAGTGCTCAGAGCCATTTTTTGAATTATAGAAGACGCGACTAGACTAAGCGTCTGTAGAATGACGTAATTTTCAAGTCACAAATCTTGCAGTGACGAATTAATCTTTCGTAATCTTGAATGTCGAATCCAGTGAATTTAAAGACTAACTTAACACTGGGCTACAAAGAGTTGATGGCAGCAATGACTGAGCTGCAGACGATAACTGACTAACATCGGCACTGGCTGACCACTGAGCGCGGCTACGAACTGTATACTGACACAACTGCACTACACTCCTGCTACACCTGAAGTGGCCTAGCGGCGCTTTGCGGCGAGCGTAAGTACTGCGACTGACTGTGTACTCTTTGGCTAACACAGCCGTTCTTCTGTTCCGTTTATCGAGATAATCGCATCCGGCGGGTCGATCTCTCAGGCGATGGTGTGGTCGGGTCGTATGACTGACGACATCACAGTTGGAGCTTTTACTTTACACAGTGGTAATTTAAAGGAGAACGCGAGACTCGATGTTCATTTATAGTGGCCAAAGAGACGAGATCCATCACAGGTGGTGGTTTCTGAAATGGTTGTTAAAGACTGAAAAAAGTAACACTAAACAGACTCTTCATGGAAAACATGGTTTGTTCGGCTTCTTATATTTTCTTTACCTTGTTGTGCGAATCACTCGGTATGGGAGGTACTCTATAAGCAAGGTTCGTCTCTAATAAAAAAAAAATACGACGTTCCGGATGCCATGCGATAGTGTACGCTTGCCGGTGTTGTACCCGCGAGCCGTTGTTTGGAGACCCCTGCTGTAGAGGACGCCGAAACCCGGCTCGGCATCGCTCGCTTGTCGCTGGGTACAAGCGGATGTTTGGTGGGGCGGGGGGGGAAGGAGGGGAGAGGGAGGCTGACGTCACTTCTACGAGAGCGAGGCCCACGAGAAAGACGGGCCGCGGGGCGTCCGTCACGTAGGTAGGCCTGAGCTCCCTCGCTCGCTGAACTCAGCAGACAAACTGCGTTTCTAGACTTGTTAACTCGTAACTGGGTATTACGTACAAATCAGACTTGCATTTTCTACTGAAATCTGCTTTTGTGGAGTCTTACTGTTTATTTTAGAACGATCGGAAGTTCAGAGGGTACAACAAAATTAAAGTCATGTCAAAATGATTAGCGGTTCAATGAGGCATTACATTTTGTGTGAAATGAGGAATGTTAAGCGGAAGAAACTGAACGCTATAAACAGTTCGTTATACCATTTATGTCGAGCATAGATCTTAAATTGCAGCCTACCGTATAGATGTATATTTTGTTGTAGTACTGGTAATAAGTAAGACTCCATAATAGCATATCCCAGTAGAGGGTGTAATTCCCTCAGTCACGATTTAACAGGTTCAGAAATGCATTTCGTCGGCTGTGTTGAGCGAACGAGCAAGCTCAGGCCTACCCTCGTGACGTACGCGCCGCTGCCTGTCTTTCTCGCGGGCTTCGTATGAGATGGAGCTGCGACGAGAATTGTCCAACCGGACACTTGTCGACCCGAGACTACGAGATAGCCAGTTGGGCGAGAGTACCACATTATGGTAACGTAGCGGCAGGCTACAAGCTGTTACGTTGCGGAACAGGGGCCAGTAATAGTAATGTGCAATGTCTATAACCACAAAAGATGCTGTGTTGAACACACTTGCTGATGGAACGGACATTCTGCTAAATAAGGTGGGGGTAAGATGAGGTAGTTCTAGTTGGCGGAAGGTTTAGGTAAGCCCTTCTATGATTACTAATTATCTACAGAGCAGAGCTTCCAAATTCGAGACGTGACAGTTTTTGATCTGTCTAATCAGTGTAGCATTTTTTAATAAATTGATACTGTTGCTTTGTCCGTTTACTACATGCAAAATTGTTTTCAGGAAATTTGTTTGTTACGATTCTTTCAGGTGGTTGTTGACAGAGTTACACGTCTTACATTTGGTTGTGTTCAGTGTCAAAATTAGAATTGTGGAGCGTTGCTTGTTCATTAGGGAACCATAACTGGAATGAATAAACGGATGATCGACACTTGTCAGGCGTTGCAGCTGCTATTACTGATAATATATCCATTAGGGACAAATGTGCTTTGATGCGTGCATCAGACCTCCAACCTTTTAACATTTTAAGTGTTGAGAGATTCATAAGCTTAGCTCAAGAGGGGCAAAATATGGACAGATCACCGCGTAAGACTTGCTGCCTTCACCGAGGACTGCAGCACGATATATTAAGGATTTGGCTGATCAAATAAAGAGCGAATATATTTCAGAACTGAAAGACGCAGTTGTTAGAAACCAGAGTTCAATGACGAGTGGTCTGTGTTCAGATATCCGTCGTAAGGCCTATTACTTGATTGTCATGACCAGCTGTATTGAAGAGTCGATAGACAGATGGAAACAGTACCTTCCACTACACGATTTCCTGGTGTTACCAAGATTGGTGAACATATGAATAAATAACAGAGTTACAGATAACTTGCTTGGAACTAAGACAGGTCACTTTCGTTACAGATCAGGGGAGTCACATCAAGAAAGCTCTGACAGCACACCTGTGTCTCCCATGCGCGATGCACTGGGGCTCACATTCAATGAAAGTTTCTTAACACTCCGATGCTGGCGCAGGATCGCACAGATCCAGTAGTTAGTGTTTCTGTGCCTACGCCTCAACGCCTGCGGTGTTTTTTACCCTCTTTCGTCTATCTCTCTGACTCGGGCATTCACAACAGGAAACAGTGTGTTTACTTCCGCAAGTGCAACACCTTAGCTACAGAGAAGCGACGGATCGCACAGATACCACGCCAGCATCCCCGTAAGTATTCTTGATTCATTGAATTTTCCTCAATGTAATGTCTCTTTGTGTTTTACATTCAGGCATTGTGTATGTGAAGTTGAAATTATTATTGTGCACTTATATAATAGAAACTGGTACTGGATCTCTTCGATCGAGCGCCAGCATTTACGTTCTAGTCTACCTCGTTCCTTTACATTGATCTCAACTACTCTTTTTATTTTATTTTGCAACTATAGAATGTGAACATTGTTTACAGGTCTGTTGTTTGTCTGGACATGGGCTCATCTGAAATTCGGGATACACACAATCCAGAAGTTACAGATTTTCAACAAATTTTGTTTGATGACAGCGATGACGAGGGCGAACATGCTGCATACAGGGCTCCTATTCTCGATCTCTATGGGGAAGAGATCGATACTGATTCCTCAGAAAGCAAAGAAGAAAGAGACGACTCAGAGACCGAACAGAGTGACACAGACTTAAGTTCAGGTGAGGGAGATGGTAATGTGTATCGTTGTTACAGGAAGAGAGGAAAGAAAATAATCGAATCATTTGATTAAAAAAAGACACCATACAAAAACCGCAGGAAAACCTCAAAAACACAACATTCTTCGCATAAGGCTTCCTGATGTCGCTGGGAAAGCAAAAAATATTGAAGGAATTTAAAAAACGTGGGAATGCTTATTTGACCAGGAAATGCTGGAAATGAGTCTAAAGTACACGAACCAATACATTGAAATTATCCGAAGCAATTATCAGTGAGAACGAAACGCTCACCCAACGGACATAGTCGAGATAAAAGCCTTCATTGGACTTCTATGCATAGCTGGAATGCACAAGGTGGGAAGGAAAAAGACTTCAAGATTTGTGAGATTCCAAGGGGCTCGGAATCGAGATTTTTGATTGACCATGAGTGAGTACAGGTTTCGTTTCCTGTTATAAACCCTGTGATTTGATGTTAGACAATCACGAAGTGAACGCAGAGTAGTGGACCGCCTGGCGCCAATTCGAGATTTCTTTCAAAAGTTTATGAAGAACTGCCTATCTTGTTACGTTACAGGCTAAAACGTCACCATTGACGGGAAAGTCGAGGTCTTCAGAGAACGTTGCTCTTTTATCCAATATATACCGTCGAAGCCGGTGAAATATGGAATAAAAATATCTGCTACAGTTGATTCCAAACTGTTTTACACCTGCAGCATGGAGATCTATGCTGGCAGACAGCCAGATGGCCCTTTTCAGCTTAGTACTAAAAGCAGTGACGTGGTTGAACGTTTGGGGGCCCCTCTCAGTAAGGCAGGACGCTGTGTCTGTGGTGAGAACTGGTTCAGTGATGTAAATCTGCTCCGTGATTTGTCAGATAAGCACCGGCTGTCATATGTTGGAATCCTGGAAAAAAAAATAAAAAAATAAATGGCAGATCCCGAAAGAGATGAATGGCGTGAAAACCAGGGCTGCAAATTCTAGCATATTTGTTACAGAAAAGAAGGTACTATCGTTTCTTACGTCGCACAAAATAAAAATAACAAAAAAATATTTTATTGATCTCAAGTATGCAATTTGACGCTGAAATTGATTAAGACACAGTAGATAAAAGAAAAATCCTATTATGATAATTTATTATAATACACACACAAAATTGGAGTTGATATGGTTGACAAATTGTGCTCTGCCTACAACGTTCAGAGAGGTACACGAGGATGGCCCATGGTCGTGTTTTGTTCGATACTGAATGTTGTTGGTATAAATTCCCAGATAATTTATATGGGAAATGGCAACGAAAGTCTCCTCCGACGGCTGTTTCTTTGTCAGCTCGGATGGGAACGCTTGGAAGATCAATTGGTAAAACGAAGCCTGCTTTCCAATCTACCTCGGACCCTGACTACCCGCATTATTGAAATTCTGCAACAAAATCGCCAACCTTCAGGTCTTGTTGGTGAGAAAACCGACATAGCCGACACCAAGAAGGAAGCGTTGCAAACCCTGCCTCACAACTAGCACAAGACGACTGACGAAATATTCGTGTAAATCGTGCGGACAACATCTGTGTCTTCGACAACGTGATTTTGTTTGCCGTGAAGGATGTGAATTGGGTGCTCCTGCAGAAGAAACATGAAAACGTCTCTTATCTGTTATATTTTTAGTCGTAAGTCACTTTTCTGTCCTTTGTATGTCGTACATACCATGTAAAACGTTTCCTGAACATTATATTTTTCCAAGCGTAGTTCCTTATTTCTATGTAGTATGTTTATGAAATAATTCTCTAATAAAATTATTAGAAATAAATATAGTACCATACGCGATCTTGGAGCTCATCCATACGTGATACTTTGGAGTATAGTTAATTTCAGTGAATGGCTCCCGCAGATCCGGCGCCAGCATTCGTGTGAGTTTAGGGGCGTCAGCGTCGGAGTGGTGATGGATGAGAATCTTGTAATATATAACTCCATCCTGACCGTACGTAAACCAGTAGGTTTTCTGAAACTATCGGGCTTAGTAGCCAGATCTGAGGAAGCCCTACACCAGGTTGTACAAACGAGGTGTAACAGTGTGTATGTGATGTTAGACCCATTTCAGTCACAGAAAGACCAGACAGAGATCGTTTTGCGGGAATCAAACTAATAGAAGGTGATGACGTCGTATCATAAAGCGACTATGGATAGCTTCATTCAATTTATGAAGGTTGTCAAGGAAGCTACGGACAATTTTAAATGGCGAAAATGAGCTAACACTATCGTTTATATTGAGATGGGTTTTGAAATTTTTAGGCCTCTGGCAAGCTGGAGCCGAAGATGTGACAGTGTGCAAGCTAAAGGAAACGGCAGAACTATTTATAAAACAGAAGGTTCTGAATCAGCTTCATGAAGTTCATTATGTTGCAACATTTTTGCTCCATTGTCACAAGGAACTATGAGCTTTGCCCGAAGGAAGAAGAGAAAAAATTCATCAAGATACGCGGCAAATGTTAAATAAAGTTGTTGGTACTAACGTAAGAGGAGATTTCATGCCTTCTCCCACAAAAAATTCATAACTGGTGAATATCCACCTCAAAATCGAAAGATTAGCTTGAGAAATATATGAGCATGGAGAGTCTTAACACTGAGTTCGCAGACCTTCTGTCACGGTGGAAAACAAATGCTTGAGCTCTTCTGAACCTCAGCAAAGAAGTTTCCTGTATATCTGCCAGTAGTGTCTTTAGTCAAATTTTAGTAAGACATTGCTGATATACAAATGGTTCAAATGGCTCTACGGGACTTAACATCTGAGGTCATGAGTCCCCTAGACTTAGAACTACTTAAACCTAACAACCTAAGGACATCACACACATCCATGACCGAGGCAGGATTCGAACTTGCGACCGTAGCAGCAGCGCGGTTGCGGACTGAAGCGCCTAGAACCGCTCGGCCACAGAGGTCGGCCGTTTGTATTCATTCAAACAAGAAGTTGTGTAGATCCTGACAGCGTTAATGATACTCTCATCATCCATACCAGTAAGAGAACTAAATCAAGCTAATTTGAAGCGCAGAAGCAAGGGCAGCTGATAACAACTGATTTCCTGATACGTTGATTGTGTAATCAAATATAATGTTGAGAAATGGAAAGTAATGATTGAACACTTACAGCGTGGATATCTCATATTTCATAATTAAGTAATGTCGATTGTTGTATAAAAATGGTATAAGCAGAAGAAAAACACAACTGTATGTTCTGAATATGAGACAGGTGAACTGAGATTTCACATTAATTTGTCAAACTATATTGTAAATTATTCCTGTTGAGTACGTACTTTTTCTTTTAATCAGAAGTGTTTACCATTATGTACTATAGTCGTTTACGATGCTTGCACAGGGGAAAATTTGTTAGTGCGTAAGAGGCAAGTTCTACACTAAATAGCAGATTGATTTCGAGGTGCTGTTCTGTTTGCCAATCATATTCGCAGTTGCTGCTTTAAATAGTTTTTCTTTTAGGTGTTGTTGTTCCTGCTGTGCGACTGTCGGTACAACAAGACGGTGTTTGGTTGTTCACGCAATGCATTTTTCTTTGTTCAGTTAAAGCATCGTCAGTGTAATTTTCTTTCAGCTTTAGCAACAACTCGCTCCAGCTTATTTTCCAGTTCTACGATTTTGTATCAGGTCTGCAGATATCATGAAGTATTCACTGAGTAAAGCGGTACAACAGAACGCACACAGGCGAGAGTAAGGTTTCCCACGCTAGCTGAAGGAGGCAGTCGAACTTATGGCATTGCCAGTAGCCGGTGGTGTGAGGCGCTACGGTTAGACATGAGAACTTCCCTTAACTTTAGCAGCGAGGTACGTAGGGAAAGCATATAGTTTCTCTGGTGTGAAGCAAGTAATCCTGCATAATAAATACACTCCTGGAAATTGAAATAAGAACACCGTGAATTCATTGTCCCAGGAAGGGGAAACTTTATTGACACATTCCTGGGGTCAGATACATCACATGATCACACTGACAGAACCACAGGCACATAGACACAGGCAACAGAGCATGCACAATGTCGGCACTAGTACAGTGTATATCCACCTTTCGCAGCAATGCAGGCTGCTATTCTCCCATGGAGACGATCGTAGAGATGCTGGATGTAGTCCTGTGGAACGGCTTGCCATGCCATTTCCACCTGGCGCCTCAGTTGGACCAGCGTTCGTGCTGGACGTGCAGACCGCGTGAGACGACGCTTCATCCAGTCCCAAACATGCTCAATGGGGGACAGATCCGGAGATCTTGCTGGCCAGGGTAGTTGACTTACACCTTCTAGAGCACGTTGGGTGGCACGGGATACATGCGGACGTGCATTGTCCTGTTGGAACAGCAAGTTCCCTTGCCGGTCTAGGAATGGTAGAACGATGGGTTTGATGACGGTTTGGATGTACCGTGCAATATTCAGTGTCCCCTCGACGATCACCAGTGGTGTACGGCCAGTGTAGGAGATCGCTCCCCACACCATGATGCCGGGTGTTGGCCCTCTGTGCCTCGGTCGTATGCAGTCCTGATTGTGGCGCTCACCTGCACGGCGCCAAACACGCATACGACCATCATTGGCACCAAGGCAGAAGCGACTCTCATCGCTGAAGACGACACGTCTCCATTCGTCCCTCCATTCACGCCTGTCGCGACACCACTGGAGGCGGGCTGCACGATGTTGGGGCGTGAGCGGAAGACGGCCTGACGGTGTGCGGGACCGTAGCCCAGCTTCATGGAGACGGTTGCGAATGGTCCTCGCCGATACCCCAGGAGCAACAGTGTCCCTAATTTGCTGGGAAGTGGCGGTGCGGTCCCCTACGGCACTGCGTAGGATCCTACGGTCTTGGCGTGCATCCGTGCGTCGCTGCGGTCCGGTCCCAGGTCGACGGGCACGTGCACCTTCCGCCGACCACTGGCGACAACATCGATGTACTGTGGAGACCTCACGCCCCACGTGTTGAGCAATTCGGCGGTACGTCCACCCGGCCTCCCGCATGCCCACTATACGCCCTCGCTCAAAGTCCGTCAACTGCACATACGGTTCACGTCCACGCTGTCGCGGCATGCTACCAGTGTTAAAGACTGCGATGGAGCTCCGTATGCCACGGCAAACTGGCTGACACTGACGGCGGCGGTTCACAAATGCTGCGCAGCTAGCGCCATTCGACGGCCAACACCGCGGTTCCTGGTGTGTCCGCTGTGCCGTGCGTGTGATCATTGCTTGTACAGCCCTCTCGCAGTGTCCGGAGCAAGTATGGTGGGTCTGACACACCGGTGTCAATGTGTTCTTTCTTCCATTTCCAGGAGTGTATTTGGTAGTAAAAGTCGCTTTCTCCAATACAGGTATTAGGAAAAGCCTACAGGCGATAAGTACTTTCCTACAACAATATTATAACTTCAGAAATCGATAATAAATACATGTGTAATGTTAAAGCTAAACAATATGTACGAACGGCAACGAAATATGAGGGTGGTGTAGTTAGGTACGAGATACAGGCTGCGCGCCGTAGACGACATTCTCCGATTTGATGCCTACCGGTTTAGTTCTGTCGTAAGGCCATGCTCTCAGGAAATTTTCGTTTTAGTTAATCTTTATTAATTATGTCGATATTATCAGTTCAGTAAATAAATAAATCATGATGGCATCACTTTTGAACATAATTCTGAATAATGTAGCTTCCCGTTTCATCACTTAGAATCACACAGAGTATAATATTGCAGTTTACAGAGAACCCGACGGCGCTGATACTGCTTCTGTAAAGGACATTAACTTCCACAGGTTCTCGCCAAAACAGGTTGAAAGAATCCTACACGACGACTCACTAACGTAGTCCAAGGATGGAGTGTCTTGATCTCTGCAAAATTTGGATGGAAAATCACGCGTCATACTGTCGCCTCTTATAACATTCTCCACGGACTCACTGGATAAACTGAGACATTTCTGGAGGTTTAGTACAAGTAGGTGCTCCTTGTAAGGTGCTTCTTCAGATACTTTCGTGTAATCTGGGATGTTGGTGACTGGATCTTCCGCCACAGGTTCCGTTGGGTGTGGTTTGGTCAAAGGCGCCCCCGTTACGTTAGTGGTCTCCATTGGAACGTCTCTTGCACTGTCCGTGCCATTCGTGAGAGTCGCCGAAATCGGTGTGGGGGGTGTTTCTGTCTAATGACACCGGCTACATTCGTGTTTTCCGGGCCGTTAGTGATTGGAGCATTGGCAGCAACGGCTCAATCAAGGAAGGACACCTCTGCAATATCTGTGGTCTCGATTGGGATGTCTCTTTCACTGAGAGTTTCATTCGAGATTGCTGCCATAACCGGGGTGGAGGTTTCTGTCTGGTAGCAGCCGCCGCTTAAGTTACCGGTGTAGTTGTCATCTCACTGCTAAGCCGGCCGGCAGCTGAGCCACCCGCCTCTGTATACACTGGGCACGCACAGCACCCAGCTCCAAATTCATGACTGCCCTTCATAGATAACCGTGACTCTATATCAGTACCAACACAGGGAACCTGTGAGCAATAGACCATATCTCGGCAATATTACTTATGCCTTTCAATTACATCACGAGTACTGCATTAATATATTTAGCAGAAACTTCTAACGGCAACTCAAAGATTTTGACGATTCTGATAATAAATCCGGCATGTGGATCTCTAACATTACCAATACTGTCATCACCAAGTTTAAATTGTAAACTGTCTCCACAGGACTCTACTGTTTTGCTAGAAAGTTCTGTATTCTTCGGTTTAACGAAACAAACACAATTGATAATCGACGTAAGGATTTCAATAATATCGTCAAAACTCTGTTTCATTTCTTCTTCTAGGAAGTTTTCAACCTCAAAGGCAGTAAGTCTAAAGTAATTTCCATCGAAAGCGAACATCAAAGTATCTACCCTACTTGGATGAGACATCAAGGCTTCTCTATTATTAAGATGTTTTCAAAAGCACACAGACTCACCGAGCCGGCTGAAGTGGCCGAGCGGTTCTAGGCGCTACAGTCTGGAACCGCACTACCGCTACGGTCGCAGGTTCGAATCCTGCCTCGGGCATGGATGCGTGTGATGTCCTAAGGTTAGTTAGGTTTAAGTAGCTCTAAGTTCTAGGGGACTGATGACCTCAGAAGTTAAGTCCCATAGTGCTCAGAGCCATTTGAACCAAGACTCACCGAGCCACGAGCGAGGTCGGCTGCAGCACACTGCAGGTAACTGTGCACCATCGCCGCCGCCGGCAAACTGAACCATTGCTGACTTGTTTAAGTTTCGCAGACGAGTGTGGTGCTTCGTAATCTTCGCGTTCCTTCTAGTATTTCCCTACTCAGATCGTCGTTTTTCGAGGATAATCGTTTACGTGCAGTGTAGCGTACGCTGGACTGTGTGTGTCTTCTTCGTCACACGTTCGCGGCGGCAGTGCTACATAGTTAACTGTTAAATGGTCGATCCCCCTGTTACGGGCCACGTCATACAGTCGGCACTAGAAAACTGCTATCAACACGCACCGATAGACATTCCGTTGCCACCAATGTCCGACAACCATGGTGAGTTCCAGCAGGGTGAATTACCATTCGCAGATACACAGCTTCTCCAACACCATTGTCACCACAACAACCACCACCAAAAACAACAACAGGAGCTACAACATCAACCCGAACAGCAGCTTCTGCATCACTATCATCAACAACTGCAGTTTCAACAGCAACAACTGGCTCAACTTTCAGTTTCAACAACAACAATTTGCTCAACAGCTGCAGTTTTAACTGTTATAGCTACAACAACAGCAGCTCTAGCAGTCTCACCACCACCAGCAACAGTTGCATCAGATTAGCAAGTTAGCCATCCCAGCGACCCTTCCAACTTCGCGCTTGAAGCCAATGCACCTGCACTTATTAAACGACTGTGTGTTGACTCACCTCCTATCTCAGACTGTGATATGCGTGAATTATCGGTTTCGTGTCCCCCTTCTAGTAATGGTACAGTGCAGAAAAACTCAGACCGGTCTCAGAATCAACCGTTAACTTTCACTGATGCTGTCGTACGGCCAAGCGTCAACCATCAGTACAGTCGATCTGTCTTGTGGAGAGCTCGGATAAGAAAGTTGGCAAACTTCTGTCAGGCAGAAAAAGAGTTAAGATAGAACTCAAAACTGCTGTGGCAGTCAATGGTTTGTTAGAAATCCCTAGTTTCAAAGATCATAGGTTTAGTGTCCATTTTCCCAACTTCCTGCTCCATACGTATGGCATTATTCGTGATGTTGACGTCAGCTTGACAGACAAGGAGATCGTGACGCAATGGGGAGCATGTATCCTGTCGCAAGGATCAAACGATACATTAAAAAACATCATTCAAATCCTGAAGAAATGGTGCCGATTCCAGTTTGTGTGGCGGTGTTTCGCTCCCAGACTGTGCCCTCACAGGTGGGGACGCGTTGTGTGGTGGAAATTTACACCACTCCAGTCGTTCAGTGCAGAAATTGCTTGCGTTTTCATCATCGGGCAGGCCAATGTAGAAGTCATACCCGTTGCAGCAACAGTGGTGGTCCACATCCAGCGGATTCCTGTACGGCGCCGTTTCCGACGTGTCTAAATTGCTCTGATCCGCAAACAGTGACAGAACGTTCAGCGCGGCCTTTCTACAATGTGAAAAAGCCTGCACCACGTCGGGAAGAACTGATAGCCCATAGCTCTCATACTCCACTGCTTTCCACTAGCTTCCTAATCCCCAAAATCCCCTGGATTTTCCGCCTGGACCTCCAAGGCATTCCCCGCAACCAGTAGTCGCCATACAAGATTTTTCTACGCGACCAACGCGACAGGTGTACTATGAATCAATGAGTGGGATCAGATTTTTCGAACTGACTAAAATTTTCAGGTTTGATGATAATACAAGAGAAATTCGTCGCCGGACTGAGAAGTTTGTTCCAGTGAGGGAAATTTTTGAAACTTGAATCCTTCATTTCCATTTTATTTCATCCCTGGTCTACGTAACACCGTGGATGACATGTTGTCTTTGTTCTGTGGTCGCTGCTCATTCAAGGTATTCCTTGAAGGAAAACCTGGAAAATATGGTGTTCTAATTAGAATGCTGTCTGATTATGAGACTGGGTATGTTATCAGCATGGTCGTCTAGATAGAAAAGTCTGGAAATGCACAGCATCTAAAAGGACCAATGGATATTATAAATAAAACCCATTGAGAAATTAGGCCGCAGTGTTACCACGGATCGGCACTACACTTGAGTGGAGCTTACTGAGAATCTATTGAATGATTTTCATCTCACATTTGTTGGCACCCTGCGGTCGAAAAACGACACATATTTGAAGAGCTGAAGACTACAACTGGACGCAGTGTACGCTCATCCATCTTTGCATATACTGACCCTCAGACACAGAGGCCACCAGTTACCCTCGAATGAACTCTAGTCCGTGAGTAACCAAAGCAATTGATGCTGAAGCATTCGCCTTATCAGTCGGAAGTGGACATTGGTGAAGACTCAAAAATGACTGACATAAATATTTTTTATAGTTATACAAAAGGAGGCATGGACACCACAGACCAAATGGCAAAATATTGCAGCACAAAGGGAGAAACAAGAACATGGCCACGTCCCTCTTCTACACACTCACCGATATAGCAGCAATACATGCATATTCAGTCTTCCTTCTCAACTTTACAAATTAGAAAAAGAATTTGCTAAATCTCAGAAGAGTTTTTCTCACTCACTTAAATCGTCACCTAATAAGGCCTCATGTACGTAAACGATCGCGAAATTTGTATGGCCTTGGAAAGTCAGTAATATTAGCAATCGAAAGCATCACACAACGGAAGCTTGGCTACTCTATGGAACCTTCACCATCAACAGCAGGGCCAGGAACACGTGGACAGTGCCACCTATGCTGCCAAGAAGCTGCATTTAAGAAGGTCAAGTACAGTAAGTCGGGAAAATCAACAGTTACCTGCTCTCAGTGCCGCAAACACGTCTGAGGGAAACGCAGCTAGAAGACTGTGTTGTGTGACAAATGTGTTTCAGAATGATACAGTAAATTCTGTTTGCTTCATGAAGTGGACTGAAATTAAAAAGATTTTTTCTTTTTCTTTTTTTTACAAGAGAACGTAATTATGAACATTACCAAAAATTTTACACACCGTATATTTTACGATTTGTTGATTTTATTCCTATTATTACTTAATTTTTTATTATCCACTATACAAAAATAATGTCTAAGCAGTTTTAAGTGTTCTCAGTGACGTCAGACGTAATTAAACTTGCATTATGACTTTAATTTGCCACTTTCTTTCTGGGCCTCTAAGGCCACCGCCCCCGCCTCCCCCCACCCACCAAACTGGTATTATGTGTAACAAAAATTATCTTGGTAACGCTATGGTTAAGATAAGGCCTATTGATGTATGTGATACTGGACTTCTAACTACCTCATACAGTCTTATTAAGATTGTAGATCCAAGCGAGCAGAAATTCATTGCGGCTAATATGCTGTGTATTTCGAAATACAAAACTGCCTTTGAGAAATCTTACCTACCCAAGTGGTAGACAGAAATACTCATAATTTTCAAAGTGGAGCACACGAACTCGAGCTGAGCAACTCTGTACCACACCTGTTACTCGTAGACAGTATTATAGGATGTTGAGGGAACAGTGATTTAGTGAAATAGCTCGGCGTCCCACCGAATCACAACAGTTGAGTGAAAATTCACGATCTGTCACATAAACAGGACGCATTAACCATACAGTAACGTGACATGACTGCTCCGAAACACATCGGAGGTGGCACTTCTGCATTTTCGATACTTTAAAACAAATATCTGATACTGTAAGCTCTTTGCTTTCCATATTTTGAGAGGTGGTAGTATGGACCATAACAAGGAAAAAAATGTCCATTAAACATGGGCTCTAAAATGCATACCTTAAGAGCTATGAAACATTTTCATTTTCGGTACTGTGGTGTCACCGCCAGACACCACACTTGCTAGGTGGTAGCCTTTAAATCGGCCGCGGTCATCTAGTATACGACGGACCCGCGTGTCGCCACTGTCAGTGATTGCAGGCCGAGCGCCACCACACGGCGGGTCTAGTGACACTTCCTAGCACTCGCCCCAGCTGTACAGCCGACTTTGCTAGAGAGAGTTCACTGACGGATTACGCTCTCATTTGCCGAGACGATAGTTAGCATAGCCTTCAGCTACGTCATTTGCTACGACCTAGCAAGGCGCCTTTATCCTTTACTATTTATCTTGTCATGCCTGTACCGTCTCAGCATAGTTGTCAATCGTGTGATTATTGCCACTACATGTTTCGGGACAACATTATCGCATTTTCAAGTGCTTAAAAAGTTTTATGCCATTAGGCCTAGTCATTGTCAACTCAGTGGGATAATGTTGTCCCGAAACAAGTTGTGTCAATAATCACACGATTGGCAACTGCGACGAATATCCTAATTTGCTTGAGTAACGGTTGTATGATGGTTTCACATCAGTTGCCTCTGATGATCTTCGACTCGACCGTATAAGATACATATCTGAGTTTTGTTCGTCAAGTAGGACCCATATGTCAGGGGGTAGTTATGAAGTGGATATAAATCCTCTGTGTTCTAAATCTGTGTAACAATATTTAGGCGTACATGCAAATGTTTGCTGACAGCAGCTTAACAACATCCAGCTGAAAAATGGGCAATATTGTCGGTTTAAGTCCAGGAGAATGGGTTAAATACTGCTTTCCAAGTTAAGCTCCCCATGATTCCATACGTAAACCTCAAAATGTGCAGTGTGCATGCGTTGCTATAGAGCATGATTTTCGAGGTATCTACACAGTTTATCGCCTACATTTACCGTAAGAAATTTAACGACAGTAGAACAGATTACATAACAGATACTCACAGTGGCTTTATGAAAACATTCGAGTTCCGAAGAGAAAACTGCGTGAACAATCACTTCTAAAAGGAAAAGAAACGAGATTTAAAGCATTATTAATAACATTAAGCAAGGTAATGGGGTACTTTAATTAGGTCACAAGGTATAAAATTAAATATGAGCCATACTTATGTGTTGGATTTTAGTGTAGTACAGTACCCGTCATATCGAAGCTGATCGTTTGCCTCCGTTGCTATATCGAGCTTGAAATGTAAATCGCAGATATTATTTGTGGAAAATGACTTATTAAATCCTGCCTAGTCGTCGAATATGGGGTGTCTAGGAAACCTGCTTTCTCGAATCGCTAGACAACATTCATACAAATCGTATTAATGAGTTTTATTATAAAATGAGCAAATACAACACTTAACTTTGTGTTACACAGATGTGTCGCAAGTAAAGGGCGGCAGACAAAATGAGAAATCTCTTCAGTGTAACTATTCGCCAGTCCGTTTTCCATAGAAGTGAATAGAGTAGTTGCTCCTATACAAGTGCCTAATCTTGAAGCTGCTCTTCAATTGCGCCGCGACCAGTCGGGTGCGGCGCTTCTGTCCTCTTCGCACAGAGGCGGCTGCTGTCGCGTTGTCGTCCTGGAGAGGGGTCGGTCAGCGTGCAATTGGCTGACTTCTTCTCACAACTCTCTCTGCTCTATCGTCTCTGTTGGGTATAGGAAAGCAGGAGAAACAGCCACCTATTCACAAAATCCTAGCAAGTCCTGATAACCTTACAAGTGTCCTGGAAGGAACCCCGCTGCCGTCCGACCATGCAGCAGGAAAATAACAACATGGAGGAGCCACCTCTGGCGCGCTTCAACAATTCTAAAATACAACTTTAAAAAATCAAAAATAAATAAATTAAAAATACAGAATATAAAAATAAAACAAAAACTTCTACTGCTAGCCATGCATCTGTTCTGTGAGCCCGAGTGATTTACTCGCACTGTTTTCTTTAGCTGATCTCTTTACTTGATCAATTCCCGAACGACATCACCACTTCTCATCCTTGCGCACCTGGTACAACTCAGCTATCTGGCAGGTCCGTAAAAACCGTTCCTTAGAAATCTGCATACCAATCCTCGTACTTACGTAGGCGTAACAGTTTTGTATCTCCGTCTTGTAAGTATTGCCAGGAATCCAATACGTTCGTATCTGTAGAGTAGTATAAAGGACCATCGTACCCGTGACCCACGCTACCGTGTTCATCTTCTCATGCGGAAAACACATTTCCTCCTGAAAAACACAGTGTAGGAAATGATTTCAGTACGTATAGTGCGCCCCATCGACGCTACCATCTTCCTTGCTAGAGTCCAGAGCAACCGGTAGTCGTCTGTGTCAAGCATGCTGCATCACTGACGCTTCGGTAAATCAGCCAAACGAATGACGTACCTTTTGTCATTCGTCCGTTATTTCCGGTTCACTACAATGTACCATGTCGACCCCACTGATGTAGGTAAGTGGGGGTGGTGAGCTATTCGCCACACTCCTCTCCGATTAAAGGCATAATGTTTCCGTTACAACTTGTTCTGGGTGATCTATCGAAGAAGCAGACTGTACACGTTCTTCGATGTCGATGGTCGGGACGTTGGTAACTGCACCCGAACATAGCTGTGTTCAATGACGAACGTTCTCACATACGTTAATGGGGGCGACAGATGTCCAAAACTGACCGGGGAAAATGGGATGTCAGTACTAGCTCTTCAGTTATCGCCCCTGTAACACAGTCATTCCTATTGCACCACCGTTTGAGCATGGTACTGTTGTAATATACATGACCCTCGTCTTATTGTGGCCATTCACTAAATCAACACCCATTTCTCACGCCGGGAGGGTAAGTGTGTCCCAAGCTTACATAGAACCCAAAAGCCGCCCGGATACTCATAGCCATCGCACACATCTTAGGAAGAAGGTGTGTAAGGTGGCACATCATGGGAGCGAGATGAAAGTTGAGAAGTGACACTCACTGCCGCATATCCATCGACTGTAGGGCGTTTAATCATACAGACGTGCCAACTATATTCAAGAACCGCCGGGTAGTCGCCCACAGCCGTTCCCGCCGTCTCCGTATGGAATGTGATACTCAAACATAACAGAGTTTCCACCACCAATATGGGTCCTTCCGTTCTTGGTTCTAGTCCACGCCCCACATACACGTACTGTGATTTTAGGAAGCTGACGTCGCTGCCAGCTGCCATCCCATTCGTCTGTGGCCAATCTGGTGTGGAGTAGGTCTCCCTGTCGGTCCGGATGAGAAACACAGTACCATCTACGTATACTCTACATTTGAATGATAGATGCCATTGGCACATCCCAGTAAGTCAATGGCGAAGGCATGTGGGGCACAGTTCTATTGTGATCGCATACAGGAGGATCGACAAGGGGCAGCCCTGTCTGACAGATCGTAGGATCTTAAAATACTTCATTCTCCCTCCATTGATGACCATTGCTGATCTCCATAGATGGCCATTGCTGATCTGGCTCCATGCAACAGCCGCATCACTACAGTGGTCAGTAAAGGCGGGATACCTATCAAGTCCATCACTGCCTCGATGTACACATGATGCACCCGATAAAAGGCATGGTCGAAACCAATAGCGCCCAGTGCCCCAAGCAGGCAACATGCCGCCTTGGGGGTGACGACGTCACGATAGTCCCACAAGGCTGTATCCAGTATTAGCATAAAGATCTTAAAGTCACTATTAAGGATGATCAAAGGGCGATAATCACATGGTAGTTTGCCGCCACGCAGCTTGGGTATTGGTATCACAGGTCCTTCTGCGAATTCAATGGGAACTGGGAGTTCCTGCTTTACAAGCTCATTATGCATGCATAACAGCTTTGGTGTCACAGGCACGGTAAAATACCAACGAGAGACCGCCAGGGACCTCGTGTAACCGCTTCCTCCTTCTCCTCACTCATAATTTCAGATAAGAAATTTGCTTCCCCATTCACTGTGTGGGGAGTGGGGCTCTCATCCAGGTCCGTCATCAGCTCCCTCTGGCTCTCCTCGTCGGTCCCGCAGAATCTGCTAAAATGATCCACGAATGCCTGTGCTATGTCTCTTTCTGTTGTAAAATAATGGACTTATGAATTATAGTCCTGCGTCTTCATCGCCTTTCTCGTATCACGTAATGCATAGAGTGTAGTTCGTAGGGTAGGTAGTCCTACGACTGTACCCGCCATCTTTAGCGTCGCAAGTTGTATCAGCTATGCCTTGACTGGGTGTACGGATGTCTAACGTTCCGATGAAGGCAGTTGAGCGAACAGTTACCAGAGGGCAGTAAAGTACAAGCCAGAGGTCGTGCACTGCCTTTTGGAAGCGTGCTTCCCATAACTTATTAACATCCGCTCTAAAGTTGGCTTTGGGCACTCGATCGACCACTGTAGGACGAAGCACTAACCGTTTCTTCAGCAGAGGTAGCCGTGCCACGTGTCCTCCACCACGCGGCGGCGATCTGCAACACGCAGATCTCAGACGGTCGTCTTCCAATTACACCTTATATCCATACCAGCTGTCTGGCTAGGGTAACCATGCAAATATATGCCCCACGGTCTGTAAACGCCGTCGGCCAAATTTCCGCGTTCACCGTCGGCATCGCTAACTCCTTTGACATATAGATCCGATCCAGACGGCTCTTGGAGTGGCTTGTGAAACACGTGTATCCAGGTTGGTTGCGATACTTAAGGTCCCGTGGCAATATACCAAGACGGCCGCTGAGTCGGCCATAGAGTGAAGTGGCTCCACATTCGGACGTACCTTTCTTAGGTAAAAATTTGATTACGGACGGAGGTATTTACTTCACGGGTACTGTGAGTGTTCTCTTACATGGTGCGTTCTCGTTTACTCACTATATACTGTAAATAAAACAGAGAGAGTGATTAAAGTACTTGTAGTGCGTTCGTCCATGGCACTGTTTCGCCGTGTAGGCGAAGAGGCCGTCGCCCTCTCGTTGGTCGAGTGCATGTCGGCTTCGCGAGTCAGCCGCGTCGGATGTTGCGCGCCAGCCCGCCGCGCCGTGCGTTGCGACACCACCCAGCTGCAGCGGAATCCGACGGGTCGGCAGCAGCCACCAGCTGCTCAGCGCCGCGCGTCGACGCCAGCAGCAGCGGCCACCAGCTGTGCTCCCTGCTGCCGATAAGCAACTGCCTGACTTCCAGAAGAAGAAGCAGCGACACCACCACACCAGAGGCCGACGGAGGATGAAGGGCAACATGGTGTACGACGCTAGCTCGAGCTATCAACGTCATACCCGAAATGGGTACATGAAGGAAGAATTCGTGCCTATATCCCCCAGTCAAAAGGTCACAGCCATACAAAAAATGCTGAGCGAAATAGGAGTGGAACTAAAAGCTAAGTATGCTTCATCTGCTCTGATAACCGTCATTACAGACCGCATATTCCCCTTAGCTTTCCACGTAACTGCCCTTGAACCTAAACTGGTCTCCCTGAATGATGGAATGAAGTGTCGTGTGGCTAGGGCCTCCCGGCGGGTATACCGGTCACATGGTGCAAGTCTTTTGAGATGAG
The DNA here is from genome assembly GCF_023864275.1 of Schistocerca cancellata. Classification (NCBI taxonomy): domain Eukaryota; kingdom Metazoa; phylum Arthropoda; class Insecta; order Orthoptera; family Acrididae; genus Schistocerca; species Schistocerca cancellata. The sequence goes on from NC_064629.1 coordinate 67,979,946, forward strand.
GCCACTTCGGTGACTTGCGCGTCGATGGGGATAATATGATGACGACGATGATGATGACGCCCAGTCCCTCAGCGGAGAAAAATCGAACCCGGGCCCCTTTGCACGGCATTCCGTCGCGCTGACCACTCAGATATCGGGGCGGAAGGGCTGAATGATGAAAACAGGCGATTAATATTTGAACTACAGAGAGCTTCAAATGGTTTAAATGGCTCTAAGCACTATGGGACTTAACATCTGAGGTCATCAGTCCCCTAGACTTAGAACTACTTAAACCTAACTAACCTAAGGACATCACACACATCCATGCCCGAGGCAGTATTCGAACCTGCGACCGTAGCAGCAGCGCGGTTCCGGACTGCAGCGCCTAGAACCGCTCGGCCACAGCGGCCAGCCAACTACAGAGAGCATCGAATCCAGTTAAAGACTTACAAATATAAACTCTGCAAGTGAAGGATGAGGAATTAAGATGGCGAAAATAGGGAACTCAATGTAGTGAACTAAGACTTCAAAAACAAATTAGAGAATTAACTGATAAAGTCAAAGAATAAGTCAAAACACAAGCACAGGTACTGAAATATGCTACTGCCTTAACAACAGTGCCCAAGCAAGACAAGTAACAACATTACATTTCAAATCGACATCAGATCAAGACGTCAAAGCTGTACGATAGACATAGCCGGTAACATAAGCCATGCGAAAGAGAATCTACGTATCAAGTCAGCCTAAACCACTCAGACTGCAATTTAGCAGAAACAGCGAGGCAGGAGGATTGTCGAAAATTAGTAGAAAAAACTGAAAACCTGCACACTATTATCTGTGAAGGGCGGTGAAAACACAAGCCGCTCGTGACAGTGACAGTGACCCGTACACTTACCGACGAGGAATTTCTAGAAAGCCTTTATGAGCAGAATTTGTGTGGTGACACCATGAAACAAAACTTCGACAGAGAAGTCAAAAGAAGGTTTAAAATAGAGCCTAAGGGAAGGGATTTCAACCATCATGTACTTGGGGACAGCCCCTACATGTATAGATTCGTAACACAAAGACAGAGAGTCTGTATGGACTTCTAATCATTGTCTGTGAGAGACTATACACTAATGCAGAATGAGATTTTCACTCTGCAGCGGAGTGTGCGCTGATATGAAACTTCCTGGCAGATTAAAACTGTGTGCCCGACCGAGACTCGAACTCGGGACCTTTGCCTTTCGCGGGCAAGTGCTCTACCAACAGAGCTACCGAAGCACGACTCACGCCCGGTACTCACAGCTTTACTTCTGCCAGTACCTCGTCTCCTACCTTCCAAACTTTACAGAAGCTCTCCTGCGAAACTTGCAGAACTAGCACTCCTGAAAGAAAGGATATTGCGGAGACATGGCTTAGCCACAGCCTGGGGGATGTTTCCAGAATGAGATTTTCACTCTGCAGCGGAGTGTGCGCTGATATGAAACTTCCTGGCAGATTAAAACTGTGTGCCCGACCGAGACTCGAACTCGGGACCTTTGCCTTTCGCGGGCAAGTGCTCTACCACTTGCCCGCGAAAGGCAAAGGTCCCGAGTTCGAGCCTCGGTCGGGCACACAGTTTTAATCTGCCAGGAAGTTTTATACACTAATGAATCAGTGGTTTAAGTGTTTTGACCTTGGACATACGACTAAAACATGCAGAAAAGCCGACGTTACGTGTGCCAAGTGTGGCAACTAACGACACAGGCGCGCTGAGTGCATGTCCATCGAGGCTGGCGTCTGCATCTCCTGCAAATACAGAGGCCGTGTCAGCAACAAAACTAAAGATGATTGTCAAACCCGTAAACAGTTGCACGAACGACTGCTGGAGAGTACAGACTTTGGCAACTAAAACCAACACACACACAACAGACATGAACATCCAAAGCCAATCTCTCAAAGATCATAAATACAAATCACCGTAAGTAGTACAGAGAAGCTACCGACGAGCAATTTCCTGGAGAAGATAAATGAGCCTTCTGCCAGAGAATTACGACGAAAATGAACTCGTCCCGCCTGTAACGCACTCAGCGACATTGCAGGATAGCTATATTAATACGGTAGAATATATGGATAACATAACAATCGCTGGCTCCATGCACTACGAGGTGGCGAAGCAAGTCTATAGACAAATACACCACTGGATAAACCTCCTAATAACATTAACTCAGATGAGTTGGAAGATGAACTTACATATACTGCACACAAGAAAATGTACGAACAAATCCAACACACACATACACAATTTCATCCAACCGAAGTACATCACATCACGCATGCACAAGACGCACACAAACCGAAATCACCATCATGTGGAAATTCTTACGACACACGTAAGCATGAACAATAAATCGAACCAGAGAAATTTGTCTTGGGAACCACTCTCCACCCCACACAAAAGAAAGAAGAAATAGACATAGACCCTGAGTCAAATGGTTCAAATGGCTCTGAGCACTATGGGACTTAACTTCTGAGGTCATCAGTCCCCTAGAACTTAGAACTACTTAAACCTAACCAACCTAAGGACATCACACACATCCATGCCCGATGCAGGATTCGAACCTGCGACCGTAGCGGTCTCGCGGTTCCAGACTGCAGCGCCTAGAACCGCTCGGCCACTCCGGCCGGCGACCTTGAGTCAACAGCCGCCGAAACAATCAGACCACAAACTGATGCAAAACCCTGAACTACCGAACCCAGGCTTATAAAGGTAGACAAACAAGATGACGACGAATTTGAGGGAGACACATGTGAAATTTGCGACGATGTCAACGTGTATCGAGAAACAACCACTACCCCAAGCATCAACAAAGCCGCCACAACACATACAGTCAGTCCAACACAACCATCACCGTCGCTAACACCATAACAGCAAGCACAGCCAATGGCGGTGAAAGACGTGTGAAGCCAAACTGCATTGAAGAAGAGTTGGAAAAATACAGTGTAACCGTGTGACATCCCAAAACGATATGCGCCCCTGGTAGCTGAGTGGTCAGCGCGACGGAATGTCATACATACCTAACGGCACGAGTTCGATTCCCGGCTGGGTCGAAGGTTTTCTCCGCTCAGTGACTGGGTGTTGTGTTGTCCTTATCATCATCATTTGATCCCCATCGATACGCAAGTCGCCGCAGTTGAGTCAACTCGAAAGATTTGCACCAAGCGATCGGTCTACCCGACGGGGGCCCATAGCCACACGGCATTTAGATCCCAAAACGATCGTAAAATGTCTTATCAGTGGAAAACACCAAACCACACACCATATAGCACCAACGAAGAAATCCCAACAGAAACCAGCCCCAGTAAGAAGCCAGCTACACCTAATTGTGATAATTTAGAATTTAACTTACTTTTGAATAGACTAGATGAAAAAGATATACTGCAGGAATTGCAGCGGATGCTACTTAGATTGCATTCTGTCAGTTTTCCAGTAACTGAGAAGACAGACAGAATCATCCCAAGGACAGAATATTCGTACATCAGCAGAGCTGCTGATCGACCTTATGGTCTAGGTCTGCCTGCGCAGGTCAGAATCATTCGACTTGGACAAAATATGTGCAGATCTTGTAAGAGCACATGCACGAAATATTTTGATTACACAAAAACAGGCAGCAAATGCTTTGTGCGCGTAAAACACCCAGAATACACAGAAGCAAACTGAATGTATTACAACATAATACAAGAAACAGACCTACAATTAGCTCAGAAATCCCGAAAATAGCACAAGACCTGCAGGCAGACATCATGTGCTTGCAAGAACCTAATAATAGAAATTTGTAATTAACTTGTGTATCAACACATGGTACCATAATAGCGGTCATAAACGACTGTAAGGCTGCTATACTAATTTTAAACAGAATTTATAACGTAATTAAGACAACACAGTTATTCAGTTAACATTTAGTTACCTTAGAGATTACACTGGGAACGTTAAATGGGTGATTGCATCCATGTACACACAACACAGCCATCAAATACAATTTTACGCACACCACATCAGAGATCTAGTAATGTATTCCAAAGTCAAGAAATTAGTGATAACTGCTGACATTAATTCAAGATACTTCCCCTGGAACTCAGGCAGAACAGATGGCAGAGAACGCATAATCAGTGACCCAAAACAAGTAACACACAGAAAGACCTGTAGCAACTTACGCAGAATTCGAAAGTACGAGCAGTAATATCGACTTTACGCTAGCAAATAATGCAGCAATGCCATGTGTAACAAACTGTGCCGCACACGCACGACAACACAACGAGTAGTGAATACAGTGTCACAACATACGCACTACCACACACTCAAACACAACTACCAAAACACACAGCAGACACTTACTGCTCCACCAAGCAGACTGGAACTAATTAACGTACATTATCCAGCTATACGATCTAGAAAACATCAGTGGAAGTATCGATTACAAAGCACACAAACTCACACAGGTAACATGCACAAAACACGTCAATACCACCGACAAAGAAGTCCAGAGACTCAAACAAGATGCCAGACGCAAACGAAAGTTATATCAAAGGGCGATACTAGACAGAGACAGACGCATAAAACTTGAGGCGGGATATAGGCATGCACAAGACTTATACAAACAGACCATGTACAACACGCGTAAACAACACTGGGAACGATTTGTAACAACACAAACATAGCAAAATATATTAGGATGAACTATGCAGAATACTGATAGAGAAAATAAAAACCCCACTAATCTTGTGAACGCTAGGGCTCGATGACGGCACAATGATGAGGGGATGGAAAAATATAGCGGAGTTTCTGCTGCAGAAACTGCTGCCTGACGACGTCATTGATAAAGACACACAATGTCACACAACACTGTGGGAAGACACGCTCACACACCACACAACACTGCAACTGTCACCTTTCCTTTTTCGTCAGAAGAGGTCGCACTTGCAATTTCAGGGCTAAAAAAGAAAAAAGCACCTGTAGCAGATGGTATCCACTCGGAAACACTGAAAAAACTAGCACCTCAGATCACCCCGTTCCTAACAACGTTACTGGACGACGACTTTTGGCTGGGCGGGGTACCTACAGCATGGAAAACCTCCAAAGTAGTAATTATTAAGAAACCAGCGGACATAGATCATTCAGATCCAAAGACCTACGGACCAACGTACCTAGAAGCACCCTTGGAAAGATTCATGAGAAACTACCTTTTTTTTTATTTACACGTCAAGTTCCGTAGGAACAAATTGAGGAACAAATCTCCAAAGTCATGGAACGTGTCAGTACATGAAATTACAGCATACAAGTAATAACAGATAAAAATAAAATGTTTATGAACCCGAAAAAAGTCAGTCCATAAGTTTAAGTAAACGCAATCAACAATATAACAAGAATCAGCTTAATTTTTCAAGGAACTCCTCGACAGAATAGAAGGAGTGACCCATGAGGAAACTCTTCAGTTTCGATTTGAAAGCGCTTGGATTACTGCTAAGATTTTTAAATTATAGTGCTAACTTATTGAAAATGGATGCAGCAGTATACTGCACTTATTTCTGCAGAAGAGTTAAGGAAGTCCGATCCAAATGAAGGTTTGATTTCTGCCGAGTATTAAGTGGGAGAAAGCTGCTTATTCCTTCGAATAAGCTAATGTTGTTAACAAGAAGCGACAGTAAGGAACATATATATTGAGAGGCCAATGTCAAAATACCCAGACTCGTGAACAGGAGTCGACAAGAGATTCGTGAGCTTACACCACTTATTGCCCGAACCGCCAATAATAACGAGCCAAAAATATCATTGTATAATGGGAAGAGTTGCCCCAAAATATAATACAATACGACATAAGCGAATGAAAATAAGCAAAGAAGACTAATTTTCGTGTCGAACCATCACTCACTTCAGACACCGTTCGAATAGTAAAAATGTCAGCATTAAGTCTTTGAACAAGTTCCTGAACGTGGGCTTTCCACGACAGTTTACCATCTATCCAAACACCTAGAAATTTGAACTGTTCAGTTTCACTAATTATATGCCCATTCTGTGAAATTAAAACGTCAGGTTTTGTTGAATTGCGTGTTAGAAACTGTCAAAACTGAGACTTACTGTGATTTAGCGTTAATTTATTTTCTACAAGCCATGAACTTAGATCATGAACTGCACTATTTGAGACCGAGCCAATGTTGCACACAACATTCCTTACTACCAATCTAGTGTCATCAGCAAACAGAAATATTTTAGAGTTACCCATAATACTAGAGGGCATATCATTTATATAAATAATGAACAGAAGTAGGCCCAACACTGATCCCTGGGCCACCCCCCACTTGACTGTACCCCACTCAGACCCCACATCACAGCCATTCTCAACATTGTGAATAATGACCTTCTGCTGTCTGTTGCTAAAGTAGTAGGTGAACCAATTGTGAGCTACTCCCCGTATTCCGTAATGCTCCAACTTCTGGAGTAATATTTTGTGATCAACACAATCAAACGCCTTAGTTAAACCAAAAAATATGCCTAGTGTTCGAAACCTTTTGCTTATCCCATCCAGTACCTCACAGAGAAAAGAGAATATAGCATTTTCAGTTGTTAAACGACTTGTAAAGCCGAACTCTACATTTGATAGCAAATCGTGTGACTTAAAATGATCAAATGCTTCAAATGGCTCTGAGCACTATGGGACTAAACTTCTTTGGTCATCAGTCCCCTAGAACTTAGAACTACTTAAACCTAACTAACCTAAGGACATCACACACATCCATGCCCGAGGCAGGATTCGAACCTGCGACCGTAGCGGTCGCGCGGTTCCAGACTGTAGCGCCTAGAACCGCTCGGCCACTCCGGCCGGCTAAAATGATCAATTATCCTTACATACACAGCCTTTTCAATAACTTTACCAAACACTGATGGCATAGAAATAGGTCTAAAATTGTCTACATTATCCCTTCCTCCCTTTTTTTTTAAAGCGGCTTTACTACTGAGTACTTTAATCGTTCAGGAAACTGACCATTCCTAAAGCAAAAATTACAAACATGGCTAAGTACAGGGCTAGCATGTTCAGCAAAGTACTTTAATACACTGCTAGGCACTCCATCATATCCATGAGACTTCTTAGTCTTCAGTGATTTAATTATTGACTCAATCTCCCCCTTGACTGTATCACAGAGGAGTATTTCAGACGTCATTCTCAGAAACGCATTTGCCAAGAAAGTTATACGATTCCCTATAGAAACTAAAGCGCTTGCAAACAGAGTTCTCAGAGGCATGAGCCAACACCAATTCAGCTTCAGAAGAGGCAAATCCAGAGATGATGCCATCAACTACGCGTTTCACGTAGTTAGTACAGAAACATAGAAATACGCCATGGTAAAAATGATTGATATTGTGGGGGCATCCAGGAACCGTCGGTGGTCTGCAATGTTTCAAAGTTCAGGACATCTGGAGGTACCGCAGTAACTGTACAACAGTTTCCTAGACTGCTGTAAAGGCCGAGTAGTCGAATGACTGATGGCTATCTGGAAAGTAAATAAAAGAGTTACCAAAGGCTGGCCTCAAGTGCCGATGTGCGGCCTCATATGCTAAGACATAATAGTCGGATCCCTTCTACGATTTCCAGATGGGGATGACAGGTCAGACGAAAATTGTCGCCTAAGCAGATGAACTATTAGTTGTAGTCGCTGCAAACAACAGAGCCCAGTCAGTGGAATATTATAAACAATTACACAATGGTGTCACAACTACAGAAAACAACATACGCATTTCTGAAAGGATGACTCCAAAGGAATCCTTCTGTTAAAACAGGGGACACAAACATCAAACTAACACATGTTACACGCCATCTTGGGATACAAATAGATGAGAAATTGAATTTTCATGAACACATAGGTCTAACACCACACAGTGCAGAAAATATACTGCATAAATCGGTGAAGCTAAATTCAAAACAGTACAGGCTACCTCTACAAGTCATACGGAAGTACCACTGAGCGCTCTTCGAATCAATACTCACTTTCGCGTGTAGCACGTGGACACACAGAATTAACATGGTCACCAATAAAGCATGTCAGAAGAGGGCATAGAAGTGTCCTACTTCGGCTATCAAGAGCTTTCGGTACCATCTAAGTTGATGCACTGTTTGTGGTGCTAGGAATATGTCCCACAGACATCACTATCAAATATAGAGCAACAAAGTACTGGTTAAAGATGGGAAGACTAGATAAGCTACACACAGTAACTGGTGTACTTCAAAGTTGTCATTTGCATATATGGCGAGATGAATCGGATGTAAGTGATAAGGGACGTAAAGTGTGCGATTTCCTCTTTGACATAACGGAGCGGTTGAGAACGAAACATACCGATTTCAGCCGCGGAATGGTACTTTTCTTAACTGGTCACGGACCTTATCCCACGCATTTAAACCGCTTGAGTCTGAGACAGACTCCTACATACAAATGCAGGGAAGAAAGTTCCCCAGAACGCACTCTTTTTTTCTGCGGGAACACACGAACAATAGAAATGCACTACACATAAGACTACGCTGAAACAGACCGAGACACACTGATAAGCCAAAGCATTATGACCGCTGCGCACGGCGAGGGTGAATGCAGCCTGGCGATATTACGGGCACGTAACGAGCTATGAAAAGTATCTAAGCACAGCAGACACGGATGGGGGACCACCCTAAGAAAGATATGGGCTGCAAATGGGAAAATGCACTAAGATAAGCAACTTTGTTAATGGACACGTTATTATTACGCAGAGTCTTTTAAAGAGTATCGCGAAAACGGAGAAGCTGGTCGAATGTACACGTGCTACTGTCGTGAGCATCTACGAAAAGAGGTAGAAAGACGGTGAAACTACCTTTTTTCTGCATTTTGTTCGTTGTTGATCGTTGTGTTTGGTCGTTGCGGACGTCACATGACATCCGTTCAAGTTCGTTGTTGGTCATTTCACTAAGTTTTTTACCACAGAGGCCAACCAGCTCTCTGACCGTACACGCTGAGCTACCGTGTCGGCAACCATTAGGCGCTTAATGGTTGGACAGTACGTCCACGACCATTCACAGAATGTGGGGTTCGGATGCTTGTCTGCTCTGTAAAGTAGGATAGACGGTGATCTGTGGCATCTCTGCCGAAAAGTACAATGCTGGTGCACGCACAAGTGTTTCAGAACACACCGTTCATCGTACGTTGTTGAACATGGAGCTGCGAAGCAATCCACCCATACGTGTTCACATGCTGACCCAACGATATCGTTAGTTACGATTGCAGTGGGCACGGGACCATCGGGATCTGACCTTCGATCAATGGAAACGTGTCGGCTCTTCGAGTGAATCACATTTTTGGTACACAAGGTCGATGGTCGTCTCCACAAACAGTGTCATCGAGGTGAACGGTGACTCGAAGACTGCAGCGCGCCATGGTCGCAAGGTGGTGGGAGCAGTATTACGCTGTGGGAGACATTTTCCAGCGCTTGTATGGGGACTGTCGTAGTAATCGAAGACACGCTGACGACCGCTGACCAGCAGCAGCCCTTCATGTTTGATGTCTTCCCCGACAGTGATGTCATCTTTCAGCAGTATAGTTATCCGTGTTTCGGAGTCAGAGCCGTGCTACATTGGTTTCAGGAGCATTATAGCGCACTGAAAAAAAAATGTTCAAATGTGTGTTAAATCTTATGGGACTTAACTGCTAAGGTCATCAGTCCCTAAGCTTACACACTACCTAACCTAAATTATCCTAAGGATAAACACACACACCCATGCACGGGGGAGGACTCGAACCTCCGACGGGACCAGCCGCATAGTCCATGACTGCAGCGCCTAAGACCGCTCGGCTAATCCCACGCGGCATTATAGCGTACTCACTTTGATGTCTCGGCGACCACATTCGCCTGGCGAAAATCCTATTGAACCCATCTGAGTCGCTATTGGGCGCCATCACCGCATACGCAGATCAGCGGCTCGTTATTTACGCAATTACATGACCTATATACTAAACTATTTTGTTTTGACTGGCGGGCAACAGTCCGAAGAAACTATTCCGAGGTATTCACCGTCAGTCCCAGTCGACGATGGAGCTAACAAATATTTCCCCTATCCCATCATCTTTTTACATTCTTCATAAAGCAACAAAACTTTATATTTCAACCTCAAGTTACTGTTATTTTAGAAAAAAAAGTATTATCCTTCGTGAAATGCTGCACATAAAAACAAACAAAAAACTCGAAGAGTTGACAAACGAAAACTGTAACATGTACTACTTGTGAGACCTGAGTTTCTCCTGACGTATACAATTTTCAAACAACTTACAGGTATTCAGCCAGGTAATATTTACAGCCGAAATATCGACGGTCGCTGTAAATATTACATGGCTGAATAACCGTAAGTTGTTTGAAAAATGTACAACTTGCTTTAACATACCGGGGAACAGGTATTTAAATTTGCAATGGATAAATAAATAAATAATAAATAAATCCCATATATCGTCTAATTCCATCCCGTTGACCAGCTCCCGAAATTCTTCACTGGGAGCGTAGTTACAATGTTGATCCGTCCGATCGATTGCGCAGTTAAAATCCTCGCCAAGTATACAAACACCATATCGTCCCCGGAACAACGGTGTAACCTCGCGGGTGTAAAATTCTTCACATTCCCTCCTCTAACGAGAGCCAGATGGCGGCTAAACGTCGATCAAACGCTCGCCGCCTATGGTAACGGCCGTACCGCGAGCCGAAGGAAAATATCCCACACTGTCTGCACGTATCGCTTCCTTCAGTAGTATCGCTGTACCAACACCTCTCTTGTCACACGGGGAACAGTAAATATCATAACTGTAAAAATCCTAAGGAGCGGGAGTGGGGGGGGTGGGGTGGGGACCCGAACTTCCTGTGACATCACTATGTCTTTGTCCGCAGACCTTCACATGTCACAGAACGTCTTGATCTTCACAGGCCTTCCATTATATTTATGTTAACGGATCGTACCCGATACGCTTGTTCCCCGGTTGCCACCGCAGATAAGGCATCGTATGGTGCCTAATACCTACGTTTTATGGTGCCAAATACCTCCGTACACAGAGTGCGATCTTTCTACCGTCCCCCGCCGTACTCTGATGTGGTCTGCGCCACGTTGATGATCGCGCCATGTTGAAAAGTATGTGAATGAGCTGAACTGCGTAAACGAAACAACCAGTCAGTTTTTAGCCCTCCCGAAGCGCCGTCCTGGGCATGTTCAAAAGATCCGAATGGCTTGAACTTCGTAAATTAGTGCCATGTTCAAAAGTATCTGAACAACCTGAATTATTTATCAAAAATACGTAAGGATATTGACAATACCGGTGTAACTTAATACTATTTGTACATCTGTGTTATTTATCAAAAATACGTAACCACAGTCACACAGTGTTTATGCCAATGTTATTCCCATGTCTAAAATGTCTATTAAAATACCCAAACGGTGTAGCTAAGAGTATTTCAATATCTTCAATATCCGCCAAAAATATGTAATGTCTGTGTCAGGATGTTATTTCTTTCTCTAAAATATGTAATGTATTGATAACATAATGACACTTACAGTATTTACACATTTGTATTATTTATCAAAAATATGTAAGCTTCATCCTCAACAACAACAACAACAACACACACACACACATACACACACACAAACACACACATTCATGAAGAGTTGGTTTATATTTACCTAAAAAGTAGTTTACATCAAACACTATACCTAGAAATCTGCATCATCAGTAAATTTCATCTCTCTCGGTAGTGCTTACTTTAAGTTACAAAATTTGGAATGAACACTTAACGTTCGATATATGAGAGCCAGACATTGCCTGTCATTAGTAGAAACTGGTATTAACATGCACAAAGGCACATACATTAACGCCTGGAACATGAGAGCTCTCACAACGTTAATTTGACGTCTAAAATGTTTGTATAGTTTGTGTCGATCTCTAGAGTGCCAAAATTTGACTTTATTTGTTCTCCAAACAACTGTGATCTCCATTATGTGTCTGAATTCCATGTGAAGTTATGTCTACAAAATCTGCTTGGATTGCTCATCAAGGTCCTTTGTGATAACTGATTGTCTTGGACATGCCCTGTTAGCAGGACGATGCAGCTCAGTAGGGATGGAAGCTTGAAAATCTCATGCTTCTTAATTTACGGACGATTACTGAAGCTAAAACAGTCTTGGAATGAGGATACTGTGAAACGCTATCTCATGAAGATGCAGTCATATCCTGAGCTGCTTAGTTGACTGAAAAATTTTGATCTGTAAGTGCTTCATTGGATGCAGTTAAAACATTTTCGTTTTGAAATTTAGTGAGTGGAAGTGGAACACCTACGAGCTCTGAGAAACATATTATGAACACATCTCCAGTACTTGCAGATCTGATAGCAGCTGGTGAGGTGTAAAGGGACGGTATGAGTCGTCTTGGACGAGAATGCATCTGTGATGGTCTTGCTAGTTCAGCGTTCGATAATGTACATGTCTGCGACGGCCGTTTTAACTCAGCATAGCGTGCTAGCCGCAGCCGGACTGCTTAATGCCAGTTGTAAATTTCATGACATAAGCAGCTTAGGAAACCCATTGAACTGAACTGTTAGACGTTAGAAGCTGTGGAAAGAAACTTTCGGGTGAAATAAATAAAACTAATGTATTAAGTGCTTTTACTTTCACACACTAATTAATCAGTTAAAATCACATATTTCCATTTTCACACAAGAAATCAGTTACAAATTACCTATAATGATTTTAGATATTTTAGATTCACACACACACACACACACACACACACACACACACACATATATATATATATATATAGACACACACACGCACGCATGCACCCACCAAAATCATTTACAAATAATATTTAATGCTCTATTTTCGAACAGTTAAAATCAGTCACACTGCATCATTTTTCGTCTGGTACTGACCCTAGATAAGGTATTCACTATATTTGGAAGTATCAAACTTCAATCGTCTTGTGCTGATACACATAGCTTGTGATGTTTACCAGTGCAAACTGCGTGGCTTCAAAATGGTTCAAATGGCTCTGAGCACTATGGGTTCAAAAATGGTTCAAATGGCTCTAAGCACTATGGGACTTAACTTCTGAGGTCATCAGTCCCCTAGAACTTAGAACAACTTAAACCTAACTAAGCTAAGGACATCACACACATCCATGCCCGAGGCAGGATTCCAACCTGCGACCGTAGCGGTCGCGCGGTTCCAGACTGAAGCGCCTAGAACCGCTCGGCCACTCCGGCTGGCAACTGCTTGGCACTTGGATTGAATAATATACTGAACAGTTGTTTTAACACCTGAGGTATGTACATTGTCGGTAATCATCAATTGTTAGCTCTTTTACAGACGACTTTTTCACTCACTTTGGTCTGCGCGTTACACGTTCTGATTCAGTCTCGAGTACATACATTTTAGCTCTTGGACCGATGAATTCAGTGATAGCTTCACCATTTAACTCACGTTTCAACAATCCAGCCACCTTTTTATTTACAAGTGAAATGTTACATCTCTTATTTAGAAGGCAACCTGCAGCATCAGTCAATTTATGTACATTACTCTTGATATCCTCATAAATATTTCAAGTTTTAATGTAAAAAATTAAACTATCGATACCAGTGTGATACAGTTTTACATGTTTCACTGGAAACTTGTTTAGTAATACACTTGTGCCTAAATGCTAAGCACAGTTACGATAACACGAAAAAGAAAAGAGAAAACGTGACAATCACCCAATATCACCGTAAGTAATTGCCTAAAACCCTACTTATTCGCTCTGTATAGGAATAGAGCACTCCGAGCTGTGAACGGCAGCAAAGATTAACACAAAAATTACATGAGACCATTAATGTCTCGGTCTTGTTTGTTCACTAGAAGTTAGCAGAGTGTAGTATCTTGATGAAGTCGACGGAGTAATGCCACAAGAAGCCATTTGGACCCTGTTTAGCAGGATAGAATACTCGGCCGCGTGGACGTAGACCAGTCACAGACCCAAGTCTCAGTATCCTTGTATATGCCACAAAGTGTCATTTCGAGGCTTTCGCGACGTTTCCGTGAGAGAGGAGATGTTTGTCGCAGGCCACGGGCAATACAGAGCCGACGAAGAATGACCATCCCACAGCCGGACCGACATCTTGCCGCAACTGCCCAACAAAATCGAGTACAGCTGCAAGACAATTGGCTGCAGAGGAGTTGCTATTTCCCGACAGACAGTGTATCGGAGACTCAAAACAGCACCGCTGTTTGCCAGACGTCTGGCAGTTTGCACCCCGCTCACTCCAGCAGAGAGACGTGTATACTTCTATTGTCTATTGTCAGACCACAATTTATGAAATATGTTTAATTTTATTAATAGGATTAAGTAGGAATAATTAATATTTGTCATGTTGAAAATAATTGTGGTAGCAGGGAATGTCTGCACCAAAGTATTGTTGATATAACTTTAAAAAGGGCGGGAGAAACCGCGTATGGATACATTTTAAGAAAAGAGCGGGAAAGACTGCGCTTTGATACATTTTGTAATGGTAGCAGGGATTGTCTGCACCAGAAAGCATTGTTGGCAGGAGAGACCGTACTTTAGCGTTCGTAGGAAGTCAGTAGTAAGCGAGACGTGAAGCGAGTTGGTAGCAGGTCTGAAGCGAGAGGTTGAGAGGAGTAGTGTGCCTGCCAGCCACCAGCTGTGATTTACAAGAGATTATAAACGGATGTACAGAGACATCAACTAACTATTATCGTAAGAGGAACTAATATTATTGAATTATTTTCTTTGTGAAACTCAAGACTACTGAAGGTATGTTTGCGCAATGCTAGTTGTAAGATTATTGTAAAAAGTAAGTCCCATTTGAACGTTTGTAAAATCATTTCATTACTAACAGTAAATATTTGAAGCGTTTTCAGAATATAATTAACTTTTGCCAGCAATGTTGCATTACTGATTATAACCCATCCCAAAAAGCATCAACGTAAAACTGCAAAAATTTTATTGTTGTCAAGAAAAAGTGTAACTATGACTTACGTAACTTCAGTCAAATTAATTAAAGAATAACGTCAGCTTTGCTAATAAAGAATAACGTCAGCTTTGATAATAAATACAGCCAGTTATTATGACAGCCCACCAGCAGTTAACAGAGTATAGTAAACCAGTTCGATGTAACAGTCAGATGGCGATCCAGTAACAGTAAAAAAAGGTAAGGAACAGTTTTGGGTTATTTCAGATAACGACTGAGAGCCACGACGACGACACATTCTATGTTTCGTCGAAATAATCAGAAAATCACTTTTAATAAGAAGCAACTAAATTTGTATGCGAAGATTGAGAAAGAGAATAAATTTCAAAGGTAAGGTTTCATTTGTTATTATTAAGCAAGAGATAGAAATCCTAAGGAAAGGTTACATAGGTTATTGAAAAAGGGAAGGTTGCGTAAAAAAAAGAGAGATAGAGGAGACGGGAAGGTTTCAGTACTGTGGAGTCGACTGCATCAAAATTGGACCATCCATGACTGGAGGAATGTGCTCTTCACAGATGAATCCCGCTTCAGTTTGTGAAATGGTTCTCGTCACGCCGACCGGAGTAGCCGAGCGGTTCTAGGCGCTTTAGTCTGGAACCGCGTGACCGCTACTGTCACAGATTCGAATACTGCCTCGGGCATGGATGTGTGTGATGTCCTTAGGTTAGTTAGGTACGAGTAGTTCTAAGTTCTAGGTGCTCTAGGTGCTCTAGTGCTCAGAGCTGTTTGTACCATTTTTGTTCTCATCGCACATTACTCTGGAGAGAACCTGGTAGCCGTTACAACCCCAGGAACATCTTGGAAAGAGACTGATTTGGTTGTGGTGGCGTCATGGTGCGGTCCAGTAAACATGAGCTCTAAAGTGAATACTTAAAGAGCTATGAAGTACTTGTTCATTCTCGATAGTGTGAAACACATCTGTTCTGTTGAAAGACCTTTGATTTCGATATTTTGAGAGGAGATAGTATGAACCAAAACGATAAAAAAAGCCAGTAAACATGCGTTCGAAAGTGCACATTTTAAGACATACGAGCAATTGTTCATTTCGCTACTGTGAACCATATCTCTTCTGTTGAACAAGCACTCATAGCTCTTAAGCCATGCTCTTCAGAGAATATGTTTACTGGACATTTGTTTCTAGTTTTCGTCAATAGTATCTCCTCCCAATATATGGACAAGGAATTCCTTACAGTAGAAGAGATGTGTTTCTCAGTATCGAGAATGAGCTGGTGCTCTTCTCTCATGGCATGCATTTTAGAGCTCATGTTTAGTGTACATTTTTTCTTGTTTTGGTGCAACGAACCCGTCCAAAATTTTTTAGAACGTTCCTCTGAAACACCCTGTGTGAAGTTATAATCATCAATATTCTCACCATAACTAAACACGAACCTGTTGTTTGCAATAGCATGTCTAGATAAACAGTGAATGATACCACATCTCGCTCGACAAATTGAAGTTCCTCAGTATCACCAGTGAGTTGCAGTTAGACTTACCTAGTTTTCAATAAACGTCCTCGCCAAGGCAAGTGACGTAATATAATGGGCAAGATTCAACTCATATGTGTTAAGACACAGACTGCGGATATTGTCAGAAGTATCAGATAGTAGCAGCACATAAATTTTTAGATATGGATCGGAGTACTCCCCTATTGTCTTGCGCTTGAATAAACACCAAAACACTATATACCGTACGCCCATTGTACTCACTTTCTGTAAAAGTTCCTTGTTTTAGCAAACTTCTGAACTCTTCAATCAGAAGACTCGTTGCTCACGAATTCATACGGAAATATGCCTTTCTGCTTGACTAAATTAAATTCATAATTGCCAGGAAAATATATCCTCATTAACTTGAGTTCCTCCAATTGCAGTTACAAAGTACACATTTCGAAGAATCATTTCAAAAAATTAAATGAATCTATAAACCAGAAATTTATATTGTATCTCTTCCCTCAGTGCGTTACTTCATTACTCTTCATAAATAATTTGTACTTCTCCATATATGATGGCAGCAGGAAAACATTTTCCGAATTGAGTTTCAGTTCTTCCTCACCATCTACCGTCATTTGTTCGCGTATGTCTGTGATCAAAATGGTTCAAATGGCTCTGAGCACTATGGGACTCAACTGCTGTGGTCATAAGTCCCCTAGAACTTAGAACTACTTAAACCTAACTAACCTAAGGACATCACACACATCCATGCCCGAAGCAGGATTCGAACCTGCGACCGTAACGGTCGTGCGGTTCCAGACTGTAGCGCCTATAGCCGCTCGGCCACTCCGGCCGACTGTCTGTGATCAAGAAATAACCATCGTAATACTGCTAAATCTTCTTCATGACTTCTGTGAGTGCCGGCCGGAGTGGCCGAGCGGTTCTAGGCACTACAATCTGGAACCACGCGACCGCTACGGTCGCAGGTTCGAATCCTGCCTCGGGCATGGATGTGTGTATGTCCTTAGGTTAGTTAGGTTTAAGTAGTTCTAAGTTCTAGGGGACTGATGACCTCAGAAGTTAAGTCCCATAGTGCTCAGAGCCATTTGAACTTCTGTCCATCTATTTATTTGGAAAGAAAAACTCTTTCATAATCTCAGAAATTACACACAGCTGTTCACCAAACCATTTTATACAGTCATAACCTGTGAATAATTTAAACTCTGAATAGTATTTGTAATAGCCTCTTCATCTTTATCATCCTCCTTGTCTTCTAGAACTTCCACTCATAATGAGAATACTGGATGTCACAACACATTAACTCAGATCCTTTCGTTCTGCTTTGCAAATACGTGCACATGCTTTGGCTTGGTAGAAAATGACAAGTTACCAAAGTTTAAGTTGTTTGTATATTTCAAATATTTAGACACACGTTGTGCATCCTTACTTACAGAATACAAACCGCCTGGAACTGACCATTGGAAACAGACATTATCCTTCGAGTGAGCTTTTTATTACTGCATGCTTGTTTGCTATCACTTTAACAGTGTTCTGTATAATCGTGCATAAAACTATTTATTGTCATTAACGTTAAAATGCAATTGAACTATTTCTTTAAACGTTCAGCCAGAATCTCACTACTGAAAAGTCTCTAATATCTTTAAGAGCGTGCCACAACCATCAGGTCAGTACAACTTGTCGAAGAAAGTTGCAGACTAGTGAAAAAGTGATTTTAAGAGGTCTGTAAAGGCCTGGCCAGACAGAATGCGGCCTGGCCGTCCGGCCTGTGGCCTTGAGCCGCAGCCGGCAGGCCGCACTGTTGTATCGCTCGTTATTGTATGACGGCCGTCACACAGAGTGCGGCTTTGACGCATCAGCACGCGGCCTGCCGCACCGGCCGCCGCCGGGTTGTCACAGATTACAGATTCGCCGCAAGCCGGAGCGGCTGCTTGCCTCTGTTGGCGCATTCAACCGCTCTGCTGTCACACTGGAAGCAGCGGCGTGAGGCGGTTTTTGTCTTGCAGCTCGTAGTGCATGCATCATGGACACAGAAAGACATACAGAGGAGATGAGAGAATACAACTTTTTGTCTGATACACGCGATTTGGAGGTAGAATACTTTTGCCCTCGATATACTCATGATAGAAAGCTGAATTCTCAGAAATAGTGTTGTCACTGTGACGTCCATAACTTCCAATATCAACTACTGTAAACTCCGTAGTATGGATCAACGATCGCCAGGAGAACTAGCTAAAAGAACTGTTCGTAACAGAAGAACTGGGATCCACTATCCTTCGGGCATTTTAACCTGATACGCTTTCCGTCTATGCTTCCAAGGCAGTTCGGAAACCCCCAAAGTTCTAGAAATCCTCCTTCAGATTTCTTCCACATCTCTGTTGTAGAAGTATGTAAATACTTGGGCTGTAGAACAGTCCATATTGCCTGGCACACTTATTTCACAATATCTGAGACTGTTGAACGTCCTATCCGAAAAGTAAAAGCTATGGTCTGGTGACTATCGCCTGTAGTCAAGTATCTGGAAAAGATTAAAATCTGTTATGCCGATAGAACGAATGGATAAGTTAACGACCAAAGATATGTTTAAATTCAGTGACAATGGTATGAATACAATGAAAGAAAACAATCTATTAAGTAGAAAGTTCTCTCTAGCGGTACATACGGAACTAGATGTTACTATCGTTTGCTGTATTCGTAAACACTGCAAATAAATTTATCACTCCACTCGTAACTACGTTGTGGGATAGCACTTTCTTCCGCCGAATCTTTCATATGATACAGCAAAACTGAAATGGAATAATTTATATGACTTCTATTTCAAGCAGAAAGAGGCCACAAACGGTAAAACGTACCTCAAACAAACGTCTGGTCTGTGCCTTGTATCAACTGGCTTTCTCCGGTTCGTTGTGCAGTTCTCGGTGCTACCTTTTTTATCAGCCGATGCATTTCCTCGAAACATTTTCGCGACATACGAAAAGATTTGAAGAACCTATCTTCGTCAGACTTTAGATCAATACACAGACGATGGTATTCTCCTAAGCTTTCTTTCATGCTATCAATGTCGTGCACCCAACATCTCTTCTTGGTGCCATTTCGTATTGCTAGTGCAAGCTTCTCATTTCTGCAATTCAAAAAAGAGAGAGAGAGAGAGAGAGAGAGAGAACTCGCACAAAGATAACGTGTCCCGCGTGAATATTCCAAATCGTCTAACGCAAGACAATCGCGCTATGCAAGCAAGCGTAATAATGGATTTCGGCCCCTTCCACAGTGTAACAGCTGACGCATCAAGAGTCGCTGCGGCCGGCCGGCCGTCGCCTGTGTGGCGTCCCTGGCCGCTGACGGGTCCGGCCCACCGCTGCGCCGTCCGTCGCTGCGGCAGGCCGGATTCTGTCTGGCCAGGCCTTAAATTTTATTCACTCTGTTCTCAAAGATATAAAACCAGGCAGTCAAGAAGCATCTAGGATCCTTAAAATCGACACGACTAGCTATCAGAACTATACATATTCTATTCTTAAATGCACATTCAGCAGAAACCCATTCCAGCTCATTGGTTTGAATTAATTTAGCGTATTTTGGAGACTGTTCGCTTATTATTTGCACGTCTATTGCAAACAACAAGTCCAAAAATAAAATGTCACCAAAAAGCAGAGTACAAACATAATTTCAGATTGTTAAAATAGCTGCGTGTAATTAATTTATTGGTATTTATCATATACTCAAGATGTTCTCCAGTACTCTTTCTTAATTAGCTCTACTATTTTTGACGCTTTTATTGTGAACACTAATAAAGATTCAGTGCCGCTAGGAAATTATTAATGCTATACTGTATATCTCTAACCTGCTAGCAGTATTTTTGCAAGAAAACTTGGCCTGATATTTATGAAAAAGTCTCGAAGTCGACTGTGTCCTTGCTGTTCAACCCGCAGCTGTGTATCATGAGGACTTGTCCAGAGATCAGGAACTCAAAGAGCAGGAAACCGCTTTAGGAAGTACACCTTACAGTCCTTCAGACAGACGATGGGTGATGGCCCAAAGTTTGTCGTTGTGTGTCTTACAGTCACGATCACGACAGTTGCTGTCTATATTTAGTTCTCCCTCCCACTCCGAGCCACTTCGGGTTTTGTAACATTGAATGTAAGCATCCAGTTACAGCAAATAATCCGTAGGTCTAAGATGTAAAACTTTTATTAGTAATATATATCAGACTTACATTTTGGAGAGTTGAGTGTTACGAGCATGTCCAAAGAAAGTGTTGAAAAATGATTATGATGGCAATGCAGCGTTGTTGTGAGTAACTGATGTGTGCTTCAAAATCTGCAAGCTGGATTAATTTTTGTGGATGGGTGGATGGGAAAGCTGTGAGGTAAATGGTAACATACAAGCAGGCATCTTTTATACTTCCTACTGACTATTAGTCTGTCTGACAGCATGAAATGTGTATGATTCTGTAGGCTAAGTGAGAAAGAAACAGTGCTGATCATAAGTGCAACTTAAATTTCAATAGAAATAAATAAAATTAATGAACAAAGTCTGTTTGTATTTTTATGTATGCTCACGTGCAATTCTTTGGGATTCCGGATGTGGGAATCCTGTCGCTTTATATAGCTTCCCAAGTGGTGTGGGTTTCATGCACCCTGTGGTTATTCTGTATGTGTCATTTAGGCTTCTACTGACTTCTTCGGCATGTGCGGATCTGGGCCATTCGGGGCAGGCATATTCCGCCGTGGTAAAGCAAGATGCTAGTATAATAGTTTATTATATGCAATATTGCTTAAAAATTACAATGTTCAAATTACCTATTTCAACATTTGGCTACCATGTTCAGATGTGTTTAATTCGCTAACACCGTGGCCAATATATAACAATTGCAGTTAAGCATATCATCAACATAATCATTATCAACATAATCATCATCATCACTGACGTCCCCTTCCTCGGTGGCATCTATAAGTTTTAAAGAAATAAACAAAATCGTGGTATACTGTATTGACAAATTTGGTCTTAAGTCGAATGTTATCGATAAAAATAATGTGAACTCTTAAAATTCATAGAAACGTGTGGTTAATTACTAGAGGTGGTTATGTTGTTATATCCATAACATCTCCATTCTAAGTGAGAACTATTACTGTCAAAGAAAAGAACGAAATCGTAAGACAATGTATTTACAAACACGATCTTAATTCGAATTCTTTGTGATAACAAGCTGTGAACTGTGTGTGACTCGACATACAATCGCAAGCAGGGTTTCAGTGACTCAATATTTTATAATCAAGAGAACTTTGTTGCTGTTTACATATTTACAGGCACCTGTGAACTATAATGATTTTTCCGCATCATGTAATTTCACTAGAGGAATGAACTTCAATGGTTATAGGATGTCAAATTAAACACTTTACAGCCGTCTAGTTTCCAAACTTGTTTTATTTGGCTGCCAGTTTCAACGTTTTACTACGCCATCTTCTGGCCCCTGATCGATGTGTAGGAAGATTCTGCCTCGGCTCTCATCAAAAGTCGGCAGATGATAGTTGAAGCGATCACTATAGGAAAAATCTACCAATACCAGTATTGCTTATCCGAGCTTTGGTCAGAAGAATGACATACAGAGACTGAATGGTGTTAGTCGTAATAGTAGTGTTGCTAAACTACAGATTTCGCAGTGGATTTTAACGAGCTTTTACGCTGTCGACCTTCAAGGTTTGGCTTCAAGTTTTCGTCATTTTATTGCGCGGTTCCAAGCACTTTTTCCGCATTTGCTACTGTCTGTGAATGTTCTGCCTGAATGACGTAGCACTATTTTAATTTTCTGTCTTGAATCCAAGTTCTGTTAAATGATCAACAATCGCATGTATTGTAATAAAGATATGGGAAAAAATGTAAACCATCTACTGTAGGCAACATTATTAAACGATGATATTATTTTCATATCGCATACCCTGCAAAATTCATTATTAATTTATTACTTATTTATTATTTTTCACGTTCACTGACGTTTATGGTAACTGAACTGCTTCAATATTGACTTATAATTCGATTAAGAATTAAAAGCAACAGTATGTGACATAGCACTTTTGATTCAGTGAACTTTCCCACAGCTGTTTACCTAAAAATTAGTTGGTCTCGACAGCAATCGAGACATCTTACACTCTAAGTTGTAATGTTCTACTCATCATTTTTCTCCCGTCGAAGACTTCAGCTTCTATGGGGTCTGTGTAGAATATTTTCCTATAACGCCAGGCAGAAATTTATAAAATTCCTCGCCATTGTTGTGGTTCCTGCATATGATAAGACACTCTTGCATTAAGAAAGATTTTCTCTTACATAAACAGTGTGCGCGCACTCTTCAGCATAGTAAATCTATTATGACTGAGTATTGCGTCTACGCTGGATTACAATGTTCAGAATTTCATCTTGGTTTCATACTTCCCATAACAAATTGTTTCTGGAAATGGCACAAACTGACAACCTGATCAACTAGGTAAACTGGATGCCTTCTTAAAATTTGTTGAATTTTCATTACTTTCATACGAAAGGCGATTACTTCAGATTTTGTATTAATGCAACGCGTGCTACATGCTGATGCGACAATTCGCAACACAGCAAAGCCTTGTAATTTTTCATATATTTGTCACAGTGGCGTTATTCTTCATTTCCTCCTTTGGCTGGAGCTTATCTGAAGACCTCGGCTGTAAACAGTGGTAAAGGACAGTCGGCGAGAAACAGATATTTTGCATCTAAAACTAGGTACATAATGTCCTTTGTTAATATTAGCTGACACTTCCACGATAAACCGAGAAATGGCAGCTCAATCTCTAGCTTCAGATTATCTTTAATGGTATCGTCAGGATGTGTGCGTGTCAACAGTAGTAAGTGCTAGTAACATGCTGCCAGTAGTAGTAAAGTGTGCTGTGGTCATGCCAGGAAAATGCTTTTCAGGGACGATTTGCACAAGTTTGAAGATGATGTGGATAACTAGGACTCACATCAAGATCTAAATATGTTCCTGAATGCAAATGTGATTAAAAAGTCCTTTCCAATCAGGTAAATGTGAATAATTATTTAGGTAAGTAAACAATGTTCTTTGTGTCCCTTACCATAGTGCACATGAATTTACGTGACAATATAATGACAGAAATATTAAGGTCTATCCATAACATTGTTTACATGCTGTAGTAAGGTGACATTAAAATTACTTTATATTGTGCTGAATCGTAGATTAGTTTTTGAGGTAACGCTAATCCAAACAATTCTGATCTTTAACTTCTGTATTTTGTGGAGTTTAACGGTAATATCTCGTCATTCGCCAAGTAAGGAAAAATCGGTAAGTCAGTTGTAACTTACTTTTATTGCACTCAGTTTGCAAGTAAACAATGTCAAGTACCTGTCGACGAATTTTTAATTATAAATTTTCGATAGAATTAAAGATATTAAAAATATATAGTTACTCTACATATATATTAAAAACAAAGATTTATCTGAATAAAAGGGTCACAGTGGAGGTAACTGAAACATCTTTACTGGGTAGTTCCTGAAAACAACTAACATGTTTCTTACCACTGTGTACAGCCAATATCTTTATAACATATTTGAAGCCCCAAGCTGCACGGAATAATTAGTGGCAAAGCGAACTAGAGCCACTTATCATTTCCTCGATCTCTCCAAACATTATAGATTCCACTCCTCATTGAACATTCCCTTACCATCCCAGAGATTTTCTTAACGCATTAGGCTCCTACCCCCTATAAAACACTAGGAAATTCTGCACCTTCAGAAAGTTTCACTTTCCTAAGTACTGTTGGACTCGCCTCCAGTGGACACCACCTTGTTAAAGCACCAACCGTGTGGCCGGAGAGTCTTGCGTGTTAGCGCGATGCTATACCGCCTGCACAGCAGCTACTTGCTGGGTCTCCCGTGACGGACTGGCCTCGGCGGATGAACGAGTTGAAGGGTGTTCGAAAACGCCCCATCTCTCCATTATCCACTCCCATTTCCTTTCCCAATTCCCTAGATATCCAATCCAAAGTGTGAAGCGATCCACACCGAGATGTGCGTGGTACATGTGAAGATGTGTCATTAGCTGAGCCTCAAGGACACCGGCTGACCTCCCTGCCTTGCACCGCATGGGATTCCGTGGTGTCCACCGAACAGATACCTAATTCCTGTGCGACTAACATGGAGAACTCGGAAAACACAACAAGAACTGAAGGACTTGATGAGGCCTCAAAGACCCAAGCATTGAGGCCGGAACCGATGGAAGGTGTTTCTCCAGCTGGATCGGGTAACACAGCAGTCAAAGAAGTGGCACATGTTACTGAAAAGTTCGAACAGGTCAAAAGCAAACCCTTCTCTGCGAATCAGATAGGAAACTTAAAAAAAGGTAGAGAATGGCTTCCTAAACAGTGACTATCTCGGAGTGAATGGCGTAACCAGAGCCCTTCTTCCCTCAATAAGAGAACAAGGAAGGGGTCCAGTACTTCCACTTCTCGAGATAAACAGACCGAGAGAAAGCTGAGGCAAGAATTAGGGAAACAGACCTACAGCGCTGCAGCCTCGGTTTTCAGAATGGTGGTTATCCAACAGGGATATCCACTGGTCAACAAAATCTCACTGCAGGTGGAACTTGTTCAGATGGCTCTCTTTGAGAAGACTGGGGAGGCTCCAAGCACAGGCACCAGTTTCAGGAGGGTCTCTCACTACAAGGGTGCTCTTACCTTTGTCTGTGAGAGGAGGGAAACAGTTGACTGGCTTCAGGAGTAGGTGCCCAAGGTATCTCCGTGGGAGGAGGCCAAAATGCTGGCCAAGACAGCAGCTGAGCTCTCCAAGATCGAAAAGCTATCAGTTTGGTAATGAGACTTCTTAAGGATATTCCTCCTAAGACTGCTCGAGAAAGTACGGGTGCAGATTTAGAAAGTCTAGTCAGACGACTGGAAGGTAATCAACCGAATGGTCGTGTCGAATCGCCAAACCCTTGCGGTAGAATTCGGCGAAAAATCCCTGACGGCAGTACGAGAAATTGCCCTTATGGTTCTTGCAGGCTGCTATCAGGATAATCGAAGACATGGGAAGCGACCATGGCGGAAAGTTGGAGGGTGCAAGTGTTTCAGATAAACCTGCAATCCAACGAAGCGACATCTTCCGCCATGAGTCGTCTTCTGGGAAGACGGGGCTGGACGTGGTCCTGATTGAGGAAACTATCGATATAAAGAAGGCATTTCAGGCCTCGGAGGAACTGGGAGTTAGCTGATACGTGCTACGAATCTAAATAACTCCAGAACATGCATCTATGTTAAGAATGGAATTTCATTCATGCAGATGGCGAACTTCAGCTCCAGGGACTGAGTAACGACCATCAAGAAAAATCAGAGAGAGGATGGAAGCACGAGAATAACTGTACTAGCCTCAGTTTACCTTCGATATGAGGACAGTACTCCTCCTTCCCAGGACGTGAGGAGGCTGGTGGAAGGCTGCTAACAGCAGAATGAACAACTACGGTTCGATGTGATGCCAATGCCCACAACCTGGTGTGGGGAGCTGCGATACGAATAGCAATGGAGAGTACTTTCTCGAATTCTCATACTCGCGGGAAATCTGGAGATTGTCAATATGGCAGGGAAGCTAAGCTCAGAAATATAAGAAGGGAAGAAGTAACTGACATAACTTTTGGTTCCATTGTTTCGCGTTACTATGTCAAACGATGGTATGCGACGTTGGAGTCCTTTTTATCTGACCACTAATTGAGATTGAAATGGGTGTTAAACAGACCATGGCAATCCTAGGAAATCAGACTAGCACTCTTATAGGAAAGAGCTCACGCTTATATGAAGTCAGAACTTCGATAAGGAATCCATCAGGTTCTGAAGAAATGTAAGATGCATTGACATCTGCCATTATGACCTCGTATTTATAAAAATGCCCAATCGCTAAGAGCTGTACAAAAGGAACGTTCCTTGTTGGAGCAAAAATCCAGAATTCTAAAGAAAGCAGGTAGGAAGACTGTCCAAATTTGTAAGAAGTTAAGCACGATGAGGAAATATCGGTAGGCGATTGCCAAATACAACCTTCCAATTAAGCAAATGTAACTATCGTAACTATCATTCTGGAAGGTATTCTGTGAGGAAGAGGGGATACATCTACTAGCGCCAGACTTCACAAAATCTTCACCAGAATGCGAGGTAATCCAGGAGGTACTCTAAGGAAAAGGATGGTGAGTATACAAGGACAGCGAATGATATGCTGAATGTGCTTCTCTGGACTAATTTTCCTCAGCACACTCTGGCAGACAACATAGACCAACAATCAATCCCTGAGAAGCACTGGTTTACAGGTAACGAAAGGAAGAACTGCTAATATGCCAGAGAAGGTGTTGATTTTTAAAAAATGCAGTGGGTGGTGGGAGCGTTTCATCGTTTCAACCATTCAGCTCAGCAGGCCCAGGTGGACTCTTTCGAGCTCTGCTGCAACGGGAAGCATAAATTTTAATTAGATTCCTATGTAGACTATTTATGATCAGCCTAGCAGCAGGATAAGTCCCAATGCTTGTAGCACAGTGAGGGTTGTTTTCATCATGCAGCCAGGGAGAATTGATAATATCAAGTCAAAGGTTCCTATAAAAGTAAAGCAACATACATATCAATCATGCAAATATTGCAAATAACACTTCACCAACTTGTTGAAAGGTGGGAAAAGCACTGCACTTTCAGGAAATTGCTCTTTGAATCTTCCTGGATATCGAAGGGGGCTTTTAGCAATGCGACTTTCGAATCCATGGTTAGAGCTGCGGCAATGAGGTCACCATGTGTAAGTGGATCAAGACCATGTTGAACAAAAGGAAGGTGGAAGCCACCATGGTGAATGAAAAAATGGTAATCAACACAATCAGAGGATTTCTGCAAGAACGGGTTTTATCCCCATTTCTGTTACCTAGTGGTGAATGAACTCATTGAAAAGGTATATACTCGGACTAGACGTTATTTTGCCAAGGATACGCAGACAACTTAGTCACAGTATTAGTTGCCAAATTTGCTAGATCTGTTAGAATGAGCACTGAACATTCTGTGCAAAACTGGTGCAGGATACACGATGTTTAGTTAAATTTACGAGAACGGTATCCAGCACACCTACTGGAATGTTAAGTTTCTCGATGGAACTCTACCTTAGCGGAGCTAGTGAAGTATCGATGATTAACCCTGGATGCAAAACTATCATGGACCCCTCACATAAAGAATATATGTGCCAAGGCGAAGGTACTTTTATGGGCGCTAGAGGAGTCAGGAGTACCTACTGGATATGCACCTCTGTAATAAGACCAAAGGTAATTTGTGAATGCACAGTATGGCGGAACAAAGTCATTGATATCCGTCCATCCTTGAATCGCTTGTGCCACTCCTTAACAGATACACAGTGCTCTTCGTACAGTGAAGTCATTCTTTCATGAATTTCCGTTCCCCGGACTCCTTCCGCTGTCAGGAAACCCACAGCACCCCTTTGCTCTTCTTTGATACCTGTTTTCAGCACGAGTAGGTGCAGTGGACGGTCGAAGCGTGCACGTGCTCGCTCTGTCGTCACGTGGGTGTGCACCCAAGTCCCTCTAGAGGAGACTTTGGAGCTGCAGCTTTCGTATAGGGACCACACCATCTTCCGTAGGCAATGGAATTACGATTCCTTCAGCGGTTTTGATTTTAGAATCTATGTCTTCTTTCCTTTTGAAAGACCCTAATATGATCTTTACGGAAAACCCTTGTGTAGCTTCAACTCAAAATTTGTTGTGAAGAATGCGAAAGAGCGACCAACTCGTTGCTGATAGCCCGTAGTCTCCGACTCACTTCGGAAATGCGTAGACAGTACACCACTAAAATGTAAATCTACGAAATGCTTTTGAATATTGATCGCACAAATCGGTGTTTTAAACAAATGCACACTTACGGTAAAGAAATTTATTGTGTAAACATATAGTACAAAATAATATATATGTACACTCAAGCGGCCGAGCTGCGACCGTATACGTATTACATGCATCAAAAAAGGTTTTACATCACCCTGGTTCCCAGAACTCCTGAAGATAGACGTTAACTGTGGATATCGTATCACAGACACAGTCCCTTTCACTGTTCAAAGATGTCACTAAAGCCGGCCAAAGATGTAAACAACCATGCATGAGAAGCGTCTATTTGACGGAGGGGGTCCGACAGCCGATCAGTTCCAGTCACTCCACCAGAAAGGAGGTACACGGTTCGTGTTGTCTGTAGTTCAACCATGCCTATACGATCAATACCGCAATTAGATCGCGTTTGTATTATTACTTTATACGTCTCGGAGTGAAGCAAAGCGATGTTGTTCTGACATGGAGGAGGTACAGAGAGACAGGAACTGTCGATGACATGCCTCGCTCAAGCCGCCCAAGGGCTACTACTGCAGTGGATGACCGCTACCTACGGATTATGGCTCGGAGGAAACCTGACAGCAACGCCACCATGTTGAATAATGCTTTTCGTGCAGCCACAGGACGTCGTGTTACTACTCAAACTCTGTGCAATAGGCTGCATGATGAGCAACTTCACTCCCGACACACACGGCGAGGTCCATCTTTGCAACCACGACACCATGCAGTGCGGTATAGATGAGCCCAATAACATGCCGAATGGACCGCTCTCTTCACCGGTGAGTGTCACATATCCCTTCAACAAGACAATCGTGGGAGAAGTGTTTGGAGCCAACCCGATCAGGCTGAATGCCTTAGACACACTGTCCAGCGAGTGCAGCAAGGTGGAGGTTCCTTGCTGTTATGGGGTGGCATTATTTTGGGCCGGCGTTCGCCGCTGGTGGTCATAGAAGGCGCCGTAACGGCTGTGCGATACGTGAATGCCATCCTCCAACCGAAAGTGCAACCATATCGTTAGTGTAATAGCGAGGCATTCGTCGTCATGGACGACAATTCGAGCGTCCATCATGCACATCTTGTGAATGACTTCCTCCAGGATAACGACATCGCTCGACTAGAGTGGCCAGCATGTTCTACAGACATGAATCCTGTCGAACATGCCTGGGATAGATTGAAAAAGGGCTGTTTATGGACGACGTGACCCATCAACTACTCTGAGGGATCTACGTCGAATCGCCTTTGAGGGGTGGGACAATCTGGACCAGCAGTGCCTAGATGAACTTGTGGATAGTATGCCACGACGAATACAGGCATGCATCAATGGAAGAGGACGTGCTACTGGATATTAGAGGTACCTGTGCGTACAGCAATCT
Source organism: Schistocerca cancellata (assembly GCF_023864275.1). Classification (NCBI taxonomy): domain Eukaryota; kingdom Metazoa; phylum Arthropoda; class Insecta; order Orthoptera; family Acrididae; genus Schistocerca; species Schistocerca cancellata. The sequence goes on from NC_064629.1 coordinate 68,009,655, forward strand.
GGACCACCACTTCTGAAGGTCTCGCTGTACGGTGGTACAACATGCACAACATGCAATGTGTGTTTTTTATGAGTAATAAATAGGGTGGAAATGATGTTTATGTTGATCTCTATTCCAATTTTCTGCACAAGTTCCGAAACTCTCGTAACCGAGGTGATGCAAAACTTTTTTTGTTGTGTGTATTATTCTTTGATGAAAGGGTTCATTAAATGTGTGTGTTCGGCTATATTACTCGTTGGCTACACCATTTGTATACCGGCGGCCACAAACCTCACACGCTTCCCAATTGCTGCTCATACATTTCCAGAAAGCAGCTTAAATTGTAGGCAGAACAAGGCAGGTTGACGATAATCGTCCTGAACACAGTGTGGCTGCAGTTTACAAAAGAAATGTTTGTACTTACGATTTTAGAAAATGTGACTGATATGTTTCACTATTGTCCACATTTTAGTACTCCATTTTAAGAGCGAAACATTGCGAAAACTAAGATATATTCAATTATACTGTTCCATAAAAAATTACAAGATTTTTTTTTAAATTATGAGTCAGGCAACTCGAGAAAGGATTTACTATGTATTGAACACCACGATGCAGCTCAAACAATACCTGTAGAAAACATTTATAAACCTGTAAACAGACGAAAAAACGTCACGAGCTCTTATACTTATTGCGCGAAAACTTTTAAACAGTGTTAGGAGCCACTGATATATCATATACTCACATGGTTCCGCTGTATCACAGACCCTACCTCGTTCATCGCTGCAATAGGCTGACCAAGACCTATTTATCTGAATTCCTGTCTTTCCATCAATCTGCCTTTGGCTAAGTTACAAAAATACATTTATTGTACATATTACTGCCAAAGCTATTCACAATACACCAATCCCAATTTTGATTCACAGGGAAATATTGAATATAATCTCGTCGGTCAACGAAGAAAACCACATTAAAACTTACCGTTACCACAGTCGTTATAATCACTCACAGAATATCAACTGTTACGTGCTGCCTTTGGTTTTTTAGTTTGGGATTTATTTAGAGAAATCAATAGCAACCCAGTCCATTTCACATCAAAGTGAAACTCAGGCCGCCTTGAATTTGCGACTCGCTAAGAAATTCACTTGCAGAAACCTCTTAGTTTACCTGAGAGCTACAGTTTGCTTTGTGGTACCCAATAGCAGAATCTATACCTGCTTTCGCCGTACCTGCTCCTCTCAGTATGACTTAGTAATTGGCAGCAGTTTTGTAGATATCGCTAGAGTTTGCTTAAAAGGTTCGAAACCGATACTCCTTTAGATCGCAACACAGTTTAGGAAGAAAAAGAAAAAAAGAATCTTAATTTCTGTGCCCATATTACCCGTAATTAAGCAACAGTACACACACAAAACATGATCAAACGTTTATTTGGGAGAATATAAGTAAACATTAGAAGTGGAATATTTTTCATGGTTTTGCTTCAATAAATGGGTAGAGCTACAGGCCAAAACGAAGTTAGGCCAAAAATATCAGTGTCAAAAGCTGTAATAGCTGGAAAATGTATCCAAACCACTGCAATTGCGTTCCACCTGCTTTGTATGCAATTCACATAATGTAACGTTCTTGCAGTTCCTCTAATCTCTTTCGGATACAGCTAATACTACAGTAAGTCCACCCAGTAGGTGAGTGGTCAGTTCTGCTCGAGCTGCGACAGCAGTCAGACGTGTTTACTCCTTCGTAGAGCTGTAGCATTTGAAGTGTAGCAGTTAGCTCTTGCCGTGGTATGTGTTCATTTGTCAGCGTACTTGAGTCATACAGTCGTCCTTGTCTATTCTTTCATGATGTTGTGTTTGGTGGCGTATTCGTCCGCTTTTTACGTGTCCATAGCTTCCAGGATGAGTCCACATAAACATACAGTCAATTTTGCCTTTGGTAACTTCCCCTGTAATGCGCATCCAAGTTCCATCGAAATTCATGATTGGTTAGTGGAAACGTTAACATTACTTCAGATCAGGTTCACACTACATATTTTGGCACAGAGTTTTATAACTTGTTCGTAAAATTCATGAACCCACTCAAAGTAGATAGGCTGTTACTTAGACAAGGCAATCAGGTTTCTTTCCATCGTAGGGATGGGTCAGTTAGTGTTCTCCTCCTACCTAATGCTGACACTGAATGCACCAATGTGCAGGTTTTACTTGTCGCCGGAAGTATATGATCAAAATGTCAAGGATGTGTTGCTTAAATTTGGTGTTGTTAAGGACATTCGCTGGGAACTCTTGTCGAGTTAACACCGCCTTCAATGCTGCAGTGGTATTTTCTCCGCCTAGATGTTCATTAAACAGAACATTTCCTCACATATTCAGATTTCTGGTTATCGGGTCGATGTCACTTATAGTGGTCAGGTGGGAATATTCTCTTGTGTAATGAGAATGGTCACCTACGTCTCAGTTGTCTGAAGCAGGTTTTTGTTCTCAAAAAGAGACATAAATTGATAGTAGCAGATCTCGTTACATTTGATGTTGATTCTAGTGCCAGCTCATAGCTCGATTTGAGTTTAATCAGTGGCAATTTTCGGCTATTAAAACCGAATACGGATTCTGCGCCGTCTCTTCCCAGTTCCGAGGCTCAAGTGCTGCAACATAAGCGACGTCGTACACAGGACACACATGCTTCCGATGTGGAATCCCCCGTGGTACCCTCTTCTGCTTGACGCGTCTGTCTTGGTGATACAAATCTCATACTGCCCTCCCGTTCTCCATTGAAGGCTATAGCGGGGGCGGATTCGGGGATTCGCTCGGCGTCTGGCGTGTGTCCACTAACAAGTAAATTTCAATAAGTCGCTTGCAGAAGCTACTTCTGCAAGTTCTTTGACGTGGAAAAACGCCCTTCAAGTCAACTTCCGCAAGTTTCGTCAGCTTGCAGAAGTACCTTTCGTAAGTTTGTGGGTACAATATAGGGCGACTTACGGCAACTATATGCAGAGATTGCCAGTTGCTGGAAGATTTTCTTCAACTTGCGGAAGTTTTGTGTTTGCGATCAGATACGAAAGGTCAGTGTCGGTGACAAAATTCGTGTGGAATTGCGAGATATCGCCTTTACCAATCCAAAAAGTTGAGTGCTTCCCAGAATTGTGGGACACAAAGCACGTGGACTTTAAAAACAGAATAGAAAGAAAAACAGATCGCTCACGAAAATATTGCGGCAGCTTTCGGCACAAGAGACGTCTAAGTATGCAAAAAAATTCATAATTTGCGCACGCAATATGGACAAGAAGGGAGCAAATTGAGAAAAGGAAAATGTGGACAGAGTGCGGATGATATGTACATAAGCAAGTGGAAGTACTTCGATTCACTGAAATATATGTTACGTCTCGTATGTCCAAGGAGTAATAGAGGATAATTTGGTAAATGAAACAAGTTTTACATTTTACACATAGTATTTATTACTTTCGTTACAAACGTATGTGTGTGCTTAAGTGGAAAACTGCTGAGAAAATTTATAGACGTCGGTATTGCCTATATACTTCCCCTTCTGGTTAAACAAAGTAATTGGTAAATTCATTTCGCTCTTCTCTTGCAGACTGTGGCCAATTATGTTCGTTTAGGGCTTCCACTGGTATATTTGTTTCCACCTATCTGTCTTTACGCCATTCTCCGTGATTTTGTGAATCATGAGCGTGAAATGCGCCAAGTGGTGCATAATGTGGATTGCTACTCTCCCTGTCATTAAAAAGTTATGGAGAGCACAAATTACCTTGACAGTTTTCCTTGATTTTTCTGGGCTCAGAAGAATTGCAGTTTGTAATATTCGAAAGCGTGTGGTTGCTATAGTCAGGTCGAACCAATGCTAAAAGCACAATACTTTATGTGCATTTATAATTAACGTACACATTACCTTCTGTCTTGGGTGCCTGTATGACTACAGTTTTTCCATACATTGCACCAATACGGTTTGGAAAATGGGATGTATTTTCAAAACCATTGGCAATTTGTAACCATTCTTCTACCGTTGAAGGTATTTAAAAGTATAGAAATTATATATGAAATTTACGTATGTGAATAGTAAAAAACATATTACAGTATGATATTTGTTTCAGATAACCGATACAGATAACAAATAAAATGAATTTGACACAAATAGACGTCCTGTTTTAGGAGAAAGTTGTGTTGAAACGGGAGGTAAAAGGACGCCTTGAAAAAGAAGAAACTGACACACTCAGATTCTGTTGCAATTTTGAAAAATGCATTGGAAATGATGCAGAAACCAAATGATTAATTTAGAGTATTAGGGGATTACGTTGCTTCAGAGCTTCAAGCATTGTCACAAAAGGCAAATAAAAAAAGTTAAAATGTACAGTCCAGCAAGAAATCTCGGCAGAGAATGATGCTTGAAACGCTTGGATATCTGACGATAGAAAATTTGTGTCCAAAATGTACACCACATCAGATGATGTAGTTATTTGGTATGATACTGTTGCAGTGGGTCGTTTACAAGGTAAATGTGTTTCAAGTGTTTTGCTTAAGTGAATTATCTGAGTGAGCTTATGAAATATCAAAATACTACCCTTAAATTATCTCTTTTCAAACATTCATATGGAGTGTCATAGCAATCCAGGGTGGCGCGAGAAATCGTACAAACAGGGACACGAAAAACGTATGATAGGGAGTGGAAGGAATCACCTGAAAATATATAAAATAAATAACTGTACATGTTGTACCGTAATTTAAATAAATTCTTCGTTCGTTTTATATTTAACTGTTTTATTCTCTTACTTGTTGGGAAAAAACGAAGATTAATTAAAAGAGTATCTCTTTGAGACGTAGGTTGACACATTTTCGTATGCTGTTTGCGCATACTTGATTTTGCAATAGACAAATTGCAGTGGAAGCTGCTCTGGTGTTTGCACATCGTGGACCTCACCTTGCTTATGTCATAATGTGACTCCCGCAACTTCTTGCAACAAGACCTTGCCCAAACGACCAACACAAGAAAACTTGTTCAAGTTTCTTTTCTACTGTAAACACTTCGCAAATGCTTGGAGAAGATAGTTACGGAAGTTAATTGTAAGTGCACGCACGCCTTTATGGAGTCGCGTCGGATCATCCCTCTATATAGCGGGTTACTTTTCCTGGTTCAGCGCTGGCAGATTCAGAACTTTGCTTGATCCCACTACTCTTCTGGCTGCTGTGGCGATTTTGCCTCACGGCCGATGTACACGGCGTGTCCAAACAGATCACCCTGGCTCGCACAAGAAATTACGCCATTATTCCGCCGCCTCCACTGGCGCGGTAGTTGTTCAGAGAATGTCAAGAGCAGTTGTAGTTCAGAGGTTGCTGTTGTGTCTAAACAAGACAGCCTAGACACAATGAGAGGCAGCCGAAAGGCACGCGCTTAAACTCACGCAGGCTGACGTGAGGTCTGAAACAGGATACGTAATGAATGCTATAAAGAAAAGTACGTAGCTTCTGGAATACTTAACTTGAATCCACATTTGTAGAACATCGCTCTTGATGATACATTAATAGAATCTCAATATCTACACTGGTAATGGCGCGTTGCTAGGTCGTAGCAAATGTAGCTGAAGGCTATGCTAACTATCGTCTCGGCAAATGAGAGCGTAATTCTCAGTGAACCATGGCTAGCAACGTCGGCTGTACAACTGGGGCCAGTGCTAGTACGTCTCTCTAGACCTGTCGTGTGGCGGCGCTCGGTCTGCCATCACTGACAGTGGCGACACGCGGGTCCGTCGTATACTAGCGGACCGCGGCCGATTTAAAAGCTACCACCTAGCAAGTGTGGTGTCTGGCGGTGACACCACAGTTGCCGTGGGCAGTGCTTGTTGAGAGGATGTCGAGAGCAGTATTAGTTGAGAGCATGCTGTGTGCACTTGTTCTGTTGGGCGAGACAGCAGATGCTGTTCGGTTGGTGTAATGTATATATGGAAGATGTTGCAATGATCACAGTGTATTTTTCGTCAATATATATGAAGGTAACAAAAAGATTATTTCAGATTTCCTAAATAACAATGCCTCTTGGTCACAGGTTCAGTCAAGAAAGCATCTGGCTCGTGTTCATGTATTAGACTGTAATTCTGGTTTCTATGTGCAATTATAGTATTTCTGGTTTTTTAATTAGTTCATTGTAAATGGTGTTTAAAATATCTTGTCGTATTGAGGAAGAACCGTGCCAGATACGTGTACGTTGGATCACACTTCCACACACAGAACAGTTACACATGTGCTTTATTGTTTCGTAGCTTTTATAGTTGCTGGGGACTTAATTAATCAATTGTGTTAACGGAAATTTCCCTTCATTCTTTATTGTTATTTTATGCAGTCAGATTGCGTACTAATACTACTCAGGGCCAACCGATTGCGAGACTTCGTAACCGGACATACAGCTACCAAAATTATTTTCATTATATTATAATTAAGCCCCCATGCACGTGGCGACCGCTGCTTCGGATCGTCCCTTGGAATTCTTTTGATAGTAAAAATAGCAGGCAGTAGGATTGTTGTAGTAATTTGTAGTTTAGTAATTGTAGTCTATATTGCACGTATAGATTTTGTAATTGAACATTTCTAGTTGTCTTGTCATTCTTCTAATTGTATTTTTGCAGAATTTAATTTTTGATGCCTTGTACACGGGTTTGAGAAATTTGTGCAATTATGAAGATTTCAATTGATCGTTAATCGTGTTTGTCGGGAAGCATTTCGTGTGAATGGTATTGTTGATGATAAAGTTTTATATTGTGTGTAATTTTCGTATAGTGACGAGTTTTGTATGTTTCGTAAATGATTACGCGATCGATGAAAAAGGCAAAAATGATGGATAGTCAGAATGACGAAATTGTTAACATGGCAAACTCGCCAACACAGGAGAACATTATGATGAATAATGAAGTAGAAAACAATTTAATAAGCCGGAAAAATAGTCCGGAACCAGTTCAAAATTTTCACAATCAAAAAATTTTCAGAATACGAGATTAACGACAAAAGATTCTGGAATAGTATCGAACACAGATAGCTTTACAGCTATGACGAAGGAAGTTAGTTTTACGGGAAATGTTAGGGGCGAAAAGAGTTTCGAACCAGTTAATATGGGGCAGTTGATGAGTGCAATATTAAATTTGGGATCACAGTTAGGATCTGAATTAAAAACAGAGATGAGAACTTTGGTAACACGGTTAGACTCACAAATAGAAACAATTAAAACTGATATGGGAACAATGGAAACACGGTTAGACTCACGAATAGGGACATGTTTTAAAAACATGAAAGATGAATTAAAGAAAGAAATTAGAGAAGAAGTACAACCGATTTTGAATGCTCTCAATAATAGATTAATTTCAATAGAAATTGGACAAAAGGGACAGTATAGAGAACAGGAAGAAAGAGATCGCATGATAGTACAAAAATTTTCAGAGTTAAATCGTCAACATGCACACGATAAGGAAGAAATATTTGAAAGAATCGAGGAATCCGTACCAAATGACAGAATAAATAACCTAACACAACAATAGGAACAGTTAACTACTTAATGTGTCAATACTGAAACCCGAGTCGCGACACTTAACGGAAGACGTAAATAAACAGAAAGAACAAGTAGGTGACTTATCGGAAAGAGTTGAGGAGATTTCAGAGAAATTGACAAGTCTTAGTTCAAATGGGGACAGAGATTCAGATGATACAGCTCCACTGCCATTTGCAGAAACCGAAGAGTACCAGAACATAAATAAACATGTTGAAAATCAGGGAAAATTTAATGAACGCGTTAAAAGGGGATTTGAGGAGTTACGAAAGAAAGTTAAACAAATTGAAAGCGAAATCGTAGGAAAAGACAGTAGAAGAAATTTAGAATCACAGATAGCAGCGGGTTTTTAAGAAAATAATTTATTTCATTTGCGAGATGTAACAAGACAGCGCATGGCGCGCGAACTTGACAATAATCGACATTCGGACTGGGACAGACGCGGTAGGTCTTTGTCGCCACGAGGCGATAACTTTGACTATAAACACTTTTTAACTGTTCGGAAATTTAAGATCTTTCGCAATTCTAAGAATGGAATACATCCATGTTCATGGTTAGATCAATTTATGTACGCACTTCCACCAAATTGGCCACTAAGTCACAAACTGGAATTTATGTGTGGATATTTAGAAAACGAACCGGCGACGCGGATGCGCGCACTTATTAGAGATTGTAATAATTTAAATGATTTTTATCATGCATTTCTATCGGCATATTGATCCGAAAACACGCAAGCAGAGTCAAACATACTCTTATTATGCAGCGTAATTTTAAACAGTCTGGGTTCCGCACGCCGGCAGAATACTTTGAAGACATGATTCGAAAGAATAAATACTTTCCAATCCTTATAGCCCGACTAAATTAATTCGCATTTGTTTAACTAAGCTGCCACAATCGATAAGACAAATTGATTTAGCCGGAAGAAGTAAAGACGACATTGAGACTTTTAAGGCTTTGATACAAGAACTTGAGTATGACAACGACGACGGGACTTCTTGCAATTTTTTCAGTAACGGTAATCACAATAGATTTTCAGACAAAAAGGGATAATGATCGGGACGGACGTTATAGCGGTAATTTTGAAAATGACAGACGAAACAGACAAGACAATAGATACCAGCCTTATGACAATAACAGACGTTGTAACAGAAATTACACAGACAATTATAATAACGGAAACTCCTTCCGGAATGATCAGTTATACAGAAACAGTAATCGGTATCATCAAGACAGAAATTATTCATACAATAATAGAAATTCTTACTATAGAAATAACCAGGGTGGTGGATATAACAATAATTTCAGAAGTGACAGTCGAAATTACACAAGAAGTAGTCATGCAGATAGTCAGGAAAATAGAAATTTTAATAACAGACACAACCAAGAATTTACGTGTAACAGACAGGAGGGACCTAATTGGCATCTTCCACATGACAGAAATTCAGAGAGACAAGTGCAAATCGTTGAAATTAATCCGCGAAATGACGCGAATAATCAAAGACGTGACGCAAACAATCGACAATGACTTGTAGCTTCGGTTTCTGGCAGCAATATAGACGGTTCCGAAAGTAATGACGCTACAACTTTACAGTACGTACGCCTGGAAGACATGAGAGATATTTTGCTAGACGAAAAGGAAAATAATGTAGACGCATTTTTACACCCTGTTATTGAAGTATGTGTGAGTAAGAATAAGTTCACTGCGGTTTTAGATTCTAGGAGCCCATTGAATGTTATTAGTGAATCAGATTTTAGTATATGTGTAAGAACTATTGCTTGTCCTGTGTACCTGTTTCTAAAACTACAATTCGAGGAGCTATTTCTGGAAAAAGTGTGGAAGTCAAACAACAGACCAACTTAAATTTCATTTGTCAAGGATATGAATTTTCTGCTAATTTTATTATTGTTCCATTACTCAGTACACAAATTATATTAGGTATGGAGTTTCTTAACACACATAAGGCAATTTTAAACTTTAAGGAAGGAAGTGTGAACTTGACTGTTGCCGGAATGCCGAGATGTTTGAAATTTTTCGAGTGTGTAACGAAATCTGAATCAGACACAAATTGTTTAAGGATTCTCACTTCTGATGTTTTCGCTGAGTATTATGACGACAATGTGTTCATTCATGATAACGACAATAGATACAGAGACGGGATGGATGATATAATTAATAGTGAAGAATTAATTAATGAAAAGGTTAACAAAGCTGAAGTGCCAGATGATGTTGCAAGAGAAGAACTGCACCAAATTTTGACTTCACATACTACAGTATTTAGTCATCACACAGGAACTATACAAGGCTTACAATATTTATTTAAAGTAAAAGAACACACACCATTTCGAGGAAAAACGTACGCTATTCCATTGGCTTATAGAGACAAGGTTAAGGGGCTCCGGAAAGGCTCAAAATCATGAAAAGTTCAATTTTTACTTTTTTGCGTTTTCTGAATCTGCAGATTTTAATAGATATATAATTTATTCAATTCCGAAGACTACAACTATTTTTAAATTTTTTTTGAAATGTTTTTTACATGGGCGTGACCCACTGTGGCGCTGTTAAACTGCTGTCAAATGGTGTTATTATTAACGTCCGTGTTCATCAGGTACATTTTAGTGATGTGAGATAAAGTATGTGTTGTGGCTAACCTGTGATGGTTCAATATATATCGCTGGTGTGATTGTCGATTGTTTCATGTTTATTTACTCTGTCGTTATCTCGAAAATATTCGTAATTAATTCTGTTTCTTGAGTCTCTGTTTTGTTGAAGTATAATAATGAGTAAAAGTAAAGTTGCTGTTGCGACTTTCAATGATGGCAACATTGTAAGGTGCAAGATATTTAGAAATATGGGAATGAAGATAGGTTCTAACATGGTACGAGCGATGCTTGCTTTAGACAAGGAACGCCTTCGGGCTGCAGAGAGGGCTGTAAAGAGTCTAGAAATACAAGCAAGAGTAAACAGGAGGAGGAACAAGAGGAAGCTGGAGGAGGAGTTTGCAGAGGATGAAGATAATCCATCCTATGGACCTGGAATGCACTAAAAAGTTAATCCAATCTTTGTCGCTCGATTCCCAAAACTTTTATTTTCTCATACTAATTACATGTTTTCTAAGGATCTTCCAAACATATTTGTTTCAGACTTTCAGTAAATGTTACACAGTACCTTCTGCATAATTTAACACAGCCTTTTTCCAAAAAACTGTATATTTTTGAATATATAAATAAAAAATTGCAAAAAAATGTTGTGAATTTTCATTACAATTGAAAAGAAAATCATCTTTAATAACTGAACTAAAATTTTGTAAAATCCGTGTGTTAAGTTGTAGCCCATATTCCAATAAATAATCTGTAAAAAGTTCAACTTCCTACCTCAAATACTTTGTGAGGAAAGATGTAATTTATAAGCGTTATTTTAACATTGCAAGTATAGGGCGTTCCGGAGCCCCTTAAGAGTGAACTTCAATACATGTTAGATCAAGGCATTATTGAGCCAGCAGTCTGTCCTTATACCAGTCCATTACACGTCGTTCTTAAAAAGGATGGGTCAATTCGTTTGGTTCTGGATTCCTGACAGATAAATAATATCATCATTCCTGAAACTGACCGTCCACAAAATTTAGATAAACTTCTTCAACATTTCCATGGAATTAAAGTTTTATCCACAATTGATATGCGCGCAAGTTTTTGGCAAATAGAACTCCAACGTTATTGTAGAAAATACATTGCCTTTTTAGTCTGTGGTAACTGTTGTCAATTTCGGAAATTATCGTTTGGACTTACTGTATCTTGAGCAGCATTCGTTCGTAGTTTAAACGAAATTTTACCTATTTATCTTCGTAACAATATTACTTCATATGTTGACGATATTCTTATTGCTAAACGTTCTTGGAGTGAGCATAACAAAAGTTTGGATTCATTATTACGTATATTTGCAAGAGTTGGCGTTACAGTGAACTTGGAAAAATCTGAATTTGGTCGTTCTCAGGTGAAATTTCTTGGTCATATTATTTCTACAGAAGGTATTCTTCCTGATCCAGAGAAACTAGGCGCTATTCGTAATTATGCTGTTCCTACCACAAAACGTGATGTTCATAGTTTCCTTGGTGTCTGTAATTTTCTTAGACGCTTTGTTAGACTGGACAATTTGGCCACACCTCGTTTATGTGAACTATCTGAAAAGAATTCTAATTGGTGTTGGGATGAGGAAGCTCAATGAGAATTTGAACAACTTCGTGATGCTTTAGCTGCTGCTCCACTTCTTTCACATCCTGATTTATCTGAAGATTTTTGTTTGGCGACGAACTCATCATACAAAGGCTTAGGTGCACACTTATTTCAAGAGATAGAAGAAAATGGCGTTGTAGTACAGAAAACCATTGCATTTGGAAGTCGTGTTATCTCTAAATCAGAAAAGAAATATTCGATTACGGAACTTGAAACTTTGGCTGTTGTATGGCCTTTCACAAAATTTCGCATCTTTTTGTATGGCAGACATACTAAGGTTTACACCGATCATCGAGCTCTGGAATTTCTTATGTCAACAAAATTAACACATGGAAGATTGTCACGATGGGCGCTGTATCTACAGGAATTTGATTTTAGTATTGTTTACGTACAGGGTTTCTCAAATATTATTGCTGATGCTTTATCACGCGCACCTATGGGATGGAAACAAAGCACTGAGGAGGACTGCAAAGAAAACAATTATTGTTTGATGTATATTCAAGGTGTTGCGTTTGAAAATTTTATTTCGTCTTCCTTCCAGGACGTCGCTAAGGACCAAAACAAGGATCCAATCTGGAAGGACATTAAGGAGAAGTGGAGGAGAAAGGAATGGGTGGCGATTAGACAGTATTATTTAGCTCGCAATGATATTCTTTTTAAACGAAAATCGGTTGACAACTCTGTTTGGTTAGTTTGCATTCCTGATGAGTGGGTTAATAAATTGATTTGGTATACACATTTCAGTTATGCACACTTTGGTCCCAGAAAATGCTTTCATGAATTACGAGAAAATTGCTACTTCAGTAATATGGAAAAATGTATTCGATTTGTTCTTGTCAAATGCAAATTATGCCAAAGGATAAGCCGACAACTATTTCTCACAGAGCACCGTTGTTTCCTATTATTCCAGCGAAATTAAAGGAGATGGCTGCAGTCGATTTGTTCGGTCCAGTGGTTCGTTCTACTACTGGTTTTGCGTACATTTTGGTAGCAGTGGAACTGACATCAAAATATGTGTGTTTTACACCTTTACACAAAGTAACAGCTCGTTCAGTATCTAAGGCTTCCATCAAACATTATCTTAAAGAAGTGGGTCATGTTGATAAAGTTATATCAGATAATGGATCACAGTTTCGCTCTAAAATTTGGCTTCGTACTCTACGGCGTCGTAAGATTAAACCAATTTTCATTTCACTTTTTCACCCTAAATCTAATGCTTCAGAGAGATGGATGAAGGAAATCAATAAATTGTGTCGTCTTTATTGTCATCAGAATCACAGAACGTGGGATCAGTATCTTCATATTTTTCAAAACATTCTGAACGAACTCCTTAAAGATTCAACTTCTTTACCGCCTATATTGATATTAAAAAACAAACAGCGACAAATCGCATTTCTGAAATAGTTCCTTTTCCGCCTACACGGAAACTGCGGCATTCTGAAGTTGTCAACCTGGCTCTACAAAATATTGCATCTGCGGGTGCTAGAAGAGAGAAATCAGATAAACGTCCTGGTCGTTTGAAAACCTTGCCAGTTGGTCAAAAGGTGTTAATTAAGTCTCATCGTTTGTCTCACAAAGGAAAAGGCTTATGTCGCAAATTTTTTCTGCTTTATAACGGTCCATATAGAGTTCGCAAAATTATTCGTGATAACACTGTCGAAGTAGAAACTCTTAAATCTCGGCGCTCTAAGGGTTATACATCATATATCGAACGTTAAAATTTTTGTGGAATGACATACTTTTGAGAAACTAACAGTTACATGTAAACACGCAGAGAATATAAGGATACCGCGCCGTGTTCTGGCGGCGGCACATACTCAAAGCAACAGTCGAGTCTGCGCGCCGCACAAGGCAGTCTTTGACCGCAAACAGTTACTTCCTACGTCACGCGTACCTACAGCTGATCGAGCGCTCAGTGCGAATGCACTGACAGCTGTAAACAAATACACAGTCTAATTTCTCCGATTAAATGCAGTATAAAGCTATAGTGACTTGATAAATTATGTTATTAAGGTTCAGTTTTTTTCAGGATACAGTTGTATAAAACATTTAAGAACTTCAGGTAAATTCTGTGTGTGTCCGACGTTAAGAGGACTTGCTATCGAGAAAATTTCAGGAAGAATGTAATTTCGAAGAAGAAAGTAATAAACTAAAAAGGTAACTATTAACTGAGCTTATTTTTCAGGTAACGTATTTCCACTTGGTTGCGTACTCTAGACGCTGCTCGCGATTACGTGATTTATACTTTGTGTTATCTGATTTTGACAATGATTGATTAATGGACAGGGTTGTTACTTACGTATATTATGCATCGCTTGACTGCTTTGCTTTTTCACTGATGTCATATTTTTTTATTATGTGCCTGCTGTACTTATTTATTTAAATTAAGTTTGTTATCTGAGTAGTCGTGCTGATATGGGTATGTATGTAAGTTATACTTTGTGATTTATCTGCTTGCGCCTTCATGTTTACTTATTAAGATTATATATGAACATTTATTTGCTTATGCTGATATGATGCTAATGACCTGTTTATTATGTATTATTTGCGGCTTTGCGTATGGATTGCATATTTACACATTTCTGTTTTGTTGTCATAACTACTCTTAATTTGGTATATAGAAATGCTGATATACTGTGTACGAACATGCAGTTTAGGTCACACTGTGGTATTAATTATAGATTGTTCGCTTGGCAGAGCCTCGTTGTAGGGATTGTGCTACATCCATTTGTTGACATTCTGTTCCCTACTGGTATATTTACTCGCTATTGCATGTTTTGCTTACGCTCAGAGCTTTATATTTTAAGATAAGAAAATGAACTGCTATAATTCTACGAACGACATTGGTACAAGAAATTTCATTGAAGTCACATGAGCTGGAGGTTTTATGGAAGCTGTAGAAATTTATGCTAATAGAAAGGAAGCTAACGACATGAAATACCAACACTAGGTTTAGATCATTGACAGTTATTACACTGTATTATTCGTGAGCAATTGAAATAGCAAGTGACACTTGACACCAAAAAAAAAATACTCCACATGTTTGCTTCTGTTTTTGAAGTTGTGTACACACCGTGAAATATTACGATCATTCACACTCCGTGCTCGTACCTACTTACTGAAAGTTATTCAAACTAAAGGCTGTTAGAGGTCATCTATGCATTTCTTTTATTTAATGATGGACAAGGTAACCAAAATGTATTTTATAATTCATAATGAGTAGGAGATTTGGGTCAGGTGGATTACACAGAGGTTGTGTGTGGACATTGTGTCTTCGGATTGTATGGGATGATGAATTTAACTTTGCACTAGGATTTTATCTGTACTGGTTCGAGGAGACTGACTAGAGGAAAGAGTTGTTATGAAAGTGAAGTGATATTGGTGATAAGGTTTATATGTATCGACGTATTGAAGAGGTATTATTGAGGTACTGAGATTGTGTGATGTTGATCATTATTGGAGTTTTGGTGGACAAGAGGTAAGGTAAATGATATTGATGATAAGGTTTATATGTATCGACGTGAGAGGTATTACTGAAGTATTGAGATTATGTGATGCTGATGATCATTGGAGCTTTGGTGGATAAGAGGTAAAGCAAGTGAGAAGCATATTTTTCTGTTGGTTTATATGGAACAAGGAGGATGAAGATGGCAGACTAGAACACTCAAGTGGAAGGAAGATTCTCTACACACACACTTTGTTATATCAATAAGCAGTATATACTTTTTTTTTAGAGAGAGGAAGTAATTGCATATCTTGGAACACTGAGAGTTCTTCAGCAACCGTACATTTTGATTTGGCTTGGCAAACATTGGTCTTGACATGCTGACTATGACGTTGACTAACTATTATTGACTGTTATACACTGCTCACACTACTACTTGATACACATGTTGAACATCAAATTTTGACAGAATTGCATTTACACAGTTAACACTGTTCAATTACACAGTAGTACTTAGATGTGGAAGAAAGATGAGTGAGTGTGTTTTGTGTGTTTTCCTTTCCTAATTCCAAATAATTGGTACTGACCTACCTCCTAAATATTATTTTACTTGTTTGTTGTGGCTTGCACTGACATGCATAAATATTATAGATTTACTGATATTTGTGTATTTGTAATAGTTAATATAACAATTATCTGATACCATTTGTATGTCTATTATAATTTGTATGTTTAGTGTAAGAGCATTGATAATAATTTTGTAAAAGCAATTGTATGTGCATTCAAACTGTTGTTCGCGCTTACACGTATTAACATTGATGGGTGCTACTTGGAAATGTTTAATTACTGATGAAGATCTCTGATGAGCTGTTTAATTATTGATAGTGAATATTATAGACTGTTACCTGCACCTGTTCAACATTGCTGGGTGCCACTGTTGGAACTGCTTCTACTAAGATAATGTTACTTGTTGCTCTCTGCACCTGTTCAACATTGCTGGGTGCCACTGATGGAACTGCTGCTACTGAGATAATGTTACTTGTTTGTGTCTGCACCTGTTCAACATTGCTGGGTACCACTGTTGGAACTGTTTCTACGGAAATGATGTCACTTGTTGCTGTCTGCACCTGCTCAACATTGCTGGGTGCTACTATTGGAACTGCTTCTACTGAGATAATGTCACTTGTTGCTCTCTGCACCTGTTCAACACTGCTGGGTGCCATTGATGGAACTGAATCTACTGAGATGATGTCAGTTGTTGGTGTGTGCACCTGCTCGCCATTGCTGGGTGCCACTGTTGGAGCTGTTTAAATACTGCTGATGAAATGTTATGAGACTGCTATTTGCACCTGTTGACCATTGCTGTGTGCTACTGTTGGAACTGTCAACTACTCTGAGGAGTGCTACTTGTTTATTGAACTACTGAAAAGATTTTATGTGAATATTTGTATAAACTGATTTTTTGTGTATTTACTGTTTATGAAATGTTATGAGACTCTTACCTACACCTATTCGTCATTACTGATGCTATTGATGGAATTGTTTAACCACATTGTTTAACAAATGATACTTGTGTAAACTATTATGTAAAATCACATGTATGCAAGCATTTGTATTCCTTACCGTATTTTATATATTAGGTTATTGAAGGGTCAGTGCAAAGCCAAAATTTATTTAGTTATGTGATATTTACTTATTAATATCATCTTTTATTTTTGTCTGTATTTTCTTTTTGGACGAATTTGGTTGTATTGTCACCACCAATGCTGGCAAAAATACCATCAAATTCTAGCCCGTGGAGGAGGGTCACACGAAAGGTGGCTACACTGAGTCACAGAGCCAGAGATTGCGCCAAAGAGGATTATTCCGCCGCCTCCACTGGCACTGTAGTTGATCAGAGAATGTCAAGAGCAGTTGTAGTTCAGAGGTTGCCGTGGGCAGTCTTTGTTGAGAGGATGTCGAGAGCAGTACTTGTTGAGAGCATGTTGTGTGCAGTTGTTCTGTTGGGCGAGACAGCAGATGCTGTTCGGTTGGTGTAATGTATATATGGAAGATGTTCCAATGATCACAGTGTATTTTTCGTCAATACATATGAAGGTAACAAAAAAAAAATTTATTTCAAATTTTCTAAATAACAACGCCTCTTGGTCACAGGTTCAGTCAAGAAAGCATCTGGCTCGTGTTCATGTATTAGACTATAATTCTGGTTTCTTTGTGAAATAATAGTATTTCTGCTTTTTTAATTAGTTCATTGTAAATGGTGTTTAAAATATCTTGTCGTATTGAGGAAGAACCGTGCCAGATACGTGTACGTTGAATCACACTTCCACACACAGAACAGTTCCACATGTGCTTTGTTGTTTCGTAGCTTTTATAGTTGCTGGGGACTTAATTAATCAATTGTGTTAACGGAAATTTCCCTTCATTCTTTATTGTTATTTTATGCAGTCAGATTGCGTACTTATACTACTCAGGGCCAACCGAAGGCGAGACTTCGTAACCGGACATACAGCTACCAAAATTATTTTCATCATATTATAATTAAGCCCCCATGCAATTCTTGCAGGAACTACTGTTTATCACCTTTGTCTCCCGGAGTTTTTAATGTAGCGCCTGAAGACTTGATGGGTACTACACTATTTTATCGCGCAGGCATTCCTGTCACTGACATTGAAGTTTTAGATTCTCGCAGCGGGATTGGTTACCATATTTTTGACCTTACCCTGGTTGTGCTTTATGCACCGTCTTGCACGGGTCAGACGGTGGCGCGCCCAAAATTTTACAGAGAGGAACTCCCTTATCTTTGCGTAAGAATGCTCAGATCCTTCTACTGGATGATAACTTGAACTGCGTGTTGCGTTCGGTTGACCAGTTCCATCACATTAATTTTAGTAGTGATGACCATGAATGAATTTGTTGGTGCGAAACGTTTTAGGGATGTTTGGGAACATAAATTTCCGACGTTGGAGAAATTCAGGTTTTTTGCTACGACGTTTAGTAGCAGACTTGACAGGTTTTATTTGTCCGATGTTCTGTGTCGTCAGACTCTTGCAGTCGACGTAATTCCTGCGCCTTTCATTGATAACTACCTGTTGTAACCACTGCCAAACTCACCTGACAACCCGTGAATACTTTGGTGCTAAATGGATACTCACCGTCTCCCATCTTGTTGATGGGTCTGTTGATGCCGTGATTGGTGCTGAGTTCAAGTTTTGCCTCCACTCGCGTTACCCATCCTTATTGGGATGGTGGTCTGAGTATACAAAACCACGAATCCGTAAAACGCTACAAGGTCAAGTGCCTTTAGGAACACGTATGAGTTATATTATACCGTTCTTCATAAATTATTTTCTCGAGAAAGTGAAGCCCCATCGAGGATCGCTGACGTTCGAGGGATCGAAGTTAGGCTGCTGCTGGTTAAGGAGCAACAGATGGAACGGTTGAGGGTAAAGTTCTTGTTAACAAAGAATTGACATCCTTGTGCCACCTGTTTCGCCATCACACTGGTCGTTGTCGCTCACTTATTACCTCCTTAACCGCACATGATACCTGTTAGTTGACGTGACGCAAGCTTTACATCAGTTCTATGCACAGCAGATGACACGGTGGCGCCCCTTCCGATGCTGGTTTTGCGACTCTCGGTGGGATGATTACGCCTAAACAGAATGTTGAGTTTTTTATATACACTCCTGGAAATTGAAATAAGAACACCGTGAATTCATTGTCCCAGGAAGGGGAAACTTTATTGACACATTCCTGGGGTCAGATACATCACATGATCACACTGACAGAACCACAGGCACATAGACACAGGCAACAGAGCATGCACAATGTCGCCACTAGTACAGTGTATATCCACCTTTCGCAGCAATGCAGGCTGCTATTCTCCCATGGAGACGATCGTAGAGATGCTGGATGTAGTCCTGTGGAACGGCTTGCCATGCCATTTCCACCTGGCGCCTCAGTTGGACCAGCGTTCGTGCTGGACGTGCAGACCGCGTGAGACGACGCTTCATCCAGTCCCAAACATGCTCAATGGGGGACAGATCCGGAGATCTTGCTGGCCAGGGTAGTTGACTTACACCTTCTAGAGCACGTTGGGTGGCACGGGATACATGCGGACGTGCATTGTCCTGTTGGAACAGCAAGTTCCCTTGCCGGTCTAGAAATGGTAGAACGATGGGTTCGATGACGGTTTGGATGTACCGTGCACTATTCAGTGTCCCCTCGACGATCACCAGTGGTGTACGGCCAGTGTAGGAGATCGCTCCCCACACCATGATGCCGGGTGTTGGCCCTGTGTGCCTCGGTCGTATGCAGTCCTGATTGTGGCGCTCACCTGCACGGCGCCAAACACGCATACGACCATCATTGGCACCAAGGCAGAAGCGACTCTCATCGCTGAAGACGACACGTCTCCATTCGTCCCTCCATTCACGCCTGTCGCGACACCACTGGAGGCGGGCTGCACGATGTTGGGGCGTGAGCGGAAGACGGCCTAACGGTGTGCGGGACCGTAGCCCAGCTTCATGGAGACGGTTACGAATGGTCCTCGCCGATACCCCAGGAGCAACAGTGTCCCTAATTTGCTGGGAAGTGGCGGTGCGGTCCCCTACGGCACTGCGTAGGATCCCACGGTCTTGGCGTGCATCCGTGCGTCGCTGCGGTCCGGTCCCAGGTCGACGGGCACCTGCACCTTCCGCCGACCACTGGCGACAACATCGATGTACTGTGGAGACCTCACGCCCCACGTGTTGAGCAATTCGGCGGTACGTCCACCCGGCCTCCCGCATGCCCACTATACCCCCTCGCTCAAAGTCCGTCAACTGCACATACGGTTCACGTCCACGCTGTCGCGGCATGCTACCAGTGTTAAAGACTGCGATGGAGCTCCGTATGCCACGGCAAACTGGCTGATACTGACGGCACAAATGCTGCGCAGCTAGCGCCATTCGATGGCCAACACCGCGGTTCCTGGTGTGTCCGCTGTGCCGTGCGTGTGATCATTGCTTGTACAGCCCTCTCGCAGTGTCCGGAGCAAGTACGGTGGGTCTGACACACCGGTGTCAATGTGTTCTTTCTTCCATTTCCAGGAGTGTATTTCCAAGAGGATGAAGTGTTTGATTTTATTGCTAATTTCTTCTCTCATAAACCCCCTGGTCTGGATGGCCTTCCGAAAGAATTTTGTTTACATTTTTGTCATCTCTTGGCGTCTACTTGAACTCACATTGTGAACGAGATTTTGCGGGGGAGAGCTGTGCCTGCGAGCTTCTAGCTGGGGAGAATTGTTCTCATTCCGAAGCGTCGTGGCCACTCAGCAGATGTTGATTTTCATCCCTTCAAGCTAGTCAATCTCCATCAAGTTGCCTTCCGTTAGGAATGTGGAATAATCTCAATGACCTGTGACAGAAGCCCGAACAATCGGAGACTCAAGTACCAGGACATGTGTTGAAACTATGAAATAGTGCATTAATAGTGGCTAGGCACTAGCTGAAACCTAGATTTGCTTTAATCAAGCCTGAAAGGAAAGGACGATTGATTGCTGTGCTCCATCATTTAGATAGTTAATTTTCACTACAAAACTGTTGCAAGGGGAGAGAACAGCAGACTGTCTTTATTGCTTGATCGTGTGATTGGTAAACATCAGTGTTGCCTCACTGGTAGTACAATTTTGACTCCGGTGGCAAAAATTAGGGATGCAGTTTCGGTGCGATTGTTACATCTAATCATTGTGTTTTTGCTTCTTAGATTTTTCTAAGGCACTTGATCGCTTTTGTCAAGCCTATCTCGACTGCCTGTTGGAGATTCTTGCCTTTACGTCTCCTGCAGGTATCGTTCTTTCTAAACTGCACAACGACATTGCGGCGTTAGTGGTGGTCAATGGACGGCTGATGCCGCCGGTTTTTATCTGTCGGGGAGTGCCTCAGAGCAGTTCTTCTCTACGTCTGCTTGTCCTGTCTCTTGAACCGTTATTGCCGCAAGTTGCTGATCAGCTGTCGGGTATAAAACTCTCAGGACGGAACCTCACAGTTCGGTCATAAACCGATGACTTAGTGGTCAAAGTGAGGAAGTCCTCTTGTTAAAAGTGGTAATTGATGGTTTTTATCGCACTGCAGCTGCGCGCTTAAATGAAGGCAAATGCGAATTTCTCAGCCCACGCGGCTTCCAGGACGCTGTCCCTTCTTGGGCACGTTTTGTGGCTCAGCAGATTGTCATGATGGTTGCCGTCTGAAGACGGCGGCTTCGTTTTGGAAATATCTTACTGATAAAATTTAGGCCGTCGTACTGAACATGAGCGACTCTCGCTTACCATTTTGCAGAAAGTAGGTGTAAGACATATTTATCGTACAGATCTATTCCCTACACAAAATGGTAGCGAAAAGATTGTGACAACTGTATGACCGATTTATATGGGAAGGTCATATATTTAAACTACGGTACGAGATTCTGACGAAGCTGCGCTTGGAACGAGGCATGTCACTCTCAGACGTCGCATGCAAGGTGTCTGTATTTTACAGGGTAGGGCAAATGTAAGTGGCCCAGACGAGTGAATACGATTGGACGTGAATGTATGTTTATAACTACACCGCCTTCAGCAACTTGCTGACCAGGGCCCAAAAGTGTTAAGAGATGAATGGTGGTTACTTTGAACATCTGCTCTGGTCAGGTTAGTACTGTATTTCTTTTCGTCTGCTGTTTTTCTTTGTACGCTAGAAATCTGTTCTACGAGCGACTTTTACTTGCCCCAGCCTTTATGTCCGACGCACGATACTGATTGTTACCCGTGAATTGCATACTATCACGTCACATCTCTTCACTCTCGTACAACCACTGAGTCTTGCTTAACCTAGTGACGTAGGTGGCATTGACGTTGAACTGTTATCAGAGCGTGTTCGTTGGAATGTTGTAGGGACCAACATCAGTCTCCCGATTCATGTTGGAAGTGGCTTCCTTTTTGCACAAAGTTATTAATAAATTATTACCTACTAATGAACATCTACACCGAATTGGCCTTAGTAACACGGCTGTATGTTGTCGATGTGGTTCCTTGCACACGCTTCCGCGTAGATTTTCCTGCTATGGTCACCTGACGAAATGGCCCTGGTTGCGAAATAAACTTGCTTCCCTCAGCTGGACTTCTGTCACTGCTTGCACCACCGGATTCCTCCTCCCTTCCGAAGTTGAAGACAGACTCCGTGATGTGGTTAATTGCTCATTTTGTACATTTTGTTGTTGCTGGTGTGGGGACGATGCCTTTTGACGTTCCAAAAATACATGCTTACTGCTAATTTGGACGCCTCGCAATTAGCCCGTAAACGGGACAATTTTGCTAACGTGTTGAATCTCGCGTTTACCAGGCAGGGTGTTGGCTAAGGTGTTAAGCTGGTGTGGATCATATCTGATAGAGATGTAGATGCACCCTATTGGGGTGTATGACCACTATCGTATCTCCACTATATCTTTGGCAAGCTGTTTCGCCGACAGTGTTCTCTGCTATATATAGAGAGAGAAAAAACAAACAAAAAAACATATTTAGGCACGTGTTTTCACAAAAAAATGAGCAAGCCATTAGTTAAAAAAATTAAACTATGTGGTATACGTCTCTCAGTGTAGACATAAAATCGCGAGCTGGAGTCCATTAATATTTTTCTTTCTTTTTTTTTTAATCGCATTTCGGGTGTTTACTAAAGTTATGTTTCATAAAAAAATGTAGTCAGTACAGATGGCTGCCATGCAAGGTCCCAGTCTCGATTCCCGGTACTGCCAAGGAGTTTTTCTTGGTGGGAGGACTGGTGCGGGGTGCACTGTGCCTCGCGATGCCAACTGAGGAGCAACTGGACCGAGTTGTGGCGCCTGGGGGAATGGTGTGCTGACCACACGCCCCTTCATACCGGGGGAGGACGACACGGCGGACGGTAGATATACCTTAGGTCTTCACAGCCTGGCCAGGAGCTCATTCAGTACTACAATAATGCAAATATCAGGATACGTGTTATTAGAGATGATGCGGTCTTTAAGGCTTTATGCTCAAATTCATTACAATGAATGGCATTTAAAAAACCGAGTTTGCACTTTAAATTACATGACGAAGATTTTTATAGTGGACTAGATCCCACGACTTCTATTCAGCAACTACTGTGTCTGGTAAGTAACAACGAAAGGCAATAAATATCGATCTAGCGGCGCTCAGAGTGGCCGCGCGGTTAGAGGCGCCATAACACGGATTGCCAGGCCCCTCCCGCCGGAGGTTCCAGTCCTCCATCGACCATGGGTGTGTGTGTCGTTCTTAGCGTAAGTTAGTTTAAGTAGTGTGTAAGCCTAGGAACCGATGACCTCAGCAGTTTGGTCGCTTAGGAATTCACACACAAACACACATCGATCTAGCAAAAAGTAACAAAGTGTGGCCATGTTTAAAGTTGAAATGACGTGACGAAAAGTTTGTGTTGGACAGCGTTTGGAACCTAGCACAATGCATTCGTTAACGTAGCACAGTCAAATGCTAGGTATCGACATTTTTCACCAGTAGTGAGATGACAAGCTGAAATGACGCGAGGAAAATGTTTTGTCTTACCGGGACTCGAATCCGGCGCCTAGCGCCGACGTTTCCTAGCCACGAGTAGACGATAAATATCGATTTATTTCAACAGTAGCAAGATGTGAGCACGTTTGAACTGAAAAAAAAAACAGTGACGAAAAATTCTATTCTTACTGTGAGACGAATACCACACATATTATACGAGGGTTGCCCAGAAAGTAATGCACGGCATTTTTTTTCTCAGCCGAAAACAATGCTACAAATGCGAAGCGCTACATGTACTATTTGAAGTCTCCTGAGTGAGCTCGCCAAGTTTCCGTCACTTGCCACAGATAGCTGCAGGACAGTTTCAAAATGGCGCCTGTAGGTGATGTAAGTTACAAGGAACGTGCCGTCATGGAATTTCTCACTGCAGTAAAAGAAGCTGTGGAGAATATTCACAAACGCTTGTGCAAAGTCTATGGAGCATCTGCTGTCGACAGAAATCGCTGGACACGGCGGGTGAGGTCATTAGAAGGCAGTTCGGCGGAATTCCACGATTTACTGCTGTCGGAGAGACCATACACGGCTGTCACACCTGACACCCCTCGGACTTTCACTTGTTTGGGCCATTAAAGGATGCCATTCGTGCAAGGCATTTTGAGGACGAAGCACAGGGCAAGGATTGGTACCGACAGGGTTCAAAAATGGTTCAAATGGCTCTGAGCACTATGGGACTCAACATCCTAGGTCATAAGTCCCCTAGAACTTAGAACTACTTAAACCTAACTAACCTAAGGACATCACACACACCCATGCCCGAGGCAGGATTCGAACCTGCGACCGTAGCAGTCCCGCGGTTCCGGACTGCAGCGCCAGAACCGCTAGACCACCGCGGCCGGCGGTACCGACAGGGCATACACGTCCTTGTTTCGCACTGAAGGAAGGAGATGGAGATTACATGGAAAAATAGGGTGCGTAAATAAAACACCATTCATTCGTGAGTGTAATTCTCATTATGTTCAATAAAGAATTGTTGAAGAAAAAAATGCGGTGCATTACTTTCTGGACAACTCTCGTAATTGTAGACAACATACAAAGAGACACTGACTACTGCATTCTTTTCTACCAGTAACTAGCAGTGGCATGTTCGAATCTGCAATAATGTGATGAAAATTTCTGTGCCTGAATGGGAGTCAAGGCACCTACCGATATTGTTGATAACGCAAGAAGAGAAGTTAAAAATCATAGTTAAATTTCACCTTTAGTTTAGTGTGCGCATGCTTCTGCTTTCCAGCCTAGCTCCTGGACAGGCATTTTAGTGAAATCAGCAGAGTTCAGATGGGCGTTGTAATACAGTAGTAACACTTCATGCAGTTTCTTTGGCGTCTCAGTTTGCAGCAATACCATCACATACATTGCTTTGCGATAATAAGTGAAATTGGCAGCTTAATGTTCTTAACTGCGCTGGAGGGAAATAAATCGTTAGTGTCTTCTGGTGTAATATTGATGAGTTTTTAGAAAGCATCGGCGCTTTATTATTATTAAGTTAGAAGCCAACAGTGCAAACACGAACGCTCACTGGTGTACAAGAGAGCAACGTTGAAGCTTTCAGATTAATTCTGCTTCACCTGGGTGGCTCCAAGAATGAGGAGAAGGGAGAAGATGGTGCGTGCGACTCGCGCCAGTCGGAAAGTGTTTGAATAGCGAGAGCGCGATCGGGAATGCAGAGGGACATAGTGAAGGAAGTAGAAGCCTTGCTTCAAAGCCGGAGTGGCGTGCCACAAATCCGCAGTACTTCGAGGAAGAGAAGCCTCAGAAACCACGAAATGATTGCGCCGCCGATGGAGCTAGAAAATAGATTCGTTGGAATGATAGAATTACGGTATCCTGCTCCAGGCTGCAGCACACAATCCTGATTTGATAGCTGAGCAGATAACCTATGTGGACCTGAGCCGAGTTTGCATTGTAAACATACCAAAATGTGACTGAAGTCGGAAATGACTTGTTGCCGAGATGGACAACGCGGAAGAGCCAGTGTATCTAGTCATACAAACAAGTACTTACTTTAGTATATCTGGTATATAGTGTTTTTCTTGGGTTTGTTAGATTAAGATATGCATTTAGTTGTTTCGCTGTGGGCATTTTCTTCGCGTAGCTTGTGGTTTCGGAAAATTGTGTATGTCTGCATGCTCTAACTGTGGAGATCCTTTCACTGACAGAAAGTTAATTCCTGGTTTCGCCTGTTATAGGTCAAGTAAAGCAGCGGCGAGCTTCGAGAACCGTCGACAGTCTTTACTGAGAGACATCGCATGTAACTTGTTTCAGATGCCTCAACACCGAGAGGTAATGAAATGTCGTGTGTCGTTCCTTAAACGTCTTACACTCTTTGTCTTATCGTGTACGATGCCCCATTTTTTTTGTCTGTGCCGGTTTTATTTTTATGAGAGTTTGAAAGTATTCTGTTTGTGGGAGGCTGTTGATCTGTGCCATTGATTGTTGACGGTAGAGGACCCTTTGGTGTGACGGTGTGAAAATATACTTGGGCTTTCCATAGGATGTCAGTGTTTGTCCTGGGGAAACAGCCGTCTGTGTTTCTTAATGATGTTTCTTGTCAGCCTCCATTTGAAGCCATGAGAGCGCTGAGCGATCTAGACGATAAGTTTATGTTGAGATTCTGTACGTGTAGCCTCTCGCCGTCACCCTAACGAATTGTTTTATAAACGCAACGAATAGATTTAGAAACTCTTGCCGAACCAACCGTGTAGAAATTCCGACTCATACACTATGTGATCAAAAGTAACTGGACACCTGGCTGAAAATGACTTACAAGTTCGTGGCGCACTCCAGCGGTAATGTTGGAATTCAATATGGTGTTGGCCAAACGTTAGCCCTGATGACAGCTTCCACTCTCGCACGCATACGCTCAATCAGATGGTAGAAGGTGTCTCGGGGAATGGCAGCGCATTCTTCACGGAGTGCTTCACTGAGGAGAGGTATCGATGTCCTTCAGTGAGGCCTGGCACGAAGTCGGCGTTCCAAAACATACCAGAGGTGTTCTATACGATTTAGGTCAGGACTCTGTGCAGACCAGTTCATTACAGGGATGTTATTGTCATATAACCACTCCGCCACAGGCCGAGCATTATGAACAGGTGCTCGATCGTGTTGAAAGATGCAACCGCTATCCCCGAATTGCTCTTCAACAGTGGGAATCAAGAAGGTGCTTAAAACATTAATGTAGGCCTGTGCTGTGATAGTGCCAAGCAAAACAACAAGGGGTGCAAGCCCCCTCCACGTTAAACACGACCACACCATAACACCACCGTCTGTGAATTTTACTGTTGCCACTACACACGCTGGCAGATGACGTTCATTGGGCATTCGCCATACCCACACTCTGCCATTGCATCGCTACATTGTATACCGTGACCCGTCCCTCCACACAACGCTTTTCCACTGTTCAACCGTCCAATGTTTACGCTCCTTACACCAAGCAAGGCGTTGTTTGGCATTTACCGGTGTGATATGTGGCTTATGAGCAGCCGTTCGACCATGAAATCCAAGTTTTCTAACCTCCCGCCTGACTGTCATAGTACTTGAAGTGGATCCGGATGCAGTTTGGAATTCCTGTGTGATGGTCTGGATAGATGCCTGTCTATTACACGTTACGACCCTCTTCGACTGTCGGCGGTCTCTGTCAATCAACAGATGAGGTCGGCTTGTACGCTTTTGTGCTGTACGTGTCCCTTCACATTTCCAGTTCACTATCACACGGAAACAGTGGATCTAGGGATGTTGAGGAGTGCGGAATTCTCGCGTACAGACGTATGACACAAGTGACAGCCAATCACCTGACCACGTTTGAAGTCCGTGAGTTCCGCGGAGCGTCCCATTCTGCTCTCTCACAATGTCTAATGACTACTGAAGTCGCTGATATGGAGTACCTGGCAGTAGGTAGCAGCACAATTCACCTAATATGAAAAACGTATGTTTTTGGGGGTGCCCGGATGCTTTTGATCACGTACTATAGTTTTCTCATTTCAAGAGGGATCGTTTGGAAATGAATTATTCCTAATATTCAGGAAGACCAACGAGCTTTCATGAATGACGTTTCCACGTGTTACCACAATGTTTCATCTGGTGCGACCATTAAGCCTTTGTGAGACACTTTCAGTCAGTGGGCAATGTCGGGGAAAAGAGGAAGATTGGTGTTAAACGTCCCCTCACCTACGACGTTACTGGAGACGAAGCAGAAGCTATGATTGGAAATGTAATCTACTGCGCCCTTTCAAAGGAAATATCCCGGCACTTGAATTAATATATTTAAGGAAATAAAGGGAAAGCTAAATCAGGAACATCGGAGTGGAATCTGAACCATAGTGTGTTAACTTCACGAGCAGAAAATTATGGATGGCCTTAAGAAAAAGAATCTGAAGCAAAGGCTAATGTGACTCCTCAAAATATAAGGCTGTGTAAATGGTGTCACAAAGGTGTTTTGTGGTTCTGTGCTACGAACTGCATCCCAGGTGTGTCTCCATCACAGTTGGAATCTGTTGCCAACATCTTGGACTGTGTAGCTTGTAGGATTGTTGCTGTTAGCGTGACTTGCTGGGCTCCGGCAGTGGAAAGTGCTGTCGAGCAGCCACATTTACATGCTCAACACACAAACGATATGCAGAAGAAATCGGTCATACTTGTTACTTAACGAAGGTCACCTGCCTTGAACTGCTGGAGAAAACAAATCAATTCCTTTGAACACTGCATTTATTTTCTCTAGATTGTTTCACAATTTAAATTAATATTTATACTGCACCAGACACTTGTTGTCTTATATAGAAGTTGCCGACCGCAGCGCCGTATTCTGCCTGTTTACATATCTCTGTATTTGAATACCCATGCCTATACCAGTTTCTTTGCCGCTTCAGTGTATGTGAGACGGAAGGCGGTTTAAAAAAAGTAAAGATATTCGTGTTCGATGTTGTACCTTTACGTTTACACTGCACCAGATTTACCATAAGACCATAAATACGTCAACACCACAGTAACTCAATTGGAAAGCAACACTTCCTGCAAAAACTTCCGTATCCTACCGTGTCGTCAGCTTTTGCAGATGGCCATAAAGTTATTTGATATGAGTGATTACATAATCAAGTCGAAAGTACGTACTGGGTAGGTGAGGCATATGGGGAATATCGATGCGACGGTCAAGAAAATGAATATCTTTGACAGACTATAATCCATCTCTAGGAAGGCATAATTCTCCTCTAATAAGGAGCATTCTTCGTTACGATCAAATCGTGAGCCAGCTGTTGGTACACTTCGGTGGTGTGTTGGAACGACTCTAGCTTCGTAAACTTAATGTCAGATCAACCACTTTTAACGGGGACGAACGTACCCTCTTCACCTCTGGCAAAGTCAACTGAACGACATAGAGTTGCACTGTGGTTCCAGATCCACATAAAACACGATGTCCCTTTACTACCGACATGAGGAGGGTGATGTCGGTTTGGCCATGACAGAGGCAGAAGTCGCTGGATGTAGAAAAACTGTCTCCGTGAGGTTTACGTCATGTCATTTCTAGTTTATCGTCATGTAAGTTCACAGGGAACTTAGTTTTTATCGTACTTGAACGTGAGATGTTGAAAATATTTGTGCTGGACTGGAATTCGAACTCAGATCTTCCCTTTAGCGGATTTGACTCCGGGAAGATGGAGTTCCATCGTTCCATTGTTTCCCAAAGATTCCAAACTCCTGTAGGTCTCCACGAAAACTACGAGTGTGGGTGCGAATCTTGTTCCGGCACATAAATTTTCACCGTATGTTTTCAAGCTGTAGCATGGACGCACCAAACTTGCGGTGAAAAATATGTATGATTTTTAACGTCTCTTTGTGTGTTGTTAACAATAACTAGAGGTCTTTGTTTCAAGTTCCAGCGAGACACAGGGCTTGTCATCACATCATTTCAGGTTCTAACATGCCATTCCAAAATATTGGTGAGAAAGGTTTCATAATTAATGTCTTCTTATGAGCAGCCAACAGCTGTGATATGTGCGGGATTCGATTCCTAGTCAGCACAAAACTTTTCGTCACGTTCTTTCCAGTTCAGACACGCGGCCATCCCGCTACTGGTCAAC
This sequence comes from Schistocerca cancellata, assembly GCF_023864275.1. Classification (NCBI taxonomy): domain Eukaryota; kingdom Metazoa; phylum Arthropoda; class Insecta; order Orthoptera; family Acrididae; genus Schistocerca; species Schistocerca cancellata. The sequence continues at coordinate 68,039,488 of NC_064629.1, forward strand.
GTCTATTCGGGGCTAGAAAACGACGGCGATAGGTGCCGCGTTTGAATCCTCATAAGGCAAATGTTTCTCGTCTGTTCAGTCATCTCTCTACTGGTGATAAAATTAGATATCGTCCATTTGACTTTGCTTCGTTAACAAAGCGACTAAAGGCTGGGTTCGAATTGCTGTGCAACACAAACTTTACGTCACGTCGTTTCAACTTTATCGTATCGTTATAAATATTTCGGCACACAAGCCCTAGTATTAAGAACGTAATCCTCACGGCAATTTAGATACCATCATCTGGCTGTTTTCGTTAATCCTACATAAAATAGACTACAAAAGCACTCGAGGTCACAATAGAAAAGCAAATAAAATTATTCGGACATAGACGTCCTCGTCTTACTTTAAAAATGGCAATAACAGATTCCCTGCTTATCCATTTTACCTCACATCCTCCAAAGCTTTGCTTCCGTTAAGTCGGCAGACAACGGTCATATCAGCTGTCTCTCCGTGCTCCACTAGTTCGTAAACGTACATACGGCTCTGACAGGACAAACAGACAGAAAAGTTTCGATAATATGCAGGGAGCATCCAGCAGAGTTTAAACTGGGCAGTCACGGCGGATCCGTACTAGTCGCTGCCTGAAAGGAATTGTAATATTTTCTCCCTAGTATATCCCTAAAATACAATGACAAGCACATACAGGAGGCTAACAGTGCTAAATTCTTGGGATTATAGCTTGGCAATGAATTCACCTTGGAGGAGAATACCACAGAATTGTAGAATCTCCTAAAAAAGTCTTCATTTGTGATGCGATCTTGTCAGACACAGGTGACGTAAATATAAAATATTCCGCTTATTTTCATTCAGTAATGCTATACGGGGTCCCCGTTATGTGGTTACTCATCAAGCCACCCAAAATTTTGCGATTCCAAAAAACATGTAATTAGAAATATTTGCGGTTTCAACTCTAGAACATCTTGCAGAGGCCTGTTCAAGTAACTGTGGATAACAACAACTGTTTTCTAATGTATTTATTCCTTAGTGAAACTTATCATAAATACTGTATCTCTTTTCAAAACTAACAGCTCAGTTCGTGGAATCAGTATCAGAAATCAGATCTATCTTCAGCAACATTTAAAGTCACTTACTTTGGACCAGAAAGGTGTACATTATTTAGGAACGCACACTTTCAATAACATACCAGCAGCAACAAAAAGTTGTTCTACTCATAAAATTCTACTTAAGTGAAGCCTAAATGACTTATTGGTGGTCAGCTCTTTCTACTCCATTTACGAATTTCTTATTAGAACCGACTGATGTGTATATATTGTTAAAAATATAAAATAATGTGATTATTATGTGAAATCTGACTTTGTACGTCTTTAGTGTAGTAATGCGATAAATGTAAATAAATGTTTTAAACTAATTTTTTCTTTGGTGATATGATGCTACAACAACCTAAGAATTACCATACGCACATATGTGTATAGTACATTCACACGTTTTGTGACAAGATCGTTGTTCACATTTAAATGATAAAATGTTCCAAATTTTTCGATTTATTTCACATCGATGAGGGCCATTTCACTTAGTATCTCTAGGAGATACATTAGCATGTCTCCTTTCCTTTGTAAACCAGGCCATTGAGACACACGAAATTATTACTATTATCTTTGTAACTATGTACTGTGTATTCTTGTTTTCTGACTTCTTCTACATTTCCAACGACGTCCTCGTTATGAGTCTATGAAACGCAAAGTACATGTAATCTAATCTAATAACAAAGTACGTGTGGAAAATTCTCTGCACTACTGGGATCTGAAAGAATAAACATGTTGTCATACAAACTTTCCAGCATATCGGCTCGTTTTAGCTCAAGAAAATGTGCATGTGTAAACAGAACAAATAATGTTTCGAAGGAAGTACATAATACTCTTTTAAATCATCCTTGGGTGTTGTCTTCTTCCTAAGAACCATATAACAGGCGAAAAAAGTGAAACTGGGTGGAAATTTCCTTATCTCATTTCTTATGCTTGTATAAAGGCTTAATCTCTGCATATTTTTACCATTTGGAAAATCTTTCACTGTTAAATAACTGGCTACACAAGGAACTTAATATGCTATTAAATTCAAAAGAACACCATTTACTTTATTAACTTCGATGATATTGTCTCATAACCACTAGAACTCTTTGATTCTAAAGACTCTATGGTGAAAATTATTTTATTGGAATAGCAAGGGTCATATTTCTATGATTTAGGTCATTTTAACGTCTTGTCTGAGATATTCCATGGCAGTATCTACTGAACCTAAGAACCACGTTTCTTCAGTTGCAGTTATGAAATGCTGGTTAAAAAGTTTCGCAATATTGCACATATCTTACCAATGTACCATTTAGTCTCACTGCTACCTGCTCCTCTTCATCTCTGGTCCAACCAATCTCCTCCTTCATTATATTTCACATTGTCACATTGTATTTATTTTGTTATCTCGTGTGATTATCTTTTTCATGTAATGACGGTCCTTTGATGTCCAAATTACTAACTTTAATATCTTGCAACATGTCTTTTAATGAGGTGTACCATCGACGTCAGAGGTGTTTCTGGCCGACAGACATTTTTCCTTTTTGTCTTACCAGATTACTAGAGTAATCCATGGCTTATTTGTAGACTTTGTCTTAATTTGGGTTATTTTTTGGGAGGAAACAACGTCCAAATAAAGAGAGGACTATTTAAATAATAGCATCGCAGTTTTCATTCATGCTTTGAGTACTACTGTAGACATTTCTTTAATTCAAAGGTCTGAGGAGTTTCCAAAAATAATCAAATTTTGGTTTACTGACTACCTGTTAAACTAAGATTTTTTTTTTTTTTTTACACATCCGAAATACAGCCACGTAGATCGATGTATGTAGGAAATGTCCAAGATTTTTGGTAGGTTGGCGAATAAGACAGGTAAATATTATCGTACAAAATATTTATTAACTTTTTCATATACATTTACACATAGAAAACAACTCTTTCCTTATTTTTGTTGGGTGTAGTTTTAATAATGTCCAATTTAATTTTTATCTTGTAGCTTAAATCCACTTATGAATCATCTATTTCTTTCTGCAACAAGTAATTTGACAAATACAGAGAAGGTATACTCACGAATTCTAATAAATATCTAATTTTCTTCCTGTGAAATATTTTTTTACAGCTTTAACTATTAGCTCTGTTCCTTCCTGCAGTTCTTCCAAGCGAGAGCATTCGGGGATTTTAATTTTTCCTCGTATCTCCTCCATAACGCTATGGTTAAAGCACCCCACGTCTTCATGTGTCTATGTCGACAACTCTTCTGCTCTACATTCTTGCGGGATTTCAGTATAGAACTTTGAGTTTACAACTTTTGCAAATGAATGTCCATTAAATGTAGTTATTCCATCAGTTATAAACCCGGAAAATGGCTGATCTATTGCTAGGTGGACAACATACAGTCCGCCACACTTAGATAGAATATAGCCATCCTTCTTAAGCCGATCCAAATGGGAATAAAGCTTAATAAACACATTTTTCGTGTAACCCTTAATATAGAAAACGTTCCCGATTCCACTGATTTCGGCCAGTACTCCAACACATAACCAGTTTAAATGACTGTATAGAGTAAATGCCAGTATTTTGTATTCCCCCTTCGTATTCAGATTTTTCCATACAGAATGTTTAAATCCGTACGTAAACCTGACCTGCACATCGGCAATAGCTTCTTCCTTTTCCAATTGCAGCTTATATTCTTCCTTTATGGCATTTGTCTTCTCCATATACTCCAGTTTCCTATTCTTTACTTTGAGGTCCTCCATTTCGAGTTTTCGTTTCCGGACACTTAATACATTAACTGCACTTGAAAGAGTAATTTATTTAATGGGGAATGGTTTAAGTCTGTTTGATACTTTGATCCTTTTTCTTAAGACTTGGGGTATAACATTATTTATAGGAACCAGTCCCAATTCGGCGATATCTGTATCGGCCGGTATTGTTGAGAACAGTGCTCTAGACTGAGAAAAATAAGTTTCTCCTGCTTTAACATAGAACTTCTGCGCAATACTTATATTGTCTTTGTTGGAGTCGGAGTTAAGAACCTCCACATAGTTTACTGGTAGATAATTAAAACTGTATGCAGACAAAGCACAACTTATAAACTTTTCTCGATCTTGAGACTCCGATAGTCTTACTTGCATACCAGTCGATTTTCGGGTGTTCTTACTACCCCAGTAGACAAAATGCAGAACGCTGTTAAACACCACACAGCAACTGTTCTGTATATTACTAGTTAGCTGATACCACATGGACATAATTGACACAGAGTAAAGTGGAGAACATTGTAAATACAGCTTGTTGATGTCTAATACACTTAAACAGCTTTGTACTGGCTCGAACACACGATCCATTCTGTAGTTGTATATAGTAGCTTCCAGCCTCCTTAGCCAAATAAGACGTAAAAGTATCCCGTAATCGCGTGTCTGGACACTTTACACAATCTTTAAGATGGTTACCGATAACTTCGTTTACTCCTGGACTTGTGATTTGACATATAAATTTGATATATACCTTTACTTTACGACTGGAGCTCATCACGTTAAACAGTCCATTCCAGCTGTCTTATCGTTGTCCATAATGACATTGCTGCTTCCCTGATGGTCTCCTTCCATACCGAAATCGTGGATTGATATTAGGTAGTCGCACATCTCCATTTTATTAAAAATTCTGTCAAAGTCTTGCGTTATGTCTAAATTCGAAAGGCAATAGTCGTCTACAAGTAGCTGCTCCAATATTCCCGTCAACTCTCCATTATAACATCCAATTTAGCGTCGGCTAATTCCATTTTATATGGTATAGCCGCAGGATTTTTATATTTCTTCGAAATGGTTTCCACTGCTTCCTTGCCGATTTGATCCAATATTCCTCTTGTTGTCACACTGTCGCTTCCATGTAGGAGAAATGGTAGCTTCGCCTTTGCACCATGTCTTGCAGTGACGAACTTGAAGAATTTACTGTGTAGATAATAGTTAAATGAGCCATTCATCTCTTTCTTTAACACTACAGATCGTCCCTACTCTAACTGCTCCTGACAGTCCCCTCGATCACAGATTTTAACTACCATAATGTTATCGCAAACAGTTCTGGAACCATGTTGACACTTTCATCTACCACAGAAGACTGATCGGTTGCGGCTGTCATGCATCCTTTTATACTCTAAATATCCACGATGGCGGCACTTCCTGTCACTTGATCTTCTGGTCATACATTCTAAATTTGATTGTACGTGCAGTCCAACTGCCGCAGCTTTCGAGTGTGGATGCACCGCACATTATATCCAGAGTGATGTTGGGATGCGGATTCACAATATGCCACATCTCAGTTAGCGCTCGAGTATGGATGTGCAGGCCATTGTACAGGGTGTCCCACTCAGACCTCCCTGATTTCAAGGACCTAGGAGAGAAAACACACAGTAGGTACGACAATGAAAAATGCACTACATTGTAGAGCATCTAAAAGAATTTATATTCCCTCGTCCGAAGAGTCAAGTATCGTCGCCAGAGTGCTGCATGGCGACCCCACAGCAGCACACGCAAGCAGTAGTGTGGTTTGCTGAAACAAAATTGCCGATTACTGTGCAAAGAAATTATCATCGTGTGTATGAATGTGATCCATCTGATATGAAGCCAATTAAGGAGTGGTATAGGAAGTTTCAGGAAACAGGAAGTGTTCTGAAATATTCTGACAGTGCACGTTAGGGAGTTTCTGTATAGACAGCGGAGGACATCACACAAACGATTCTCGGAAGCCCGCGTAAGTCAATTAGTCAAGCATCTAGGCAACTTGATGTACTTTGTTCAACATTGCATTGTGTAGTTCACCAGCGTCTTCGTATGTGTGCTTGCAGAGTGCAAATTCTGCAACATCCGACGCCGAACGACAAACCACGTAAACAACAATTTGCTGCGGATATGCTGCAGCGTATTTATATGGGTGCCAGATGTTTATTCTAAAATGAGGCAGCCTTTAATCTATCAGGAAGGGTTAATAGGCATAATGTTCAGATTTGGGGTTCGCAAAATCCGCACGTTGTCATTGAGCATGTTCGTGATGGCCCTAAACTAAATGTCTGGTGCGGGCTAATGCACGACAGGATTATTGGACAGTTCTTCTTTGCGGAACAAACAGTGAAAGGGTCAGTGTATCTGGAAATGTTGGAGCAGTTTGTGTACCCTCAGATACAATACTTGCTACCCAACATCATTTTTCAACAAGATAAAGCTCTGCCGCATTGGTCAACGGCTGTTCGCAAGTTCTTGGACTGGAAATTTCCCAAACGTTGGATCAGACGCAAAGGACCCATTGCCTGGCCACCAAGTTCACCCGACATTACGCCGCTTGATTTCTTCATGTGGGGATTCGTGAAGGACCACGTGTGTGCGATCAAAGTGGACGATATTCCTACATTGCGACATCGTACCACTAATGCGACTGCCTCAATAACAGAGGAAATGTTACAAAGAACTTGGCAAGAAATTGAATATACACTCAATATTCTTCGTGCTACAAATGGTTCACATGTAGAGGTGTATTGATCATAAATAAACAAATTCTTTGAGATGCTCTACAATGTCGTGCATTTTTCATTGTCGTATCTACTGTGTTGTTTTTTTTTTTTTTTTTTTTCCTGGGTCTTTGAAATCAGAGAGGTTTGAGTGGGACACCCTGTATATCCAGAGAGATGTTCAGAGACGGGACCACCACACGTCACATCTGGGATAGGACTCGCAGGTGGATCAACCACGCGTTACGCCCAAAGGTGTGTTCTATGCTCGAAGTTGGGCCCACCAGCGGGAGGACCGGGTCCTGGTATCCGTCCGCGACACATGCACATACACATACACAGAGAAAACAGACGAAATGCGCTGAAAATGTAGAATATGTGGGTGGAGGTGACTGGATGCAATCGAGTACAGTGCTATACTATGCTGCCGCATCAGTGAAATAGTGCATTTGCGCTAGGTGTTGATAGCTGTACAACATTTACAGGCAACTTTAGAACACGGAACGAGAGGTGATGTAATGATCGCATGGGTAGAAGTGACATAAAATCGATAGAATTACGAAAAATGACGGAACATACGTATAAATTGAGGGAAAATACACCGAAATGCGGGGAAATTGAGGCAGTACTAGCGTGTCTTCTGGATGGCGCAGAATAATTCTTGTACATGGGAACAAGTATGCGATAGCAAGAGAAACCCGAGAAAACGTCGACATGAAAGCGAAGGGAACCAGGGAAACTGTCACTTTTTTCCGTCGAGGCAGCATTCTACCGTATGTTTATTGAGGTAACAGTAGTTCACGCGATTTGACTACTGTATTTGACACTTTCCAGGAAAACAGAGAACCATCTGCCTCTAAACTTACATGCATCTGCGTTAATAGATGAGAGAGAGAGAGAGAGAGAGAGAGAGGATGGAGTGATCAGTTGGGATGGAGCTGTAACGAGGTACGATTTAATGGCTGACAGATGATGCATTCTAGAGAGGGAGGGAGATGTTGCTGCAGGTCATTTGACTATTTTTTCCGCTGTTCTGTCAGGATGCATCAATCGTGTGACATAGCCTGCGTTCGACTTGTATACAACCACGTGCTATGAATATGATGTAGAGCACTGTCTACTTGCGATTGTTAACAGCAAACCTCTCGGTCATCAGAGGACTTCTATCTCATGTGTGATGAAACGTGACCATCCTGTTTCGATACATTCCTCTAAATGAACGAAGATTTATGCGATGTACTCCATTCCCCTGAGGCATCTTGGGTATAAAATTGAGACTTCAGTTTCATAACTAAGATGATCCTAAGTTAGCGATAGGTGTTTGTGAGCCACTGCAATCCCTGTGTATACACCTGCTTGACAGATGTCCTGTTTACAGAGTTAGTGGAGGCATTACGTGTAATTACTCATGTCAGACGCCGCTGCTATGGGTTTATCTTCTTACTTGTAAGAGGTATTCTCCGTTACTAACGATCATTTTATATATAACTGATGCGAAGATAGTATAATTTTTTGAACTGTGATCGGATGTGAACAGTGGACGCTATACATCTCCGGAAAGCTATATAATGCATGTATCACACAGAGCCGATGTTTTAATGGAGTAGTTTTTTTCATTTTACAGTAGGTTACCATAGTTTATCATAGAGAAGCCTGCAAGAAGGATGTTTGTCATGCGCTGGAAATATATTTATTACAATGGAATATTAACAGCGCTGCATTCCCACACGACTAATAGGTCGGAAACACAAGCGATATAACATTATAGCCTGTCTTATGTGCAGAACCATGTAGCCTTAGAAGTGCATGTGTTTATTTTCTCTTTTATTGATACCCTCCTGGTAATGATCCCAGACACTAGAACAAGAGTGGCTCCTCCCGTCGGAGGTTCGAGTCCTCCCACGGGCACGGGTGTGTGTGTTCTCCATAGCATAGTTAGATTAAGTAGTTTGTAGCCTTAGGGACCGATAACCTCAGCAGTTTGGTCTCATAAGACCTTATCACAAATTCTCCACTAGAACAATACTTTAGACTTGACAGCATAGTTGATTTACGTAAAATACTTCGAACTCCATCCGTCTGGAGCTCCATTATGCATAAAAACCACCCGTTTGTTGTTGTTCTTAACTGTCTGCTATTACATCACAACACTTTGAAATCTATTAGTATACACCGATAAGGGGTGCTAACCTCCTCGACATGGGAGCATCTGGAGAACTCTTGTGCACTTCGATGGCTGCGGACTCGGCAAACTCCATTCATTCGCAAGACGCGGAATGTAGCGGTCTACTACTGATCAGCTGCAGATTAAATCAGTAACGGTGCTGCAGGGTGGGTTGTTCAAAGACAGTGGGAGGGTATCTTTCAGTCTCAAACTATATCCTAAGACTGCAAAAATGCCCTGTGACTCCCACCCCGAGACAGATTGTAAATTACGCACTATGCTCGAGGCGTTAGAAATTTGTAGATCGCCGTCTGGTATACTTTGATAATGTATATGTTCGAGAATTAACATATCTATCTACATTTACAGTGGCACTTGCAAAGTAGAGGAGCGACGGTTTAGTGATGGTAATCATAGGTCGGTGTTGAAATTACTGTAAAATTGTTCGCACTGTCAACTGTGCCGGCCGCGGTGGTCCAGCGGTTCTAGGCGCGCAGTCCGGAACCGCGCGACTGCTGCGGTCGCAGGTTCGAATCCTGCCTCGGGCATGGATGTGTGTGATGTCCTTAGGTTAGTTAGGTTTAAGTAGTTCTAAGTTCTAGGAAACTGATGACCACAGTAGTTAAGTCCCATAGTGCTCAGAGCCATTTTTTTGCCAACTGTGATGCTTATTATAAGAGTACATCGACGGTGTCTTTTCCATCCCAACTGTCCACTGGTAACCAGTTGATTACCACATAATAATTGGCTGACATCGCTTGTTTGAGATGGAGAAAGAGTCTTAGTGGAGGGGCAACACCTTCTGGGGGCGGCTGGCACCGAAACAGTGATCGCATACATGACTGCAGTGTGAGGAATCAATCGAAATGGAACACAGAGTCATCAGCTATCCCGTCACTGTGACAGATGAGTTTAAATTTGAGGCCGTCAATCACCTTCAGAGAGCAGTTTGGAAACGATCCACAATGCCGCAAAACTCTTCCAGTTTCCTTATATTGTAACTATCCTTTATTTAAAATCTTCCATAGTGTGTGTGTGTGTGTGTGCGTGTGTGTGTGTGTGTGTGTGTGTGTGTGTGTGTGTGTGTTAAGGTAGCAGCAGCAGCAACATGCTTTACACTATGCGATGTGTAGTTTTCTGTAAGAGGCAATGGATCAGAATTTGTTAATGTAGTTTAGAACCTGACACAGAGCTCGAAGTCGTGTCGAAAAAAACGAAATGTATGGCAGTGTACAAAGCGTATTACAGAAGCAAAAAAAAATGTTTAAACCATGACACATGGTCACAGGGAGCGTCTCTTACGACGTATAGTATAGGCTGTGGGATACGGTCATCCTCCTACAGTACAGGCGATGAAACTTTACACTGGTCTGTGCAATAGAGGAATACCTGTATATTTAATAGGATCGCCACATGTGATCGATGCCGGCACACAAACAGTATTTGTTTTCTATATATGGGAAGAGGGAGAAGTGGTAAAAATCTTATCAAAAAATGGTTCAAATGGCTCTGAGCAGTATGGGACTTAACTTCTAAGGTCATCAGTCCCCTAGAACTTAGAACTACTTAAACCTAACTAACCTAAGGATATCACACACATCCATGCCCGAGGCAGGATTCGAACCTGCGACCGTAGCGGCCGCGCGGTTCCAGACTGTAGCGCCTTTAACTGCTTGGCCACCACGGCCGGCTAAAAATCTTATCGATTTCTCTATTGGATGAAGTTAGTGGAGCTTCCATAGTTCGTAATTTTTCCCTGTTGGATGGTACAGAATAACGATGATAGAATGTTGGGGTGATAGACGTGAATGGACTCTGATGGACGCAGATCTGCTTCGGACTGCATTACCTGTATGAAATCGAGTCTTCCTATTTTTCCCGATAAGAAACACCCCCGTAACTGTTCATACTGTCTTTATACTACCTCGTGTTGCAGAAGTGGGTTTCGTTTCGCGCTGATCTTACATATTGTACATAGTTGGTGGATCTATGACAACTTGTTGTCACTTCCATCGAATGGTCAAAACACAGTCCTGTCGCGCTAACTCAGCTTAGCCAGTTTCTACATGGACTGCAGAATGTGGCAGATAAAGCTTTGTCTGACTTCTACTCACTTCTGACTTAAACTGGAATGATCACATGCACAAAACTCAGGGATGGCAGTGCAGAGTCTGAGGGGCAGTTGGAAGATGCATAGGGACTATCTAAAATTTTACTGTACAAGATTCGTACGAAAAAGGCGACTTGTTTCGAGACATGAGAGTGCCACATATATGATTCACTAGTGGCCGTAATATTTAAAACACTTCTCCATAGGATCCAGTGCAAGTATGTGGTTGAATGGTAAGACTTGATTTCAAATCGCAGACAACATTTCTACTGGAAAGCGTAGCACTAGAGACCTGAAATGCTAGTGTACATTTCTTACGAGTTCAATCAGCACACCATCTACTGTTTGAGATCCTTCCCAATCAACCATCAGCTACAACGCAGTGGATGTATCGCAGAATCTCTGATGTGGCATTGAGACAGACTGCATTACAAATATTGGACAAATATCTATCGGTGGCATGAGTGAGATGCAAATACTGGCTTCATACTGCGTTCCTTAGCTGAACAACTTTCTAAATTTGGTGATTTTATTACGAGCTTAAACCCGTCGGTGAGGTGTGACCGCACTGTTGGTCTAATAATATACACTCTGACGATCACCATCTGCATTTACTGTCACAGTATTTGTCTGGAAAACCCACTTCATTCGCAGGTAATGCCATACCTCGATTTATAAGGCTAGTATAGTTTTTCACATGGACATCGTTAGCGATACTTTTGAGCACCTGTAGAACCAAGACCTCTAGTGATAGTAACATAGTCGTTGCGATCGTGTTTTTAACATCTGGCGGCTTGTAAGACGGTTACGTTTCTCTTTCTAAGACACTGTGGTACCACTCGCAAGAAAAGCTTCTGAGACATGTCCACCCATCGCTGATTTTCGGTCTGTATTGTTTGGTAGCGCCAGCAATCAGTTATTGGCGAAGTATTGTACTTAGTAAGAGGGGATGTGTGATAGGTTCGTCTTGAGCATCAGGCTTATAAAGTATGTGTGAGTGTGTTCCAACATGTGCAAAGAAAATGACTATGTCCTGTCGTAAGGGAAGGTATGGATTCGACGTGGAATACTGCGATAGCCAAGCGAATGGAATTTTTTTTTTCCTTGGAAAAGTATGTCCAGTCATAAGAATGGTACAGATATTTCTGTTTCCAGAGCCAGAGCCGTCAGCAGGGGGTATTTCTGATACTTCTCTCGAATGTCGTTCAATTGAGATCGTGATCGTAATATTTAATTGTAAGTACAGTGATAAAATGTATATAACCGGTTTCCTAGGAAGATTCTGTCTGGGTGTGCGTGGCGCGCGGGGGCGATGACCTGTGGCATGAGTGATTCACGTTTCCAGCTAACGGCAGGAGCTGTCTGATTGGAAAGGTCTGTTGGGGCACAAGTATGTACTTGATCTAACCGTGTCGTCCCCTAGACGGCTGACTAGCAGCTAATACTCACTCTGTGTTGGGCAGCCTTCGTGATCGCGTGTGTTCTCCGTGGAAAACTGAGAAGATTCAATATGGCGTGTGTTTGCGCTGGAACATTATTCTCTCCCATGTAAATTGACCGGTTGACTGCTTCTGCACATTTCTCCGTCTTTATTTCGTTGAAAGAATATCGATTGTGTGTCTGTTGTGTGCATCTAGCAGTTGAAAGACGTGTGGAAGACGCGTTTGCTGGCTTTCTATACATGAGAAACACCTTAGTTGACGATGTGAATTATATGGATGATTTGGAATCTTTTATATCACCGATATCGGTATTCGCAAGTGGAAATATCAGTTTCCTTTTTTTTTCGTGTTTTCACCTAAAGGTCTTCACAGACGAGATAAGTTTCTTGTTACTCAGTGGTTTACAGCACGCTCCACCTGGCTATAGTTTCGGGTTTCTAGAGAAATAATTTCCAGTCTATTTCTTTGGAATTATAGTGTGCAAGTGGTTGGTAGGATCTGCTAAGTGGTTGATATCCTGAAGTGTCGCGAAAATAGTTGATATTCTGGCAAACCATGTGATAATACATATGTTCTTGTACTCCCAGAATCTGGAGATGGGTGTAGAAAGCAACCAAGCAGGTAGGCGCCAGAAACAGTAACGCCTTTGTGTCGATAGGAACCGACCCAGCCTTTGTATAACAGGTTGGAGAGTGACCTCGTTCCGCTGAGGGCGCTCTGGTAACGCATCGGGCCGGTGTGTGTTCGGGGCCAGATGACTTGTGACCTCCGCTGGGGTGGATGACTACACGACCTCGTGAGAAATACCTAGTGCTATGAGGAGTATATACGGAGCGAGTGCTTATGCTGTCTATCTTCATGGTACAGTATATGTACAAGTGTCTGGCGGTAGATAGCTATATGCAACATGCGGAAGTGGCGATTTTCTATGGCGCAAGATACGAATTGTGTGTCTTTACTACATCGATATCGAATGTGGAGATCAGTTTAATGCTGAAATACTCAAGCTTCCGTCGTCAGTGGCAGAGCAGTGTAATTGAGGAAATGTCTTTCTTTATTTGATGATCTGTAGACCACTTTTGCAGGGCTTAACTGCCAACACACTATGGCCATCTATACAAAATAACTTTGCTGCTGGAAGTCTCATATGCAGAAAAAAAATGGCGGACAGTGCTCCCACTCAGGTAGCAGCAGCATTTTGGCAGGTACATTCAGTAGGAGCCAATCAGAATGCTGCATTCATTCACAAAACATCCTTTGTGCTGGAACATAGGAGCCTCTATAGACCGTTTCGATCAAAATGGGGAAAGATATCTACGAAAAGATCTGAGAGTAACGTGCGAATTCCACTTGTGTAATTGTTCTGATTTTGCCCTCTGTGCTAAGACAGTGGTATCTTTCTGAACAACAAGAACGCTTTTGTGATTAACGGTATTTTTGCAAGCATGTACAGACATGATGAAGGCTTTTATCGGTGACAACAAGAGCGAACGATTACCGTTTCTCAGACATGTCGGAAGCAGGACGTTACACGTGACGGGCTGTCCCGTTAGGATCGCTAGGAAGAATGCATCTTGTGTTATTCTGAGAAGCAATGCAACAGATTTCTATAGCGCGTCCAGAGGGAGACTTGGCTATTATTTACATAGACATGTGACTTCAGTACAATGTTGAATGCCTTTTAGCTGCACCTGCGAGCGTGAGGTAACCATCTCGCTGGACGTGCTGGTATGAAAGTTATGCGTCATTGCACCAGCAACGGTGCCTAGGTGAACATGTGTTTCGACGGTATTTGTCAGGTGTCAAGTATGAAAAGGATGCCGCCGCCTCAACCTTGCGAGACCCAAACTGACACCTCTGTATGGTTCAGCAGCTGACGGCCGCATCGTCACTTCACGGGGGCCGCCAGTGCATCCTGACTCATGGCACCGTGAGTGATGGCATTCTGCGCATTCCAGTGGACAGGGGACGGCAGGTGGTGTGTGCTTCGCGATCGAAAAGTTTTTGACTGTGTAATTACGTGTGATGTGTGTTTGCTGATGGTATTCCTTGGGAAATTGGAATAAAAAGAATGGTGATCGATTTAAATACTTCTTACAAGTCCTGCATCTTTCCAAAGAGCAGAGAATGATGAGCAAGAGAAATCCAACCCTTGCAAACTGATTTTTTTTTATAAGTAAATAATATACCCTTGAATTTCCTTTCTTGAGATCCTTCCTCTCCACTGCAGAGCCGCCAGTTTCCTGATAGAGGAGGGCAGGGGGAGCGGAAGTAAGGGGGTGGTGGGGAAAGATTGATTTCCTGAAAAAATCTTTAAATAAATCAATAATTACATTCCATACACTGCCTTGTATCACATAAACTGCTTAAATGAACGATATTCCACACATTGTCTAAATTGTTTAAACAATATTCCATACATTGAAATCTATTTCGGGACAAATTCTTTAACTAAATAATTAAACTATGTTCCATACACAGCTATAAATAATTAAGCAATATTCCATACATTGTATAAATTGTTTAAACAATATTACATACACTGAAATCGAATTCCCTCCAAATGATCAAGCAAAGGAGCCTCTTTCCTGCCAACTTCCAGGAGGGAGGGTGGAAGGGGAGGGGGTTCACCAGAGGGGGAGAGGTTAATTAATTGATCAATATAATTAAGTAGTCAATCAAATTGATAAGAGTGAGAGAGGCTCTTCCAATGACTCAGACCTGAAAGTGTACCTGTAGCAGCGAGGGGCAGGGGGCGGGTTGGAGGTTTCCTGGGGGATGGGGGGGAGGGGGTGGGGAACAATGGGTTAAGGACCTGTCAATCAAAGGAGAACAATACGTTTATGACCTGCCAATCAAAGAAGAACAGTAGGTTTGCCTCTGAGTGCATACTTGCCCCTGATGTAGGGAACCTCCACTAACAAAATTCATCAAAAACTGCCTTGTCCCCCTACAAGCATGGCGTAACTCGAATACCACTGTCAGTGACGTCTCCAACTGCGACTGTGATGACGGTGTGGTGGTGCAACTGAAAATGGCGGTGAACTTCCTCCAGCGAACAGACAAATCGCTGGAGACTCAGGGCAGACTACCCTGTCTCGCAGTCGAACGGCCTACTGCATACTGCATGCTGGGGTGTCGCTCCAGATGTCAAAGGCTCGTGGTGTAGGCTGTGATACTGAGACGAGAGTCATTTAGTATGCGAATGGTACGTACACGCTGCAGACTATGTTTAGGACTTAAGGCAAGTACTCTAAACACTTACAAGGTGGAAAGTGAGGGAAGGCCTCTACCCTTCCACTAGCATATTGCAGTGTTGGCTGGGTCCGAGCTCAATCATGGGCTTCGTCTTCTATTACCAAAACAAGGACTATGCTCAGCGGAACAAGTGCCACTGCATTTGCTGGTATGATAATGGTCAATGTTATCTCTTTCCGGTATTGATTTTTTGATATGAATTTACATGCTGCAGTAAGGTTTTCAGGGAGGCGCATCCCTCTGCTGGTTCAGAAGCGTGTTCATAGACTGCGTTAATTCTGCCCTAGGGTGTGATTTCAGCTGGTTACATTTGCGGTAGATAGCGCTTCCATGGGTTCCTCCATCCAATACAAATGAGGCTCCGAAGTATTCAGTAAATTATTCTTGAAACCGTGGCTGGCAGACGGAAAGTAGGCCCCATTATCTCACATGTTGTTCCATTTAATAACCAACCACTACCGTTTAATTCTAGACTCTTCGCTGACATAAGCTTCCCCTGCGTGAGACAACTAGCCACTACTACCATCTCGTCAAAGATAGAGTACAACCAAAGTGCCTCGACCTGCTGAAAGTACAACTCCAGCTCGATCACTTCTTTATTGTATTCCCTTACCTCCTTTTGTCCCATCAGCAATTTCGATATGCATGTGTCCTACCCATCTCTTATTACCATATTCGGACATACTGTGGTTTCCCTTCGGTTGTATTTGTGTAACTTTGCTTGCTCCATTTCTATGTGTGTTCCCTTGTCTTTTACAATTAACAGCAGTCGCTGAGTTTTTACTTTTACAAATTTCTTCGGTATCCCCCACTTGACAGGATAGGCATCAATTATGTAACAGTCATAATGTGCTTTTTACCCTTCAATTGGTATAGGAACGGAAATGTTCACTTTCGCTCCATCAGTTCCCGCCAGTGCTATGGCTATCTTGAAATAAAAAGGTAAGTTTTTGTACTCGGGTTCAAAAACCAACCTCAACTCCAGTGGTAGTTCCTTCTGTACTTTCCTTAGATCCTCTAAATATTGCTCTGGAGGCAACCAGTTTACATCTAGCTGACCGGTTACAGCCTTCTGCATAGCCTCCTGTACTTCTGTTACTTTCGCTCGTGCTTTCCAAACACTATCTTCTACGGAATACAACCATTTTGTCATTTCTACCTCCCTATCTAAGACTTCTACTTCGGTTTGTGCTTCCCTGATATTCTTAATAAATGTCTCTTCCGCGGCTCTGGCACACCGCATTTCTTCTCCAGTCAGTTCTCGTAGTAGTTGGGTGCTATTAAACAATATTAAACACGTCTTTCTCGTAACTTGCAATCTGCATAGTGCACCTTCACTCACGGCTTTGTTCCCTTTTGCCCATAGCTTATTGTGGTGTGCGTACTGTAAGACCTTCGGTACACACACCATCAGATTATTAGACTTGTCGCTCTAGCGAAGTAGGCGAGTGTCAGCTATATGTCCCGTGGTCTTATCGTGGTGTGTCTATCTTCTGCCGTTAGGTCAGACGATAGAAATGCCACTTGCACGCTTAGAGTAGCAGATTGATGGTGGCCAACTTTAAAGAGAACTTGATTATGAAACTTCCTGGCAGATTAAAACTGTGTGCCCGACCGAGACTCGAACTCGGGACCTTTGCCTTTCGCGGGCAAGTGCTCTACCAACTGAGCTACCGAAGCACGACTCACGCCCGGTACTCACAGCTTTACTTCTGCCAGTTCGCAGGAGAGCTTCTGTAAAGTTTGGAAGGTAGGAGACGAGGTACTGGCAGAAGTAAAGCTGTGAGTACCGGGCGTGAGTCGTGCTTCGGTAGCTCAGTTGGTAGAGCACTTGCCCGCGAAAGGCAAAGGTCCCGAGTTCGAGTCTCGGTCGGGCACACAGTTTTAATCTGCCAGGAAGTTTCATATCAGCGCACACACCGCTGCAGAGTGAAAATCTCATTCTGGAAACATCCCCCAGGCTGTGGCTAAGCCATGTCTCCGCAATATCCTTTCTTTCAGGAGTGCTAGTTCTGCAAGGTTCGCAGGAGAGCTTCTGTAAAGTTTGGAAGGTAGGAGACGAGGTACTGGCAGAAGTAAAGCTGTGAGTACCGGGCGTGAGTCGTGCTTCGGTAGCTCAATTGGTAGAGCACTTGCCCGCGAAAGGCAAAGGTCCCGAGTTCGAGTCTCGGTCGGGCACACAGTTTTAATCTGCCAGGAAGTTTCATATCAGCGCACACACCGCTGCAGAGTGAAAATCTCATTCTGAGAACTTGATTAATTTTCACATACATTTATTAGAATAATAACAATCATAAACCTTACTTAACTTGATTCTGGATGCTATTTACAATTGACAATCTGAAGTTCCTTTGGTCTTGGTACGTTAATCTTATTCTCACATATCTCTGGTACTTGACAAAGTGTCTGTGTGGTGTCACCTCCAGACACCACACTTGCTAGGTGGTAGCTTAAATCGGCCGCGGTCCATTAGTACATATTGGACCCGCGTGTCGCCGCCATCAGTACTTGCAGACCTAGCGCCACCACATGGCAGGTCTAGAAAGACGGACTAGCACTCGCCCCAGTTGTACGGACGACATTGCTAGCGACTAGACGTACGAGGCCTTCCTCTCATTTGCCGAGAGACAGTTAGAATAGCCTTCAGCTAAGCACATGACTACGACCTAGCAAGGCGCCATTAGCCTTACCTACTTTGAGAGTTATAGTATAAATGTCTCACAAAGAACGCTGTATTCATCAGAGAATAAAAGTTAAGTATATTATAAGCTACGTACTTTTCTTGCTACCATTCAATAGTTATCCTGTTTCAGACTTAACGCAGGACGGCGTGAGTTGACGCGTGCCCTATTCGGCCCCTTCATAATAACACTGTGTCGGCACTTCTGTCGACACATAACAGTCTGTACATTTCTCTTCATGGCTATGTACAGGAATATGATAATCTTATTAGGCGCAGACTGAAACTTGACTACAGACTAATGCAGACTAACTAATCGGAGGTCTGTACACTCGTTATAATACCTCACGCGTTCAGGTATCACTGTGCGAGTGTGATCCACGAGGAGAAAAGGTTCTACGTTAGCAGCAATCTCATTGGCTGCGTTACATATTAATACGCGGATCGGCGGAAGCAGAATTTTGTCCGTCTCTAAGACAGTGCCATCTCGTAGTGCGGAGATGGACGAGCGCTGCGCCTCCGCTGTTGTGCTTACAAGGGAACATCCCCATCGCACCCCCCTCAGATTTAATTATAAGTTGGCACAATGGATAGGCCTTGAAAAACTGAACACAGATCAATCGAGAAAACAGGAAGAAGTTGTGTGGAACTATGAAAAAATAACCAAAATATACAAACTGGGTCGTCCATGCGTAACATATGCAATATTAAGGGTAACATGAGGCGAGCAGCGCCGTGGTCCAGTGGTTAGCGTGAACAACTGCGGAACGAGAGGTCCTTGGTTCAAATCTTCCCTCCACTGAAAACTTTGCTTTCTTTATTTTCGCAAAGTTATGATCTGTCCGTTCGTTCATTGACGTCTCTGTTCACTGTAATAAGTTTAGTGTCTGTGTTTTGCGACCGCACCGCAAAACCGTGTGATTAGTTGACGAAAGGACGTGCCTCTCCAATGGGAACCGAAAACATTTGATCGCAAGGTCATAGGTCAACCGATTCCTCCACAGGAAAACACGTCTGATATTTTGTATACGACACTGGTAACGGCATGTGCGTCACATGACAGGAATATGTTGTCGACCCACCTAACTAGTACACTTGGCGAATGGGTGAAAAGTTTCTTCTACTTTGCCCGATTTAGGTTTTCTTGTGGATGTAATAATCACTCCAAAAAAAGTGATGAAAACATAAGAGTTTTTCACATAAACTGAAAATAAAAAGTTAAAATTTTCGGTCGAGGGAAGATTTGAACAAAGGACCTCTCATTACGCAGCTGTTCACGCTAACCACGGGACCACGGAGTTGCTCGCCTCAAATTGCCCTTAATATTGCCTATCTTACTCATGGACGACCCAGTTTGTATATTTTGCTTATTTTTTCATAGTTCCACACAACTTCTTCCTGTTTTCTCGATCGATCTGTGTTCAGTTTTTCAAGGCCTATCCACTGTGCCAACTTATAACTAAATCTGAGGGGGGTGCGGTGGGGATGTTCCCTTGTTAGAGGGGTGCGCTCTAGTGGGAAGTTGTGTACGCGCTGACTGCGCGGAACTATGTACACAACACTTATCCTCTTCTACAGTGTGGTTCACCCTTCGAATGTCTTCCCCATCGGCAGTGCCTAATATCGATTTCATACGCCGGCCTCCAGCATTAATCAAACCCCTCTACCTTCGTGTATGTGGAGTAAATCCTAGCACATGGATCATCTCACTCCTTAATTTCTCATACGTTCCATGTATTTTCTCACCTACCCCAGTACTTCCTTTGAGTATCCCATGCCTTTCCATTCCCTGATGGAATGTGTCGAATGCTTCTTCCAATCTTCTCAACTCGTTACGCATCTCCCATGCATTGAATACTACCTGCATCACCCAGTGATGACTGGCGATCACTACGTCTTCCTGCTTGGCGAACAACACTCCCCCTTCCAGGTGCTGGTTCCATAATGCTTCCACCCCGATGAAGATCAGTAGCCCCTCTATGAACCGCATCATCTTACACTCTCTGCAGCTCACCTACAGGCAGTATAACCTGTTTCCTCCCCCATAAATTCATTACTGCTCCACAGCTGCTTATAGCACTTACTCTAAATCTGTATTTAATCATCATCATCATCATCATTTAAGACTGATTATGCCTTGCAGCGTTCAGTCTGGAGCATAGTCCCCCTTATAAAATTCCTCCATGATCCCCTATTCAGTGCTAACATTGGTGCCCCTTCTGATGTTAAACCTATTACTTCAAAATCATTCTTAACCGAATCCAGGTACCTTCCCCTCGGTCTGCCCCGACTCCTCCTACCCTCTACTGCTGAATCCATGAGTCTCTTGGATAACCTTGCTTCTCCCATGCATGTAACATGACCCCACCATCTAAGCCTGTTCGCCCTGACTGCTACATCTATAGAGTTCATTCCCAGTTTTTCTTTGATTTCCTCATTGTGGACACCCTCCTGCCATTGTTCCCATCTACTAGTACCTGCAATCATCCTAGCTACTTTCATATCTGTAACCTCAACCTTGTTGATAAGGTAACCTGAATCCACCCAGCTTTCGCTCCCATACAATAAAATTGGTCGAAAGATTGAACGGTGCACAGATTGGATCAGAACTGTTCACTCCCTGAAATGAACTAGCTCTTTTTCATGACTCACCACTCATTCACAATAGAAAATAAATGGAAGGCACATTGCCCTTTAAACTTGGTTTATTTCAGTACTATACCTGTATTTTGATCTTATTTGATCCTATTTTGAAGTAATACAGATAATGAGTAAGAATTTTGTATTGTTTATTGAAATTTCCACGATATGACAAAGTTTTTGATTACTGATTTATTTTGCACTGGAGAAACACGAAGAAACAGTGGGCCATACACCAAGAATGCCACGTTATTAGATTGGTCACTGGGTAATGCTATTAACTTTGTATACGCTGAAGGGAAAGACAAAGAAGGTTTTTGCAAAGTTACAGGGGCCATACCAAGTGGTACAGACTACGTCGCCTATAAATTCCGACGATAACATAATTGTGCGTGTAGGGCAGTTTAAATCTTTTCGAGGGAGTCTGGAAATTATTCCAGGGATAGGAGATGCGTACCAAAAAGGGAGAGTGAGGAGAAGGGCATTGGTACTGACTTCCTTCTTGCAGAAGAGAGTAGATCGTAGCTGAGCGCTCACTGCATTAGCTTTGCTACACCTCGCTTCCAGTTCTTTCTCTATGTTGCCATCCTGTGAGAATAAGTACTTGAAACCGTCCACCTGTTCTAACCTTGTTCCTCCCATTTTGGCACTCAATCCGTTTATTTTTCTTTCTCACTGACATTACTTTCGTTTTGGAGATGCTAATCTTCATACCATATTCCTTACATTTCTATCTAGCTCTGACATATTACTTTGCAAACTTTCAATCGAATCTGCCATCACAACTAAGTCACCCGCATATGCAAGACTGCTTATTTTGTGTTCACATATCACTTCTAGTACTGCGTCCCTGTACCTTGTCCATTCCTTTTCCAATGAGTGTAATTGACTACATTCAACTAACTGGATACCTTTCTGAGATCACTGCTATGTACTTATGCCTGATTTCCTTATCCTGAAGTTTCTTCACTCTTATCCTCCTACATATGGATCTGACCTCCTGCACTTTCGGCCTCACAATCCCAATTTCAATGCAGATTAAATAGTGATCGGTGTCATCAAAGAATCCCCTGAATACGCGTGTGTCCCTCACAGCCTTCCTGATCTGTTATTATATAGTCAATGACAGATCTGGTTCCCCTGCCTTCCCAAGTATACTGGTGAATGTTCTTACATTTAAAAAAGGAGTTTGTGATTACTAAGCCCATACTGGCACAGAAATCCAAGAGTTGTTTCCCGTTCCTGTTTGTCTCCATATCCTCTCCAAATTTACCCATAACCTTTTCATACCCTTCTGTTCGATTTCCAATCCTGGCGTTAAAATCACCCATGAGCAGAACACTGTCCTTGTCCTTTACTCTAACATCTACATCACTGAGTGCCTCATAAAAACTATCCATCTTATCTTGATCTGTCCCTTCACAATGCGAATATACTGACACAATCTTAATTTTCTTGCTAGACACTGTCAAATCTATCCACATCAGTCGTCTGTTTACATACCTTATTGCAACTACGCTGGGTTCCATTTCTTTCCTGATGTAAAACCCTACACCCCATTGTGCTATTCCTGCTTTGACTCCTTACGGGTAGACCTTGCATTCTCCCACTTCTTCTTCTTTCTCACCCTTTACCCGAATGTCACTAACATCTAAAACGTCCAGCCCCATCTTACTTGCAGCCTCTACCACCTCTAACTTCTTCCCACAGTAGCCCCCATTGATATTAATAGCTTCCCATCTCATTATTATTTGTTTGCCAAGTCATATCGTAGGAGTCCCTGGTTTGTCAGTTGGGGTGGGACTCCATCACCTCCAAAGGTCCGAGGCATTTTGCTCTGATTGTTGCCAGCATCATATATAAAGTACCAGGGAAGCAGGTTGCTAGCCATACTTGCCCCGAGTCCCATTGGGTTTTACCCCTAATGGTTGAGGGACTAACTGGTGGATTTGGTAGTCTTTGCCATATGAGCACAAAGGTGTAGAGATGGGGGATCCGCTCCTGAACTGATTCATAGAGTTGAATCTTTAAAAGGAGTGAACAAACAGTGATTCAGAAAAAAAGAACGGTAGCTCCAAACGTTTCCCACGGCAGAGAGAGAAAGAGAGAGAGAGAGAGAGAGAGAGAGAGAAGAGAGAGAGAGAGAGAGAGAGAGAGAGACGGAGCATATCAGTGGCGCCTCTGCTGGTCAGAGCACAGTGCACGCCACACAACACAGCCGGCGCCGGCCTCTGCCCTGCTTCTACCTTGGCTGCCTGCATTGTGCAGTGCCCCATTGGATTTTGTGTTTCACATATGCCGTGCCGTCTCTGTGCTTCCTCTGCCGCGTGCAGTGTCTGGCGCAGGTTAACTTAGCATCGCACTCTGTCGGCGATCATTTCAGTCGCACGTCCTGCCCTCTGGGCAGTTGATGCGAGCAACAGGACAGAGAGCCTCCTAGCGGAGAACATAAGAACTACTTGCAACAACCTGCTCGCAAGAGAACGGACGATTTGTCTCGGAGCGGGTGACTGGTGGCCGTTCACCGCTCCCCCCACCCTCGGAACTCGCCCGTTCAACGCTCACCCCACCGTTCTCAACTCTAGCCAGAGTGTTGAGCAAAGCAACTCAGGTGTCACTCTGGTCTCTGCGGTCTTAGCTCACGCAGTAATACAGCTCGCGGCTCGACCTGCTTGACTCAGCGCTTCTGCATCGGAGTTCGTCTCTACTGGGTATTGTACTTCGTAGTAATACCGCTATGTATAATACATTATTATGTTAAGTATACATCATTTGTTTTATTTTAGTTTTATTTGTTTAAACTGATCAGATTAGGTTCCTGACGACTCCTCTTACTATAGGATTTTTATTATGGACACTCAAATTTACACTTTAATTACGAGCGAACCGATAAACGTATCGCAAAATGTGATACACCAATATTTTCCTTGTTTTATTCTGCATAAGGCTATATGCAGCACTTTAGTCTTACAGTCAAATTTATGTTTTTTTTTTCTTATTCTGGTACGGATTTTGCGACTTTAGGCGTCTTCGGAAGGAAACGTTCACTTTAAAAATATACGGCTTGCAATGTATTTGTACGAGGTTAATGAAATTTTAATACATTATAGCCAAATATATTGTTAATGTAAATCTCAAGTTACAACATTTTCTGATCACCCAAAAAACCACGATAGTGCAAAATAAATCAGTAATCAAAAACTTTGTCATATCGTGGAAATTTCAATAAACAATACAAAATTCTTACTCATTATCTGTGTTACTTCAAAATAGGATCAAATAAGATCAAAATACAGGTATAGTACTGGAATAAACCAAGTTTAAAGGGCAATGTGCCTTCCATTTATTTTCTATTGTGAATGAGTGGTGAGTCATGAAAAAGAGCTAGTTCATTTCAGGGAGTGAACAGTTCTGATCCAATCTCTGAAAAGAACAGTTTTGCCCATCTCTACAAAGGTGACCACGACTCAGAATATGTCCGAGATGCCCAGCCTTATTCCAAAGTAACTGGTATCCCGACTGTCGGGACCACCTACTTGGCCACTCGCACGTTGCCCATGGTTCATGAACTAGGACATGACTACAGGAACCCACACCATATTTAATCTTAAAAAAATTTTATGTCTATCTCTTAGGCCTTATTCCATAAGGGTTCCTTGTTACCATTTCATTCACAACCTCTTTTTTATCTTCCAATGCCCTTCTCCTCACTCTCCCTTTTTGGTACGCATCTCCTATCCCTGGAATAATTTCCAGACTCCCTCGAAAAGATTTAAACTGCCCTACACGCACAATTATGTTATCGTCGGAATTTATAGGCGACGTAGTCTGTACCACTTGGTATGGCCCCTGTAACTTTGCAAAAACCTTCTTTGTCTTTCCCTTCAGCGTATACAAAGTTAATAGCATTACCCAGTGACCAATCTAATAACGTGGCATTCTTGGTGTATGGCCCACTGTTTCTTCGTGTTTCTCCAGTGCTCTTGTACTTGCACTCCGTATCTATTCCAAATTTTCCTAATCACTCTGGCAAATCCTTAAAAAACTCTCCAGTCTTTCCTTTCTTCACTTTCAAAATGTCGAGCGGTGATGGCATTTTACGATCATACACTACTCCATATGGCGATAATCCTATATTCGTATGCCGCTCTGAGTTGTAGGCGGGGACGGCGGACTTTAAACAGACGTTCCAGTTGGTGTGATGTGAGTCACCGTAGTATCCAAGCACCTTCCCGATTGTTCTATGAACTCTTTCAGCTCTTACAATGGCTTGTGGGTGGAGAGGACTCGTCGTTAACTTCTTCACATTCAGTAACTTGCACAATTCCTTGAATAAATCTGACGTGAAGTTCGTTCCCTGCTATGTTATTATTGTTTCAGTCACTCACAACTTCAGTATCCAATTATTTACAAATGCTTGTGCCACTGTTGCTACTTGATGGTTTGGCATTGCGACCATTTCTACATAACGTGAAAAATGATTTATGATTGTGAGTACATATTCATTCCCTACACATGTTTTATTGAATGGACCTAAATCATCAATCCCCAGAAATTTTAACGGTGCTACTGCTTCAGGTAACCTCTGCAATGGTACTCGTGCTCGACACAAATCCGCTCTCTCTGCGCACTGTATGCAATTCTGTACACACTGATTTACGCCTGTCTCACTGTTCCCCCACCAATGCCTTTCTGCTACTCCTCTGTTGGTAGATCTGTAACCTCCATGGCCCGCTTACATGCGATCATGAGATTCTTGTAGCACTCTATCCCTTAGCTTCGCTAGTTTCACTACCCACAGTCCCCAATTTGGTTTCTCTGATAGTAACCCATCCTGCATAAAAAAAAAAACTGTGACTGCTTAAAATACTGCTTACATTCATCGTCCACTCTTTGTGCAGCTTACCATTCCTGACGCTCAGTACCCTCAATACCTAATACTGCTACATGTCTACTTAAGCCATCCTCGTTTCTGTGCTTCTTCCCAGGTTTATGTGTAACTTTGAAATCAAATTCACTTAGTCTTACTGCCTTTCTCGTCAGCCTAGTAGAAGAATCCTTTAACACCAACAACCATTTTAATGCTGCATGATATGTTATTATTCTAAATATTTTACTTTACAAATAACGTTTGAAATATGTCACTCTATATATAAGCCTTAACATCTCTTTCTCTGTTGTGGAATTATTTCTTTTGCAGAATTTTGTTGCCTTGATGTGTTAGCTACCGGATGTTCAACGCCTTCTACCTCTTTTGACAACACACAGCCTAGTGCATAGTTTGATGCATCGCATGATAAAACAAGTTCTCTATTAAAATCCGGAAATATCAATATCGGACTCGATGTTAAAGCTCCTTTCAGCTCCTCAAAAGCATGCTGGTACTCTTTTGACTACACAAAATTTAGTACCCTTCTTTAACAATCTTGTCAATGGTATACTCAAAAATTCTCTTATGAACCAGTGGTAGTAGTTCGTGAGTCACAAAAATGATTGTAACTCTTTTACAGATTCTGGCACAGGAAATTCACGTATGGCTGTAATTAATCTTGGGTCTGTCTTAACAAAACTTTACTTTTAATATAACCTAGGTATGCTACATCTTCCATCACAAAATTACACTTTTCCGTAATCAGTTTTAATTTCGCTGCTTTTAACGCTAGTAATACTTCCCTTAGTCGCTGCATAAGCTGTTCCATATCACTCCCATAGGCGATTATGTCATCGAGATACACTAAGCAATGCCGGGGTTTAAATCTCTGAGTACTCCATCCAACAATTTCTGAAACGTGGCAAGTGCAATTTTTAATCCGAGTAGCATACTGCTGGATTGATAGTGCGCCCAGGGTGCTGAAACCGCCGTTTTTTGTCAATCTTGCCGTGCATCCTCCATCTGGTGATAACCACTCTTCAAATCCATTGTTGATAAATATTTGCATTGTCTTAAGTGGTCCAAGGTTTTTGTGATTTCTGGCAAAAGATAGGCATCTGTTATGGCTTTTGCATTTAGGTGCCTATAATCACAACACAACCTATATTTTAGTGTTCTGTCCATTGATTTTTTCCATGACAACTATTCCTGCACCCTTTGGGCTATTACTTTCTTCAGTTATTCCATCTTTCAGCTGTTGATTGGTAAATTCCTCAAAAATTGGCTGCAAGTTCCTATATATTCTGTATGGTTTGTTGCAGACTGGTGATTCGTTTCCCATTGGTATGTAGTGTTGTATAATATGTGTAGCTGGTAATGGCCCTTTTGAAAAAAAAATATCTTAAATTCCAAAAGTAAGTTTCCATCCATTCCCTATTGTTTCCCTCTCCATGCTTCACTTTTTCTCGTAATGCAGTTTTAATGACATCCAGCGATTGTCCATGTCTCATTCTTGTTTCTCTAGTATATCCACATTAGTGATTAACAACACGTTTGTTAATCCTATATCCTCTATGCCAAAATTAATGTATAGAAATAGGTGCCTTCTTTTCACTCTTTATTTCTTGTATGTGTACAGTACCTCCTTTAACTAAGCAACCTGCCTGATCTAATACTTCATTCTCTTTAACTGTTCCACCCCATACAATATTCCTACCAGCAAGCTAGACTCGCAACTGGCCCAAAGTGATTTCCCAGTACCCTTAGATACACAACAATGTGAATCAAGTCTTAGTGTAGTCGCTTGTGAGTTAATCAGTTCCACGTTCACTACAGACTCACCTTGTGACATCGCCATATTGACAATGGCTTCACCTAACTGAAATACTTTTCTGTCAAGTTCCACTCTGTGTAACCAAAGATGCTCATGTAGGAATTCTAATCCCAAAATCATATCATAGCCCACACTCACATGTGGCACAATCTCTACACATCGTTTAAATTAAACTGTATCCAAGCAAAAGTATATGTCCACCCATCCCAATGGATTGACATCTTTATCCTCCACCACACACAGTCTGGTCTGTGGTGTATCCCATTGTGTGCGCTTCATCAGATCACTACTGGCGACTGACACATGCAGCCCTGTGTCCAATAACATCCTGCAACCATTTTTTTCCTATTATTCCTCTTATCATACAATCCACCTCTGCTTTCGTTTTTGTAGTATCCAATCTTACTGGGAAGGACCATAGGTGGACCCGGGATTCCCATTGGTGTTTAAGACGTTACAATTTACTGGTCCTCTACTTCTAAAACTATTACGTCCTCTTGCTTTATTCACGTCACCCTGAGGCTGGCGACACTGTCTCCTCTCATGCCCCGTTCCTCCACAAACATTTTATATTAGCTGCAAACGTTGTGCGTTTACCCTGCATTACAATCGACAAACCAATCTCCTTACATTATATAGCTAACTGCACTGCTGTCTTCAAATCTGTCGGACCCCCTGTCTGCACACGCCTTCACATATCTGCATGCAACCCTCTTAAAAAGCATGAAGTGCCCTCTGCTCAGCTTCTTGCAAAGTAATTTCATTAACTGCAGCATCCTGTCCTAACTCATAAGTGCATCCATTAAGTTTCCTTATCCTGTCTGCAAACTGTTCCACAGTTTCCGTATTTTTTTTAGTTATTACCCTTAATCCCCCCACATGAACCATAGACCTTGCCGTTGGTGGGGAGGCTTGCGTGCGTCAGCGATACAGATAGCCATACCGTAGGTGCAACCACAATGGAGGGGTATCTGTTGAGAGACCACACATACGTGTGGCTCCTGAAGAGGGGCGGTAGCCTTTTCAGTAGTTGTAGGGGCAACAGTCTGGACGATTGACTCATCTGGCCTTGTAAAACTAATCAAAACAGCCTGGCTGTGCTGGTACTGCGAACGGCTGAAAGCAGGGCGAAACTACAGCTGTAATTTTTCCCGAGGGCATTCAGCTTTACTGTATGGTTGAATGATGATGGCGTCCTCTTGGGTAAAATATTCTGTAGGTAAAATAGTCCCCCATCCGGATATCCAGGCGGGGACTACTCAGGAGGGCGTCGCTATCAGGAGAAAGAAAACTGGCGTTCTACGGATCGGAGCGTGGAATGTCAGATCCCAAAATCGGGCAGGTGGGTTAGAAAATTTAAAAAGGGAAATGGACAGGTTAAAGTTACATATAGTTGGAATTGGTGAAATTCGGTAGCAGGAGGAACAAGACTTCTGGTCAGGTGAATATAGGGTTATAAATAGAAAATCAAATAGGGCTAATGAAGGAGTATGTTTAATAATGAAGAAAAAAATAATAGGAGTGCGGGTAAGCTACTACAAACAGCATAGTGAACGCTTTATTGTGGCCAAGATAGACACGAAGCCCACGCCTACCACAGTAGTACAAGATTATATGCCAACTATATCTGCAGATGACGAAGAGGTTGATGAAATGTGTGATGAGATAAAAGAAATTATTCAGATAGTGAAAGGAGACGAAAATATAATAGTCATGGGTGACTTGAATTTGATTGTAGGAAAAGGAAGAGAAGGAAATGTAGTACGTGAATATGGAATGGGGATAAGAAATGAAAGAAGAAGCCGCCCAGTAGAATTTTGCACAGAGCATAACTTAATCAAAGCTAACACTTCTTTCAAAAATCATGAAACAAGGTTGTATACATGGCAGAACCCTGGAGATACTGGAAGCTTTCAGATAGATTATGTAATGGTAAGACAGAGATTGAAGAACTAGGTTTTAAATTGTAAGACATTTCCAGCGGCAGATGTGGACTCTGACCACAATCTATTGGTTGTGGACTGTATATTAAAACTGAAGAAATTACAAAAAGGTGGGAATTTAAGCAGATAGGACCTGGATAAACTGACAGAAGCAGAGGTTGTAGAGAGTTTCAGGGATAGCATAAGGGAATGATTGACAGGAATGGGGGAAAGAAATACAGTATAAGAAGAATGGGAAGCTTTGAGGGATGAAATAGTGAAGGCAGCAGATGATCAAGTAGGTAAAAAGACGAGGGCTAGTAGAGATCCTTGGGTAACAGAAGAAATATTGAATGTAATTGATGAAAGGAGAAAATACAAAAATGCAGTAAATGAAGCAGGCAAAAAGGAATACAAACGTCTCAAAAATGAGGCCGACAGGAAGTGCAAAATGGCTAAGAAGGGATGGCTAGAGGACAAATGCAAGGATGTAGAGGTATATCTCACTAGGGGTAAGATAGATACTGCCTACAGGAAAATTAAAGAGACCTTTGGAGAAAAGAGAACCACTTGTATGAATATCAAGAGCTCAGATGGAAACCCAGTTCTAAGCAATGAAGGGAAAACAGAAAGTTGGAAGGAGTATATAGAGGGTCTACACAAGGGCGATGTACTTGAGGACAATATTATGGAAATGGAAGAGGACGTAGATGAAGATGAAATGGGAGATATGATAAAGTGTGAAAAGTTTGACAGAACACTGATTGACCTAAATTGAAACAAGGCCCCAGGAGTAGACAACATTCCATTACAATTGCTTGGGACAGAGAGCCCTGACAAAACTCTACCATCTGGTGAGCAAGATGTATGGGACAGTCGAATTCCCTCAGACTTCAAGAAGAATATAATAATTCCAATCCCAAAGTAAGCAGATGTTGACAGATGTGAAAATTACCGAACTATCAGTTCAATAAGTCACGTCTGCAAAACACTAACGCGAATTCCTTACAGACGAATCGAAAAACGGGTAGAAGTCGACTTCGGGGAAGATCAGTTTGGATTCCGTAGAAATATTGGAACACGTGAAGTAATACTGACCCTACGACTTATCTTAGAAGATAGATTAAGGAAAGGCAAGCCTACGTTTCTAGCATTTGTAGACTTACAGAAAGGTTTTGACAAAGTTGACTGGAATACTCTCTTTCAAATTCTGAAGGTGGCAGGGGTGAAATGCAGGGAGCGAAAGGCTATTTACAATTTGTACAGAAAGCAGATGGCAGTTATAAGAGTCAATGGACATGAGAGGAAATCAGTGGTTGGGAAGGGAGTGAGACAGGGTTGTAACCTATACCCGATGTTATTCAATCTGTATATTGAGCAAGCAGTAAAGGAAACAAAAGAAAAAATTCGGAGTAGGTATTAAAATCCATGTAGAAGAAATAAAAACTTTGAATTTCGCCGATGACATTGTAATTCTGTCAGAGACAGCAAAGGACTTGGAAGAACAGTTGAACAGAATAGACAATGCCTTGAAAGGAGGATATAAGATGAACATCAACAAAAGCAAAACGACGATAATGAAATGTAGTCGAATTAAGCCGGATGATGTTGAGGGAATTAGATTAGTAAATGAGACACTTAAAGTAGTAAATGCCTTTGCTATTTGGCTAGCAAAATAACTGATGATGGTCGAAGTAGAGAGGATATAAAATGTAGACGGGCAGTGGCAAGGAAAGCGATATCAGTGTGCTGACACGAGTGTTAACTGAGCCTTAAATTGTCACTGGTGGAGAGTGAAATGAGATGTCAGAAGGATAGTAGATTTGTTCAGTTAATCTCATTATTCTGGTCATCGGCCACAATACACCAGTGCTTAATGGAAGCCTCTCATGAAAAGCAATAGATGTACATTATTGCTGACAGCGCAAAGAGTAGCACTGAATGTGGTGTCACACGAATGCCAATGTCAGCTATGTCTCCGACTGTGCCCATGATGTCCGAGCGGCAGTGCAGCTGCGATGGTCACAAACTTCCTCCAGCGGGTGGGCACCTCCCTCGTGACTCAGGGCAAGCTGCCCCGTCTCGCGGTCAAACAGCAGATGCCATATTGCATTCCAGGATGTTGCTCCAGGTGTCACAGGGTTGTGGTGAGACAAGAGTCATTTAGTACACGGATGCCTGAGTACTTAAACACTCCAGAATATGTTTATTGGGGGATTAAGGCAAGTACTCTAAACACTTCTGTGGTGGCAAGTGAGGAAAGGCTTCTGTCCTTCCACTAGCATCTTTGCAGCAGTGGCTATTGCTACACTGCACCCAGCTGGCTCTGCTTTGCAATGCCAGTCAGCCGTGTTTTACTTTGCAACGCATAACAGTACCACCTTCCTGCAGTTGGCTCTGTTTCAACTCCCTTTCACTCTGGCGTATATTTTTTACCGAATACAATCAACACGCTACAGCTGCAACTGCTCTTTTCTACATTTCTGCACCGTGGAAGTCTGATGCTAATCTGATTCCTGTAACATTTAATACTTATAAACCAGTGGTCACATGATATTCAGAGTGGCAGATTACGTCAACTGGGTTTGCTAGCTCTAATTCATCGATACATATAAATAGTTTATTAATTTTTATTTTTCAGTCATCACTATTCGATGCAATAAAGAGTTGTTATTGACTGAGATATAATTGGGTCAAAACAAAATACCTGGTGATTGATGAAAATATGTAGCCAACAACTGTCTGTACTGATGCAGTATCTTACAGTTATATGTTTTTTTTTTTTTTTTTTTACTCACAATGAAGGTTTGTTTCAATCCAAACTTCTCTCAGAACCTTGTTTCTTTCTACCCTTCCTAATCTAAAAAAAAGTACTGCTCTGTCACCTATGATCACTGGTATCTTACCAGTCATAATGGCGCCTCCATGCCCTAGACTTTCTGCTAGTAACGCTGCCAGTTTATCCTTCGCTCTCCTGATGAGGAGAAGCCCATGACCTGTACAAACCTACTTACTGACAGATTAAACAGGAACCACATAAATACACAAATCAAATAAAGTTTTACATCACCCTGGTACACAGAACTCCTGAAGATACATGTTGACTGTGGATATTCTATCACAGACACAATCCCTTTGACTGTTCAGAGATGTCACTAAACCCGCCAAGAGATGTAAACAACCAAGAATAAGCAGCACGTATTACATGGGGCGGGTCCGACAGCCGATCAGTTGAAAGATTCTTTCGAACCATATTGGTGGCGTAGTTTGATGCCATAACCTGGATTCTCGTGTATGAAGTGAGATAGAGCGAGTAGTGTTGTGGTTAGTGTCGTGTGGCGATCCGCAGCAGATCACTTTGAACACCATAGATACCATTTTAGTAAGGCTCTTGTTAAATAACAATTTTTTGGTACTATGTTTCTTTATTAATTTTGTTGCCTTGTCATGTTTAAGATCAATAAATCGATTGTGAATTAGACTACAACTTCTCCCTGAGTTCTGATTAACAGTTCCTTCGCATTTTTATGGCATTCTAGATCTGAAACATAAGGAGTAGATTTTCATTTGGTGTCCAGTGCGTGGACCTTTTACTTCATTGACAATAATCTTTTCACAGTTTCAGTCATTCCACCAGGAAGGAGGTACACAGCTCGTGTTGTCTGTCGTTCAACCATGCCTAGACAGTTAATACCGCAATTGTATCGCGTCCGCATTGTTACTTTGTTCCAGGAAGGGCTCTCAACAAGGGAAGTGTCCAGGCATCTCGGAGTGAACCAAAGCAATGCTGTTCGGTCATGGAGGAGACACAGAGAGGCGTGAACTGTCCATAACATGCCTCGCTCAGGCCGCCCAAGGGCTACTACTGCAGTGGATGACCGCTACCTACGGATTATGGCTCCGAAGAACCCTGACAGCAACGCCACCATGTTGAATAATGCTTTTCGTGCAGCCACAGGATGTCGTGTTACGACTCAAACTGTGTGCAATAGGCTGCATGATGCGCAACTTCACCCCTGACGCCCATGGCGCTGTTCATCTTTGCAACCACAACACCATGCAGTGCGGTATAGATGCGCCCAAAAACATGCCGAATGGACCGCCCAGGATTGGCATCACGTTCTCTTCTCCAATGAGTGTCGAATACGCCTTCAACCAGACAATCGTCATAGACGTGTTTCACGGCAACCCGGTCAGGCTGAACGCCTTAGACGCACTGTCCAGCGAGTGCAGCAAGGTGGAGGTTCACTGCTGCTTTGAGGTGGCATTATGTGGGCCGATGTTCGCAGCTGGTGGTCATAGAAGGCACCTTAACGGCTGTACCATACGTGAATGCCATCCTCCGACCGATAGTGCAACCTAATCGGCAGCATATTGGCGAGGCATTCGTCTTCATGGACTACAGTTCGCGCCCACATCGTGCACATCTTTGAATGACTTCCTTCAGGATAATGACATCGTTTGAAAAGAGTGGCCAGCATGTGCTCCAGACACGAGCCCTATCGAAAATGCCTGGGATAGATTGAAAAGGTCTGTTTATGGACGATGTGACCCACCAACCACTATGAGGGAACTACGCCGAATCGCCGTTGAAGAGTGGGACAATCTGGACCAACAGTGCCTTGATGAACTTGTGGATAGTATGCCACGTCGAATACAGGCATGCATCAATGCAACAGCAAGTGCTGCTAGGTATTAGAGGTACCGGTGCGTACAGCAATCTGGACCACCACCTCTGAAGGTCTCGTTGTATGGTGGCACAACGTACAATGTGTGGTTTTCATGAGCAATAAAAAGGGTGGAAATGATGTTTATGTTGATCTCTATTCCAGTTTTCTGTACAGCTTCTGGACCTCTCGGAACAGAGATGATGCAAAACTTTTTTGATGTGTGTATGTGACGCTGCAGCCGAGATACGCAGCAGATCTAATTCCAAATCAACTCTCCTAACACAAGAGTTCAAATGAGGCTAGTCATAACGTCTCAGAACAGATACAAACTCAACATTGGTATGTTTCGTTGTTGATGATCACTTTACTGGGCCACACACCATGTTGTGTCCAGGATTTCTATCAATAATGTTTCTCGCTCCACCCACTACAACAACGGAATCTTCGTTGGTGAAGTTTTTGTAAAGCGATCCTAAACCCACTGTCACCGTACCAAGAACAGCAACGGATTGCTAAAGTTAATGAGTAGATATTTTATTCGTAATTCACTCTGCAAAAGTTTGTTTAGACCTCTATTTCTAACTGAATCGCTGAATGCAGAAACCGCACTTGTCCACTTTTTGGTTATATTGAGTTAAGAGCTGATTTCCATGTTATGGCTCTCCCTCTATCGAATAAATGCAGAAAATACTTTTGTCCATCATTTTTAATGGGACAAACAAGATCCCAACGTTATGAGTGAGAGGAGAAAGAACACTTGTCCAGGACTAATGCTATTTCTGCAGCCAACGTTGGCCAGCCTGTTGTGTAATATCATCTCTGTGTTCGCTCGGTTTTTCTTTGTGAAGCACAGCAATGTTGAACAGGGCAGATATGGATGTACATGATGGTGGTGAAAGTAGAAAGAGGAAAAAAGGTGTAAAGAATGTTGAGTATCAGCGTGAAATCATAAAAAGGTCGCGAATTATCGGTTTAGAATACAAAAACTACAGTGGAAAGTTAGTTTCAAAGAACAGCATTGGTGTGGACTGCAAGTAAGTAATGTTCTACTATGGGAGGTTACACATCAGTAAAATAGTAAACTAATGATTTATTGCATGACTGAAATATCTGTGTAATTTTGTAGATGTCGTAGAAACTGCTTTGGAAGAATTCCTGAAGAAGAAAGAAATGAAGTATTTTCACTTTTCTACAACATGACATCAAAGGACGCATAAGATTCTTATCTCCTAGGGCTGATTACTGTAGGTAATATTTCCAGAAGACGAAGAAGAGTACCAGAAGGAGGCAACTGCCAACCAAGATGCAACAATTTTCAGTATTTTATAAATTCCAGCACTGGACGATCAGAGGTATACAAGAAAGTTTTCTTAAGTATCCATGGTGTCACAAACCAAAGGGTAAGGAGGATAAGCAATCTGCTTGCTTGTGGAAAGTCGCCTAGTGACCAGAGGGATAAAAATGCATCGGGAAATCAAATCGGTGGTGCAGAAATAAGTTTGATAATTGATCACATAAATTCCTATCCCCAAAAAATTACTCACTATGGCACAAGGGAACAGCGTTATTTAAATAGCACTCTTAATGTCAAAATCATACATGAGCAGTTCAGATTACGACATCCCCAAGCAAGTAATATTAAGAACGAATTGTATTTAAAAATATACAAAGAATGTTTTTCACTTACATTTGGTCGACCACAAGTTGGCACATGTGGTACTTGTGAAGCGCTTCAAAATAAATTACGAAACAAAACACTGAATGAAAAGGCTAAGAGGGTTGCCGCTGCTAAAATGATGGTTCATAAACGCAGGGCTGCAAAGTTTTCTGTGGTTAGACACTGGACTCGCATTCGGGAGGACGACGGTTCAATCCTGCGTCCGGCCATCCTGATTTAGGTTTTCCGTGATTTCCCTAAATCATTCCAGGCAAATGCCGGGATGGTTCCTCTGAAAGGGCACGGCCGACTTCCTTCCCCATCCTTCCCTAATCCGATGAGACCGATGACCACGCTGTCTGGTCTCCTTCCCCAAACAACCAACCAACCAACAACAAAGTTTTCTGCTCGTATTTGTGAAGTACAAGTATTGTGTGAAAAAGACGAGGATGTTGCAGGTATTGCCATAGATTTTATGCAAAATCTGTCCCTTCCTACTATTCCAGTTCAGGACGGTTTCTACCTTCGGCAACTCAATGTTAATGTATTCAATATCCACAACCTGAAGACAGGATATGCAACATTCTACGTTTGTCACGAAGGTGTAGCAAAGAAGTGTCCCGATTAAGTCTGCACGTTTCTGATGGTTTACATACGAAACGAATTGCCACCAAACGTAAAATACCTGCGTATATTTTCAGATCGTTGCCCAGGGCAGAATAAGAATAATACTATGGTCAGGTTCCTCATGGCAGTTGCTGCTTCTCAGCGTTTGCTCAGAATTTATCATTATTTCCCGGTCAGAGGCCATTCATTCTTAGCCTGTGACAGGACTTTGCAGTGATTAAGCTGTCGATAGGATTTATAGCATCATACAGTTTGTAGAACTTATTGTTGCTGCAAGTACCTTTAACAAATTCCAGGTTAAAGTTGTTTCAACACAGTTTGTACTTGCTTTCAAACAATGGTGTCCTAAATTTTACAAACGCAATGCCTTGTCTTTGGAAACAATGAACAACAAACTGCTCACAAGGAATGAGAAACAATCGTTCACTGTTTCGGAATTCATGGAATTTGAATACAACAGTGAGTGTAGTGGGAACGTCATTGCAAAACCATACATTGGAAGTCTGGTGATGCACACTTTTGGTTTACTTCTTGATTTAAAAACAACAGTAACTCTACCGACAGCTGCAGCATACGAAAAATGTGTACCACTAAGTGAGAAGAAAATAGTTGACCTCAAGTAATTGGAGGTGTATATCTCTGAAGTGCACCTATCCTTTTACAGTGCTCTCTACAACTGGCCTTCAGTAGACAGCAGAGGGCCTGACAGTGAATAGTACACATGGGTACAAGCAATATTTCACTAAGCCTGCTATTTACCTGATTGTAATTTGTAGTGAAAAGTAGTTCTTCAGAATCTGTTATGTACACATAAAATAAGAATTTAGGTAATGAGAAATAACATAGCTGATCTTCAGAAACTGTTATGTCGCCTAATAATAACAAGTTTTGTATTGAACATAATAAATTTACAAATAAACTGCTGAATAACACAGACTTACATTTCTGGCAACCAATTGATTTCAGAAACAGCACATGTCCACGAATTTCACTTTTTTAAATCATTATATAATCTAATCATTTCATCATTGAAAATAGTGTCTGGACATCACCAGAAACTGTGCCGTTCAAAGTAAAATAGAGCTGTCAAAGAAAATAGAATACTCAGGCCTACAAACTTATTTTTCCATTTTTCTCAAAATCAACATGCGTGGACTAATGCTGTTTCTGCAATCAATGATTCAACTAAAGCAGCAGATCAAACAGACTTTCGCTGTCACCACAAAGCTGTAAAATGAAGTTTATCCCCTATGAATTCTGCTTTCTTTATTAGTATAAACAATTGACATTTCTAGTTCCTTAATTATGATACTATACTCCGAGATTTTTTTTACGGGTGATCGTGACGGACGGGCAAGACTCATTACAGGAATAAAACGCCAGGGACGCTGCAATAGAGTCACTTCCCACGATCCACGATTAGTAGATCGACACTATGAAAATCGCCCGTTAAATGGGGCTTTAGAGATCGGAATCATATTCAGAGCCAATCGACATAATGCGATCTGAACGGTGCATGCAGTTTCATCTACTTTGAATGAGTGCACGTCCTTTGATGCATTTCCGCTTATGACAAAATGAATAAAAGAGAATATATCGCCAAGCAAATAAGGCACGTTGTTTTGCTTTTCGGTGGACTGAACGACGCATGTGGAACGGGTGGATAGGACGCGCGCTGGCAGCGGACAAAGCGACCCCACGGGTGCAATAAAAGCAGCAATTCCGCCAGTCGGCCAGCCATCAGTTGCCGTCGGGCCACAGTAAATCTCGCCGTCCTCCCCTCTTTGTCACCAGCTACGCCGTCAAACCAGTATGCAGCGTTTCAGGACAGACCCCAGCGGGAACAACTTTCTATTACGTTACATCCAACGTCAAGCTACGAAGTACGGAGAGCATTCACGTGTACTAAAAGGCACGGATATTACTTTGATTTCGATTAAGTTTTGTTTAAGTTATGTTGGCACATTTTGCATAATACTGGAAGTCCTGTGTTGGCTTGAGCTGCATGGCGGTTTTGGATACAAACCTGTTTTAGGGTATTAGTGTAGGATGTGTTTCGTTCAAACGGAGGCTCTTCAGTACCATGACATCATTAAATCCTTTGTTTTTGACGTTTTATCACCGACGGAAATTATTTAACCTTGACCAACTACGCGTTTATTTTCAACATCTAGAAGTGGGTGCATCACAACGTGTGCTTGCTGATTGTATTTTGTTTCCATAATTTCAGTTATTGAAAGAAATACTTATTCGATATCTAAGTACCAAAATGGTGACCATACCAGGAGCAGATCCCGATTTCATGGCTCAGTGGGGAGGAGTCGTGGTTTAAACTCTATCTCTGTCACTTTACTTTATTTCTCACTGACACCCACACATTTAACTTGCTGCAGATGCCCAATGCATTAATGTATATCTATTACACGAGTGTATACAAGTATGTTCCACAGCTCCTCCTAAACCACTGAACCAATTTCGTCCAAACTTGGTAGACTTAAAACTTTCTGTGTGGAAAGAATCGCTGTGGGGTAAGAAGCATATACGTATTAAAGGGGAGGGGTTGGGAGTGAGAAGTAGTGTAGCCCACAACATGAGAATACCCAGAATTCGTTCATTCAGTATTTGCGAATGAAAGCACTTACTGACTTGCAACAAACATTACATATACTTTCAGACCTTTATGAAACTGGCAATCCCACAAAATGATGAAAGGAAGAAAGTTTATCACTTATTAAATTTTCGCTTTTCATGCAGTGAAACTGCCGCATCATCCATGATATTTTACTTTGTTGCTTCTTTACTACTAACTGAACTCGCGAAACATTATGCTGACATTGTTCACATATGACACTGAATTGATCTGCTAAATTGTATCATTTTATGAGACATTGTTGTTGAGATTTAACGTTATAAATATTGAGCTCCGTGAAAGTAGTACTGCAGGATGAATTTCGCTACAGATACAAGTAAAATATATGTACAAATATGTTTGAAATATATTAAATATACGTGAGGTATATGTGACATACGCGTACAGTGGTTATAAAACTCCTCATAAACCTCTGGATCGGTTTCAACAAAACTTGGCACACATATTACGTACTATCTGGCAATACTCTGCCAATAGGAATCGCCAGCCTGCTGTTGGGCTAGGGTTGATAACTTGGTGAGGGAGAGAGAAGAATTTGTAAGGAAATTTACGGAAAACATGTGTCATAAAATAACAATAACAAAGTGCCACAATTTTGTGTCAAATTGTGCACTTACCATTGGTAGAATATTACTTAGCATTGAGACTGAAAAACCAGACCCGAAGACAATGTTTACATGATCATGTAAATGAGCTGAAGCTGTTTCTTTCTATCTTTATGCCTACAACCGGGAAATAAGTTTTTATACTTCTTTTTTATTGGGGAGTCTTTTCCCTACTCAACTTCCTGTGGTTTGTAGGGTC
The DNA here is from genome assembly GCF_023864275.1 of Schistocerca cancellata. Lineage (NCBI taxonomy): Eukaryota > Metazoa > Arthropoda > Insecta > Orthoptera > Acrididae > Schistocerca > Schistocerca cancellata. The sequence goes on from NC_064629.1 coordinate 68,079,380, forward strand.
TGCATGTGCATGTACGGACTTCGTCAGATTTGTTGAGTCAACCCGGAAACTTGCACCTTTGGATGTATGGAAGCTGCATCCAGTGAAACTTGCGCCAAGTATTCCTAGAATCTACCTGATCACACTCGTGAATTACCTGCACACCAAGAGTTTTCGCCCTCCAGAAACGATTTCTGTGAGGCACAGTCTACATCCACCCCCAAAGTTCTCCTGGCAGTGATGTCCAGCAACATTGTGCCACACGAATTGAAGTCGCATGTAAGGACCTGGCAGTATTATGGCAAAACATTTTCAGGCCAAGAGTGTTTGCATGTTTACAAGAACCACACTATGGTCCCAAGATGAACGAAACCCAAATAGTGGAAGTGAGTACAGTGATCCTGCATCTGCATTCCTTAAAGAAAAAAGTTAGCAAGAAAAGGATGAATCGGGCTTCATGGATGGGATCAGTGTTAAGTAAGCGAAGTGCTTCCAAAACTTTTAAAATGATACCTACGACTGTACCTAGTGGTTTGCTGCTGGTGTAGTTGGTTTTCCAAACAGCATCCCCTAGAAGTAAAAAAGTTGTGTCGTTACTTGTGGTACATGGGATATGCATGGCTCGCTTTTTTTAAAAAAAAAATTGTTCGATGTAGTCATAGGATCAAGCCACACACATCTGCTTTTATACCCCACAGTCAATTCGCTGCAAATAATAGCATGAAGCCATGGTCCTGCCGTCTATGCATTGACTATTGACTGAGTACACAGAAATACAAAATAAAAGTTAAATGAATGTGATAACAAAGGTTCTAGTAAAATGTCTGTGACTAGTGTAGATGACAGAGAAATATGTTGAATAATGTTTATGCAAGAAAGAACATCTCAAATAAATAACTAGTGGTCCTACGATATTCAATTAAAATATGGATCAAAAATACCCTTATCATTGCAGTGAAGATATACTGACAGGGTTACGAGAATGGTAGCAAAATCTCCAAACTAAATAGCTACCAAAGATACAGGAAAATCACATCCATTTTGTAATCAGAGTACATGAAATATTCACCAGTTATGAGATCAGCATGATGATTTACAAATTAACAAACACGAGATGATGAGCAGAAAGTCATACTCTGTCTATCCCCATTCTGGAATACAAGTGGGAAAAGCTAGAATCCTGCTATGGAGTACATTCAGAACTTTTGAAATATAAGTCACTTGAAAAGAATTGTAGTCACTGTTCCCCACCTAGAGTCTATCACCGACACAACCGAATGTCGCACGAACTCTGAGGCAGGTCTGTCTTCTACCAGATCTTTGCATAAAGGGTCTTCAAAAGTTAAAGTCTGATAGTGCACAGAATCTATCACTTCTTCAATCAAAAATAATCCAATACCACAGACAGATCTTCATTCTTCCAGCACAAACATCACAGTATCCAGAATTGATCCCTTGTGCTCTTCATTAAAAAGTTCCCAGTCTTCACTTAACTTCTGCTACTGTCTGCTTTTCCATTGGCTTAAGGCCATTACCACCAAAACTACATCGGTCTTAAGCTCTACTAGCATGACGTAACTCAACATGACCACTTCCCACACTATACTAACATATTACAACTACATTTAAGCAAAGAAATGTAGCAAATATTCAGTCACACTCCGATTATTCACAATAATTACAAATAAAGGTTTTTTGACAAATACATAAGCTAGTATTCTTGCATAAGTGCACTCATGTTGAATGACAACAACTTGTCATTGAATATTGTTTAAACAATTATTTAAGTCTTCTTGACTGAAGTGTCTTGTGGTTCTTTTTTCAATTTTGGTTTCTGGTAGCACATGGGATTGACCTACTTTTATATGAGCACGGGTTTTCAATAGCACTGGTGATCAATACGTAAATAAAGTTACTGGCAAAATAGTAAATTGTTCATTAAATAACTTCACAAGTATGTCGAGATATGAGGTAGTCATGCTGCACTGATATGCAATGTAATTGTGAAGAATACGACGTTCTGACAAACAATTGCCTTAATAAAAAAGATATAAACGACGTCATAAGTCCATAAATAAAACAAATACAGATGAGTGCCTTTCTCAGGTGACAGCTATCTTACAATACCATCATCTGAGATGTCGTTTGTTGAAATCGCATGAAGTGTTTAAAAGTTATCAATTCAGAGGTTTATAGTGAACGTGTTTAGTCACTGTGAAATATTAATTTGTGTAGTTTTGAAGATATTGAAAATACTGTTTATCGATGGATGCACCTCATTTTTCTGAGATCGAAAGTGTCCTCAGGTTTGCTTTAATGATTGTAAATTACTATAGATTCTCAAAGAGCTGTAAGAAGCCATCTTTCAGCTTGTCTGGTATTCCACATTTTTTCGTGTATCTTCTGCAGAAAAGCCATGTGAGCAATAGCTTCCCAAATTCCCAGCTCTGGGATGCATCCATTTACGGCAGCTGGAGTCGCCCACACTGATCATCTAGCTGTACCTGCCTCCTTAGGCCCTTAGCCCTGGGCCTGCTACCGTTCACTCTTCCTCTCATACCACCTCCAGACGACCAAATCGCTTGCACACGTACAGGTAATGATACAACTGGATATATACGTTTCCCATAACAATGAAATACGATTTTCAGTACATCGTTGATGAGTAATTCGTCCGAAAAATGGAAAGACCAGTATCAATATGAATGACTGTAAACAAGTTTTTAGTTAGTGGTAATTCGTGCAAAAGTTTGATTTACCTCTAAATTGAACTTATCACTGATATGCCTCTTGGTACAAGGTGTTTGCATGGCTTTTGCAGAACGACTAAATGAATATACTAAAATATATCGAAATAGTGGCCAAATGTTTATATTTATAGTTTAGCAGAGTCCACAGTACAGTGAGAGAATACTTAATTTCATCATTATGAGTAAACTATGATTAGAGTTAAGGGGCATCAAAAGTAATGTATGCAAGCATGGAGGTAAAAAAAAAGTTGCCAGACTGCTGCTCATGAACACTCACGATGTGTGGTCGTTAGTGGTATATCTGTGTGCAGTTAAGGAGTATTTCACACCAGACTCGTTTCGCTTTTATTTAGAAAGTGCCTTCAATGGTGATTGATATCCTTATCTCTTGTTTCCAAATTCTGCATACCAATGCTTTTTCTTTTTTGCTGAATATTTAAACAAGAGACAAAAACACCAATGAAATCAGAAGATTCTTCACAAACAAAAGTGAAATGCTTCTGGTGTAAATGCCTCAGCAGGTACCTGCAATAGCCTTTTCCATCAGCAATTATGCCCCTCCGTCAAATGATATAGTCATTTACTGCAATCACACAGCAGCAATGTTGCTGGCAACACCATTGCAGTAAGATATTGTTCTAAAATATGGCTCAGCTCAATGCACCAAGAGCCCTATAGCCTACAGTTCTTCTATCTGTTCGGCCGATTGTGGAGATCAGACAGGGAGTTTAGTGGACTTTTCTTCGACCTTTCTGGGGTGTACATTTCAGTGGACGCAATTTACAGGACACCGTGCGTTTATCTGGCTAGAACGTTAGCGTTTCCTCAGATATGATGATCTGGTCATATTGCAATCCATTTATTTGCAAAAGTATTCACACAATGAATTGGAAAGTATCGTGTGTTAAATGTAACTCGTAACTGACAAAATTCCTCGCCATTTTCGACATTCTTAGTTTTTACACCACTTTATTCTCCCAAAGTTGGCTGCAAGATTGTGGAGGCAGGGCAGCATGTTTTCCTGTGACCCTCGGATCCGTGCCTGGATCAGAGTAATCTCACATAGCTATTGTTTGCTGCAAGCCAAGTGGCTAAGTACCGAGACACTCGTTCACTCTCATTACATACTCACAAGCTGCAGATGTTAAAATTAACGTTGATGCTGTTTGTTTTGCAGATAAGAATAACTTCTGCTCACCTTCTAAAATTAATTATTATTTTATTTGTGTCACCGTAATGTCGTCATTGATGTATGATTGAAAGCATTTAAAAATGCATCTTCGAAACAACTGAAAACGAGTACCAAATGCAAGAATTACCTGGAAAATGTACATGCAGGCAGCACATTATTTATAAACAGAAAACTAAGAAACTTATATAACTACAATTCATAGTTAATTAGCATAAAAAGCGAACAGTTTTCAGATCTAGCACCAAACTAAAACTGTAAATATGTTTGTATGCAACCACTAAAGATGTTTCAATTGAATAACAGTAAATATGTGTGGCAAAGTAAATAAAAATTTCTAGTAGTTTCAGAGATGGATTTAAGAATACCATGAGTGAATTTTTTGCTAATGTGGAATCTGTTGTTTTTCTGTCATATTTCTGATGTATAGAATTCTCAGGTGTCTGGCCAGGTCATATTGTAATTCCTCAATGATAGTTAGGTAGAAGACATGTTGCTATCTTAAGGTAGTTCCTGATTAGGATGACCAACTTTCTCATGTTTTCCAGGATCTCACATTTTTTAGCATATTTTTTCATAATATCCTGGCTCCCATATGTTCAGGCTCATTGGGCGGTTTTTTCTCCAGTTTTTAACTTTATTTTATTTTTTACATATGTACAAATATTTTTCAAGCATTTAAGTTTTGCACACATGGTCTGAATTCGTTGACATGTTGGACAGAAGAAACAATTAATTTTATATTGATATTTATGTCTATTGATTACCTTAGAAATGCTCAACTGATGCTTGGCTGTTCAATGTGAGTTTGTCACACTACCAGTAGTATATATAATACAATTCTGGATCAAAAAGCATATTTTTACAAATTCCCTGTTTTATTAATTAATTAATTAATTAATTATACTTTTTTATTTTTTAAATTTTCCAATATAAAACCAAGATTTTAGTTTTACTGTATCCCTTAGTCAAAAATGTATCTATACCTACACACAAAATTTTCATTCCACATCAAAATAAAAATATCCAGTTAAAAATTGAATACTAAAAAACTTAAATTTATGTAACTAAAATTTAAAAAGATCTAAAATTCATTCTGATTCAATAATGTGAACCAATTTATCTTTATTTTTTTACCTCGATATATGACATTAACCCCAACAATTTTCTTTAATTTATCTTTGTCCCTCTGAAAAGATTTTAGTATAACAATCCAGAGGAGTAGTTTATCATGTTAAAGTAATATAACTCTTGACTACACTTACTTATCAAAATTTCAGCTTTTGGTATGTGGTAAGATTTATCTTATTTAGCTCAGTTAATTTAGTGAACACTTCTGTGAAACCATTACCACAAATGTTAAGTTCGCCTAATAGATTTTCAATGCTATAGTTATGTTCATTCTGTTTTGCTTTTATTTACTTAGAAAAAATTAAACATTCAATATTGATAAATTAAAAGTTAATAATAAATTTTCCAGGTTAAAATTTTTCAGTTCAATTTCTATGTAGTAAATCGTAAGTTAAATTCTTTTCACCATTATCAGTGTCAGTATCAATAATGTATGCTATTGTACCATTTGGTATGTTTTCATTGAAAGAGGCACATAATAGTATTGTTCTTTGAGTAGTTAAAACATTCATTCATCTAGTAAAATTTTTGACATAGGGTAACTTTCAATAAAACTGGAGATAGTTAAATTATTATCGTTTAGTTGTGTTATTTTATAAAATTTCAAAAGATATCATAATCGTTTAAAAAATTCTTCAGCAGATCAAGACATCCATAATTCTTGAGGAAAAACTTATTTTCTTTCATTCTTTATATAGATTTTTTCTAATTTAACATGACAAAATAATGAAGAATCTATTAACTGATTATTTCTCCATTACTTTCTAAAGTATTGGAAATAAAGTAAGGCATATCAAAATCAGCAGAATTATAGTAACTAGTAATATCTAGTTCAAATTTCTTTTTCTATTTAATCCAGGATTTTTCAGTCTTTCTTGTTTTAGTTCAAATGAATATTCTGGTTCAAATTTATCAACTCAAACACGAATTTCTATTGATTCTACAACAACTTTTTATTCTTTGGGAAGTATACATTTGATATCAAATCCAGCATAATTTTGCCAGCTCATTTAACAACTGAGTTGTTTGAACTTGAACTCCAAGTGCAAATTACTGTTAAATCTCCTTCACGAAGTATTTCCTTAAAATCTTCAAAAATTCAGCAAATAATTCTAGTTTTATAAACACTTAATATTTCTTGTTTTTAATTTTTCCATTATTAAGAATATGTTCTTCCAATGTCAATTCATTTGATGAGATGAAGACAATCAAATAAGAACATTTGAAGAACCAAATGCATGTTCTATTCTGACACATTATCGTTTCCCTTCTTAATTGTGGTATCATCACACAGTTTTTATTATATTTTCCATTGTATGTTTGATACTCTGTTCCAACAGTTCCAATAATACCGAAATTCATATATAGTTGTTAATCATTTGAATGAATCCAGCCATCACCAACATTAATGTTAGTTTTTGTTTCTTTATTTGGAATATTTAAATTATTCTTAGTTTTTTAACCTACAGAAAGGCTAAAATTGATAATTCTCGAATTTGTTTATGATTTATTAAGCAAAAAAATGATTTAGGCCTTTTAAAATAACTGTTTCATAAGCACCATTGAAGCCAATGAAATTAACATTTTCATTAGTTATAGTAGTTACTACAATTTCATGAGTTTCAAAAATTGGAATATTTAAGGAGTAAATCATTGATCCACCAACTTCTGCAACTGGTTTAAATGAGGCAATGATATTAGTTTCCCTATGCAAATGATCAGTATCAATAATTTTGGAACACTGTTAGCAACTGGGTTTTTTATTACCTTCAATAATCTGATCATTAAATATTAAAAATTTGACCAACAATATCTTTTTTATTCATAAGGAATTTAACATCACTTTCACTAGTAACCCTGTTTAAATTTTCCTCTGTGTTAAAGTGCATATTATGGTTTTTGATTAAGTAAATTTTTCCAATGTTTTCCAATTATATTGAGCAACGGGAATTACTATCATTTCCTTTTTAGACTGCAGGTATTAGCCTGCTTCAGCTGGCGCTATGTATAATTTAATATTTTTTGGTTTAGTATTCGAAGTTAAAAAGTTGTATAAAAACCAACTAATGTAACATTTTTATAAGTTACTCTTATTGGGAAAGATCACATTAATTAATACTCAGTAGAAACAGACAAGCTATTAATAATTAATAAAAATTATGTAAATAAATGAAGACTGATTGTGAACCAAAAACAATTATTCCAGAAACGAAATTAAAAATAAATTAGCATTGTGAACTTCTACCAAAATCTCTACGATGTTCTATAATAGGACCAAGTGGCTGTGGAAAACTACATTAATGATGGCACCTCAATGGTTAAATTGAAATAAAATTAATCTTTTGTACATTTATTCTAAACAGTTAGATGAACTAAAATATCAAGAGTTAATAAAAGAGATATTAAAAATTGAAGATAAACTTAATGAAAAAATAAATATGTTTATTGAAAATAACTATGAAATTATACCACTAGACGAGTGTGAAAGTCATTCAGCTGTAACTCCTTATGATTATATTCTTGGAAATCGAGATATTCGTTAGAGACGATTTTATGAGGTAGTCAAAAGGCAATAGATTGTCTTTATTTCAGTCATACATAGTCAAAATAACAGAACAATTAGTTATAGATAATTTATAGTTTTAAGTACTTTCAGACAAGATGACACAAGGTTAAATGATATTTATCAGGAATGTGTTGGTCGATTTTTATACTTTGCTCAAATTGAAAGAAGTATGTAGTAATTGCTGGGATGAAGAAAAATTTGCTCTTATTATAGTAGATATGAAAGAAAAGTTATTAACAGTAATTTTTTGGGTGTTGAACATCAATATCAAACATAGACAGTGAATGTAAATGTTGAACATAACTTTTAAACAAATGTTGAACTTAAAAATGTATCTGATTAATTTTTTAAACTTAATAAATGTTTACAAAATACGATCCAGATGTTATTAAAAAGCCAGACAAAATAGAAAACTAAAATAACAATTAAATGAAGATTCTAAACATGGAAAAAACAACAATGGACGCAATGTGTAAATTTTTAAAAATAGATCAACTAGTTACCAATACAATAGAACAAATTAAACAAGGAATCAAAGGATTACATGATAATGTTTTGAAAGCAACTCTATAAAATAGAGATGTTGAAAAAGAAATGGTTTCTTATAACCAAAATTATTTAGAACAGCAAAGTGATATTCCAACAGTTAAACAATACAATACTGATAAAAGACATTATATCTTAATTTATTAAGAAATTTATAGTTTGTTAGAGAATTGTGAAAAAGAAAGAAAAAAGTTAAAGACAAAAAGACAAAGATGTTAAAAATAAATATAAGAGAAGGATTGTTAGAATTTATGAAACATATTGCAGATATGGCTTGATTTTGTTGATTTAAATATTATGCCAGACTTTTGTTTGACTCAAATACTGTATATAATGAAAGTATCTGAAAAAAATAAAATTCATAGAAAATTCATAGAAAATTCATAGAGAATTACTACCTGGAAATAAAAATCACCATAATAAGTTGGACTAAATTTAGTCATTGTACTGTCAATAATCCAGAAGGTATTCCTTATATGATTAGATTTTTGAATAGTTTTTCTCACACTTCAGAAAAGTGAAAAATACAGAAAAGGATAATGAAATTTGTTAGTTAATAAACTACCATTTGAATTACATATTCCTGGTTATATTTATTGTGCTCCTATTACAAAATTAGAAGAAAACTAGCGAGAAGGAATAAAGGAATTAACCCATTAGACGAAGCTTGTAAAAATCATGACATTTCTTATCGAAATAAAAAAGATTTAGAAATAAGGTGTGATGGTGGTGGTTAGTGTTTAACGTCCCGTCGACAACGAGGTCATTAGAGACGGAGCGCAAGCTCGTGTTAGGGAAGGATTGGGAAGGAAATCGGCCGTGCCCTTTCAAAGGAACCATCCTGGCATTTGCCTGAAACGATTTAGGGAAATCACGGAAAACCTAAATCAGGATGGCCGGAGACGGGATTGAATCGTCGTCCTCCCGAATGCAAGTCCAGTGTGAGAAATAAGGCACAAAGAACATAACGAACTTGAATTACTTGCAACAGAGTGAATGAATTCTAAAGACTCATCAATTTGTGACAAATCAGCAGAACAGCAATTAGAGGAATAGTGTATGGAAAACGAAAATTAGGAATGGGTTTAAATGTTGATAATGGAGGATGGGTTTTAAAAAAAAATTATCGATTTTTAATCTATATGAATAACTTTACTATTGCTTATACTGAACTTCCAAATGGTAAACTGAACCAAAAGCAATTAAATTCAAATTACAAAGTGAATAATTTAATATTATGAATAATTTTTACCTTATGTACAAGAATGAGAGACAGAGAGGAATGAAGATTCAAAAAAGCTTGGCTCAAAATGGGTCTGAGCACTATACAACTTAAGTTCTTAGGTCATCAGTCGCCTAGAACTAAGAACTAATTAAACCTAAGTAACCTAAGGACATCACACACATCCATGCCTGAGGCAGAATTCGAACCTGCGACCAGAGCGATCGCTCGGCTCTAGACTGTAGTGTCTAGAACCGCATGTCCATTTTGGCTGGCCTCAAAAGCTTGTCAGAGTGTTAAAAAACTTGTGGAAATTTACTTATTACATTTGATGTTCCTATTTAAAAGAAACTGTTGAATATTCAATGAAAAAGAAAGAAACAAAACAAGAAGGCCGATTTTTACCACTTTTACTTGTTGCAATTGGTTCAGTAGCTTGTGCTGAATTAGCAATCGCAAAATCAGTTTATGATGAACAAGAAATGATAAAAATTTAGAAGAAGAAAAATGAAGCAATCTAGCAATGAAAGATAAAGCTGGCTCTGGAGTAAAAAAGTAAAAAAATATTTCGAATAAGTAATAAAAAATATCAGACTCCTTCATCACATTTCGATGCAGATATAGTTGTTAAGCTGTTAAAAATGAAATATTGTCATTGTGTAATCATGATAGATAAATTGCCTAGTGAATTAAAAAAAAATATTGAATGTGGATTACTTATTATTTTGGGATTAATGATTTGTATTATAACATTGAAAGGATACAAAATTTGTGGTCATTTCATTGTCTTTGTCTAAAAAGTATTACATATAAATTATAAGTCTAATGCTATTTTAAATACAATAAAATGTACATTTTATAAATCAGTGGAATCTGGAAGGCTATAGTGAATTCGAAAAATCAAAAGTTTTCAGTTATTGGAACCAAAGTTAAGAAAGAATTAACTGACTTTCTATCAAAAATCAATAGTATTTAATCATCAATACATCCAAAATTAATGAAATAATAAAACCATATTAGAGATAGTGGAAACAAAAGTAAAAAATATTAAATCATCAGAAAATCAAAAATATGGTATATTCAAGCTGTTTCATAATGAATTGATGGTAGTTTTTGTTGCTCCTAAGAGTTATGTTTGTTTCCTTTGGCAAAGAATAGTCAATTCAACAGTTCCAACCAGTAAAAAAGATGTTTTTAATAAACAAATCTTATAAAAACAAATAACAGATCTTATTACAAAATCTGAACATGTACGTATCTTAATGTAATAGAATAATGATGTAAATTAAATCGTTCTAACTAAATGCAATGTAAAAAATTATAATGATTACATTTCCAAGGCAGATTTTCCACCATACATAGATAAAATAATTTAAATAATTGAAAACCAGTATTTCATTTTCATTCTGTATAAATGGAAGATTTTATGCTCCTTCACAATCATCACATCTACAATTTGAAGTCTAAAACTTACTGAAACCATGATCCTCAAACGATAAAAACAAAATTTGAAAGACATAAGATTGGAGACCTTTGTTCAATGTGTAAAACCCAAGAAGATAAATTCCATAAAAACATGTAGATAATAGATTAAATGTACTTGAAGAAATAATAAATGAATTACTTAAACCAATGAGAATAATTTGAACAGACAAACGTTATTTCTTTCGGAATAAATGATTTATGATAAACTGAGTTAGTACATAAGGATTTTGGATAATTAAAAGAGATTTGAAAAATAAATAAAGGATTTAAATATTTGTTAAAAGACAAATCATGCAAAAATATAGATCATTCTTTTGAAAAAGTAGTTAGGAGGAGTCATCAAGAAATTTACAAACAGACAATGATAAAGAATTTTATAATATAGAATTTCAAGAATTAATAAAAATAGTTAAAATATTCTGATGTTGAAACATTTAATAAAACACTTATGGAAAAGATGTGGAAAAAACATGATTTACAAAGACATTATAAATCGGTTGATTTGCTTAAAAATAAAGCCAAAAAATGTGAAATCAGTATATGAAAAAATCGTACTGAAAACTTTTTATATCAGATATTAGTGCTAAATACCAAAATCGGATAAAGTAAGATTAAGTAAATTAAAAGGAGTTCCCTAAGAAGGATATACTGAAAATTGTTCAACAGAAATTTTTGAAATTGGAGATGTTCATTCTTATCCAAGCATATATAAATTAAAAGATTAAAATTGTAAAGTAATAAATGGACCTTTTATTAACAAGAACTGTTGGAAACGAATTTTCCAGTTATTTATCATGTTGAAAAAAATTTTAAATGAGGGAGGTAATAAAGTGTACATTACATGGTGAGGATGTGATATCTCACACAGTAGTTGAATCGATAAAGACTCAGTTATTTTAAAAGAGTGCTTTTGCTGTCGCAAAATAATATTGCCTTATATTTTTTTTATGTAAATAGAGTCAGATATTGAAACCTTAAACATGTTTGGTATTGCGTATAATATTCATCATGATCATTGTTTTACTAAAGAAAGAACTTGTTCTGGTATCAAAATAAAAGTTAATAATAATGACCTTATGTCAGTATTAATTCAAAATTATAAATATTAAGTAATTGGATCTGCACCAGCTTAAGTAAGCTAAGGCCTGCAGCCAACTAGTTCTGATAGTTCAATCATATTATATATATATATATAAAAATTTTTAGTAGTGTTTTATTAGTATTGTATTAATTTCGAATATGATAAAAGTACTGAGAAATTTAGTTTTACACTCAACGAAATGTTGGCTCGATTAAATATATCACCATACAATTCTTCTCTTGGATAGGTATCCCAAATATTGAAATAATACTGACAACAAACAATAGCCGATCTTTTTTTCATCCTTTGGACTAAAATTAAAGAAATAGGTACATAATTGATTCTTCACAGTTTAGAAGTCTATTAGTGATAATATTTATTTGCTTTTATAACATTTTTTAATTGTGTTCAAATAAGATAATAATCATAATTATTATTATTGTTGTATACTCTTGAAATAACAAAAGTAGATCTAAAATTTCATCAATTAATTGAGGAATAACATGCGGTAATAAACTAGTTATTTGTTCATTTATTTCACATAAAATTTCTGTAGTTCTATCGCATATTTCACCTTAATTTTGTTTAGATCTTTTAAGTGATACATTTGACCCACATACAGGTTTTTTACATTAGCCCTTGTTTTATAAAACCATGTTCTTCGTAAATCCAACCTTAAAAAGTTTCGAAGGAAGGCATATTGGATTTCATGGTTCACAAATATTATTGCACAAGAAGCTGGGTAGCACTGTGGTGTAGTTGTTATGATACTAAACTGTTGGATGAAGGGCTGTAAGTGCAAAACTTACATGGACTCTTTAATTTTAATTTGTATATTGGGTTCAAGTTCATTCGACAAGTATCCACAAATGTCAAGAATTTTTGTACTGGAATGTTCTGTAGCTGGATATATAGTGTATGTGTTCTTTCTGGAGGGAGTTCGCTCTGCACTCTTGTATGTGCAAGTGCTGAATAAACCTTTGTTAAGTGAAGTTTGTGTTCGTCATTCATCTAATTACATCTTCTTCTATGTGACATTATTTTGGTGGAGACGCTGGGTATTGGAACTTGTGATAGCCCACATTATCGATGACACAGTAGCTCCACCAGGCCACGACAGAGCAGCCGTTTACGGGGCGAGAAACCCGAGTTCGAGCCGTATTCAACAGATCGCAGTCTATCGGAGACAGAAGAAGATGAGGACGTTACGATGAGAGCAACTGTGTGCCAGCACATGAGACATCCTTCTGGGTTCTCTGGTGATGATGGCCAAGATCCAAACAAGTGGCTGAAGTTGTATCAGCGTACAGCCAAATTTAATAAATGGGATGACACCGTGTGTTTGGCTAACGTGTTTTCCTACTTGGAGGGCACTGCCAAGCAATGGTATGAGAACAACGAGGAGTAGTTCACAGACTGGGAACTATTCCAGGCGGAACTGCGCAAGTATTTTGGTGACACACAACGACAGAAGTGCAAGATTGAAGATAAATTAAAGTGCAGGGCACAGCGTCCAGGAGAAACTGCAGCATCCTACAGTCAAGACATCTTGGAGCTGTATAAAATAGTGGATCCTAGAATGAAGGTGGAAGATAAGGTTGCGCATCTCATGAAGAGTGTTGCTGAGGACATGTATCAAGCTCTACTCCTGAAGTAGGTTTCGACAGCAGACGACTTCATAAAATGGTGCCAGTATATAGAGACAAAGCATCAAAAAAGAATTACATGTAAGAAATTTGAACAGCTTCCAGACGTGGTATCGATGTTTGTGGTGGAGAAAGCAACTGATTTCACAAGTGCTCTTCGTCAGATAGTGAGACAGGAAGTTCAGAAGGCACTTGGACTGCACAGCGAGTAAAAAACCGAGACTCTTCAAGAGATCATAAGGGAAGAAGTGGAACAGACATTGAACCTAGCCTCTCGTTCTTCATTTCCCTTTAAAACGGTGAAAAACTCGGGACCCAGGCGGATTTAGGTTCCTACAACGCCGCATGAGGAACCTCTTTGGGCACCAAGGAAGACTTCCGTCTGGAGGACTCAGGATAACCAACCAGTATGTTTCCACTGCAGACGACTGGGTCTTGTGGCGCGCTATTGTCGAGAAAGGTGGCGGATATTTGATGACATCCGCACCAGAAGACAACAGACCGATCTTAGCTGACGCCAACTCCGGGAAAACGAAGATGAACAAGAAGATGTGGGTGCAGGACGACGTAAGTCAGCATCGCCGCTAGCTGGCCGCTGGAGAGGACGCTCCCCAACACGCTGAACAAGGTCTCTATCGCCGTTTAGTAGCTCCAGCAGATCACCTAGCCTCCGCAACCTGGAAAACCAAAGGGTGCGACCTTCTCTGGGGGTGAGGGTGCGGAAGAGAAAAATCCTCTCCCGTCGATCACTACAAAAACTGGCAGAAGTAAGGCTGCGAGGACGGGGCGTGAGTCGTGCTTGGGTAGCTCAGTTGGTAGAGCATTTGCCCGCGAAAGGCAAAGGTCCCTAGTTCGAGTCTCGGTCCAGCACACAGTTTTAATCTGCAGGAAGTTTGATAGGAAACTACGTCGATATCCTCATGGATGGCCGATCAACCCAAGCTCTTGTGGACTCTGGAGCATCATATTCGGTCATTTCGGAGAAGTACCATAGCCAGTTGCAGAAAACCGTATTCGTCGACAGCAAAACACCTCTGCTGAAGGTGGTTAATGGGAAATATGTAAAACCTACAGGAAGATGTACCATTCATGTGTTTATAAGTGGCCATACACAGCCCTTAGAATTCAGTGTCTTACAAGAGTGTAGTCATGGCATCATTCTCGGATGAGACTTTTTGAAAGCTTCTCAGGCAGTTATAGATTGTGGTCGCTCGAAGATTATGCTAGATGAGATGAGATACTGTGGACAGGAAGATGTGTATCCGAATGTGAGGAGACTATGTGTGTTGGATGAAGTGATAATTCCTAGAAAGGTAACCGTCATGTGTCATGCCACGCATCAACCTGTGGATCTTGTAGTGGAATGTAAGAGAAGCATACCACTGAAGAATAACGTGGTCATCCTAGCCTTTGTCGTCTCGTTTAAGAACGGATTCGGTGAATTGTAGATAGTTAACTGTCGCCGAGAACCGCAGATTCTTCCAAGACGCATGTGCGTAGCAAACGCCTAGCCGTTAATTGAAGAACAGCTAAGTGTCACAGAAGCCTCCCATACCGACCTGTGGACGAAATTAGCGCTACCTCTAGGAGACAAGATCTTCTGGCTCGACTATCACCAAATCTCACTAAAGAACAACAGAAGAAGCTACTTGCCATTCTTCAACAGTTCTCTGAATGCTTCAGCCCACAGTTGAAGAGAAAATTTGAAAAATCGACGATGAAGCACCGGATTAGTACTAGAGACCATCAACCAAAAATCCAGAGAGCATAGTGAGTGTCAGCAACAGAACGTCGAATAATTCGCGACAAGGAAGAGAAAATGATGAAGAATGACTTCATTCAGCCTTCGCAGAGCCCATGGTCGTCACCAGTGGTCCTCGTCAGGAAGGCGAATGGCAGTTGGTGCTTTTGTGTTGATTACAGGAAACTTAATAAGTAACTAAAAACGACGTTGACCCTCTTCCACGAATTGACGATACACTAGATTGTCTGAAGGGGGCTAAGTTTTTCTCAACTATGGACATGTACCAGGAGACTGGCAAATCGAAGTAGATGAGGCTGATTGTGAGAAAACTGCATTCATCACCCCTGACGGACTGTATGTGTTGAAGGTAATGCCATTTGGTTTGTGTAATGCACCAGCAACTTTTGAACGGATGATGGACAATCTTCTACGTCACTTGAGGTAGACGATGTGTGTTTGTTATTTAGATGACATTATAATGTTTTCAGAGACATTTGATGAACATATAAAAAGACTGATGACCGTTCTTAAGTGTTTCCAACAAGGCGGACTGAAACTTAATCCTAGAAAATGTCTCTTTGGAGCAGAAGAAATCAAAACACTTGGACACCTTGTGCCAAACGAAGGTGTGCGGCCAGACCCAGGAAAAGGTTACACCTATAACAGAATTTCATATTCCTAAAAGTATTAGAGATTTGAGTAGCTTCCTCGGCTTATTTTCTTATTACCGTCGTTTTATCAAAGACTGTTGTATCAAGGCAAGGGCAGTCCAAGAGTTGTTACAAGCTGACGCTAAATTTATCTGGGGTGGTGCTCAACAAGATTCTTTCGATGTGCTGCGAAATGCTCTGACGACTGACCCTGTATTTGTTCTGTATGATGAGAGAGCACCTACAGAACTACACACAGATGCCAGTGCGTATGGGATCGGTGCGGTTCTGGTGCAAGTTTCGGATGGAAAAGAGAAGGTTATAGCCTATGCTTCTACGACACAAAAGCCGAGAGAAACTACTCAACTACATAAAGAGAACGTCTTGCTGTGATCTGGGCCATGTGCTAATTTCTTCAGTATCTCTATGGAAGGGCATTCACAGTTGTTACAGATTTTGATTCACTTTGTTGACTGACAGGTCTTAAGGGTCCAACAGGACGACTCATCTGGTGGGCACTACGACTTCAAAAGTATGACATTACCATAGTATACAAAAGTGGAAGAAAACACCAAGATGCCGACTGTCTCTCAAGAATCACTGTGCAAGACTATCAAGACTGATGAAGATAGTGACTGTCTCGCTGCACTCCAGGATCTCTCTGCTGAGCAGAAGGAGGACGCCAAGATATCTCAAATTATGTTTGCCTTAAATCGGTCAGAGGATGTGAAAGGACAATTTAAGGTAGGTAATGGATTACTTTGCAAGAAATGCTTTGATCCATTTGGAAAGAGGTGGCTACCAGTGATTCCTAAACATATGCGCTTAGATATTCTACAGAAATGCCATGACACACCTGAGGCTGGACATTTAAGATTTATTAAGACCTACGATAGAATCCACAAGAGTTTTTTTCTGGCCAGGTTTATTTAGGAGAGTCCGTCACTATGTGTCGCGATGTAGAGAGTGCCAGAGGAGAAAGGCAGTTCCTCAGAAACGACCTGGCCGACTCATACCAACTCCACCAGCCGAAGCACTTTTCCAGTGTGTTGGGATTGGCCTCCTCGGCCGATTTCCAACGTCTGCTAGCTGCAACAGATGGATTATTGTTTGCACTGATTATCTCACACGCTAAGCCATTACAAAAGCCGTGAAAACAGCCGAAGCATTCGAGGTAGCCAAATTCACCGTGGAAGACATTGATTAAGACGCGGTGCCCGAAGGTCGTTAATTACGGATCGATGGAAAGTTTTTCAATCGAATATTGTGACAGAGATAAACTGTCGGTACAACATTACTCATCACATGACGACCGTCTACCATCCGCAAACTGAACGCCTTAATAAGGTTTTGGCCGACATGCTATCAATGTTCGTCAATGTTGAGCAGAGCAACTGGGATGAAATTCTACGTTTCATGATGTTTGTCTACAACACCGACAGACAAGACACCACATGATTTACGCCATTTTTCCTGGTGCGTGGGCGTGAGGCGACTACGACGCTCGGCAGTTAGCTCGACTTCACACGCTGCAAGCTGTCTGGATCTTCAAACCTGTTCAGAATGTTGGTCTCTCTGAGAAGCTCCTCAGGTGCTACTTTGGACCTTATGAGGTTGTAAGACAGATGTCTGATGTTACTTATGAAGTTGAAGACTTCGACCCCAACAAAAGACGACGAAAGATCAAAGATACGGTCCACGTCCTTCGAATGAAGTTCTGCAAGGATCCTGCCACCCAGGGTAAATTCGAAGCTCCAGCGACAGGTAACAAGCGGCAAGGTGACGAAGAGCGTAGCGGCAAAAAAAGTTCTAAGATCACCGCCAGGACGAGCATCAGTCATCTGGAGTCGGAGTATGCACGACCAATGACTTGTTCCTGGACTAGGAGGACGTAACACCGAGACGCTGTTCGCTTAAGGAGGGAGCAATGTGGCAAGAGAAATTGAGGAGCGCCGTGGTGTAGTGGTTATAATACTAAACTGTTGCATGGAGAATGGTAAGTTCAAAACTCACATGGACTTTACGACTTTAATTTCTATATTCGTTTCGAGTACATTAAAGAAGTATCCAGAAAAGTCAATGTTCTGTAGCTGTATATATACTGTATGTGTTCAGGCCAGTGGCAGTTCGCTCTGCGCTCTGCAGTAAAGTATCATCTTACTGTGCTGACGGTGCCAATATAAGTTATGGCATGTAAACTTCAGTCATGAAACTATTAAGTAATGAGAATGAAAAATTCCAGAAAACTTGCATGCAATTGTTTACAATATGTTGATGTTGAAGTGTTAGCATTGAAAATATATAGTCACTTTTCGTGTTCTGCCATACGAAAGGGTGCATTAAAATCATTTTTTTAATTTGTTGATGTTGAATGGGCTGAAATCCTGCATCGTACAAATACTAGATGGTTATCTGTCACAGCTGCTGTATAAAGGCTTTTAAAAGATTGGTAGCCTATAAAATGCTATTTTAAAAGCATAGGTGATTCAGACTGTCCAAAAGTTTTGAAAAGGTATTTTTCCAATGAAAATAAAGTAGTAGACACAATTGTTATTAGGCTTATATTAGTTTCTTTGTGAATATTGGAAATGTTTTCATTCAAAAATCGAAGTATTTGGAGAATTCCAATCTTAGTATTACAGAATCTCATGAAGCTGTACAGTTACTAATTGGCAAAGTTAGACAGAAAAAGGAAGATAATTTTTTTAGTAGTGGTACTCATAAATTGTTAGCCACTGTTCTTGATTCAAATTTGAAATCTACTAGTGAGAACAGCTTAACTGAATTCTATGATTCTTTATATAAACGCTTGGATAAAAGAAAAGATGATAGTTTAAAGTGTTTAATCGCAGTATGTTCAAAAATGGAACATTCAGTGGTATGCATGAAGTTGTGGAATGTGTGAAGATGGATTGCGTGAATAATAATGAATTATATGAGGAATTTCGTTGTTCTGACGACACCATTAAATGTGCTGTCTTTTTAGACGGTAGCATTAGCGAGAAATGGATAAGAGTGTTAACAGCTTTGAAATCAGGTAATATGAATTTTGAAAACTTGGGAAAACTGGTAGGTTACGTTATGAGTATACCAGGAAGTACCCCGAGAGAATATTTCCTCTTAGAATAATAAGTAGGCAGATGTAAGAAACAGAAGTAGTACAAACCTAGTAAGATCTGAACTGTTAGTTACCATGAATTTTCCTTGTTCATGCAATGAATGCTTTGAATTTCCTACAAATGATACAATGCTACTGACTGAGGCAAAATCTGTTACTAAATATGTGTAAATATTTGCGAATTGTAATTAAATCTTTATCTTTTACAAATAGTGCTTTGATATTTGGTGAAATTTCGAGGTACTCTTAATTACCCCTATTTTTGTCAAGGATATAAGTATCTCCCTTATTTTCTTTTAAAAACGTTGGACAGCCTATCCCTGATGATTGCCGAGGCGCCGTATCTGTCAACACCGTCGCGAGCGGAGCGAGGTAGTGGAGGAGGTAAAGGCCAACGTATATAGGATGCCGAGAGGAGCAGCGCAGTATTCATCAGGGAGCACCTAAAGATGGCAACGTGTCTGTTTGCCGAAGTATTGTGGAGGAATTACGACATTATCTGGCGAACATGCGAGAATTCTATAAAATTTGCTATAGCGTCTAGCCGGACATATTTCACCATATTAGTGGTTTCTACAATCGTATTCTTCGTGTGTGTCTATTATCTTTCCTATAAATACTTCTGGACTCAGCTGCATGACACCATTTTGCAGCTTGTATGTGAACATAGCTCGGGTGAGGGGAGATCCATGTTTAACGATCGTGATGCTTGCCCACTTAACAGCGCTGCCCAATCCACATTCGCATCTTCCTTTGTAGTGCTGCACTGCAACCAGACTGAAAAGTTGTAACAGTAAACTGTTTACAATGCAGGGTATAAAGGGTGCTACAGTGCCGAATGATGTAATGCATATCTAATAGAACACTAGTATTTCGTGAGCTTAAGCTCTTCAAAGGGCTGCATTGTTCATTTGCACTGCAATCCATCAAATCTTTATTCGTCAACAATATAATTCACCCAATAGTTCCGTTCAAGCAATACAGGAGATGCACGCAGACATCAGCTTGTATTTCTTGTGATTCGAATCAACTTCATACATTTTGCGGACCTCCGTTCCTGTTAAGTGATGTACACGTACGAGTGCATGTCACTTATTTTTTTAAGTGCTTTTCATCGCAACTTAAAATCTTTTCATGGCACGATTCTTTCCACTTCTCTGTCAGATGAGCCAGTCAACTACTAACTTTAACGATTACTAATTGACCTTTGTCCAAGAATGTCTTTAATAGCCAAGATCGCGTTCAAAAATATTTTTTGTTGACCGGTTTAGACAGGTACAATTGAGAGGTGGCTCACAGTGACTTGCCCCGTCTCATATTTATGTCTTACTCTGAGTAATGGGATTTGGGGAAGTATAGCCGAGTATGCTCACTGCAAGGCTAGTATTGAGAGCTCAAAAAATATGAATATTTTCCTCTCTAATTGCATGCGGTGGAAAGTTGCTATTCCTGCACATGCGGACTTCCCACGCAGCGTCTCTTGTCACCCTGGTGGTCCAGTGACATGTGGGTTCTGCTGATCTTGAAAGGCTTATGCCGACGGCTGTGAGGGAGTCGAGTGGATGCTGTCCAGATGCTGATATTGTCATAAGAGTGGGGACGACACGCCCACAGGGGCCTGACAGAGCGGCTGGGGTTAGAGGTTCCGTTACTTCGCAGAAACTTAGTGAAAACACTTTCTGACAGGCTTCCAGCGAGGCGTGGGAATCACTTGTGTTCCGAGGGAGTCAAATTCCCGCGTTTTCTGCAAAATCATAACTGTGATTGGCTTGCCCAGGGGATAGCTCCGTGACGTAACAAAATCGGCGCAGAAATTGGCGCCAAGTATCTCCATTGGTGGAATAGTAGTGCTCCGGCTATAGAGTGGAAATGTCCACCGGTTTTAGAGTTGCTGAATGGCACGTTTAAGCACGGCCACTGTGTTGGGGGCGGAAATGTTCTGTGTTCGGCTTGTACGGATGCTCTTGGCAGAGTCGGCTCTCGCCTTTCGGTCAGAGTAGGTTACAATACTGATCTCTCCCTGCTCTGGACAGCTTGCCTTCCGTTGGCTGTCTAATATAGTTTCATTTAATTGTAACTGTTTGACGAAGTTGCTGAAGTTTCTACTTCAACGTAATTTCCCGAGTACACTTGGCAATTGAGAGTTCTGCGTACAAGCAGCCTATGATGTCCGCCTTGAGCAGTTTTGACTAACGTTGACTGTAACGGAGTTACTGTGTGACTTCGCTTGTTAAAATCAATCACTGTACCGTCAGTGATTGTGTGGCGAGCCTTCTTCGTCTCCCTCAGAGGCGCATTTGTATTGCTAGGAAGTCTTTAGTCTGGAACTACCAGACCAGGATCATTTGTTTCGGTCCACATTATCATCACCACGACGGCACGTCGAAGCAACCAGCCATCGCCTCCGGTACGCCAGATTGTGTCTTTGCAGTTATTAAGACAGCTTTGATATGTATGTACGCAGCACCGGCAGATTAGGGAATTTTGCTATGTGATAATCAGAGCTCAGCAGACGGCGCCTGTTCCCTTCTTTTCTAACGTGGTTCTTTCTTAGATGTTCATTGTCTTAGTTCTCACTACTGTAGCAGCAATTAGTGTTGGGTTGGTTGGGTGTTTGTCTTAAGATTTCAGTTGCAAGGAATTGGCTCCACATACCACTTAGTCATAAATGTCACAAGCTAGTTTATGGACAACTTCACCTTCACAGCATTTATTTGAGTATCCAATTTGACGTATTGTACATGTTTCATGTGTTTTGTTTATTATTTTGACTTTAGTCATAATAAATAAAATTGTTATCTTGACAGAACTTTCATTCTGTAGATCGGTAGAGCAACCCTTTCATTTCTCACTACGTTAATGAAGCTTCCCATTATCAAATTAATTTCTATCAAATTAAATTATTACTGGTGCCAAACACTCGTCTACTCCATTTGCAGCGTCGATTACAGTCAGTTCACGTTTCTCCTTAATCCATGTGCAACAACAAAAGTCGGAGTTAGAAAAGGGGAGCTTAGAGCATCATTTTCATATGAAGATTCTAGCAGAATTTAGTGTTAAATACACTGCTAGCCCCGGCACTTCGCATAAAATGGCGACCCTTAGTCTCAGATCTTTCCTGTGAATCGCTGATAAGCAAGCAGTATTCTCAGTAGGAACATTCAAAATTTTTTTCACTTAATTTTTTTTTAATGATTAATACCCAAGTTTTTTTCTGGTAGTTCCGCGTTTAGTTTTTAAGTTGCGGCGCATGATTACAGTTTTTTGTTTTCGGTGTATATATTTTTTGTTTGTTCATTGTTTTTTTGTGGTTCTTTGATGTGGTGTCCGTACCACATCACACTTTTGTTTGTGTGCTGTTTCTGTACCACAGCAAATGGAGCATGTAATTACAGCGTTGGAACGGCGTTGTTGAAATTTTATGTATATATGTAAAAATATAGGGAGTACATTATTTTTATTGTGGATTTTAGATAATTGTCATGAATGATCATGAATGATCACGATAAGTAAGGCACGACTATTAGCGAGCGAGGCTAAAAAAAAGAGGACAGCATAATGGATAAGGGGCAGGTTACTGACGGGGATAGATTCGGAGATAAGATGGACACATTTTTAGCAGGACAGGGCGACAAGGTCATTGATGAGGAAGGTGATTTGGACGCGATCTTAGAGCAACGTCGCGGCCGTGATTATGCTAGTGAGGTAGAGGATGAAACAGAGATATGCACACAGGTCGAGACGGTAGCAGAAGTTTATAGTCAATCGAACGACGGCAGACACAGGCCAGCTCGGCCACGTCAAAGCTCTGGCGCCCAGGTGTCCAGAGTTACATCGCCCATGAGTGACGGTGATCAAAAAGATGACATTAACCCAACATTGAGCTTCCTACGATCAATGAAAGAATAAGATGACGAACAACGTAAGAAGGAGAAGAAAGAAGATGATAAACAGCGTAAGAAGGAGAAGGAGGAAGCTGAGGAACAGAGTGAGAAGGAGAAGGAAGAAGCTGACGAACAGCGTAAGAAGGACACTCAGGCAATAATTTCGCATAAAGGGGAAATTCGTGAGGAATTACTAACAATAAAGAAAGAATGTGGAGAAGTAAAACAAATGTCAATGGTTGCACAAAAAGTAGCAGGCCTAGCTAAAACAGCAGCAACAGCGGCAATGAAAATCGCAAAAGCAGCTTCTAAACTCGCAGGGCGCTTGCGACATACAACAAAAGCCCACTCAAAATCCCCAGCGTTCTTAAAAACTCAAGGTAATATTGCTGTTACGAACACCGCGAAACGAATGGAAGAAGTAGAATGTCGGATAGCAAAACTAGAGCGAAACGGGCACACGAGCACTGCGCGTTCGGATACCAATGATGGAGTACACAGCATTGTGTCTCCGAGGAAAAGCCCGCCGTGCTCTAGCCCAGTGACAGAGTGCGGAACTAACAATGCATACGTAGAAACAGCGACTAATAGCTCCAATAATTGCAGCCCACTTAGGAGAGTGAATGCTGAATGCCACTTACACAGTGATACAGAGGTAGCACATCACAGTTATCAGCAAGATAGATCAGGACACTCAACAGACGTGCAAGTATCGGAAACGAGTGACAACACCAGTGCGAGGATCGGAGAGGATTTTGATCACAATCACTTCCTGTCGATACTAAAACTCCAGAAGTTCAATGATAATGGAGGGTCGATACACCCCAAGAGCTGGGTGATGCAGTTTACAAATTCATTACCATCATCATGGCCAACCCAGGCAAAATTAGGATTCATGTGCGGACACATCGAAGGCCAAGCCGCGGAAAAGATGCGTGGTGTGTCAGCGACCTGTCGGACTTATCAGGAATTTGTTGGTGCGTTCCTGCGGACCTACTGGTCAAAGGAAACGCAAGACAGTATTAAAGAGGAAATAATATTTTGTCCTGAACTGGAAGTGTCCGGGCAAAGAAGCGCAACCAAATTTTTTGATGATTTACTCAAGATAAATCAATTTTTAGATAGTCCATATAGCAACGGATAAATCATTAAATTTTGATTTTCCAAATTAGCAGTTAGGTACCAACAGACACTTGTCGGGAAGTGTGGATCTGACATAGAAACATTCAAGAGTCTATTGCGTGAACTCGGAGTAGTCTTTGATAAACAAGACGCAAAGGACAGGAAGAAGGGGCAGAGTAACAAATACCACGGACCAGCATGGGAGGACGACAACAGATCGCATAATCGCACTTGTCAGTTAGAAAACCAGGGTTACGGAAATCAAGGTTACGCTATTCAAGGTTATGGAAACCAGAGACACGGAAACCAGAACGTCAGGCAACAGGGTCAAGCTAGACAAGGAATCTGGGACAGGGGGAATAAAGAACGGCAAATCGACCGCAATTGGAGAGAGCGAAACCAAGGACAACAGTGGGGCCAGGAGATTGAAACTAGACCCGCAAATCCTAATGCACGTCAGAGGAGGGGGAGTTTAACAAGGGATTGACACCAGATTAGTGCAAACACAGGCCGCGGGAATTTCGCAAGTAATCTCGGACCTGGCCAAATACGGATGATAAATTACGAAGATTCATCAGAAACCCTGCTCGAAGAACATAAAAAAAACTCCTCGACAGGATCGGCAGCCTCTTATCACAGTAGCAATAGCGGAAAAGAATATGAATGCGATCATAGAAGTGGAAGCTACATAAAGGCAATATCTGATGCAGCGTGCAAGAGGTGCTCTCAGGAGGTGGACTGGCCTGACCTATCGGTTAAGAAAACCAAAATAAAAGGGGCATTAGAGGGTAAATGTACCATAGTCACCCAACAAATGAGACTGGAATTCT
Organism: Schistocerca cancellata; assembly: GCF_023864275.1. Taxonomy (NCBI): domain Eukaryota; kingdom Metazoa; phylum Arthropoda; class Insecta; order Orthoptera; family Acrididae; genus Schistocerca; species Schistocerca cancellata. Next base: position 68,104,323 of record NC_064629.1, read on the forward strand.
CTTGCCAAGGACACAAAGTAGAGTCAACTTATGGATCGTGCCAAATCTGGCGATCGACATGATAATAGGAACGGACTTCCTAAATGAGCATGAAGCGATAGTTGATCTAGGACGAGGTGAGGTGGTTTTGAGGAAAGGGAATCCCGTCCACATTAAGTTCGACGACCAGCTGACCCCAGTTCAGCTACCGTCTAACGGTGTACAGATAAACCATGAGTGTCAGAACGACAGAAAGGAAGAACAGGTCGATGTTGCGGGTAGGGGAGAGGACACGAATGAGAATGAAGTCGTAATAATAGGAAAAATAAAGGAGAAAATAGGAGAAAAAGCAATAAAGAATATAAGGTCCGTCCAGCGCAAAGAACTTCATAAATTACTAGTAGAACATGTGGAGGTCTTCATTCCCAAGACAGGATCAATAAAGAACTTCCAATATGAATTCCGTGTACGTGCGCACAACCAGTTTCGTGTGACACCCTACCCAACCCCCTTGGCATTTCGACAAAAACTAGCAGCTAAAATTACGCGAATGCTGAGTTGTTGTTGTTGTTGTGGTCTTCAGTCCTGAGACTGGTTTGATGCAGCTCTCCATGCTACTCTATCCTGTGCAAGCTTCTTCATCTCCCAGTACCTACTGCAACCTACATCCTTCTGAATCTGCTTAGTGTATTGATCTCTTGGTCTCCCTCTACGATTTTTACCCTCCACGCTGCCCTCCAATGCTAAATTTGTGATCCCTCGATGCCTCAGAACATGTCCTACCAACCGATCCCTTCTTCTAGTCAAGTTGTGCCACAAACTTCTCTTCTCCCCAATCCTATTCAATACCTCCTCATTAGTTACGTGATCTACCCACCTTATCTTCAGCATTCTTCTGTAGCACCACATTTCGAAAGCTTCTATTCTCTTCTTGTCCAAACTAGTTATCGTCCATGTCTCACTTCCATACATGGCTACACTCCATACAAATACTTTCAGAAACGACTTCCTGACACCTAAATCTATATTCGATGTTAACAAATTTCTCTTCTTGAGAAACGCTTTCCTTGCCATTGCCAGTCTACATTTTATATCCTCTCTACTTCGACCGTCATCGGTTATTTTACTCCCTAAATAGCAAAACTCCTTTACTACTTTAAGTGTCTCATTTCCTAATCTAATTCCCTCAGCATCACCCGACTTAATTTGACTACATTCCATTATCCTCGTTTTGCTTTTGTTGATGTTCATCTTATATCCTCCTTTCAAGACACTGTCCATTTCGTTCAACTGCTCTTCCAAGTCCTTTGCTGTCTCTGACAGAATTACAATGTCATCGGCGAACCTCAGAGTTTTTACTTCTTCTCCATGAATTTTAATACCTACTCCGAATTTTTCTTTTGTTTCCTTTACTGCTTGCTCAATATACAGATTGAATAACATCGGGGAGAGGCTACAACCCTGTCTCACTCCTTTCCCAACCACTGCTTCCCTTTCATGCCCCTCGACTCTTATAACTGCCATCTGGTTTCTGTACAAATTGTAAATAGCCTTTCGCCCCCTGTATTTTACCCCTGCCACCTTCAGAATTTGAAAGAGAGTATTCCAGTCAACATTGTCGAAAGCTTTCTCTAAGTCTACAAATGCTAGAAATGTAGGTTTGCCTTTTCTTAATCTTTCTTCCAAGATAAGTCGTAAGGTCAGTATTGCCTCACGTGTTCCAACATTTCTACGGAATCCAAACTGATCTTCCCCGAGGTCGGCTTCTACCAGTTTTTCCATTCGTCTGTAAAGAATTCGCGTTAGTATTTTGCAGCTGTGACTTATTAAACTGATAGTTCGGTAATTTTCACATCTGTCAACACCTGCTTTCTTTGGGATTGGAATTATTATATTCTTCTTAAAGTCTGAGGGTATTTCGCCTGTCTCATACATCGTGCTCACCAGATGGTAGAGTTTTGTCATGACTGGCTCTCCCGAGGCCATCAGTAGTTCTAATGGAATGTTGTCTACTCCCGGGGCCTTGTTTTGACTCAGGTCTTTCAGTGCTCTGTCAAACTCTTCACGCAGTATCTTATCTCCCATTTCATCTTCATCTACATCCACTTCCATTTCCATAATATTGTCCTCAAGTACATCGCCCTTGTATAAACCCTCTATATACTCCTTCCACCTTTCTGCTTTCCCTTCTTTGCTTAGAACTGGGTTGCCATCTGAGCTCTTGATATTCATACAAGTGGTTCTCTTCTCTCCAAAGGTCTCTTTAATTTTCCTGTAGGCAGTATCTATCTTACCCCTAGTGAGACAAGCCTCTACATCCTTACATTTGTCCTCTAGCCATCCCTGCTTAGCCATTTTGCACTTCCTGTCGATTTCATTTTTGAGACGTTTGTATTCCTTTTTGCCTGCTTCATTTACTGCATTTTTATATTTTCTCCTTTCATCAATTAAATTCAATATTTCTTCTGTTACCCAAGGATTTCTATTAGCCCGCGTCTTTTTACCTACTTGATCCTCTGCTGCCTTCACCACTTCATCCCTCAGAGCTACCCATTCTTCTTCTACTGTATTTCTTTCCCCCATTCCAGTCAATTGTTCCCCAATGCTCTCCCTGAAACTCTCTACAACCTCTGGTTCTTTCAGTTTATCCAGGTCCCATCTCCTTAATTTCCCACCTTTTTGCAGTTTCTTCAGTTTCAATCTGCAGTTCATAACCAATAGATTGTGGTCAGAATCTACATCTGCCCCAGGAAATGTCTTACAATTTAAAACCTGGTTCCTAAATCTCTGTCTTACCATTATATAATCTATCTGAAACCTGTCAGTATCTCCAGGCTTCTTCCATGTATACAGCCTCCTTTCATGATTCTTGAACCAAGTGTTAGCTATGATTAAGTTATGCTCTGTGCAAAATTCTACAAGGCGGCTTCCTCTTTCATTCCTTCCCCCCAATCCATATTCACCTACTATGTTTCCTTCTCTCCCTTTTCCTACTGACGAATTCCAGTCACCCATGACTATTAAATTTTCGTCTCCCTTCACTACATGAATAATTTCTTTTATCTCGTCATACATTTCATCTATTTCTTCATCATCTGCAGAGCTAGTTGGCATATAAACTTGTACTACTGTAGTAGGCATGGGCTTTGTGTCTATCTTGGCCACAATAATGCGTTCACTATGCTGTTTGTAGTAGCTAACCCGCACTCCTATTTTTTTATTCATTATTAAACCTACTCCTGCATTACCCCTATTTGATTTTGTATTTATAACCCCGTAATCACCTGACCAAAAGTCTTGTTCCTCCTGCCACCGAACTTCACTAATTCCCACTATATCTAACTTTAATCTATCCATCTCCTTTTTTAAATTTTCTAACCTACCTGCCCGATTAAGTGATCTGACATTCCACGCTCCGATCCGTAGAACGCCAGTTTTCTTTCTCCTGATAACGACGTCCTCTTGAGTAGTCCCCGCCCGGAGATCCGAATGGGGGACTATTTTACCTCCGGAATATTTTACCCAAGAGGACGCCATCATCATTTAATCATACAGTAGAGCTGCATGTCCTCGGGAAAAATTACGGCTGTAGTTTCCCCTTGCTTTCAGCCGTTCGCAGTACCAGCACAGCAAGGCCGTTTTGGTTAATGTTACAAGGCCAGATCAGTCAATCATCCAGACTGTTGCCCCTGCAACTACTGAAAAGGCTGCTGCCCCTCTTCAGGAACCACATGTTTGTCTGGCCTCTCAACAGATACCCCTCCGTTGTGGTTGCACCTACGGTACGGCCATCTGTATCGCTGAGGCACGCAAGCCTCCCCACCAACGGCAAGGTCCATGGTTCATGAGTTAAGGAACAATATAACCTACGGCTTCAGCCGATAATAACCCGTTAAGAGTCATCGAGAAGGCAGATGGTAGTATTCGTTTAGTCCCGAAACAGACAGACAGACAGACTGGAAAGATTGGAGGAACTCTTACAAAACTTCCATGGATTATCAATCTTCTCATCAGTTGATCTAATATCGAGTTTCTGGCAAATTGAGCTCCACCCAAATTGTAGACAGTACACAGCCTTTTTAGCATTTGGAAGATGTTACCGGTTTCGTCTTCTACCATTTGGTTTGAACATTTCGCCTGCCGCATTCATTTGTGGGCTGGACGGCATACTAGGCGATAATTTGAAACGTCATGTCATCAGCTACGTGGACGATTTGCTGGTAGCGGAGAAATCGTGGGGAGTGCACAATGCGGTCCTCGGTGAACTCCTAGCAACATTCAAGGAATACGGAGTGACTATCAATATCGAAAAATCGAATTTTGGGACGTCCTCTGTCACATTTCTAGGACATATCATCACAGGTGAGGGCATTGCGCCAAATCCCGAAAATATCGAAGCTATTGAAAAGTTTCCCATTTCTACGACAAAGAAGCAGTTAAGGGGGTTCTTAGGGATCATAATTTTTTACAACCCCTTCATACATGTCAAAACTCAGAGCAGTCCTAGGTTGCACCAACTTACAGGAGAGAAGGTTCCTTTGGAATGGGATGAGGTGGCCGAATCTGAATGGAAAGCACTGAAATTGGCATTACTACAAACACTCATTCTCTCACACCCTAATTTAGCAGAAGAGCCTTGCATAGTAACTGACAGTTCATACTCAGGTCTGGGTGTCATGGTGTTCCAAGACTATGTACATGAAGGAAAAAGGGTATGGAAGACAACCGCGTTTGGCAGCAGAGTACTAGCCAAGACTGAGAGGAATTACTCGGTAACCGAGTTAGAGACGCTGGCTATTGTATGGGCGTTTCATAAATTCAGGTACCTTCTGTTTGGTCGCAAGACGAGGATCTACACAGACCACAAGGCACTCGAGTTCCTGATGACTGCAAAACTTAATCACAGGCGGCTCATTAGGTGGGCATCATATTTGCAGCAGTACAATTTTTCGATAGAATATATCCCCGGCAGTCTGAACTTTATTGCAGACGCCTTATCACGGTCACAGATCGGATTTGACCACAACATGGAAGAAGATCTGGAGGAAAATCACTATTGCCTTTCCTACATGCAAAACGTATCCTTTGAAAATGTTATTACTTGTAGTATGCAGGACATCAAGAAGGAGCAAAACAAGGACCCTGTCCTAGTGTTATTGAAACATAAATGGATAGACAGAAGACAAGCCACCGTCAGGCAGTTCTGCCTCTTACGGAAAGGCATAATCCTCCACCGAAATTATACCAATGACACTGAATGGGGGGGGGGGGGGGTATGCATCCCTGAGTACCTAATAAACGAGGTTATATGGCATACTCACCTCAGCTATGGACACTGCGGACCACTGCTCAGTAGTTCCTTCTCTAGATTGTAGCACAGATGACAAAATGGTAGATACCGAAATAGATGACAGAGGGATAGAAAAACAATTAAAATCTCTCAAAAGAGGAAAGGCCGCTGGACCTGATGGGATACCAGTTCGATTTTACGCAGAGTACGCGAAGGAATTTGCCCCCCTTCTTGCAGCGGTGTACCGTAGGTCTCTAGAAGAGCGTAGCGTTGCAAAGGATTGGAAAAGGGCATTATTCAAGAAGGGACGTCGCACAGGTGTGCAGAACTATAGACCTATATCTCTAACGTCGATCAGCTGTAGAATTTTGGAACACGTATTATGTTCGAGTATAATGAGTTTTCTGGAGACTAGAAATCTAATCTGTAGAAATCAGCATGGGTTTCGTAAAAGACGATCGTGTGAAATCCAGCTCGCTCTATTTGTCCACGAGACTCAGAGGGCCATAGACACGGGTTCCCAGGTAGATGCCATGTTTCTTGACTTCCGCAAGGCGTTTGATACAGTTCCCAACAGTCGTTTAATGAACAAAGTAAGAGCATATGGACTATCAGACCAATTGTGTGATTGGGTTGAAGAGTTCCTAGATAACAGAACGCAGCATGTCATTCTCAATGGAGAGAAGTCTTCCGAAGTAAGAGTGATTTCAGGTGTGCCGCAGGGGAGTGTCGTAGGACCGTTGCTACTCACAATATACATGGTTCAAATGGCTCTGGGCCATTTGGGACATGGTTCAAATGGTTCTGAGCCATTTGGGACTTAACTTCTGAGGTCATCAGTCCACAATATACATAAATGAGCTTGTGGATAACATCGGAAGTTCACTGAGGCTTTTTGCGGAAGATGCTGTAGTATATTGAGAGATTGTAACAATGGAAAATTGTACTGAAATGCAGGAAGATCTGCAACGAATTGACGCATGGAGTAGGGAATGGAAATTGAATCTCAATGTAGACAAGTGTAATGTGATGCGAATACATAGAAAGAAAGATCCTTTATCATTTAGCTACAATATAGCACGTCAGCAACTGGAAGCAGTTAATTGCATAAATTATCTGGGAGTAGGCATTAGGAGTGATTTAAAATGGAATGGCCATATAAAATTAATCGTCAGTAAAGCAGATGCCAGACTGAGATTCATTGTAAGAATCCTAAGGAAATGCAATCCGAAAACAAAGGAAGTAGGTTACAGTACACTTGTTCGCCCACTGCTTGAATACTGCTCACCGGTGTGGGATACGTACCAGATAGGGTTGATAGAAGAGATAGAGAAGATCCAACGGAGAGCAGCGCGCTTCGTTACAGGATCATTTAGTAATCGCGAAAGCGTTACGGAGATGATAGATAAACTCCAGTGGAAGACTCTGCAAGAGAGACGCTCAGTAGCTCGTTACGGGCTTTTGTTGAAACATCGAGAACATACCTTCACCGAGGAGTCAAACAGTATATTGCTTCCTCCTACGTATATCTCACGAAGAGACCATGAGGATAAAATCAGAGAGATTAGAGCCCACACAGAGGCATAACGACAATCTTTCTTTCCACGAACAATACGAGACTGGGATAGAAGGGAGAACCGACAGAGGTACTCAAAGTACCCTCATCCACACATCGTCAGGTAGCTTGCGGAGTATGGGTGTAGATGTAGATGTAGATGCAAGTGCAATCACAAGCTAAGGACCATGTATTACTTTCGAAACATGGAGCGTCAAATTCGGAGGTTACTATCGGTGTGTAAAGACTGCCAAAAGGCTAAGCACACCACTGTGAGTATGCAGGCACCATTATACCCAATCGTGCAGACCAAATTAAGACAATTAACGGCAACAGATTTGATGGGGCCTTTGCCAAGAACAAGAAGAGGATATACTTACGTATTAGTCTTTGTTGAACTTCCGTCCAAATACGTAACCTTTACGGCACTGAAGAGGGCGACAGGATGAACTGTATCACGGCCCCCAATCCGGGATTTCCTACCACAGGTTGGTCATGTGAGTAGAATTATTTCTGATAACGGGCCACAGTTTAAGTCAAAAACATGGAAGGGCACGTTGAGTCGATGCAAAATTGATCCAATTTTTATATCATCACACCATCCAAGCTCGAATACTGCAGAACGGGTTATTAAGGAACTCGGAAACTTGTGCCGTTTGTACTGTAACAAACAGCACACGACATGGGATGTTTTCCTTAAAGACTTCCAGGAGGTGATCAATGAGGCACCCCATGGGATAACAAAATTGGCACCCATTACAGTACTGAAAAACCGGATTCCTAAGGAGTTGATTACCGAGGTCGTAAACTTCCCACCAAGGGCGCGGATGCAGCATGGAGCCATAGTGGATTTGGCTCTGAAGAGGATACGGGCTGCAGCAGAGGTCAGGAAGAGAGGTGCCAACAGGGGAGCTCGTGTAAGACACTTCCCAATTAGACAAAGGGTGCTCGTGAAGTCTTTCCGACTCTCGAACAAATAAAAAATGAAATGCCAAAAATTCTATTGTGTTTACATCGGCCCATACCGTATAAGGAGAGCAGCTCACCACAATGATTATGAATTGGAGACGATGAAAGGAAAGAAGTCCATAGGACTCCACCACCTCTCTAACATAAAGGAGTTTGTGGAATAGTAGTAGTGTAGGGGGTGTACATAGTAGAATGGGCAAATACTGTACATGAACCTTGCTACAGGTAACAATAACATTTGCGTTAATAGATTAAGATTGTTGAAGTACGAGGTGCATTCAAGTTCTATGGCCTCCGATTTTTTTTTTCTGGACTGGAAAGAGATAGAAACATGCGCATTGTTTTAAAATGAGGCCGCGTTCATTGTCAATACGTCCCAAAGATGGCAGCACCGTACGGCAGATGGAATTTTACCGCCAGCGGCGAGAATGAGAACTGTTTTAAATACTTAAAATGGCGACGTTTTCCTTACTTGAGCAGCGTGCAATCATTCGTTTTCTGAATTTGCGTGGTGTGAAACCTATTGAAATCCATCGACAGTTGAAGGAGACATGTGGTGATGGAGTTATGGATGAGTCAAAAGTGCGTTCATGAGTGCGACGGTTTAATGAAGGCAGAACATCGGGTGACAACAAACCGAAACAACCTCAGGCTCGCACAAGCCGGTCTGACGACATGATCGAGAAAGTGGAGAGAATTGTTTTGGGGGATCACTGAATGACTGTTGAACAGATCGCCTCCAGAGGTGGCATTTCTGTGGGTTCTGTGCACACAATCCTGCATGACGACCTGAAAATTCGAAAAGTGTCATCCAGATGGGTGCCACGAATGCTGACGGACGACCACATGGCTGCCCGTGTGGCATGTTGCCAAGCAATGGAACGTGCTACGATAGCATGAATGGGACTTTCTTTTCGTCGGTTGTGACAATGGATGAGACGTGGATGCCATTTTTCAATCCAGAAACAAAGCGCCAGTCAGCTCAATGGAAGCACACAGATTCACCGCCACCAAAAAAATTTCGGGTAACTGCCAGTGCTGAAAAAATGATGGTGTCCATATTCTGGGACAGCGAGGGCGTAATCCTTACCCATTGCGTTCCAAAGGGCTCTACGGTAACAGGTGCATCCTACGAAAATGTTTTGAAGAACAAATTCCTTCCTGCACTGCAACAAAAACGTCCGGGAAGGGCTGCGCGTGTGCTGTTTCACCAAGACAAGGCAGCCTCACATCGAGCTAACGTTACGCAACAGTTTCTTCGTGATAACATCTTTGAAGTGATTCCTCATGCTCCCTACTCACCTGACCTGGCTCCTAGTGACTTTTGGCTATTTCCAACAATGAAAGACAATCTCCGTGGCCGCACATTCACCAGCCGTGCTGCTATTGCCACAGCGATTTTCCAGTGGTCAAAACAGACTCCTAAAGAAGCCTTCGCCGCTGCCATGGAATCATGGCGTCAGCATTGTGAAAAATGTGTTTCACCAAGACAAGGCACCCTCACATCGAGCTAACGTTACGCAACAGTTTCTTCGTGATAACATCTTTGAAGTGATTCCTCATGCTCCCTACTCACCTGACCTGGCTCCTAGTGACTTTTGGCTATTTCCAACAATGAAAGACACTCTCCGTGGCCGCACATTCACCAGCCGTGCTGCTATTGCCTCAGCGATTTTCCAGTGGTCAAACCAGACTCCTAAAGAAGCCTTCGCCGCTGCCATGGAATCATGGCGTCAGCATTGTGAAAAATGTGTACGTCTGCAGGGCGATTACGTCGAGAAGTAACGCCAGTTTCATCGATTTCGGGTGAGTAGTTAATTAGAAAAAAAATCGGAGGCCTTAGAACTTGAATGCACCTCGTATTAACACACTGCGTTGTCTTTTTTTTTTCTTCTTTGTTTATGTTCGCGACTTCCTATGTCGATGGAGTAGGAGACTGTGGTGTCACCGCCAGACACCACACTTGCTAGGTGGTAGCTTAAATCGGCCGCGGTCCATTAGTACATGTTGGACCCGCGTGTCGCCACTGTCAGTACTTGCAAACCTAGCGCCACCACATGGCAGGTCTAGAGAGGCGGACTAGCACTCGCCCCAGTTGTACGGACGACATTGCTAGCGACTAGACGTACGCAGCCTTCCTCTCATTTGCCGAGAGACAGTTAGAATAGCCTTCAGCTAAGTTAATGGCTACGACTTAGCAAGGCGCCATTTGTAACATTGCATGTATCTTAATGAGTCTCACTTGTATCATGAAGATTGCTGTATTCATCAGAGAATTAAAGTTAAGTATATATTATAAGCTACGTACTTTTCTTGCTACCATTCAATAGTTATCCTGTTCCAGAATTCACGCCCGTCTGCATTACATCGCGTGCCTTTCGGCTACCTCCGAGTGGCGTGGCTCTTGCTACGCCACAACAGAGACACTACCATTATATGAGCAATTTTCTTGTCCTTTACTATCTGGTGTCCATGTTGAGGGATAATGATGAGTGAGGAGATGTCGCACAAACGGGCGCATACAAGAACGTGCTCCTAGAAGCGTTCTGGGAAGTCGTGATACGCTCCATAGCGGCCACAACCAGTTCGCAAGACGTTCATACCAATGTTTGCAGGCACTCGTCAGTGCACTGCAAGATTGTGGTATATTGCGTGATTTCGATGATGATGATGATGATGTTTGGTTTGTGGGGCGCTCAACTGCGTGGTTATCAGCGCCCGTACAATTACCCAATCTTTGCTCAGTCCAATTTCACCACTTTTCTGGATGATGATGAAATGATTAGGACAACACAAACACCCAGTCATCTCGAGGCAGGTGAAAAATCCCTGACCCCGCCGGGAATCGAACCCGCGACCCCGTGCTCGGGAAGCGAGAACGCTACCGCAAGACCACGAGCGGCGGACACGTGATTTCGAGGATGGATATGGGCAATATTGTTTTTACAGTGATGCGCCAGCATCGTTGTCTTGCAAGTCGGGGTGAACCTGTGAGCGTTTGACTCCAATTGTGCCCTACACGGTAGAAATGCGGGCATAAAGCCTACCATACCAATGTGGTGGATGGGGATTTAGCGTGTTGCTCGTGACTGTCACAGATGAATAACCAAGGAATTATATTTGGAGATTCGTGACATACTGTGTAGCAAAACCGCATCACATAGAAAAAGAAGTTGCACCTATAAATGTATTGTCTTGTATAGCCATGGCTAACCCAGTCTCTGGAGTTTCAGTGAGGCGTAGTGAGAACTCGGAGGCCGTGTCGTACGGCGCGCACATCACTGTCGTCGTCAATAGCGGCGTGCTGCGAGACATCTCACCGTAACACGAATGATGTAAGAGTATTGTATAAGGTAAAAAAAAGTACCATGTACTAGGATAAGTTTAACTTTAGGATTAAGCGATAACTAGACACTTAATATTATGGGGATTTTCTACCACAAGTAGGAAGGTTTGGCACGCGCCTATTGGGATGCTATTTTTCAGGTCACCAAACCACAGACCCTAGATGGAGGGACGACGGGCGAGCGAACTTAGAATAGTTGCATGTTCTTTATAGCTCAGTAAAAATTCAACCTGCGTAATAACATGATTTATTCAAAAGACCTAGAATGTAGATCGTTGGCAAATGGCAATTAACTCTTGAGCATGTCTACTGTCGATCCATATAAGTAGTAGTACTATTAGCGCGGGCCCGCACATTTAATTGTTCATCCAATACATAGCATTACTTGCCACACACCATGTACAGTAGTGAGATCGGTCTCTACACAAATACCAACATAAATTATTTCCATGTCCAGATTAGATACACCAAGATTTTGTTATAATGTAGCCGTAGATTAATAACTATAAAATTAAAATAAGAGTGTCTGAAATGACAGACCATCAATGTATCGTTATGTAATGGGGGTACCCATTTAAAAAAAAAAAAAAAAACGCAGTTGATATCCGTTTGACCAATGGCAGCTCCATCTAGCGGGCTAACCATAGCGCCATCTGGTTTCCCCCTTCAAGCTAGACAAGTTTCTTTCTTTGTCGTTTTTTCGTTTGATGCTTATTTCGTGATATATTTGGCCAGATCACTATCAATGGACCACCCTGTATATACGAAATTCCCTACTTTAATTTCTTAATGTCCTGAAACGGTAGAAAATTTATAAATAAGGATATTTATTTACGTTCATTTATGGTTCCTTTATTTAAATCTTGTGTATGATTTTTTATTTTCCTACTTTGGTATTCAGAAATGTGAGACATCCTTTTTTTTTAATAATAATAAAAAAACGGCGCCCGTGAATGTTAAAGCGCTGCTTCTGGGACGGAGATATGCGCCGATCCCAGATCAAACACGCACCAGCAGTTTAACGATGAGGACCGGTGTGCCAGACAGATTGGATGTAGTTTTTAGGTGGTTTCCCACATCCCACTAAACGAACATTGGGCTGTTACCCAAGTCCCGCCCCAGTTACACGATTCATAAACATTTAGAAAACTTTCGCCTACTTTCGCATGAATAACGCTACATACAGACAGACCGTTGGAGTGCACATATTTGATCCCGAGGGGTAATTGGGCAGCGACACGAACAGCATCTGGCTCCCCGTTAAACTAACCATGTCCAATCCGTAAATAACCGTACTGACTCTGAGGCGATGCGGTACAAAGACACAAGGAAAAAAAAAAAACACCCTCGGCCTTTTGGTAGTTACACGGTTTGTGTTTGATCAATGCGCATATTATTTGTTCGTGCTCCACTGTGTCCCAATCAACACAGTATTCATGTGTTGCATACACATATTTTGTTTAAAATCAAGACGGAGCACGTTTTTATTATTTTCACACGTTTCATCTAGCAACCAAACTGTCTCTTTATGTCCCCCACAATACTGTTGGGTGACTTAGCCTCTGTAAATCGTTAGTCGCACTCTTCCGTTTACACAGAATTCATACGTTGCATCCTCATCTTCAGAGTTAAGATGCAACTTAGTTCTGTTCTTAATAAACATAAACATGGCCCGTTGTAGGCTGCAATGTGATGTTTATTTAATCTTGAGATTAGCTAATTTCCACTATGCGTCATTGTGAAGCACATTTGTATTTCATGTCATTATTAAATCACTCTCAATTACAAGTAAAAAGTAGCCAATTCCGTCATTTTACGAAAGGATGCACACTATAGTGACACCTTTTAAGATCGTATTCTGAACTTTGCTGTATGTACAACAACATGGTACCTCTTAAAAGGTGTGACTGTAGTGTGGATCCTTTCGTAAAATGACGGAATACAGCTACTTTTTACTTGTAATTAAGAGTGATTTAAAAATGACATGAAATACATATGTTACAATTGTTTATAAAAATGACGCCTAGTCGAAATTAGCTAATATCACGATTAAAGAAACATCGCATTATAGCCTACTACGTACCATGTTTAGGTATATTAAGCATCTGGAGGCTGCGGACCCGACAAATACAAAAAAACTAAATATTTTTATTCAATTTCTTCACACACTTCAGGCTGGAAACAGAATGTTTAACCATGTCCTTCATCACGTTGCATTCTTCGTTGACGTTACTAATGTGGGTTTTGAATTCTTCCGTCATGTGGTCCTGTGGTCATGTGGTCAAGATCTGCACTGATAACTGGCATTTTTTGAGTTTCTTGAGGGTTTCACTGATTTTTTTAATCTCCTCTCTAACTTTTTTAACAACTTTCCTATGTTTGCTTGACTTATATACATTTTTCATTAGCTTCTATATACTGCTTAGCTTTTTCTACAAGTTTCTTACAATTCTCATTTATTGGTGATTAAAGTTTTATGATAAATTTACGCAGCATTTTGCGTAGTTACCAAAGGCTGTTTTAGCGTAGCAAGTATCTCTGCGTCATGCCACTGGTCTTGTCGTTTGACAGTTTTTCAATCTACAATCATATTGGTAGTTGCCATTATTAGTTTAAATCCTTTCGTACACTGTAATAATTTAGCTCACACAGCCTACCCCTGAAGTATAAACAACAACACTATTCAATAACAATTCACATTGACAATGCCGGAATTCAATACCAGAATACACTTCGAAATCAATAGTATACCGCAATATGCGCTAGCTGTAATCTCTAACATTCAGTGGCTAACCAAAATTACTTAACATACATTAACATCAGGTCTTCTCTAGAATAATTACAGCTTGTGACAGTACAGCCCCAGAATGGTGTCTATGAGCTTTGACAGTGGAGGCTACTGTGCCCGCACGGTTTGTTGTGGATTGAAGATGTAGCCGCGAGCGCATGTTTGACAGGAGGAGGGGCTGAAACGGTCCACGTGAGCTGACCACAGTGGCACCGGCTTTGAAGTTCCACCGCTACATGTCGGCGCTCTGTGTGCGTCTGCTACTGGGTCGTTCTGAAAGTATAAAAAATCCTGGTGACTAGCAGATGTTAAGGATGTTCTAAAACTCGTGGTCGGTATTTCTAGTGCTCGCTGGTCGTCGGGGGCAAAGAATGTAAAAAAAGGTCGTCAAGACTGACCAGAGGACCAGCAAAAATGCTAAATATATCTCAATAAAAAAGTGAACCTATTAAGTATTGGAATGCTAGTACCACAAATAAAACGAGAAAATTATGACGAGTGCGAGGTTTGAGACGCGCCCTCGGTACGGTGTGTAGTTTCTAAGCTATGTTAAATATTTTCTGAACAGTATATACACTCCTGGAAATTGAAATAAGTACACCGTGAATTCATTGTCCCAGGAAGGGGAAACTTTATTGACACATTCCTGGGGTCAGATACATCACATGATCACACTGACAGAACCACAGGCACATAGACACAGGCAACAGAGCATGCACAATTTCGGCACTAGTACAGTGTATATCCACCTTTCGCAGCAATGCAGGCTGCTATTCTCCCATGGAGACGATCGTAGAGATGCTGGATGTAGTCCTGTGGAACGGCTTGCCATGCCATTTCCACCTGGCGCCTCAGTTGGACCAGCGTTCGTGCTGGACGTGCAGACCGCGTGAGACGACGCTTCATCCAGTCCCAAACATGCTCAATGGGGGACAGATCCGGAGATCTTGCTGGCCAGGGTAGTTGACTTACACCTTCTAGAGCACGTTGGGTGGCACGGGATACATGCGGACGTGCATTGTCCTGTTGGAACAGCAAGTTCCCTTGCCGGTCTAGGAATGGTAGAACGATGGGTTCGATGACGGTTTGGATGTACCGTGCACTATTCAGTGTCCCCTCGACGATCACCAGTGGTGTACGGCCAGTGTAGGAGATCGCTCCCCACACCATGATGCCGGGTGTTGGCCCTGTGTGCCTCGGTCGTGTGCAGTCCTGATTGTGGCGCTCACCTGCACGGCGCCAAACACGCATACGACCATCATTGGCACCAAGGCAGAAGCGACTCTCATCGCTGAAGACGACACGTCTCCATTCGTCCCTCCATTCACGCCTGTCGCGACACCACTGGAGGCGGGCTGCACGATGTTGGGGCGAGAGCGGAAGACGGCCTAACGGTGTGCGGGACCGTAGCCCAGCTTCATGGAGACGGTTGCGAATGGTCCTCGCCGATACCCCAGGAGCAACAGTGTCCCTAATTTGCTGGGAAGTGGCGATGCGGTCCCCTACGGCACTGCGTAGGATCCTACGGTCTTGGCGTGCATCCGTGCGTCGCTGCGGTCCGGTCCCAGGTCGACGGGCACGTGCACCTTCCGCCGACCACTGGCGACAACATCGATGTACTGTGGAGACCTCACGCCCCACGTGTTGAGCAATTCGGCGGTACGTCCACCCGGCCTCCCGCATGCCCACTATACGCCCTCGCTCAAAGTCAGTCAACTGCACATACGGTTCACGTCCACGCTGTCGCGGCATGCTACCAGTGTTAAAGACTGCGATGGAGCTCCGTATGCCACGGCAAACTGGCTGACACTGACGGCGGCGGTGTATAAATGCTGCGTAGCTAGCGCCATTCGACGGCCAACACTGCGGTTCCTGGTGTGTCCGCTGTGCCGTGCGTGTGATCATTCCTTGTACAGCCCTCTCGCAGTGTCCGGAGCAAGTATGGTGGGTCTGACACACCGGTGTCAATGTGTTCTTTTTTCCATTTCCAGGAGTGTATTTTAAAGACTAATACTTTGATAACAACTTTACCGATTTTTATAAACGAAATGTCTATGAATAGGTCTCGTAGAGATCTATCAAGGAATCGTAACAGAATTGTTATAAACATTAGCAGTTTTGAAATAAAAACTGCGATGCGTATTCCACGGGGGGAAAATAATGAATTTTAACCATGAGATTAATTAATAAGTTGAAAGTAGTGGCAGCATTGTAAAATAAATCTAGTCAATAAAGTATGAGCATACTTACTGTTAATAGATTATAGCTATTAACGACAATATGGAAACAAATAACTTTACAACGACAGAATTAAAATTTACGAGAAAATTAGTGAATGTAAGGAATAACTGAAAAAAGCAATGAATATCTGAGATAAGTTTCATCTAAATTCATGTATAATACATATGTATAGCGACATATTTATAGTTTTTGTATGTTCCAGAAGAAAGGAAATATATGTTTTGACTCAAGTTGCAATGCGAGGATGTAAATACCCGGTAGACATCTTGGAGCGCACAGTCTGATTTTGCTAGTTCTAGGAGGCGAATAGTCTGATTCTGGCAGTATCCACAGGTACTCATTGTTGTGAATTTTGTATGCACGGCTTGGCGAAACTGTTGAAATTTGCTTAAATGTCTAAACGTGGACTTATTTATTCGTGTGTCGCTAGCAAACACTCAGAAATATTTTTGGACTTTGAACTTTGAAGATTTTTCGTCAGGGAACGGCTCCGAACTTCGAAACTTCCCTGCCGATCTTACGACTGGTGTTTGGAGCATGTAATTATGCTATTTCGCATCTGACAAACTTTAACTTAAAATTTAAGCGAATGGGACATAGAACAATTGCGAGATTTTGGAGTGCTGAAATACAGTCTGGGTTTATTTAAGTTCTCGATTTGGCGTAATAGCATTCAGTACTGGTAATTCGAAAGCTTATTACTGTGACAAGAATAGGAAATAAATCCTTTTTTGTATATTTTAATCCATGAGTGTCGCGAACTCTCTTTATTCAAATACCTCCTTGCATTTAATTGGAAGTTCTTTTCTTAGTTGACGATTTTGGGGCGAATGAGATGAATCACTGGCTGGCCGCTAGACTTAAATGCAGTCAAATTATATATATATATATATATATATATATATATATATATATATATATATATATATATAGTAGTGTATTCATGCTACTGTCTCTTAAAATTTTACGTCCAAAAATACCTGAAATAGCATGGAGCCCCCAGTACCACTGTATAGGTTATCAATGAGTCAACGTTCCAGTTGGTAGCACACTACCAAGGACTACCATTCACTGTAGTCCTTGGTAGAGTGCTACCAACTGGGACGTTGACTCATTGATAACCTATACAGTAGTACTGGGGGCTCCATGCTGTTTCAGGTATTTTTGGACGTAAAATTTTGAGAGACTGTAGCATGAATACACTACCATTTGAAGCGCAGATAACGACCTTATCTCAAAGCTACTAATGAGGCCACCCGGTCTCGCGTTACGCACTTGGGTTCCTTGTTTCACACACTCCCTGGAACCACAGGGAATTGAACAAGGTCACCCAGGCAATTGTGTCACGTGAGATAAAAATGAGGGCAACCCTCTCTCCATCTCCTCCTCCCGCTTATCGTCTGTTATAACCGAGACTTTTTTTGTGGGAGGGGCAACTCAGGAGCTGGAGAGAATAGTGAGAGGATGTGTCTATTTACTAATACAGAATCCCGTGACTCAAGTTTTATTTGGTAATAACAATATTACGTGACACCAGCAGAGATCACACCCAGCCAAATACGTAACTGCTCTCAGGTTTACGTGTTTTTCCTCATTCTCCCCAATTTTACGTTTTCCTCAGAATTTTCCTGTTTTATAACTGGACGCACTCTGGAGCTGTGTATTTATAGCACAGGGAGAGGCTATGTCCATTTGTTTATAACAAATTACGTCAGTCTAGGTTAAGTTATTAATAACAATATTACATGGCACAAGTAGAGACTACACCTAGGTGGATATATAAGTACTCTCAATTTTATGTATTTATGCATATTTTTCTCAGTTTTAGGTATTTTTACTGGGCTTTCCATAATTTTAGGTATCTTATCCAATAATGTAAGACTTTTCTTGACGACGCGTTGACGTCATAATGTTATCATCTTTGGTCCCATTAATATATCGTCACAGTGATAGAAACGATAACGTTGATACAAATAGTGACGTCATAGATAATCCTAAAGGCCAAAGATTTGTATGAGATCTACCACAATACATAAATATATTATATGACATCAAAGTAAAATTCTGATGCCTCAAACAAGGATAGTCTACTTGCAGCACGCCTCTAGAAAGAGGCGTCCGGTATCTGCGACAACCCAAGCGAAAATTATGTAGCCTGCTGGAAGGCAGATACCTTCCCTTATGATGTGTGGGTTGGGTTGGGTTGATTTGGGGGAGGAGACTAAACTGCGAGGTCATCGGTCTTATCGGATTAAGGAAGGGTGGGGAAGGATGTCGGCCGTGCCCTTTAGAAGTAACCACCCGGCATTTGCCTGAAGCGATTTAGGAAAATCAAAGAAAACCTAAATCAGGATGGCCGGACGTGGGATTGACCCGTCGTCATCCCGAATGCGAGTCCAGTGTGCTAACCACTGCGCCACCTCGCTCGGTGATGTGTGGGTGTGTAGCTGCAAACGCCGATGATCGCGGAGACAGTGCCCAGCAATTACTTAGAAACTTACGGCTAGTGCCTTACATTGATGACCGAGAGGTCTGAGGCCCGCGGTAAAAACAGCAACAGATCCAAAGACGTAGGTGGAAATATCAAACACTGTTAAGCACGTAGATTATGAGGAGCTCCTCATCTGTATTCGCTTGAAAATGCAGATACGGTATGGAACTCGTATGATCGTGGCCACAAGGTCGCGAACGGGAGAGAAGCACATCTCCAACACTACGCCTTACCATATCTTCCCACACTCAATATAGAAATCTGAATAGTGTGTAATCACCTCCGACCTAGTAGCTGTAAAAAATGACGCTCAGTGGTCCAGGGAGAGGGCATCACGGTACAGTAAAACCTTTCAGAATCTGTCGACTGTATTGCGGATAGACGTTGTTAAGAGTTTAAGCGCCAAACACATCCCTCCCAATCACCCTTTCTCCTACTTCCTCCAACCGTCGTGCTTTTGAAACTAGTATTGTGAGTCCATTTTCTGCTAGGCGGCTTCCCAGGTGGAATGAAGACTCGTAACAAAATAAATCCTGCAAGCACGGGCGACAATTACTAGAAGCCTCGTATGGTAGGTAATTTCGACTGATCCATAGAATTCCAAAGACAAAAGCTGGACAGCTGATACATACGTGTATTTGCTACGAAATTTTATCTTTGCTACGAAATTTTATCTTTGCGTTAGTGATAAGTATCCCTCAAATTCGAGCAGGACTGGTGCAACAGACGTGTCCCCAATTCCCTCCACTGCACGTGATTCACACATGGCATATCGGGAAAAGAAATTTACTGACCAACGACCAACGACGTTGATGACAGGCGAGATCTATCGTATATGTAATTCTAGCAATATTACGTCACTATAAGACAAGTAACTAAAACTAAGCAGATAACGGCAATCGAGACAGAGAGATGGCTAAAGACTCATAGACAGACTCGCAGAGGTCACGATACAATAAAATGTGAGCTTACAGATCGAGCACTGTATACGGATAACGTTTCCTCCAAAGACCAATTACCTACATCATTAAAAAATACAAACAACAAACACACAATGATGGATGGAAAAAAAAACTGGTTGCACTACCGCGAAATCCACTATTAGGGGATGCAATACGGCATTAAATTCAGAGTTGTAAGCGAGGGCCGGCTTCGGAAGACGACGGAGGAGTTGGAGCAGTCGGGTATTCAAACAGCGACAGACTGGCGACGGTCGGCACGCTGGTCAGCCAGCGCGTGACCGAGGTCCCATATAGCAATTCGTGACAGTGACTCGTGAGTTTCCCGTAAATGCTAATGTACGCTCCTCGTTGGCGATATGCGTCAGAGGGAATGTTCTAGAAACTCGACGAGCGTTATAAAAAGGGGCCCCGCCCCAACCCAAGGGGGAGCACAGTTGGTAGTCGTCTGGGACGCTACCCCTGCGCCGTGTGTCGCCAGGCTGAGGACAGTTAGAGTCACGTCGGGATCGAGATAATACTGAGAAGACAGTCTCAGGACCGTGAAATAGAAGGCAGCAGACAGAGTAATGTGAAGCTGTAAGTAGGGGGACAACCTTTGCGTCACCCCACTCTCCATTGTTGGCAAATTTATTCAAGATGGCGGCGATGACGTCATCCTAGATGGCGGCATGTAGACTTGGCAACATCGCATGACGATATCCAAGATGGCGGCTTTTAACAGGAGAATAGTCCAATTGTGCTACATCCACTAACCTAACCTCAAGAAAAAATGGCGGGAAGTTTGAATTTTGGCGGGAAAATAGCCCAATAGTGCTACGTCCACTAACCAAAGCCTCCAGAAGAAAAAAAAATGTCGGGAAGTTTGAATTCCAACAGGATAATGCATGCAAAGACCGTACTTGTCTTTATTATTATTATTAATTATCATTCAATATCATTCATTATCATTTATTACCATTCATTATCATTCATTATCGTTCATTATCGTCCATTATCATTCATTATCATGTATTATTATTTATTATCATTTATTATTATTTATTATTATTGACCTGCCTCCACTAGAAAATTCCCTCCAGACTCAAATTCCTACACGATAATGACTGCAAAACCTTACTTTTTTTCATTATCATTTATTAACATTCATTATCATTCATTGTCATTCATTATCATTCATTATCATTTATTATCATTCATTATCATTTATTATTATAGGCCTACCTCCACTAGGAAATTGCGCCAAATTCCAATTCCAACACGATATTTTTCTCGAAAACTGTACTCCTATGTATTATTACCATTTATTATTTATTCAAGATGTCCGATTTTCTCGGTGAGAAAGATATTCTCCTTACATCCATAATAAAAATCTATCACAAGTTCAAATCCCCAACACCATAATTGATCACATGTATGAGCTTTCTCCATCACTTATCTTTTTTCACTGGTAGCCTATCATAATCGCATCAAATAATAAACTGCAGTTACAGTAAAGTAATTCACGTCCTTTGATTTTGCAGGGGGGAAGGGACTGAAGACTTTATTTCAAGCAGTACGGTCATCACTTGTACTCCAACACAGTCAGCACACACATCTTTGATATCGCAGTGCAGTCACCACGACGTCCGCGGTCCAACTGAATTACTTCAGTTCCTCGCCACCCCCTGGCCAGCACGCGGAGACACTACCTACGCCTGTAACGTGAGGCGGCCGGCCACTAACGCGAGGGACGAGCCCAGCAATCGCTCCCACGTCGTAAACATGTTTTCGCTGGACACGTTGCAACTTGTCGAGATTAACGTCACAGCGACCTCTTGTCCACTCACCACATTCATTCATCACCTCCACACGTTTCCCGTCAAAATTGACTCCCTCGGAGCTGAATCACACAATGGTCGGCCGTTTCCCTGCAACACTTCCGGCACCACATTCAAACCTGTCGATGCCGACCTCACACAGTCGTTCGCCACGTGTCACTGTGCGAGCGAGAACGCAGTGCTATACTTTTGGTGGCAAAGTTTGCTCGACAGTGGAATCCGCCATGACTACGTAAGAGCGCGTTGGGACCCCACTAGAACGCCCGCTAATTGACTCGCTCTCGCGCGCACGTAATACTGTACTATCGCTGCGCCACCGCCCCGCCTACGTCACACATCCTCCATACACGCAACGGACATAGCCTTGTGTAAATACCTGGAAAATGACTCTTTATTTCAGACATTATGGTCATGCAGGTTTATTCCAACTGACTTCTCCATGTTTACACAACGTAACTCCAGACCGCGGCTAACGTAAGCGTGGCCGGCTGAGCCCGCCCCCTGGCAGGCTGACTTCAAGCGGTTTACGGTTCCCGCCCAGCCCCCACGGCCAGCACGCTAGGTAGACAGCGGCGTCACAAATGGTCGGCCGCACCTGCGAGCACTTAACACCGGATACGATGTTTCCTATCGACAGCATGCCATACAAAGGATACGTTTGGCGCCAGAGTTTGACCGACAGTGGAATCCACCATGGCCATATAATAGCGTGTTTGCTCGTCGCGAGAACGCTTGCTGATTCACTCTCACCACCCTGCTGTATTAAATAATTCCATTTACAATTTCATATACATATTCAAACGTGTTCAACTCCCTTATATCAACTACTTTTCGAGGACCAGAACGGCACCTCCTCCTCCTCCTAAGAACCAGCGCCAAGTTTGAAATCTGCCAGTAAACAAAGCTCACTTGCGTTGCCGCCACCAACCTAAGAAAATTGCTTCAAATTAAGCCACCAGCACTCAACCTCTTCCTACACGTTTCTGGTAAACGGAATGTTTTATCTACCTAGTTGGAAACTTCCTTGACGCCACAACGCGCGATCGTCCACGTGGCTCTGTCAGACAAAGAACGCTCTCACTAAGTTAACTGATCACCTGATTCTCATTATTCAGCCCACATGCTTCGATTATCTAATCCAGGATCTTGGCGAAAACACACGTCCCTACACATGAGCCATCGCGCGCACCTAGCTTAGTACCTCCGCAAGTGAATGTAACAATGTCCACATGAGTATTTAATTAATCTGATCAATTAATTAACCTCTCTGATGCGGATAACTGCCACGTCCACCTAGACTTGGAAGCAATTTTCACCACTGCCACACCCACCTGGACTTGAAATGAAATAGTTAAAGTCCCTACCGACCACCACGTCATTTTATCGACCCATGTTCGTTGGCTAACATGTACTACTGCTTGCTTCCCTTTACTAACGTGCACTAACGTGTTCTAACCCACATTAACTTATATCACATTCTGTCAATACAAATAAGCCAAGCTTCAATTCTGATGGTCAGTTCATGTTTCGCTACCAATCACAAGAAAATTGTGGCAAACGAAGCCACTAACCTAAGTCACCTGTGATGACTCAAAATCGTCTGCTTTGCCTCTCTCACACACCACGAGCGCGACCCCGCCCACATCAAAGTCTGGACCTTTATACTAGCGTCAGACATACTCATGTATAAATATTCTAGCTAAACTATGACCCTAATACTGTTGTTCAATCCACACGGTCTAGCACATGGCCAGAGCACACCCCCAGTACCTAAGCTGAGAAAATTGCTCGCCCCATCATTATTTAACCGCTGAGAAACGGAGATATGCTGCAATCACATCCCTCGCGCTCTCGTAGCTACTCACCTCAGCAATTCGATCTAACAAACCCTCCAAGTAGAAAAAAAACAACCAACTCGAACTCTCTCATATGCTATATCGTCCCAAAAATACTTAACGTACATTTTATTTACGCATCGGGTATAAATATCACTCTCATACAAAAAAACACTCGTCATGATATACTTGGTGTCATGTTCCACAGTCGGCAGACACGCAAACAGCTCCTAATTTCAGTGCACAATATCAAACTGCTCCTAAATAATGCAGTACACGTAACTGTAAACACCATCAGTACTCGTAATCTGTCCAATAACGTACAGCAAAGTAACTCAACTGACGCGCGCAATCAACCTATCCCACATTAAGTTACACGTCCGAGAGTTCTCAATTCGCTCAAAGGCCTCTGTTCGACCCTTCAGACATGACTTGATGACAACCGCATTCACACCGAACACCTGAGAAATTCATATCGCCTACACGCCGAACATGTCTATCCAAGCGCCGGCCGCGGTGGTCTAGAGGTTCTAGGCGCGCAGTCCGGAACCGCGCGACTGCTACGGTCGCAGGTTCGAATCCTGCCTCGGGCATGGATGTGTGTGGTGTCCTTTGGTTAGTTAGGTTTAAGTAGTTCTAAGTTCTAGGGGACTGATGACCACAGATGTTAAGTCCCATAGTGCTCAGAACCATTTGAACCATTTTTGACTATCCAAGCCGGGCCACGCGAGTCGTCTGTCACCGTCCTAACTCAGTGCGGTCCAACACACATGTTAAGGCTGCATTCCATTGCTCGCTGGCCTATATGCGACACATCTCCACCTTC
Organism: Schistocerca cancellata; assembly: GCF_023864275.1. Lineage (NCBI taxonomy): Eukaryota > Metazoa > Arthropoda > Insecta > Orthoptera > Acrididae > Schistocerca > Schistocerca cancellata. The sequence continues at coordinate 68,128,422 of NC_064629.1, forward strand.
ACGTCTGTTGTCAGAATAGCCGAGAGCGAGTTCACACACACACCGTCCGCACACATCCCAGCGCTTCTCTCCCCTCTCAATCTATAACGATCATTTGAAAATTAAAAATAAATAAATAAATAAATAAATAGGAGCCCAGTCAACCTCTTCGAAATTGTATAGTGCCCCCCAAAAATAGTTAACGCTCGCTTTCGTGTTTTCTAAGCTTATTTGTAAATTCAAATTCTTACCCTAACGGAACTTGTTCGCCAAAATATAACTGAATGCGCTCCCCACCTTGTACCTTTCCAGCTCTCAACATACCCAAATGTTCTCAACCCTCCTATATCCCACCACAACCGATTAATCATTCTTATTCCTCCTTATCGAATTTACTGGTCTAATTTCCTAAGGACCCGTTATTAAAGTACCATCCTGCTTTTCTTTCTGATGCTTCCTGTGCTTACTTTTACAGAGATCACTAAATTACCTCCACAGCCCCCCCCTCAATCTACACACACACACACACACACACACATCTCACATACGGTCATCCTCTCTACTCACCCCATAACATAAGCTTCCCTGGTTCCATTCCCGGCGGGGTCAGGGAATTTCTCTGCCTCGTGATGGCTGGGTGTTGTTTGCTGTTCTTAGGTTAGTTAAGTTTAAGTAGTTCTAAGTTCTAGGAGACCATAGATGTTAAGTCCCATAGTGCTCAGAGCCCATAACATAAGCATTAGTAACATTACAATCCATTATATACAAACCCTACACAATGTAAACCACATTAACTTTACATTACCCGCTACATGCCCCAATTCTCTCAATTCCTAAGGAAGCACTGTGAACCTGCTCTTTCTTCCTACACACGCCACACTCACCGGTAATCAGCCCTTCTGCATCGGACGGATGCCCATCTCAGAACTATTCCACAAATTCAGCGATCGCTTCCCCTTAACACAAATGCGTTACTCTCTCTTCTTCTTCCTTGCCTGCTCACTTTTTTTCTACAGACTTATCCAGACTCATAGACTACAAGAACACACCAATTTTTTTTTCTAAGTACAGCATCACTTAACCCACTCAATAGCTAGAAACAAACAGACCAAAAAATTATATTCGCACTCTCGAATACCGAAGTCGTTGATCTCATTATACTTATACAGTTAAATCTTACGATCGCGGTCTCATTTCATTGTCATTCCACAATGAGCTAAGTATCAGACATACACTCTCTTGACCGCTGTTACTCTGGAAATATCTCCTCCGTCCTTACGACGTCCTCTCTACTCGTCACATAACATAATCAATATTAACTTTACAGTGCAGTATATACAAACACTACACAATGTAAACCACATTAACTTCACAATGCAGTATACACACACTTGACACAAAACAGTGCACTTATCCAGTATATCTCTACAGCATGCGAAAAAAATATCCTATCCCTACAGCGTCTATATACAGCAATGCTCCCCAATCCTAGGAAAGCACCGTCAACCAGATCTCTCTACAGACCGCACACTCAGAGCTAATCTTCCCTCTTACATCAGCGGACCTAAGTCACCCTCACAACTCTTTTTTACAAATTCGGTATCGTCCCCTCCTCAGCACAAACGCCTTACTGTCTCTCCTTCCTTATCTGTTTGCTTTCCTTCAAGCATCCTCAGACTCATAGACTGCAAGAACACATTTACTTTCTCAATAACATTACACCATTTTAGCTGTACTTCTCAATATCATGCACTAGGCTACACCCTACCGATCACTAGTTCATCATAATTCACAAGAGATAGACTTCATATTAATTCTCTACAAACGCCGAACATTATCTATGTGCAGCATGCTGTAAACCACTGACTAACTAGAAACAAACATACACAAAACGATATTTCCGCTCTCGAATACCGGTGTCAGTCATGTAACATTTTCGAGATCTTGGCTATGATTTACACGTCAACTTAGGTCTGTCCCAGGTCTAGAGAACAGACAAGCATGTATCCAACACACCACAATCGATCATCACTCAGCTAAATAAAGGAAGCAAATGTGCAGAAGTAGTCAACAGAAAAATCTACATCCCATCTAATAACACACCAACCCAAATCAATCATCTTCTCTAATTCTGACTCGATCACCAAAGCCGCCCGACACATAATATTACTTCGCTATTCGGTCATCTAGAGGATATCAAAGTTCGCTCTTACAGATCCATACACCCCAACAGGTCTCTCCATTCCGACAGCTGCTCCAGTTATGTGTTATCATTTATGATCATTTATTATTATTTCTTATGATTTATTATTTGTTATTATTTATGTCATGTTACCTAACAAAAATGGCTCCAATTTCAACTGTGTTTAGATCCTATGACAACCACCACATCAGTTGATTACGCAATTACCATTAGTCAAGACGGCTGCACCCAGTGTGAAACATGCCACCTTTCCCGAACCTGCATGCTACATTAAAATTCCAACTTGGCTTTAGTCTCACCCTACACATCGTTCAACTGATCCCATTTCCAGATCTTTGCGCATCTGATATATGCAATTTAAGTCGGAGAAAGACATATCAGTTACCTTCTGCAGCCTGTCTACAAGCAGAATGACCTCAGTTACTGTAACAGGACCTTGTCTTGACCATTTGCCTGAAATTCAAACGCAGCCGGCGGCATGTCAAAGCCACATATCTGTCCATCTAAACAGTCGATCACTAAGCCCAGGACCAGCATGCCGTAGTGGGCTCTCTCTCTATACCTGCTCTCCAGCTATTGTCTAACGACATACACTACACAGACGGATTCCTGAATAGTGCAGATCTCTATCCTCCCCTGCATCTCCAACTAGACATGCAAACAGTGTCCCCCCTAGCCAGCGAGCCCGTCGTCATTCACGTTGCGCCGACAATTCTCACAAAACTCACTTTCTAAGCAAAGATGAGTATTCATTTAGAACAAATAGACAAACATAACGCCAAGCAGAAGTCATACATATGATTAAAAAGAAAAAAATGACCTCAATTTAGATTATCCGACATTTACTTAGATGTCCTAATGATACAGTCGTAGATGAGTTGTGTCATCCACTCGCTCACTACTCCTACACATGCTTTCACAGAACTTGTTCTACTTATATGCCACCCACCCTGTTATAATAATTTTGAACAAGCATTTACGCCCCCACATGAACCCAGCTCAATAGAACATAATAATTCCTTTTTCCACAGACAGCCATATTCGGTGAACACTTAAATGTACTAAATTACGCATACATGTAATCAAATAAGCAAATACTTTTACCGACATACACAAGCCTCTCACTGTGTATTTAATATTATATACTTAAACACAATCCAATGATAACCATATTCCGACGCGCTCCTTGTCCTCGTCATAAAGCACACTGGCCAATCATGTGACAGCATGTTTTCCTAATTTCAATATCATAGCTAAACCATACCTCCTCTACTTTGCAAATATCATTGCGAGCATTGATAGATGACTGCTCAGTACGTCCATTCACACTTAATTCTCGAACACATAAAAACGACCAAAGTATACCAGACAACGATATACATATTTCTAACACCTCGCGGATAGTACTCAATCAATCTCTCTGCCTATGGAGGTCACAGAGCAATCTCGTCCTCTTTCATTAAAAGACCATCATCACTTCGGCATTGACCACTGTACCCCGCAACTTCGCAACCCAATTAATCCTCAACCGAGCAGAGGAATATAGCTACACTTCACCTCTCTTGTCTGAATAGAGCTTTCCTAGACCTAACCCCTCCAAGTGCACCACATTTCTCGAGATATACCCAAATATTGGAGCTTAGCACACCATATCGATCTATAGTAACAGATCTAAAAGTGCCTTAATTTAATAGCATACAGTTAAGAAGAACAAGAACGGAGTGATATTTATACACAACGTAGTTCGACACATATTTACGTAAACCATCCAATCTATCATGTGTAAAGCACTGTAGCTGCATATGGCTAGAACGCAGGCTATATCACGTGACTAAAGCATCCAAATAGAACACTGTAAAAAAATCGACCTTCAGCAACTTGTCTTTCTCCAGAGTAAATGAGGCAACGTTTAAATCGTGCCTAGTTACAGCTCTGTCTCAATCGATCATCCCATACACTCTCTGTTATTCTTTAACACAGAGGTAAGTAAGTTTAGAGGTGAATGATTCTCTGTCTATAACTCCCCTCTCCTGTCTGCTACTGCTATACCATAACCTTAAAGTTGTAGGCAGGTCGTGAAATAAAACTATCTTGTTAAAGCAATTATGGTATAAAGCAACAGAGCAGTGTTACCCTCTGAGAGGAATTTTGTTATGTTGATCGTGTTGTACCTAACGGACGTGGCTTATCGGAAATGAAAGTCAGAATTACGTAAATATTTGAACAGTAACAAACGAAATTTTGCCTATCTGCACTGTTTAACGGACAAAGAAAACGGTCGCCAGCCTAACTAGGCAAGAGAATGATTAACATTCTCGTTCAAGAAAATAGCTATTAGTAACTTTAATGGATAAACACAACCTATACTTTCTCACACGCGTGTGCAGTGAACTCTGACACATACATATGTTTACGGTAAGATGGAAACTAACAGTTACAGCAGCACAAACTATTTGCAAAATTATACCAGATACAGAAACACAATGTTACTTTCAGGGCTTACACAAACTGAATGGTCTTTATAATGTTATTGTTAGTATTCACTGCAGAATCATTAATTGGATATAGGTTAAGTCTCTCTCAGTTAAATACTTTACTATTTAAAATGAAAGTTAAATGGAATCCACTATCAGGTTGCTTCTCACTATCATTTGAATAAAGAAATTATGGTTTTCCTAATTGGTGGTCTTTCCGTTACTTGTTACCAAGCAGTAACACAATAGACAAACTGTGGATCCTGTTATACTATTAATATGCACTTCTAATACACAAGAGAGACAAACACTTAGCAAACATGAGTATATAACGTTTCACAACTGCAGTTTTCCACTTTTGCTACAGTGAGACACAAAATTAACATATATGTAAGATACTGACTCACCTTCTGCGATTTACAACAGGCAGTAATGTGGTCATTTACTAAGCAAAACTTTATAAGCCTCAGTCTTAAGAACTTTTAATTTGAAGTTGGCAACAACACATTAATAAGCTGTTTTACTAGGAAAATTATTTTCATCAAGCATCATTAACTGTAACTCACTCTCTTGCCACATTAACTTTAACTTTGTTTTTACTATGTTCAAGAGGCATCAATTAGCAAAACACTGGGCTTTAATGTTCTTTCAGTAAGGACACTTGGAAATCACTTTAGTTCAAACAGAGAGGAACCTGAGAGGTGTTATGATAAGGTGAAAAATCAAGGTAGGTACATAAATTCAGATATAAATTACTTTATATGTGAGCACACTAACACATCCACTAAGCTGATCCTTCACTGTACATTACTACAGTGCCCCATTACAGTGATTGCGCAATGAGGTGGCGATTGCATGTTGGTAGGTGGAATTGTAGGTAGAATTGCTGGACTCTGTCCCTTCTTGGTGGCGATGATGAATACCAATTCCAGAATCGTTGCATCTATTTATCCATCCATCCCAGGCATTGGAAAGTAGCAGAAAAAGCCCTCTCTCGGACCCAGCACAATATGCAATTTTTACATGGCAGTGCACAGTTTGGTAGCTCGTCCCCGACTGGTTCTGGGTTCCAGCTTTTCTACCTAGCCAACCACAATTTGCGCGCGGTACACAGTTCTGTTCCCGAGGGGAACCACTACACCTTTTACATACAAACTAACTAAGAACCCTAAGTGAAGGTCAGCAATTTACATAACAGTAAACAAACATTTTAAATAAAACAGAACATTTGCACATATTAGTATTTCTACAAAAAATTATTCACACAGAAATTACAACTATGTATAGTAAGTTTTGTTCCCTTCAAATGAGACAAAGATTTTAAATGACATTTCATAGAGTCAAATCATGACATCAAAGTCTTTACAAAGAAAGGAGTATACAATTTTATGTTATCAATTCAAACACATTTACAGATACTCAATGGTATAACATTAAACCAAAACAAAAGGCAAAATAAATCAGTACAGCATTAGAGCTATGGTGTTACACATGCCCCATGTTTCGTTGAAGTTTCCCGTAAGGGATACTTCAAGGAAACATCTATAACACCTAAGTGGTGTTGGCTACAGAAAAAAATTATACCATCCAACTTCAGTTGGGACAAACAAAATACATATTACAAACAAACAGTATATAGAGTAAGAGATTTCATACATTTCTTCCAAAACATTTTCAAAATAAACCATTTACAATAATTTTCATCCACAGACTGGTTTAAGGAAACTAATTTTCATCATTACACAAGATATTTTTAAGCATGTTAATTTCACACACATACAGTTCAAATAACAGACAAACAGTACCCAAACTAATCTACATATTAGTAGAATAGGTATATCCTTCAAATAAAAAAAATAAAAAAATGAACACATATACAATAGCACAGAACATTTTAACTTAGCAAAGCAGAAATTAGCCTTTCAATATTTTTAAGGGAATGTAAATTTTCACAGACACATAAGCATACTCATGATCATAGTTCATTTTACAAGATTCAGCAATTAATGAAATATTATAATTTAATTTGCATCCACATATGTATCAATATTTTGCACAAAACAGCTATGAGAACCTTTTCCAACTGACTCCTCAGATACCAAAGTAACTTTGCAAGGTTTTTTCAAAATAATTAACTTTATAGCTGCTCTTCATTAATAGCAGTCCAAAATGTTTGTTACACATAAACACACAAACATACTCAGAACCAATCTTTAATTATCACTGCTGTGTTTTAAAACAAGGCAGTCCAAAACTTTAAGTTATTCCAAAACCCTAGTATCAAAAACATCTACATCCATTTGAATAAGAATGCATATATATTTTATAATAACTTTTCACTGGCTTCAAAAAGAATAGTCAGTTCATAACACATTGACCAATAGACCTAACTTACTTCACTGCTTGCCTCAGCACTAGCAGTCCGTGTTACACATTCTGCCCATTATTGCTTTGGCAGTCTTTGTATGTAAACATTTAGACACAAAAACACAATTTAGATTAAGAACACTAAAAAGAAAACACATTTTTAAATTGACACACTGCCCCATCCTCTAGGTTAGGTAGTTCATGATCACTCATTAACTCCTTGCCCCCACAATGGCAAGTCCTTCGACTACTGCTCACACAGCATTTTTGGTAGCCCTCAACTTCAGGACCACAGCATTTTTATTCTTTTGTCTTGTTTTGCTGACCAACAACATATTTTTGAGCAGTTTATTGTCATCATCTTTAAGCTTTTTCATCATTATGTCACGTCTTTGTTAAAATTTGCATTAATGGTATAAAACATAAAACCTGTAACTTCAAAACAGTAATTAGACACTGGCAACAAAACCATTTCTTTTCAAATGACAACATCAGGTAACATATACATTAATCAAGAAAAATTTAAATGTCCTACCTGGGATCAAGTCAGTATTAAGAATTTCTTACTACTCCTGTACCATTGCTTTTCCACACACAGTTAGGTCATTACATACATCAAGACATCCTTGACCTAGGGTACACAAGAAAATAAGCATTTGCATGTGGAGTTCCTTGCACTTTGAAAGGTCCATTGTAAATGTATTTGAATTTAGAAATCTCATTATTAATTTCACTAGATTTTTCATGGATCTTTACTAAAACATAATCTCCAAGCTTAAATTTAGTTGTTTTGAGGTAATTATCATGTCTTTTGGATCTAGTGGCCGCTTTCTCTTTCATTCTTTTCTTAACTAACTCTTTTTTTCTCATGCAGGTTAATTCCTACAATAGGTGGGAATTGTAAGATCTAGTCAATAATACTTTTACTTTTACGGTCCAACAGAACTTCTTCAGGGGTAAAACCGGTGGTTTCATGGTATAAAGTGTTCATGGTCTTTTCAAAGTCACTTACAAATCTGCCCCAGGCCTTATGGTTATGGTGACAGTAGGTTCTACCTAACCTTCCTAATTCACGCATATATCTTTCGACAGGGTTACTAGCCGGGTGGTAAGCTGAAATATATTTAACTTGAACATCATGTTGCTTCATGCCTTCCTTCCTGATTTTTGAGATAAACTGTGGTCCATTGTCAGACAAAACTGCCTTAGGTTTACCGATGGTGTTAAAATACTCAGTCATCTTGCTAAAGACTGCTTTAGCAGTAGCTTTTTTGACTGGATATAATTTAATAAATTTGGAGAACACTTCCAACACTACAACAATGTAAGACCAAGTACCTGAGGTTTTTGGTAAAGGACCATACAAATCCACTGACAGTAATTCTAATGTGTCCTCTGGTACTGTATTCTGCATGAAACCTTGATTTACTTTATTTGTTACTTTTGCCCTCTGACATACATCACAAGACCTTATTCTATCAGTAATTTTCTTAGCGGCACCTACATTAATGATGACCACATCAGTTAACTTTTCAATACACTTTTTGGGACCGCAATGCCCTAAGGCAAGATGAAAATAATCAGTCACTTCAGTCTCAAACTGTCTAGTCCAACACACCTTCCATTCTTCATTACTGGTATTCTTTCTCCTGTATAAAATTCCATTAAATATCTTGTAAAATCTACTGATTTGTGGGAAGTTAGGGTTACTAAAATTAACTTTCACTGACTTCCGTATTTCATCCTCATTCTGGTGGAACCTTATGCTTTTACAAATTTGCTCAATTCTTTTCTTACCTGGAGCCTCCCTAATATGTTGTTGTTGTGGTCTTCAGTCCTGAGACTGGTTTGATGCAACTCTCCATGCTACCCTATCCTGTGCAAGCTTCTTCATCTCCCAGTACTTACTGCAACCCACATCCTTCTGAATCTGCTTAGTGTATTCATCTCTTGGTCTCCCTCTACGATTTTTACCCTCCACGCTGCAGTCCAATGCTAAATTTGTGATCCCTTGATGCCTCAGAACATGTCCTACTAACCGGTCCCTTCTTTTTGTCAAGTTGTGCCACGTACTCCTCTTCTCCCCAATTCTATTCAATACTTCATCATTAGTTATGTGATCTACCCATCTAATCTTCAGCATTGTTCTGTAGCACCACATTTCGAAAGCTTCTATTCTCTTCTTGTCCAAACTATTTATCGTCCATGTTTCACTTCTATACATGGCTACACTCCATACAAATACTTTCAGAAACGACTTCCTGACACTTAAATCAACACTGGACGTTAACAAATTTCTCTTCTTCAGAAACGCTTTCCTTGCCATTGCCAGTCTACATTTTATATCTTTTCTACTTCGACCATCATCAGTTATTTTGCTCCCCAAATAGCAAAAGTCCTTCACTACTTTAAGTGTATCATTTCCTAATCTAATTCCCTTAGCATCACCCGACTTAATTCGACTACATTCCATTATCCTCGTTTTGCTTTTGTTGACGTTCATCTTATATCCTCCTTTCAAGACACTGTTGATTCCGTTCAACTGGTCTTCCAAGTACTTTGCTGTCTCTGACAGAATTACAATGTTATCGGCGAACCTCAAAGTTTTTATTTCTTCTCCATGGTTTTTAATACCTACTCCGAATTTTTCTTTTGTTTCCTTTACTGCTTGCTGAGTATACAGATTGAATAACATCGGGGAGAGGCTACAACCCTGTCTCACTCCCTTCCCAACCATTGCTTCCCTTTCATGTCCCTCGACTCTTGTAACTGCCATCTGCTTTCTGTACAAATTGTAAATAGCCTTTCGCTCCCTGTATTTTACTCCTGCCACCTTTAGAATTTGAAAGAGACTATTCCAGTCAACATTGCCAAAAGCTTTCTCTATGTCTACAAATGCTAGAAACGTAGGTTTGCCTTTCCTTAATCTTTCTTCTAAGATAAGTGGTAGGGTCAATATTGCCTCACGTGTTACAATATTTCTACGGAATCCAAACTGATCTCCCCCAAGGTCGGCTTCTACCAGTTTTTCCATTCGTCTGTAAAGAATTCGCGTTAGTATTTTGCAGCTGTGACTTATTAAACTGATGGTTCGGTAATTTTCACATCTGTCAACACCTGCTTTCTTTGGGATTGGAATTATTATATTGTTCTTGAAGTCTGAGGGTATTTCGCCTGTCTCATACATCTTGCTCACTAGATGGTAGAGTTTGGTCAGGACTGGCTCTCCCAAGGCCGTCAGTAGTTCTAATGGAATGTTGTCTATTCCCGGGGCCTTGTTTCGACGAATCAGGTCTTTCAGTGCTCTGTCAAACTCTTCACGCAGTATCGTATGTCCCATTTCACCTTCATCTACATCCTCTTCCATTTCCATAATATTGTCCTCAAGTACATCGCCCTTGTATAGACGCTCTATATACTCCTTCCACCTTTCTGCTTTGCCTTCTTCGCTTAGAACTGGGTTTCCATCTGAGCTCTTGATATTCATACAAGTGGTTCTCTTTTCTCCAAAGGTCTCTTTAATTTTCCTGTAGGCAGTATCTATCTTACCCCTAGTGATATAAGCCTCTACATCATTACATTTGTCCTCTAGCCATCCCTGCTTAGCCATTTTGCACTTCCTGTCGATCTCATTTTTGAGACGTCTGTGTTCCTTTTTACCTGCTTCAATTATTGCATTTTTATATTTTCTCCTTTCATCAATTAAGTTCAATATTTCTTCTGTTACCCAAGGAGTTCTACTAGCCCTCGTCTTTTTACCTACTTGATCCTCTGCTGCCTTCACTACTTCATCCCTCAGAGCTACCCATTCTTCTTCTACTGTACTTCTTTCCCCATTCCTGTCAATTGTTCTCTTATGCTGTCCCTGAAACTCTGTACAACTTCTGGTTCTTTCATTTTATCCAGGTCCTATCTCCTTACATTCCCACCTTTTTGCAGTTTCTTCAGTTTTAATCTACAGTTCAGTGGTCAGAGTCCACATCTGCCCCTGGAAATGTCTTACATTTCAAAACGTGGTTCCTAAATCACTGTCTCACCATTATATAATCTATCTGATGCCTTCTAGTATCTCCAGGATTATTCCATGTATACAACCTTTTTTCATGATTCTTGAACCAAGTGTTAGCTATCTCCTTAATATATCTTATATGAAATTTGCCATCTTCATTACATTCCCTTGGTAAGTTGTTCATACCCTCAGGCAACCTTGATAAAGCGTCAGCTACATAGTTGTTACTACCTTTAATATACAATATCTCATAATCAAACTGTTGTAAGTACAGGACCCATCGACTCAACCTGCCTGTAAACAGGCGACAGTTTTTCAAAAAGATTAATGCTTTGTAGTCTGTATGAATTATAGTTTTATGTCCCCATAAATAAGTCCTAAATTTCTTTAATCCTCAAATGATTGCTAATGCCTCTTTCTCTGAAATAGTATAGTTTTTCTCATATTTAGTTAAAGTCCTACTAGCAAAAGCAATGGTCTTATGTTCTGTTTCCCCAGATTCTGTGTTTTCCTGAAATATTTCAACACCAGTACCATAGGCACTACTGTCTGCAATCATGTGGAATGGCTCACTTAAAACTGGATGATGTAAAATGTTTTCCCTTACTAACTTAGTTTTCAAATTTTCAAAATCTTTCTGACATTCAGGTGTCCAAACATATACCCTATTTTTCTTCAACAAGCTATTCAAATGTGGGCTGTTAAAAGCTTGCCCTTTCGCAAATTTGCAGTAAAACCCACAAAGACCTAAAAGCGCTTTCAAATGTTTCCTGTTCTTTGCAGGAGGGCACTTTTCAATAGCATTAAGCTTTTCTGGGTCCTTGCCAACCCCAGATGTGGTTGTTACGCGTCCTAAAAATTTAATTTATTGTCTCACAAATTCACACTTCTTTAACTTTAAAGTCATGCCCCCTGCTTGAAGAGCAATAAGGGTTTTGTTTAACAGGTCACAATGCTCCTCCCAGTTACTGGTAGCAATCAATAGGTCATCTACATATACAGTCAATCTGGCACAAAGTTCTTTTCCTAGCACAGAATCTAAAGCCCTAATGAAAACAGAAACAGAAGTATTTAAACCAAATGGTACAACTTTGTATTGGTAACATTTTCCTGCAAACAAAAAAGCTGAATATTTCCTAGAATCTTTGTGTAATGGGATTTGCCAATATCCGGCACTGAGGTCTAAACTGGTTAGGTATTTAACATTATGGAACTTTTGTAATAAATCATCTAATTTTTCAGTTGTGTCTACTTCTCTCCTGACAATTTTATTCAGTGTCCGTGAATCAATGACTACTCTTACGCCTCCATCTTTCTTATTGACTATAATAAGTGGACTGTTGTATTCACTATTACTTCTATTACTCCCCATTCCAACATTTTATCAATTTCAGCTTGTACTGCGTCTTTCTTAGCTATAGGTATTGGATATGGTCTGACAAAGAATGGTTCATGTTCCAGGACATCCATACGGTATTCAAAGTTATTTACGACACCTGGTTTATCAGAGAACAATTATTATTCAAGATATTAAATAAATCATCTTTCTGTTCACATGAGATCTCTTGGATGGCATCAATAATTTCCCTAAACCTGTCAGTTTTTTGATCATTCTGCAATAAATCTTTCACATGGTATATTTCATATAATTGGGATAAACCATCATTTTCAGATTCTATTTTTAACAATATGGGTTCTACATTAACATGTTGGACCTGGTTGTCACCTTCAAATTTAATTGCTATTGTTTTGCTCTGCTTATTAATCTTAACAGTTCCACTACCACAATCTAAAATTACTTTTTCCTTGTCTAGCCAATCAATACCTAGAATCATTTCAGCACTTAGTTCAGGGACCACTAAAAAATCATGTTCAAATTTTTGACTTCCTATTTCAAAGTCCATCAATACTTGTTTTTGAATGGGCTTGCTGGACCTACCAGTAGCTCCTATAATTTTTACTCCACTCACAGATATTATTACTAGTCCTGGTTTACATGAAATATGATCAAAGAAAGATTCTGATATGACACTGATTTAGGATCATGTGTCTAAAAGCACTTGCAGCTCAGTGTTATAAGCATTTACAGGTATTGTAGTTTGTTTAATAATTCTGTGCTCCTTTTCCTCCTGTTCTTCCTATAACAGATCCTGCTCAACCATAATGTCTTTCCAGGAAATATTACCTACTGATTTCTGTTGTATATCAGGTGGCTTTTTGGGTTTGTTGACCTCTACATCTTTACAGATTTTCAACAATTCACGTTCTACTATATTTCTATCTGGAGGTTCTTTAGGTTTCTATAAATCTATTTCTTTCATTACACTAAGTAAAATTTGCCCTAATATAGTGTCATCTGGCGGCTCTTTCGGTTTTGTTTCGGTTATGCATTCCGGATTTTGTTTCGAAAAGATGTCATTAACTTTTTTGTAACCTCTTTCTGTAAAGGTATAATTATATTTGACTACTTCCGAAAACTCATCTGTATCTGAATCTGTAGTCTCTCCTTCGTCTGAGCTATCACTAGGTTCTATTTCGTTATCAGATTCGAGCAGGAAAGCAACTTTTAAACAGTGAGACAGATTATCACTAGATGTTTCAGCCACTTCGTTTTTCGACTCATTTTCTACACAATGCACATCGTTTGGACAGTCAAGCACTTCTGTTGTATCACTTTGAACGATTTCAGCCTTAACTTCATACTTAGTATAATCGTCATATACTTCGATAACCTTCATTTCATTTTCCGCTTTGCTATCATTCTCAGGTAATCGTGCGAAATTCCTACTAGACCATACTCCATTAGAATCACAGAACACCTTTCCATCAACAGTAATTTCACCTGCACTGCTTATAATGTCATGTTTACTAACGTCCTCCTTTACATCACTTTCACCTATTATTAATTGTGCACACGTCTTTTGTGTGGCATATTCTACCTCCCTTTCCTCTTTATTCATCATAACCTCCCCCACATCTACGTCTTTTATCTCACATACATCAGTAACAGTAAAAATATTTTCCTTTTCATTCGCCTTTTCTGGCTGCCTTTCTTTCTTTAATAATGTCTTTTCGCACGATTCCGAAATTGAGTTATCCTTATCATATGACATATTAACTTTATTTTCAGTTTTACATTCGTCTATTACTGAAACCGGCCAACGGAAGTGTCCGATCCCGCCTCTTCTGTTTCTCTCTACGGCAGCCATCTTGTTCTGACGTCTGCCATTTGTGTGTGCGGCCGAGTGCAATGTACGCTGCTCCGGCAACCGCTGCCCCGAGCACACACGGTCACGTGACTTCGCACTGGGAACGCCACTATGTATCACCCCGCACCCGTCTTCCATAGGCGCGTCCTTAACCTTCCTGCCCTGTAGTTTACATCTTTCCTTCTCGAATCTATTATTTGACATCTTTTCTTTGGGCCCAATACTGGTTTCCGCGTGAATCCGGCCTGTAACACACGCGGTTTTCTGTTTTCCATTTCGTCTCTAGTTTGGAAATTCCGTGCCACGTATCCTCTGCCACGCATCGTATAATTTCCTCTACCTCTCGCACGACCTCTTTGAATCGTGTTTACACGAAATCTGTTGTTTTCAAGTCGTTCATTTTGGTCATTACTTTCTCGCAAATAATTGTTGTTATTGTGGGGACGAGATTCGCGATTTCTTCGCCAGTGATCTTCATCCTCTGCCCTTTCCAAAAACGCAGAAAAACTTCTATGGGTACTCCCAACATATCGTTTGGAATCCTCAGGCAGTTTCTGCCAAAGAACCCAAACGATCTCGGCTTCAGTCCTCCTAGCCTTCAGATGTATCAACATTCTGTACCATGATTCGCAAAACTCTTTCATGGTTTGCCTACCTCTGATATCATACAGTCTGGCCATTAGAAACTCACGCCACAACTGGTCTTGTTTTTGTTCTGACCAATACTCGTCAATAAATTTTTGTTTAAAGCTTTCAAAAGACATCTGGTTTGTATCCAGATTCAACCCCCACATTTTTGCTTCTCCCATTAATGCACTGATTACAACATTAATTTTTTCCTGGTTAGATAAATATTCAGGAAAGTTTCTTTCGCAATTGTTTACAAAATCAAGAGGGTGCCATCCGTTATGTCTCTTTGCAGGGTCGAATTTTTCCTCGCCCTCTAAGATTTTACTGAAAGGCATTCTTTCAGTAAAATGTGTAGGTCCTGTTTGTATTTTTCTCTCCAAGTCATACATTTTGCCTTGGATTTGTGAAATGTTATGTTCACACTTCTTTTCGCAAGTAACAATCTGTTTGGTTAGTTCTCTACTTGTTTCTGTTACAGATCGTTTAATCTGTGCAAATTCCGCGTTACATTCTGTTTGTATTTCGGATTTAATACCGAATACCTTTTCGTCCACTTTAGTGATGACTAAGGGTTCTATTTGATCTTGAATTTTAATTACTTCAGTGTCAAATCTTTCGTTAATGTCATCAATTTGTCCTTCTACATTGCCAATATTGTCATTGATGACAGTAATTTCGCTTATAATACTTTTGATTTTATTACTCACTGTTCCTACCCTTGAGTTGACTTCTTCAATTTGTTTACTAAGTCTGGTACCCTGCATTTCGATTTGTTTACTTTGTGCTGCATTTTGTTGCCCCAGTGTTACGATTTGTGCATTAATATTGTTACTGTGTGCTGCAATTAGTGCCTCGATATTGTCATTTTCTGCTGATTTTGTTGTCCCTGTGCTGCAATTTGTGCAGGCAACATTTTTAACAATTCTATCGTATCTGGATTCTTTTCACTTTTAGGTTCTGCTACATTTTTGTGTTCGAGTCCTACTTCCCTTTAAGTTTTTGGTGATTCAAACATATCCCGCGATTCATTGACATAGCCACTGTCTTCGACAACATCGCCCATATTGTCTTGCTTAGTACGCGCAACATACATAGCTTCGATCTGTTTATTGATGTCTGCTTGATAACGTACGTAATTTAACTCGTGCGTAATGCCATCTGTTGTTGTGCTGCCTGAACTGCTCTCGATTGCATTCTGTTCTCGCGTGTCTAGATTTATTTCTAGTTTCCTGTCCATTTTAGTTGCTATTAAGTATTGATATCTTTAATTTTCAATTTAAGCTGAATTGTCGCTATCCGTTCTGTCAAATACTGTACAGGTTCGTGCCGCTGGACGTTTCATGTTCACTCTATGTTTGTAAAATGCTAAATACTTATAATTTTTTCCGGCTATAGGAGCATGCCCCCTGCCACGTCTTCACTGTTGTCCCCCCACTACCCTCCATCTCTACACCCCACATCTCCTTTCCCAAGGTGGCTCCCATCAACTCCCCCTACCCGGATGATGCCCTCTCTCCCTCCATTTATCCCTCCTATTAACTCTGATCCTCACTCCCCCTCCTTTCCTCGGTCCTTTCCCTGGGCTCCCTCTTCCCCCCTTCCGTCCTGTTTTCTCCCCACTAAACCTCTCCCTTCTCCCCCCCACCCCTGAGTCCTTTTGTATTCCCCTCCTCTGCCTACCCCACTCCCTGTCGCGTCTGCCCAGCGCCCCCCACCCCTCTTACGGGTCCTCATCCTCCATCAGCTCCTTTCCCGGCTCCCCCCTTCGCTCTTACTCTCCTTTCCCCCCTTTTTTATTTTCCCGTCACCTGTCCAGTTTCCCCCCACCTGCTCTCGGCTGTGGTATGTCACATTTGCCAACTTTTTAGTGCAGTGTTCCAGTGACTATTCAGTGTTGTTCGTCTTTCTCGTGTTGCGAACAGAAACCATGCTGTCGCTGGGTGTGAATTTTATGTCTTTTGCGAACAGAAACCAGACTGTCACCGTGTTTTTTAATTGTCTGTCTATTGTTTTACCTGTCTGCTTCGTATGTATTTTATTAGCATCATCATCCCTCTGTTCTTTGTTTTAAGTTCCACGATTTCTTTTCGCCATGTTACTATTTAAGTCTCCGAATTTATCGCCTGTTTTTATTATTTATTCTCTTCATCTTTCTAACAAAGTCTGTAGGCTGAAGAGCGGCATACTAAGCTGCTACCAGCCCGCCCCCTTCGGGGGGAATTGAAATTCAATAAAGAAAAAATAATGTAGGAGCAAATTGAACAACGTTCTGTCGCACGGCGCCACGTATAACACACCTCTCCTGTCTGCTACTGCTGTACCACAACCTTAAAGTTGTAGGCAGGTCGTGAAATAAAAGTATCTTGTTAAAGCCATTATGGTATAAAGCAACAGAGCAGTGTTACCCTCTCAGAGCGCTTGCTCTGTTTTCTGTATCTCTTTGCACATGCACGACTCGCAGACGGCTCCCAGGGCCCGGTCCCATCGGCTGGTGGACCAAACTTCGAGCATAGAATACTGCTCCGGACGTAACGCGTGCTTGGTCCACCCGCGAACCCTATCACGGATGCTGCGTATGGTGGATCCACCTCTTGGACATAGCTCCGGATATATAGTACGCAGCAGATCCACACTCGAACGCTAACTCGGGTATTGAATACTGTGGATCTATATTCAAATACAGCTTCCTACCTCGCGCGAGACGGATCCACCTTCAAACACTACCCCGTATTGTGGATCCGCATCTGAACACCGCTCTCCATATATCTCGCGGCGGATCCACAT
The DNA here is from genome assembly GCF_023864275.1 of Schistocerca cancellata. Taxonomy (NCBI): domain Eukaryota; kingdom Metazoa; phylum Arthropoda; class Insecta; order Orthoptera; family Acrididae; genus Schistocerca; species Schistocerca cancellata. The sequence continues at coordinate 68,146,077 of NC_064629.1, forward strand.
TCGAACGTTAACCCTACTCTACCGCCAGTCCTGGGGGCCTTCCCCGAAGCGTGCATGTGCAAAGAGATACAGAAAACAGAGCAAGCGCTCTCCAAATGTGGAGGTGACTGGATACGCCTTGGTTACATTTAGAGATAATTTTAGAACACAGAACGATAACTTATGTTGCGGTCGCATGGATGGATCTGACATAAAATCGAAAGAAATGCGAAAACTCATTAGCGCATAGATATAAACTAACGTAATATACACCGAAATGCGATGAAAATGAGAACGTACTTGCTTATCTTCTGATTCGCAGGGGGGAATTCGTACATGGAGTCAAGTATGCTGCGACAAGAGGAATGCAGGAAAACGACGACATCGAAGGGAGCGGACTAAGGAAGGTAGTCAATTTTTTCTCGTTGAGTTCGTATTATAGTGTATGTCTACTGAGGTAGCAGTGAGGCCCGCGAGTTGAATACTGTATTTGATGCTTTTGAGGAGGACAGAGAATCATTCACATCTAAACTTACTCACCTCTGTGTTAAAGGATAACAGAGAGTGTACGGGATGATCGATTGAGACAGAGCTGTAACTAGGTAGGATTTAAACGTTGACTCATTTATTCTGGAGAAAGACAAGTTGCTGAAGGTTGATTTTTTTCCAGTGTTCTATCTGGATGCTTTAGTCACGTGATGTAGCCTGCGTTCTAGCCATATGCAGCTACAGTGCTTTACACATGATAGATTGGATGATTTACGCAAGTATGTATTGAACTACGTTGTGTATAAATATCACTGCGTTCTTGTTCTTCTTAACTCTATGCTATTAAATTAAGGCACTTCGAGATCTGTTACTATAGATCGATATGGTGTGCTAAGCTCCAATACTTGGGTACATATCGAGAAATGTGGTGCACTTGGAGGGGTTAGGTCTAGGAAAGCTCTATACAGATAAGAGAGGTTGAGGATTAATTGGGTAGCGAAGTTGCGGGGTAGAGTGGTCAATGCCGAAGTGAGGATGGTCTTTTGACGTAAGAGGGTGAGATTGCTCTGTGACCGCCATAGGCAGAGAGAGTGATTGAGTACTATGCGTGAGGTCTTAGAAAGATGTATATCGTTGTCTGGTATACTTTGGTCGTTTTTATGTGTTAGAGAATTAAGTGTGAATGGACGTACTGAGCAGTCATCTATCAATGTTCGCAATGATACTTGCAAAGTAGAGGAGGTATGGTTTAGCTATGATATTGAAATTAGGAAAACATGCTGTCACATGATTGGCCAGTGTGCTTTATGACGAGGACAAGGTGCGCGCCGGAATATTGTTATCATTGGTTTGTTCAAAATGGTTCAGATGGCTCTAAGCACTATGCGACTCAACTTCTGAGGTCATCAGTCGCCTAGAACTTAGGACTAATTTAACCTAACTACCCTAAGGACATCACACACATCCTTGCCCGGGGCAGGATTCGAACCTGCTCGGCTCCAGAGTGTAGTGCCTAGAACCACACGGCCACTCCGGCCGGCCGTTGGTTTTTGTATAAGTATATAATATTAAATATCCAGTGAGAGGTGTGTGTATGTCGGTAAAAGTATTTGCTTATTTGATTACATGTATGCGTAATTTAGTACATTTAAGTGTTCACCGAATATGGCTGTCGGTGGAAAAAGGAATTATTATGTTCTACTGAGCTGGGTTTATGTGTGGGCGTAAATGCTTGTTCAAAATTATTATAACAGGGTGGGTGGCATATAAGTAGAACAAGTTCTGTGAAAGCGTGTGTAGAAGGAGTGAGCGAGTGGATGACACGACTCATCTACGACTATATCATTAGGACATATAAATCAATGTCGGATAATCTAAATTGAGGTATTTTTTTTCTTTTTAATCATATGTATGACTTCTGCTTGGCGTTATGTTTGTCTATTTGTTCTAAATGAATACTCATCTTTGCTTAGAAAGTGAGTTTTGACAGAATTGTCGGCGCAACGTGAATGACGACGGTTTCGCTGGCTGGGGGGGGGGGGGGGGGACACTGTTTACATGTCGAGTTGGAGATGCAGGGGAGGATAGAGATCTGCACTATTCAGGAATCCGTCTGTGTAGTGTATGTCGTTAGACAATAGCTGGAGAGCAGGTATAGAGAGAGAGCCCACTACGGCATGCTGGTCCTGGGCTTAGTGATCGGCTATTTAGATGGACAGATATGTGGCTTTGACATGCCGCCGGCGGGGCTTGAATTTCAGGCGAATGGTCAAGACAAGGTCCTGTTACAGTAACTGAGGTCATTCTGCTTGTAGACAGGCTGCAGAAGGTAACTGATATGTCTTTCTCCGACTTAAATTGCATATATCAGATGCGCAAAGATCTGGAAATGGGATCAGTTGAACGATGTGTAGGGTGAGACTAAGGCCAAGTTGGAATTTTAATGTAGCATGCAGGTTCGGGAAAGGTGGCATGTTTCGCACTGGGTGCAGCCGTCTTGAAAAATGGTAATTGCGTAATCAATTGACGTGATGACAGAGCGCTCTGGTGGTTGTCATAGGATCTAAACGCAGTTGAACTTGGAGACATTTTTATTAGGTAACATGATATAAATAATAATAAATAATAAATCATAAGAAATAATAATAAATGATCACAAATGATAATAAATAACTGGAGCAGCTGTCCGAATGCAGAGACCTGTTGGGGTATATGGATCTGTAAGAGCGAACTTTGATGTCCTCTAGACGACCGAATAGCGAAGTAATATTGGTGATCAAGTCAAAATTTGAGAAGATGATTGATTTGGGTTGGAGTGTTATTAGATGGGATGTAGATTGTTTTGTTGACTACTTCTGCACATTTGCTTCCTTTATTTAGCTGAGTGATGTTCGATTGCGGTGTGTTGGGTACATGCTTATCCGTTCTCTAGACCTGGGACAGACCTAAGTTGACGTGTAAATCATAGCCAAGATCTCGAAAATGTTACATGACTGACACCGGTATTCGAGAGCGGAAATATCGTTTTGTGTATGTTTGTTTCTAGTTAGTCAGTGGTTTACAGCATGCTGCACATAGATAAAGTTCGGCGTTTGTAGAGAATTAATATGAAGTCTATCTCTTGTGAATTATGATGAACTAGTGATCGGTAGGGTGTAGCCTAGTGCATGATGTTGAGAAGTACAGCTAAAATGGTGTAATGTTATTGAGAAAGTAAATGTGTCCTTGCAGTCTATGAGTCTGAGGAGGCTTGAAGGAAAGCAAACAGATAAGGAAGGAGAGACAGTAAGGCGTTTGTGCTGAGGAGGGGACGATACCGAATTTGTAAAAAAGAGTTGTGAGGGTGACTTAGGTCCGCTGATGTAAGAGGGAAGATTAGCTCTGAGTGTGCGGTCTGTAGAGAGAACTAGTTGACGGTGCTTTCCTAGGATTGGGGAGCATTGCTGTATATAGACGCTGTAGGGATAGGATTTTTTTCCGCATGCTGTAGAGATATACTGGATAAGTGCACTGTTTTGTGTCAAATGTGTATATACTATATTGTGAAGTTAATGTGGTTTACATTGTGTAGCGTTTGTATATACTGCACTGTAAAGTTAATATTGATTATGTTATGTGACGAGTAGAGAGGACGTCGTAAGGACGGTAGAGATATTTCCAGAGTAACAGCGGTCAAGAGAGTGTATTTCCGATACTTAGCTCATTGTGGAATGACAATGAAATGAGACCGCGATCGTAAGATTTAACTGTATAAGTATAATGAGATCAACGACTTCGGTATTCCAGAGTGCGAATATAATTTTTTGGTCTGTTTGTTTCTAGTTATTGAGTGGTTTAAAGGATGCTGTACTTAGAAAAAAAAATTGGTGTGTTCTTGTAGTCTATGAGTCTGGATAAGTTTGTAGAAAAATAGCGAGCAGGCAAGGAAGAAGAAGGGAGAGTAACGCATTTGTGTTGAGGGGAAGCGATCGCCGAATTTGTGGAATAGTTTTGAGAGGGACTTCCATCCGTTGATGCAGAAGGGCTGATTACCGCTGAGTGTGGCGTGTGTAGGAAGAAAGAGCAGGTTCACAGTGCTTCCCTAGGAATTGAGAGAATTGGGGCATGTAGTGGGTATTGTAAAGTTAATGTGGTTTACATTGTGTAGGGTTTGTATATAATGGATTGTAAAGTTACTAATGCTTATGTTATGGGGTGAGTAGAGAGGATGACCGTATGTGTGTGTGTGTGTGTGTGTAGATTGAGGGGGGGGGGGGGGGGCTGTGGAGGTAATTTAGCGATCTCCTTAAAAGTAAGCACAGGAAGCATCAGAAAGAAAAGCAGGATGGTACTTCTATAACGGTTCCTTAGGAATTTAGACCGGTAAATTCGATAAGAAGGAATAAGAATGATTAATCGGTTGAGCTGGGATATAGGAGGGTTGAAAACATTTGCGTATGTTGAGAGCTGGAAAGGTACAAGGTGGGGAGCGCATTCAGTATTATTTTGGTGAACAAGTTCTGTTAGGGTAAGAATTTGAATTTACAAATAAGCTTAGAAAACACGAAAGCGAGCGTCAACTATTTTTGGGGGGCTCTACACAATTTCGGAGAGGTTGACTGGGCTCCTATTTATTTTTTTTCTTTTAGTTTTCAAATGATCGTTTTAGATTGAGACGGAAGAGAAGCGCTGGGATGTGTGCGGACGGTGTGTGTGTGAACTCGCTCTCGGCTATTCTGACAACAGACGTGAAGGTGGAGATGTGTCGCATATAGGCCGGCGAACAATGGAATGCGGCCTTAACATGTGTGTTGGACCGCACTGTGTTAGGACGGTGACAGACGACTCGCGTGGCCTGGCTTGGATAGTCATGTTCGGAGTGTAGGTGATATGAATTTCGCAGGTGTTCGGTGTGAATGCGGTTGTCATCAAGTCATGTTTGAAGGGTCGAACAGAGGCCTTTGAGCGAATTGAGAACTGTCGGACGTGTGACTTAATGTGGGATAGGTTGATTGCGCGCTTCAGTTGAGTTACTTAGCTGTACGTTATTTGGACAGATTACGAGTACTGATGGTGTTTACAGTTACGTGTACTGCATTATTTAGGAGCAGTTTGATATTGTGCACTGAAATTAGGAGCTGTTTGCGTGTCTGCCGACTGCGCAACATGACACCAGGTATATCAGGACGAGTGTTTTTTTGTATGGGAATGATAGGTATACTCGATGCGTAAATAAAATGTACGTTAAGTATTTTTGGGACGATATAGAATATGAGAGAGTTCGAGTTGGTTGTTATTTTTTCTACTTGGAGGGTTTGTTAGATCGAGTTGCTGAGGTGAGTAGCTACGAGAGCGCGAGGGATGTGATTGCAGCGTATCTCTGTTTCTCAACGGTTAACTAAAGATGGGGCGAGCAATGTTCTCAGCTTAGGTACTGTGGGTGTGCTCTGGCCGTGTGGATTGAACAACAGTATTAGGGTCATAGTTTAGCTAGAATATTTATACATGAGTATGTCCGACGCTAGTATAAAGGTCCAGACTGTGATGTGGGCGGTCTCGAGTTCGTGGTGTGTGAGAGAGGCAAAGCAGACGATTTTGAGTCATCACAGGTGACTTAGGTTAGTGGCTTCGTTTGCCACAATTTTCTTGTGTTTGGTAGCGAAACATGAACTGACCATCGGAATTGAAGCTTGGCTTATTTGTATAGACAGAATGTGATATAAGTTAATGTGGGTTAGAACACGTTAGTGCACGTTAGTAAAGGGAAGCAAGCAGTAGTACATGTTAGCCAACGAACATGGGTCGGTAAAATGACGTGGTGGTCGGTAGGGACTTTAACTATTTCATTTCAAGTCCAGGTGGGTGTGGCAGTGGTGAAAATTTATTCCAAGTCTAGGTGGACGTGGCAGTTATCCGCATCAGAGAGGTTAATTAATTGATCAGATTAATTAAATAGTCACGTGGACTGTGGTGTCATCGCCAGATACCACACTTGCTAGGTGGTAGCCTTTAAATCGGCCGCGGTCCGTTAGTATACGTCGGACCCGCGTGTCACTACTATCAGTGATTGCAGACCGAGCGCCGCCACACGGCAGGTCTAGAGAGACTTCCTAGCACTCGCCCCAGTTGTACAGCCGACTTTGCTAGCGATGGTTCACTGACCAAATACGCTCTCATTTGCCGAGACGATAGTTAGCATAGCCTTCAGCTACGACATTTGCTGCGACCTGGCAAGGCGCCATTACCAGTTACTATTGATGCTGTAAAACATGTACCGTCAAGAGCGATGTTCACCATTTACGGATTAAAGTTAAGTATTCCAACAGCTACGTCCTTTTTTGCTAAAGTCTAACTTCCTTGTCCTGTTCCAGACCTCAAGCCAGCCTCCGTGAGCTAAAACGCGTGCCTTTCGGCTTCCTCTCATAGTGGGTTGGCTCTCTTGCCAATCCACAACATGGACTTTGTTACATTCACTTGCGGAGGTACTAAGCTAGGCGCGTGCGATGGCTCATGTGTACGGACGTGTGTTTTCTCCAAGATCCTGGATTAGATAATCGAAGCATGTGCTCTGAATAATGGGAATCAGTTAACTTAGTTAGAGCGTTCTTTGTCTGACAGAGCCACGTGGTCGATCGCACGTAGTGACGTCAAGGAAGTTTCCAACTCGGTAGAAAAAATATTCCGTTTACCAGAAACGTGTAGGAAGAGGTTTCGTGCTGGTGGCTTAGTTTGAAGCAATTTTTTTAGGTTGGTGGCGGAAGCGCAAGTGAGCTTTGTTTACTGGCAGGTTTCAAACTTGGCGCTGGTTCTTAGGAGGAGGCGGAGGTGGCATTCTGGTCCTCGAAAAGTAGTTGATATAAGGGAGTTGAACACGTTAGAATATGTATATGAAATTGTAAATGGAATTATTTAATACAGCGGGATGGTGAGAGTGAATCAGCGAGCGTTCTCGCGACGAGCAAACACGCTGTTATATGGCCATGGTGGATTCCACTGTCGGTCAAACTCTGGCGCCAAACGTATCCTTTGTATGGCATGCTGTCGACAGGAAACATCGTATCCGGTGTTAAGTCCTCGCAGGTGCGGCCGACCGTTTGTGACGCCGCTGTCTACCTGGCGCGCTGGCCGTGGGGCTGGGCGGGAACCGTAAACCGCTTGACGTCAGCCGGCCAGGGAGCGGGCTCAGCCGGCCGCGCGTACGTCAGCCGCGGTCTGGAGTTTCGCTGTGTGAGCATGGAGAAGTCAGTTGCAATACACCTGCATGACCGTAATGTCTGAAATAAAGAGTCATTTTCCAGGTATTTACAGAAGGCTATGCCCGTCGCGTGTATGGAGGGTGTGTGACGTAAGTGGGGCGGTGGTGCAGGGATTGTACAGTTATTACGCGCGCGTGAGAGCGAGGCAATTAGCGGGCGTTCTAGTGCGGTCCTAACGTCCTCTTATGCAGTCATGGCGGATTCCACTGTCGAGGAAACTTTGCCGCCAAAAGTGTAGCACTGCGTTCTCGCTCGCACAGGGACACGTGGTGAACGGCTGTGTGAGGTCGGCATCAACAGGTTTGAACGTGGTGCCGGAAGTGTTGCAGGGAAACGTTCTACCGTTGTGTGATTCAGCGCCGAGGGAGTCAATTTTGACGGGTAACGTGTGGAGGTGACGAATGCACGTGGTGATTGGACAAGGGGCCGCTGTGACGTTAAACTTGACTAGTTGCAACGTGTCCAGCGAAAACATGTTTACGACGTGGGAGCGATCGCTGGGCTCGCCCCCCGCGCTAGTGGCCGGCCGCCTCACGTGACAGGCGTAGGCAGGGTCTCCGCGTGCTGGCCAGGGGGTGACGAGGATTTGACGTAATTCAGTTGGAGTGCGGACGTCGTGGTGACTGCACTGCGATATCAAACATACATGTGATCAATTATGGTGTTGGAGGTTTGAACTTGTGATAGATTTTTGTTATGGATTTAAGGAGAATGGCTTTCGCACTGAGAAAATCGGACATCTTGAATAAATAATAAATGATAATAATACATAGAAGTACAGTTTTCGAGAGAATATCGTGTTGGAATTTGAATTTGGCGCTATTTTCTATAATAATAAATGATAATGAATGATAATGAATGATAATGAATGACAATGAATGATAATGAGTGATAATAAATGATAATGAATGATAACGAATGACAATGAATTATAATGAATGTTAATAAATGATAATGAATGATAATGAACAAAAGTAAGGTTTTGCAGCCATTATCGTGTAGGAATTTGAATTTGGAGGGAATTTTCTAGTGGAGGCAGGTCAATAATAATAAATAATAATAAATGATAATAAATAATAATAAATGATAATGAATGATAATGAATGATAATGAATGACAATGAATGATAATGAATGTTAATAAATGATAATGAATGATATCGAATGTTAATGAATGATAATCAATAATAATAATAAAGGTAAGTACGGTCTTTGTATGCATTATTCTGCTGGAATTCAAACTTCCCGCCATTTTTTTTCTTCTGGAGGCTTAGGTTAGTGGACGTAGCACAACTGGGCTATTTTCCAGCCAAAATTCAAACTTCCCGCCATTTTTTCTTGAGCATGGGTTAGTGGATGTAGCACAATTGGACTATTCTCCCACCAAAAGCTGCCATCTTGGATGACGTCATGCAATGTTGCCAAGTCTACATGCCGCCATCTTGGATGACGTCATCGCCGCCATCTTGAATAAATTTGGCAACAATGGAGAGTGGGGTGAAGCGAAGGTTGTCCCTTTACTGCCGTATATCGTAGCATTGTGCACTGAATGGAAGAAGCTAAAATCAGTGGTGGCAGAAGTTAACTTGCAATCAACTTAATTAGTCTGAGTTTGATTAGACCTGATTTTCCTTTAGTTGTATACCGAGATCTGTGTCCCTGAATACCTTCTTTATGATTCTTTACAGGGTGGAGTCCTGCTAGCTGCCTACGCGAAATTCGCCAATCGATTACATCCATCGAGGTAAGCCCTTGTAATTACAACGCGTCCTTCTCACTCCCTCTCGGGACATGACAGCTCGTACCTGATAGGAGTGCAGTTAGCACTTTATCTATAACAATATGTGTGTCTCTGTCGACATAGGGCCGCGACACCTTCAGAAGCCACTGTGACCTGCAGACGCCGTGAAACACCTTTCTCGCACGTCCCAGAGGAAGAGCGGGAAAAATCATACGCAAACTGAGAGAGGGGGAATCACCGAGGAATAACGGTCCAGGATTGTTTTCCAACGGCTTTCGTCTTATAGTTAGCACCAACTCGGGAGCAACGTGGCACTTGAAACAATAGCCGAGGATCGCCCACGCGACGGTAGTAAGCCGGTGATTGATAATGGCGATAGTGCGTGCCTTCTGGTGCAGACCCGTAACGGCCACAGGAATACAAAACGTATTAAAATTAATTTATATCACAGGCCTGTGAGCTGTTGCTTACAGTTTCATTAACAAAAAAGCATTATTTAGTAGCAAAAACACCACATACTTCTACTCGTTTCAATAAGATCAGCATATGTTGGACGTTAAGATTCTACCAAGAATCCGCCTCACACATATCGTTAGAATTCCGGCGCCACAATGTTATTTGTGACGAATCATAAATCAGGGGCCTAAGACTTCTGAGACTAACGGTTGCAGAGTCTACCTGCACAGCGATGCTTTATAAAGTCAAATGTACTATGAGAACAACTTCCTGAGAGAAATATGCAGTATCTTGGCTCTTTCCTTTTTTTTAAAGTGTTCTGACAATCGATGTATCGCAAGACTGTTTGTAAACCGTTATAGGTCCTGATTGTCTTTTTTTCCTGAGTATCGAGTTATTACATCCCACTATTACCGAATGATCCAGTAAGACTGCAGTCTTCCACAAGACCTATACATCCAGTAAAAAAATATAAGATGTATTAGAATATTAGGAACAACCACCAGAAAAGTTGTCACGATCAGTTCCACATGAGCTAGTATTAGATACCGACATTAGAGAAATTGTGGAAGATTTCTGTAATTTTAATATGTCTCTCGACAAAAACTGTCCAACATAGGTATGAGGAAGGCATAATTTATTCTTATATTGCAATCAACCAGACCCTTTCGAGTAGATGCGTAGTCATTATTTGCATTCTCAGGTTTACTCTCAGTAAAATTTTCCATACTGACATGCTGACGACGAATAGACAGTCATCTGGACGTGCAACATGGAATACCACCAAGATATATATCATGATACAACTGTCAGTATCCCGTTTGGAATTTTGTGTAATCCTTTATCAGACCAGTTTGATGGAGGTCAACGCACTTCCACACAGTCTAATCTACATTAATTCTCGTTACGTATGTAGGCTGATCCCACGTCGGTCTGCCTTCGTAATTTTTTATCTTTCACTTTGCTGCTATTGTGTAAGTCAACCTCTGGAATGTATATTTGGACGTTAAATAATTAAACCTATAGGGATACAGTTCTGTAACCGATTATTCAACCCGACTGTTGGACACGTATCGCTCTTTACATATCACCCGTATCTCCTTTAACTCGCCTGAATGTTGCGTTTTAGACCTCACATCGACCTGTCTTAGTATACTGTAACGCCAAGGAAACAGGTATAGGCATGTGTATTCAAATACAGAAATACGTAAACAAGCAGACTACGGCGCTGTGGTCGACAACGCCTATATAAGACAACAAGTGTCTGGTGCAGCTGTCACCTCCTCGAATATGCTGATCCACCACTTGGTGTAACCAGTGGCTCCTTCATATCAACCCCTCCAAAACAAAGGCAATCATCATGGGGCACACCACTAGCTCCTTCTGTCTCCATGATTTCTCCATAACCATTAATGTTCAGCCCAACCATGAGATACCTTACCCTCACCCTTGACCGTCACCTCACCTGGACCCCTCACCTGCTGACCTTCCAGCAGAAAGCCCATTCCTGCCTCCACCTCCTGAAACTCCTGTATGGCTGGACATGGGGATTGCCTCTTTCCACCATCCTCCACACCAACAAATCCCTCATCCATTCCTATTCTCTGTTATGCCAGTGTTGCCTGGATCTCCGCCCCCCCCCCCCACTTTTATAAGGCCCTCCAAATCTTAGGACGCCATGTGCTCTGCCTTGCCGTCTGTATCCACCTTCTTTCCTGCACACGACTCCTGTATGACCTCGTCCCCTTCCCCCACCTCCTAGTTTTCCTCCAACAAATCTGCATTCCTTACACTTTCTGCAAGCTTAATCCCCGCCACCCCCTGGTTTCCTCCTTCCTCTCCACCCTCCACCCACTGCAGAGTCTCTATCGCTGTATCCCTTCCACTCTCCATCTCCACACCCTCCATCTATTTCATCAGGTCAATTTCCAGCACCTTTCCCTCCAGGATGTTGAACTTCGCCGTGAAATCTACTCTTCCCACCAACTGTAGCCTGCCCTTGTTCCCCCACTTCCCAGATCCCCCCTTTTTCTCTCCCCTCCTTCGTGCACAGTGGATTTTCTTCCTCCCCCCCCCCCCAACCCCTGAGTCTCTGCAGCCCGTTCTCGACTGTTTCCCTCCCACATCCTTCCCTCCTGGCCCTATTCGGCGCCCCCCACCTGTCTGCACCCTCTCTCCCCCTCTAGAACTGCCCCTCCCCCTTACTTCCCTGCCGGCCGGAGTGGCCAAGTGGTTCTAGGCGCTTCAGTCTGGAACCGCGCGACAGCTACGGTCGCAGGTTCGAATCCTGCCTCGGGCATGGATGTTTGTGATGTCTTTAGGTTAGTTAGGTTTAAGTAGTTCTAAGTTATAGGGGACTGATGACCTCAGATGTTAAGTCCCATAGTGCTCAGAGCCATTTGAACCTTACTTCCCTTCTCCCTCGTTTCCATTCCTCTGGCAGAGCCTGTCAGTTTGTTCATCATCGTCGGTGTGCTATGTCAGTGTTGTGTTTGGTGCTGTTCTCCCGCGACATCAAGAGCTGTGATTTTAACCGTGTGCTGGATTTTTACATAGTGTTGCTGTCAGTGATTGTTGTGTGCAACGCCGCCCATCGCCACTTTCATGCTCCAGCTGTACTTCGCCTTGTGTTTCTTTTAATAGTCACAGTGTGTGGTTTTTTGTGTACAGTTTTTATATTTTTATCATCATTTTTTCAGTCACTATGTTTCCCCTTTTATGCAGGGTGTTACAAAAAGGTACGGCCAAACTTTCAGGAAACATACCTCACACACAAATAAAGAAAAGATGTTATGTGGACATGTGTCCGGAAACGCTTAATTTCCATGTTAAAGCTCATTTTAGTTTCGTCAGTATGTACTGTACTTCCTCGATTCACCACCAGTTGGCCCAATTGAAGGAAGGTAATGTTGACTTCGGTGCTTGTGTTGACATGCGACTCATTGCTTTACAGTACTAGCATCAAGCACATCAGTACGTAGCATCAACAGGTTAGTGTTCATCACGAACGTGGTTTTGCAGTCAGTGCAATGTTTACAAATGCGGATTTGGCAGATGCCCATTTGATGTATGGATTAGCACGGGGCAATAGCCGTGGCGCGGTACATTTGTATCGAGACAGATTTCCAGAACGAAGGTGTCCCGACAGGAAGACGTTCGAAGCAATTGATCGTCGTCTTAGCGAGCACGGAACATTCCAGCCTATGACTCGCGACTGGGGAAGACCTAGAACGACGACGACACCTGCGATGGACGAGGCAATACTTCGTACAGTTGACGAAAACCCTAATGTCAGCGTCAGAGAAGTTGGTGCTGTACAAGGTAACGTTGACCACGTCACTGTATGGAGAGTGCTACGGGAGAACCAGTTGTTTCCGTACCATGTACAGCGTGTGCAGGCACTATCAGCAGCTGAATGGCCTCCAAGGGTACACTTCGGCGAATGGTTGATCCAACAATGTGTCAATCCTGATTTCAGTGCAAATGTTCTCTTTACGGATGAGGCTTCATACCAACGTGATCAAATTGTAATTTTTCACAATCAACATGTGTGGGCTGACGAGAATCTGCACGCAATTGTGCAATCACGTCATCAACACAGATTTTCTGTGAACGTTTGGGCAGGCATTGTTGGTGATGTCTTGATTGATCCCCATGTTCTTCCTCCTACGCTCAATGCAGCACGTTATCATGATTTCATACGGGATACTCTACCTGTGCTGCTAGAACATGTGCCTTTACAAGTACGACACAACATGTGGTTCATGCACGATGGAGCTCCTGCACATTTCAGTCTAAGTGTTCGTACGTTTCTCAACAACAGATTCGGTGACCGATGGATTGGTAGAGGCGGTCCAATTCCATGGCCTCCACGCTCTCCTGACCTCAGCCCTCTTGACTTTCATTTATGGGGGTATTTGAAAGCTCTTGTCTACGCAACCCCGGTACCAAATGTAGAGACTCTTCGTGCTCGTATTGTGGACGGCTGTGATACAATGCGCCATTCTCCAGGGCTGCATCAGCGCATCAGGGATTCCATGCGACGGATGGTGGATGCATTTATCCTCGCTAACGGAGGACATTTTGAACATTTCCTGTAACAAAGTGTTTGAAGTCACGCTGGTACGTTCTGTTGCTGTGTGTTTCCATTCCATGATTAATGTCATTTGAAGAGAAGTAATAAAATGAGTTCTAACATTGAAAGTAAGCGTTTCCAGACACATGTACACATAACATATTTTATTTCTTTGTGTGTGAGGAATGTTTCCTGAAATTTTGGCCGTACCTTTTTGTAACACCCCGCATGTCTGTTCCACCATATTTTCTCTTTTATGTTGTTTTAAATGTGTCCATGTTCTATACTTATTGTTTGCATCTCGGCTGAAGAGTGGCGTCTACGCTGCAGCCAGCCCGACCCATATGGGGCATTGAAATACAATGAAGAAAAGAAAAACAAAAAAGAAAGTGCAGCTGTTAGTTCGGTTACTGCTGCTACAGTGGCAGGTTATCAAGATTTAACGGAGTTTGAACGTGGCGCACGAGCTAAGGGACACAGCATCTCCGAGATAGTGATTAAGTGGGGATTTTTCCTTATGACCATTTCACAAGTGTACCGTGAATATCAGTAATCCGGTAAAATATCAAATCTACGACATCGCTGTGGCTGGAAAATGATCTTGCAAGAACGGGACGAACGACGACTGAAGAGAATCGTTCAACGTGACAGAAGTGCGCCTCTTCTGCAAATTGCTATGGATTTCGGTGCTGGGCCATCAACAAGTTGGTTGGTTGGTTGGTTTGGGGAAGGAGACCAGACAGCGTGGTCATCGGTCTCATCGGATTAGGGAAGGATTGGGAAGGAAGTCGGCCGTGCCCTTTCAGAGGAACCATCCCGGCATTTGCCTGGAGTGATTTAGGGAAATCACGGAAAACCGAAATCAGGATGGCCGGACGCGGGATTGAACCGTCGTCCTCCCGAATGCGAGTCCAGTGTCTAACCACTGCGCCACCCCGCTCGGTCATCAACAAGTGTCAGCGTGTGAACCTATCAACGAACCATCATCGATACGGGCTTTCGGAGCCGAAGGCCCACTAGTGTACCCTTGACTGCACGACACAAGGCTTTAGGCCGCGCCTGGGCCTGTAAACACCGACATTGGACTGCTGACAACTGGAAACATGTTGCCTGGTCGGACGAGCGGACGAGCGGATGGGCATGTACGGATACGGAAACAAACTCACGAATCCATAGACGCTGCATGACAGCAGGGGACTGTACAAGCTGGTGGAGGCTCTATATGGAACCGCGTGACCGCTACAGTCACAGGTTCGAATCCTGCCTCGGGCATGGATGTTTGTGATGTCGTTAGGTTGGTTAGGTTTAAGTAGTTCTAAGTTACAGGGGACTGATGGCCTCAGATGTTAAGTCCCATAGAGCTCAGAGCCATTTGAACCATTTGGAGGCTCTGTGACGGTGTGAGGCGTGTGCAGTTGGAGGGATATGGGACCCCTAGATACGACTCTGACAGGTGGAACGTACGTAAGCATCCTGTCTGATCACCTGCATCCGTCATGTCCATTGTGCATTCCGACGGACTTGGGCAATTCCAGAAGGTCAGTACGACATCCAACACGTCCAAAATTTGCTACAGAGTGGCTCCAGGAACACTTCCAGAGGCCACCAAACTCCCCATTCGTGAACATTATTGAGCATATCTGTGACGCCTTGCAACCTGCTGTTCAGAAGAGATCTCCAGCCCCTCGTACTCTTACGGATTTATGGACAGCTTTGCAGGATTCATGGTGCCAATTTCCTCCAGCACTACTTTAGACATTATTCGAGTCTATGCCACTTCTGCGTGATCACGGGGATGCTACACGACATTAGGCAGGTGTACCAGTTTCGTTGGCTCTCCAGTGTAGTTGCCACTTCTCTCTCTCATGTGTCATGTTTTTTATTTGTATGGCGAACACAAGATAACGATTATTCGTACTAATGACACAAGGCAATATCTCAGTAGAAATGGGAGCTCTTTCGGTCATATAGGGGCGCTACCATTTGCTTTAACTTCTCAGATTTACACTGACCAGATTTTATTCCCTCGATATTATTAACACACTTCTAGAAGTCTTCGGAAAAACCACTCCTTTGACGGTTTTACAAACGATAAATAACAACGATGTCTCACAGTGTTGATTCAGTAGCTTGTATCAGACCCCCAGATGTAATAACTCTGACGAATGGATGATCATCCCGTTTCTTCCTCATTGAGGAAGTGGAAAAATATTTTGTTACATCACAATAGTTTACTTAAGAGGCCTGTCCAGCAGTGCTCGCAAAATGAAATCTGGTTGATAAGCAATAATTTTTCAAATATTTCTTACAACAGGTGGACTAGGGCGGGAGGAGCTCGCAGGATGGCAGATAGAGCTGTCGTGGTCCCTGTATCACCACTGACACCGCATTAGACCGTCCTTCACCAACACGCTTTCGCTCTCCACCAAAACACTCCTACGTATATGCGTCGAAAGCAGTAAAGTTGCCACAGCTGATACAGCAAGTAAGAAAAATCGAAAAAAATTAAATGTACGATAAATAGTGTCATAAAATTAGACAATCGCCAAGCAGTACTATTAGGAGCTAATCTAAGTGAAGTAGATAAATAATATGCTATACACTTTGCCATCAGAGCCTCGTGTTCTGTCCTTTATCAGCAAAATTCTCATGATTTGCCTACAGTTACTTAAAACGCAGTCATTAAGCTTAGATTCTGAAATGATTCCACTTTATACCAAGGCCAACTAATTTTTACGATTCCAAATACGTATGACTTGCAAATAGCAGAACTGCGTTAGAGAATCTCACAGAATCCAGCATAAAATAATATAATAGTTCTCACACACACACATAGAACTAACAGAAGCGTGACAAATTTTTCTTGTCTGCCTACAATGCAGTATCGATTCACTAGTAAGCCGAATGTGATGTCACTTCCCCTGCTGTACCTACTTGTTATAGCTCCTCCACTCGACGGTTTACATCTGTACAACGATTTTGTTTTTTCTAAGTACATCTGTGGCGCCATGTCTTTTCTGTATATGTAACAACAAAATAAATATATTTTTTTCCTAGGAATATGTGACGAGCTCTCTCTCCCTCGATCCTTACCACGTATCTTGGTCAATCTGGAGAGCGATGATGCAGTGATTCTAATAGAGCAGTCATGCTCATAGCTTTCGAGGAAAGCATCCAAGAGAATTTCCCAGACACTTTGATCTAGAGTTTATGTCTCATTCCGACCACTAACTTCGTCCGAACAGGCTTCGGATAGCCAAAGGTACCGACCGACCACCGCATCATCCGTTGCCGGTAGACTTCGCTGGAGCGGATATGAAGGGGCATGTGGTGAACACACCACTCTCCCAACCGTTGTGAGTTTTCGTGACCGGAGCCGCTATCTGCCAGTCAAGTAGCTCTTCAATTTGTCTCTTAAGGGCTGAGTGCACACCGTTTGCCAACAGCAGTTTGCAGACCCGGCGGTCACTCATTCAAATATTAGCCGAGCTCAACAGTGCTTAACTTTGGTGATATGGAACCGGTGGTACCGCTGCGCAAAGGCCGTTGGCCACATTCCGACAACACTCTAAGATAAATGCAGTGATCCTGTGTGATGGCATCGTATCCAGACATATTTTTCCTGATTTTTCTTACATTTCCGACATTTTTCGATATTTATATATTTTTTCGATATGTAAGCCTACAAGTTAAAATATGCTCTTATTGCTTACACGACCGGATGTGACTTGCTGTTTTGCTGTTGCCATGTAGCTTTGATACAGAGCCCAACACAGGTATTGTACACACTTATTCCTCCAAATGGCAAAACCAACACTAAAACACTTCGATTGCTGCTGGAGGTAGCATGTTGACGTTATTCTGCTATAAACATAGAGTTATGCTATTCCCCTTGTTGACTTACCACTTACTTCCCCCAGCTACCAGCGACACTGGTAGTAGTGGGACAAAGTTTATATGGCACCACATTCCATCGTTGCCAAATTTATTCAAGATGATGGCTACAACGTCATCCAAGATGGCGGTCTCTAGACTTGGCAACAGCACATGACGTCATCCAAGATGGATGATCTTGGTGGGAAATTTGAATTTTGGCAGGAAGATAGGTCAACTGGGCTACTTCCACTAACCTAACCCTCCAGAAAAAAATTGGTGGGAAATTCAAATTCCAGCAGGATAATGCGCCACACCACTAAAATGGCAGGAAAATAGACCAACTGGGCTATGTCCACTAACCTAACCCCCAATCCCCTAGAAAATGGCGGCTAGTTCAAATTCCAACAAAATAATGCCCCACACCGCTCTTATCTCTACTAAGCAAATAAAATCGCAGGAAAACTGCTCACTTGGCCTACATCCACGAACCTAAGTCACCCGACGGCCACCTCTTCCTACGAACTGCCACAAACCTTTAATTTTTGCGGTACACAAAATTCAATTTCAGTATGTCTACTAAGCTAACAAAATGGCATAAAAGAAAAGACACTTTATTAACCTCAGTCGCCAGACTGCCACCACCTCCTAAGGATTGGTGGGAAAAGGACTTCAACATAAGACTTTATTTAAACAATTCCATGCAGGTGTGTTCACCACAAGGTCAGGACTCCAACTGACTTAGTACACATCGCCACCAACAGATGGCGCTCTCATCTGTGATGTAATCCAAGATGGCGACACCCCATGTATTCAGCATGAGGTCTGGACTTCAACTGACTTAGTACACAGCGCCACCACAAGAGGACTCCACTGTGACTTCATCCAAGATGGCGACCATGACGTCAATCTAGATGGCTGCACCCAATGTATCCACCACATGGTGTAAAATTGTACACTTGGCCTACCTCCACTAACTTAACCCCCTCCCCCATAAAATTCGTGTGAAGTTCAAACTCCAATATGATAATGCGGCAGACCTATGATAGTGGCAGCAAAAACGCACTTGTCTTTATTATTATTTAAACAATATCATGCAGGTGTGTTCGCCACGAGGTCCAGACTCCAACCGTCTTAGTTCATATTCTCGTCAGCAGGGGGTGCCACCCTGAAACGTCCCCTTAGAAAAATTATACACGACTGTGCTTAAACTGACACACAATATTTTTAGCGCAACGCAATCTGACTTTCAAAAATCCCTACAAAAGAATGGCCCTGACTAACATTAACCTATACCTTTCACAAATCACTTATCTCACAAAAATCTTCATTACTCGAACTACTGCAATACTGCGAGTGCCACTACTGCCAGCTAAATAAAAGATCCAAACTACAGAAGGCACTAATTACTGATAGGCATAGTTAGCAACTGAAAGATTTTAATAGAGAACAAACAATGTATTTACCTTAATAGTCATAATATATATAGCAGTTTAATACATCCAGTCTTACAAATTTCAAAACTCCGCCATTTCTCTCCCCACATCCACCACTGCTGGCGGCTCACCTCCAACTGTGCAACGCTACGCGCTGTTCACATCCAGCTGCCCAACACTACAATGGCAGACAACAATGCAAACTAGCCACAGACTGCACACAGCACAGCCAGTGATTTTCATACAGAGCGCTATGTAACGTTGCCAATAAGAAAACATAAACAGCCTACTTACATAGCCCCAATGCTCCCCACAAAAGAATTTTACAAATTGTTTTGGGCAGTGGCCAATAATGATTTGATAAAATTTTTCATAATTACAATAACAAAGATATCAAATGCACACGCTTATTGATACAATGTTGGTCAAAAGCTAAAATTTTCTCATAGTCCATAAAGACAGTCCTGTTCATTCATCATAGTAAAACTGCAGTGTTTTTTTTCTCAAAGTCTGAGCAGTAAAAGAAAATGCACACGGAAGTAGTGGATTTCCATGCAGTCTTGAAGAAGTAGTGTTGTCCTTCCAACGGAAAGACAGTGCTGACTCTCGACATGCAGACAGGTAATGGGCCACAACAGAGGAAACCCACAGCAGAGTCATTCAACGTTTTGAAAAAGATTGGTAGGTAGGTCATCAAAGAGCAGACCCACTGTAGTCCCGGTAGAGGTTATGGTATTGGTGGGCCACCAGAGATGCAGACCCACTGCAGTCCTTGTAGAGATGGCCAGCAGCCATCAGTTGTGACTGTGCGGGTGCACAATCACCATTGAAGAATCTTGCGGAGAATATAGCAAGTCCACAAACCACCACTTGTGCACTCACAAAGTTTTTGGAATTGTCCTTAAAACCAGCAGTGCTGTTAACCAGTCCCTTGCTGAATTATCAACACATGTGCAAACACTAATAGTCCCTACTTCTCACATATTGTCCATATACTATGACCAACAGAAATGTGTGCAGTGAAATGTAACTTACAAGTTACTTAATTTGATGAACTGGTGTCAATTACAATATTATAACATGAGAATACAATGACAAAGGTACAAAATATATCATTAGAGAACATAACAGAACAGATAATATTTGTAGTAACACGGACTTTACAAAAGAATAGAAATAAACTTATTGATCAGTGTTACAACAACTATGACATAAGTAAATAAATAAAATAATGAGAATAGTTTTCTAAACATTAATTTCACACATGAGAATTGAAACAGAAAAGAATTAATAATGTGTAAACATCTTTACAAAGTAAATAACATTATCAGAAAAATTCTACAACATAACTCTTATTAGCTAAACACATAAAGACAGGAAAAACACAAATTCACATAGCATAATAACACAGAAGTGCAGAACAGGGTTTGTTTTCAGTGTGACATTTGGTACTGCAGTCCAACCCAAAACTTCATTCCAGAGATTTTTCGTCTTATTTCAACAATTGTTTCCACCAAAAAAAACCTATCCAAGCATGCTTTCTGTATTTATATGTTCACATATTTCTTACCTCGTTATTTATTTTCCATTATCTTACCTCATCATTTATTTCCAAGAAAATCCTACCTAAACCTATGGTCCCTAAACCCTACTTTTTTGTTCATATCCTCTTTGAAAATACTTTTTTGGCCAAACCATTTTCTTCTAGCTTCTCAATGCATTCCTTCCAATTCATCGCAACTCATTCTCTTATATAGTCTACCCCTTCTTAAGCTAACTTAAATCTACTGAGCTCAGATGCTAAACTAAGGAACGAGGCAATGCAGCAGCACAAAACAGTTAACACAAACAGCAATGATAAAAAATACAAATGGCAAAGCAAGCAGCATAAATTAGCAAAGCAAATGCAATATTACAATTAATTTAAGGCAATGCACAGTAAACAAGAAAAATAAATTCGTAGTAAAACTGGCTTAACAGAGTAATGTAAAGCGAAATTTAGTAGCACTATGCCTGGAAAACAGCAGCAGCAAATGCAATAACTTATACCTAAATATGACAAAGCTGAAGCAGAAAAAATTGTACACTAAAGACAACAATGCACATAAGGGAAATGTCTATTCACATCTTAATGTCTATGTAACTAAAGTGGTTCACCACAGAAACTTATTCTACAAAAAATTACCAAGTACTTGAAAAGAAAATTCCGTATGCAATTCCTGTGAAGGGAAATGTCTTTTTATGCTCCTTCGTTTTTTTGAATAGATCATAAAATTATTTACTGGATCTGTAGGCATAAAATATTTATATTAGTACATCTATTAAATTTTATTTTAACCAATGTTGCTGCAGCTAGAAACTTGATATTAAACAAAATGAGTAAATACATACATAAAGCAAGCCATATGGCATTTCTCTCAACTAGCAAGACAATAGCTGTGAAATGTTTCTCATCGTTTCATTAGGTATTTAAGTAAATATCATAAATTAAGAGCTCCACAGTATAATCATATGTTTTCAAGTTTGAGCACGTCGTATTTGCGATGCTTTCTACAAAGGAATGTCAATAGCGAGGAAATGGCCTCCCTTCTTTTTTCTACCTGTACATCTAAAAGGCACACACTAATGGCTTTTTCTCCAGGCATCTGACACAGCTGGGTGCCCACGACGCATTACATCCAGGTGGTCACTTAACTTTCTTACAGAAATATTTATGACAGCAGTTTCCGCTACAGTGACAGTCTCATATAAAAATATTTCACAGGTCAAGAATTTGCGTTACAAATCTGTAGAAACAAAATCCTATTGATATAACAGTGTCCAAAAAATTTTCGTCGGCATTGTGATAAATTCACGCATTTACATACATTTCATAACTCTGAAAGTACGATTCTTGGTTTCCAACAACCTTTTTCACAAATTAGCGTCCCTAACCACTACTCATTATTTGTTACCTTATTACACATACACATATTCGTAGACATTCTTCAATATTTCATCATAATAAATACGTAGCTTAATCAAATTCCTCATATAGCATCATCTCATTGATCATAAACATACCTCAACAGCATAATACACATCGTCGTCATAATAATAACATCATAACAGATCAATCACATCTCAAAATCGTCGTAGCTTTATGAATATTTTAAAACCTACAAAAAATTCTCTGCTCGTTTCAAAAGTGTCATCTACCTCAAACGTACTTTAAAAATCATGATCCCATACCAAATACATCATTCAAAGCTCTCATAGTATCACAATGGTTCCAAAAAATATGAACAGTTCACAAAGTACAGACAAAATACAGTTCCATAAGTGTGAAGTAATCCAACTGTGTAATTGCGTAAACATGTGTCACTGACATAGTAAAAAATGTTTGTGTCTCTCAGTTAAATGATCAGATAGCTGTGTATTTTATGTGTTAGAGAAATATGGTACCGATGTGTAAAGTTGTATAAGCAAATACC
Organism: Schistocerca cancellata; assembly: GCF_023864275.1. NCBI lineage: Eukaryota > Metazoa > Arthropoda > Insecta > Orthoptera > Acrididae > Schistocerca > Schistocerca cancellata. Next base: position 68,168,332 of record NC_064629.1, read on the forward strand.
ATATTGGCTAGGGCTCCCTGTGCTTGCCAACACATGGTACACAAAGTAAGCGTGTTCCCCCCTGAGGATTAATGTAATTATACCCTCAGGTGTTACAGATTATAGCAATGGAATGAAATGTATCACGGAAAACTTTCTTTGTAATTCAAAAATCTTGAAAAATAAATGGTTTAAGTACAAAATTAAGCACTCAAATGCGTGTCCTGTAGCGCTAAATGTGCGTCTTGCTATAAGATAATTCTGTGGAAGTGTCGTAGTTATCGTCCTCTGTAAGCAAAGTTCTGCTGAAGTCAATGTACTTAGCTCATCATAAACTAAAGCGAAATGCTTTGCGTATAGATATCGTAGTTATTACGTACCTTACCATGATCAAGAAAGTACTATAATGTAACGTATTGTTGTGCTACGAAAGAGGCTATCTCATTGTAGCTATACCACACAAGTTACTACTAAAACATGTTTTACTTTCCCGAATAATTCAGAAAAACTGTGCAGATATAAAACAGAAACACCGCAAAAGCAACATTGTAAATTGTCACTCATTAGTAGCGTCGTGATATAATCGTATAGCTGTCACATAAACTAACCACTGTGTCATCTGGTATCTCACAGAAAGTACTTTAAATCCAGAATGTATTTTCAAGTAAACCAAAATGTTGCATTAAAATCTCATTAGCAGTACTGGTAAATGTTCTAAGTATGTGAGCCTTATAGTCGTTACGCAATCGTGCAACTAACAAGCAAGAATGCACACACACAATAACACTGTGTCGTCTGTTCACAATAACAATGCATTCATAATTTCTGTTTAAATAAGTTCTCTTGGTTCTTGACTGGATATTTAACTTCAAACATTGTTGCATGTTAACAGATTCTAAGTCGGACAAAGCATACTAGCGATGTAAAGTGTAAAGTTATATGGCAAAGACAAAGTTAAAAAACAGATTATCTTTCAATAAAAGGTTTTACATGTGAAATGTGGTGCAATCCTTTACTCTTCCTAGTACGCAGAGTTTCAACTTCAACGCAATTATCATGCGGTATACGTTGGATTCTGTAAGGTCCATTGAAAACTAGAAAGAATTTGTGACTCAAGTGTTTCTTCTTATGTGATAATGAATGAGCTTTAATGAGAACTTTCAGACCAATGTATAATTTCTTTGCATTTGCTTTACCGTGTAGTTTTCTCCTTTTGTTTGCTGCAGATTTTATATTTTTAATAGCCAAATCAATTATGTCTTTGTGTCGAAGTTTACGTGTATTCGGGAAAGGTACAAGCTCTCTGATTCTGTTCGGTGGTTCATTATTCTTCAGTACAAGAGTAGGTGGTAAAGCAGTGGAGTCATGAGTCATTTCATTCAGCACATTTTTAAATAAGTGTAAATATCTGTCCCAATGCTGATGCTTTCTGTGACAATAAAGTCTGCAAAGCTTATTGATTTCTTTCATAATCCGTTCAGACGGGTTACAATGTGGTGAGTACAATGAAATAAATACAGGTTTGATTTTATGATTCCAAAGCATGCGTGACCAAACAGCAGATCTGAATTGCGGTCCGTTATCTGAAATGACTTTACTAACGGGTCCATCTTCACATAAGAAATTTTTAATAAAGGCGTTGGATACAGACCGTCCAGTGGCTTTACGTAACGGAGTGAAAGAAACAAATTTTGAAGTAAGTTCAACAGCGACTAGAACGTACGAAAATCCATTCGATGTTCTGATAAGGGGTCCCAAGAGATCAACAGCAGCAAATTCTTTTAATTTAGAAGGAATAATAGGAAACAACGGAGCACGATGTGAGATAGTAGATGGTTTCGCCTTTTGACAAAGTTTACAAATAGACAAGACTCTTCGAATTCTCTTTTCCATATTGTTAAAGTAACAAGTCGTCCGAAGAATAAGATAACGTTTTCGTGGACCAAAATGTGCATAGCTGAAATGAATGTACCAAATGAGCTTATTAACAACATCGTCAGGAATGCAAAGTACCCATAGCTTGTCATCAACAGTGCAGCGTTTGAACAGTATGTTGTTTCTAACCAGATAATAATGCCGAATCTGAGTGTGCGGCTTTTCATGCCATTTACTTTTGATGTCTTTCCAAATCGGATCTTTATCTTGTTCACGAGCAATGTCCTTTAAAGATGTGGTGATGAAGTTTTCAAAGCCGACTTTCTGAATGTAAAGAATACTGAAATTTTTCTCGAGGTTGCCTTCTGTGTTACTTTTCTCAAGCCCAGCCGGTGCGCGTGACAGTGCGTCCGCAGCAATGTTCTCCTTGCCGGGAATGTAGACTATTGTGAAGTGGAATTCTTGCAGAAACAATGCCCAACGTTTTAACCTGTCATGATTTAAATTTGAAGACATAAGAAATTGTAATGCACGATGATCACTGTACACTTTTACGTGCTTACCAGAAAGAAAGAAACGGAATTTGTTAAATGCCCAAACGATAGCTAAAGCTTCTAATTGAGTAACGGAATAATTTTTTTCAGATTTTGTTAGCACTCGGCTAGCAAAAGCAATGGTTTTCTGAACAGTAGTGTCATATTCTGTGGCTTCTTGAAATAAATGGGCACCAAGACCGACTTTAGAAGGATCCGTGCTAAGGCAGAAATCTTGTGACAGATCTGGATGAGCTAGTATTGGCGCGTTAAGTAGCGATTCTTTCAAAGAATTGAATTCCAGCTGTGCTTGTTCGTCCCAGTTCCAAATAGTATTTTTTCCAGTGAGAGAACAAAGTTTTGGTGTAACTAGAATTTGCATATTCAGAAAACGACGGTAAAAACTTACGAGACCTAGAAAACCGCGGACTTGTCTTTTTGTGGATGGAACTGGAATGGCTCTGATTGCTTCTAACTTTTCAGGATCCGGCTGAATGCCTTCAGAAGAAATAACATGTCCCAGAAACCTCACCTTTGACCTACTGAATTCAGACTTTTCCAAGTTAACTGTAATTCCAGATTCTGTAAAAATACGTAACAAACTGTTGAGAATGCGATTATGTTGTTCCCATGAAGCTTCTGCTATTAGAATATCGTCCACATATAAGGTGATGTGACGTTTTAAGAACTCAGGCAATATGGAATTTAACCCACGAATGAATGCTGCCGAAGAAATGTTCAAACCAAAAGGAAGTTTCCGAAACTGATAACAAACGCCGAAACAAAGGAAAACTGTGTATTTTCTGCATTCTGGATGAAGTTCGATCTGATAAAAGCTGGATCTGAGATCAATGGAAGACAACACTTTTACACCATTAAAATTTTGAAGAAGTTCTTCCAACGTTTGCGGCCTGTCTGTTTCAGGAATGATGATAGTATTGATTTGTCTCGAATCTAAGACAAGCCTGATCGATCCATTTTTCTTCTCAACAACATGTAATGGATTGTTGTATGAGCTTACTGCAGGTTCAATAATGCCCTCGTCAAGCATAGATTGTACTTCTGTTCTAACACGGTCCCTATAATGCGCCGGAATTACGTATGGTCTAACACAAAATTTAGTATGCTCACGAACACGAAATTGTTATTGAAATCCCTTGATTGTTCCTGTTTTGTGAGTAAAAACTGTGGAATGTGCTTGTAAAATCTCAATTTTTTGAATTTTATTCTGAATTAACTCATTAGTATCAAATGCGCCGTCGATATCATCCCTGTCAGTACTTGCAGAGTGATTGTTAGTGTCAAGTTCCGTCGAAAATTCCGAACTGTTGTCTAACAGGAGGTAAAGCCGATTAATTTCTTCGTCATGGTTTGAGAGCCAATCTTCAAATTTCAAAGCTACTGACTTACCTTCTTTTTCTAAACTTACTTCAGCATCGTGAAAGCTTAAGATTGCTTTGTATTCATTCAAAAAGTCTACTGCCAGTATAATTTCCGTCGACAATAATGGAACAATAAAAAAGTTCATAGTGATGCTGTGGCTTTGACAAAACAATTCTAAGTTGGTTTGTCGGCGTAGATCTCCACTTTTTCCAAAGATTGCACATTTTAATTTAATCTTACGTAACGGAAGTGTGGGGCAATCGTTCGATTTGTTGCATTTGCTAAAGGCTGTTTCACTAATTACTGAAATGGGACTGCCAGAGTCAAGTACTGCCATAAATTTTACGTCATTTACTGTAATGTGAATCACAGGATATGCAATGTTGTTATGTTTTATGTCGTGTTTTTGGAGTAAGATGTACCTAACGTCTTCCATTTTTACGTAATTATTAGCTACAGCAGCTGTGTCGTTAGTTTCATATGTACGATTTGTGGCTGCCAGCGGTATGAGTCATTGCCTATTGTCTCTTTGTTGGCACGCGTCGTTATTGGGGTTTGTAGACCTAACTTCTACAAATTCACCTTGTCGAGAGGGCCCTGCCCTGTTTAAATCCCGCCAGTTCTGATGCAATTCAGGTCTGTCGTTACGATCATATCGTCTGTCGTCATGTCGGTAGTTCCTGTAGTTTCTTTCTTGTCGGTTAAGTGGTGGAGAATTTCTCCCTGAATCGTAACTGCGCGCTGGACCGTTGCGTCTTAAGTTATTCTGTCTCCCATAATAATAATTGTTTTGGTTCCCATATTGTCTGTTTCTCTGATTGTCTCTGTGATAGTCATTACCACGGAGAGGTGATCTTTCCCTGTAATTATTACTACTCTGCCAACGGTTGTCATACGGGTGGTGTCTGTTTTGGTCACGATTTGTGTTGTGAGAATAGCCTTGTCGCGTCCAGTTATTATTTCTGTCATCGTGGAATTGTGATGTATGTGACCTGTAATTGTTGTGCTCCTGTTTTCGCGTTCCGCGATTGTCAGTCTCAATTTCCAGTTCTTGTAAGAGCCCCTGAAAAGCTTCAGTGTCGTCTTTGCAACGTCCTGCCAAAACAATATGTCGTAAATGTTCAGGTAATTTGATTAAGCAAATGCGGATGAGTTCAGAGGAGCTGTATGGGTTTGACAGGTACTGATTCTTGTGCAACATGTCTTCAAAATATTTCACAAGACTGGAAAATTCAGATTGTTCAAAGTGTTTCATCATCATGATGCTATGTTTTACTCGGTCTTGTGTAGCTTGAAACTAATATGCTGAGAGGAACGCATGGTAAAATTCTCCTTCACTGTGACAATCGTGAATGACAGATCACATTCTTTCAACTGGTTCATTCTCTAAGTAGCCACACATAAATTCTAATCTGTGCTCTAACGACCAGTTGGGAGGAAAACAATGAGAGAATTGATGGAGCCATGCTTGTGGATGAATGTCGTTGGCAGAATTCTTAAACGTTTTGAATTTACGTGTAGTAATGAACAGCTTATAGTCAAAATCATCATGTCGGCGAGTCACATGTCGGTCATTGTTACGTCGTTTTGGCGGTCCCATCTCAAAATTCGGTGTGCCTTGCCAATTTCTTTCATAATTTACGAAGTTTCCTGTGTTATTATTTTGTGGTTGTTCCGTATTTCTAAGTCCCTCTTCCCGTGGTGGAGCGCGAGTATCCTCTGAAATACACTCCTGGAAATTGAAATAAGAACACCATGAATTCATTGTCCCAGGAAGGGGAAACTTTATTGACACATTCCTGGGGTCAGATACATCACATGATCACACTGACAGAACCACAGGCACATAGACACAGGCAACAGAACATGCACAATGTCGGCACTAGTACAGTGTATATCCAACTTTCGCAGCAATGCAGGCTGCTATTCTCCCATGGAGACGATCGTAGAGATGCTGGATGTAGTCCTGTGGAACGGCTTGCCATGCCATTTCCACCTGGCGCCTCAATTGGACCAGCGTTCGTGCTGGACGTGCAGACCGCGTGAGACGACGCTTCATCCAGTCCCAAACATGCTCAATGGGGGACAGATCCGGAGATCTTGCTGGCCAGGGTAGTTGACTTACACCTTCTAGAGCACGTTGGGTGGCACGGGATACATGCGGACGTTCATTGTCCTGTTGGAACAGCAAGTTCCCTTGCCGGTCTAGGAATGGTAGAACGATGGGTTCGATGACGGTTTGGATGTACCGTACACTATTCAGTGGCCCCTCGACGATCACCAGTGGTGTACGGCCAGTGTAGGAGATCGCTCCCCACACCATGATGCCAGGTGTTGGCCCTGTGTGCCTCGGTCGTATGCAGTCCTGATTGTGGCGCTCACCTGCACGGCGACAAACACGCATACGACCATCATTGGCACCAAGGCAGAAGCGACTCTCATCGCTGAAGACGACACGTCTCCATTCGTCCCTCCATTCACGCCTGTCGCGACACCACTGGAGGCGGGCTGCACGATGTTGGGTCGTGAGCGGAAGACGGCCTAACGGTGTGCGGGACCGTAGCCCAGCTTCATGGAGACGGTTGCGAATGGTCCTCGCCGATACCCCAGGAGCAACAGTGTCCCTAATTTGCTGGGAAGTGGCGGTGCGGTCCCCTACGGCACTGCGTAGGATCCTACGGTCTTGGCGTGTATCCGTGCGTCGCTGCGGTCCGGTCCCAGGTCGACGGGCACGTGCACCTTCCGCCGACCACTGGCGACAACATCGATGTACTGTGGAGACCTCACGCCCCACGTGTTGAGCAATTCGGCGGTACGTCCACCCGGCCTCCCGCATGCCCACTATACGCCCTCGCTCAAAGTCCGTCAACTGCACATACGGTTCACGTCCACGCTGTCGCGGCATGCTACCAGTGTTAAAGACTGCGATGGAGCTCCGTATGCCACGGCAAACTGGCTGACACTGACGGCGGCGGTGCACAAATGCCGCGCAGCTAGCGCCATTCGACGGCCAACACCGCGGTTCCTGGTGTGTCCGCTGTGCCGTGCGTGTGATCATTGCTTGTACAGCCCTCTCGCAGTGTCCGGAGCAAGTATGGTGGGTCTGACACACCGGTGTCAATGTGTTCTTTTTTCCATTTCCAGGAGTGTATGTAATTTTTGTATTACTTGTGCCAACTGATCTTGTACTTCCCGGATTTCTCTTTTGTGTTGCGTATTAATTTGATTCTGATTTTGTTTGAATTTCTTAATTTGTTCATACTCTTCTGTGTCAGTGATGGCTACAGGTCTTGTGTCATTCAGATCATCATCTACCTTTGCAGGTAAGTTAGTGAACTGATCTGAAAGTTCGGCTACTTTAACCGTTAGTGAAATTATTTCCTCTGTGTGTTTTTCTGAACCAAGTTTCAGAGTGTCCATTTGTGTTGAAATCGTATCTACTGTGTCCTTTAAGTTTTCCTGAGTTTTTGCAAGTTGCATAACCGAATCGGTAGATGCAACTGAGTCAGTTTTAGCTTGCAAGGTGTCGTGATTTTCATGAACAATAGTTTACAGTTCTTTTATGGCTGCTTCGTGATTCTGTAATGCATTTTCATGACGCGAAGAAATAGGTTGGAAATGCTCACAAATTTGTGTTTGTACGTCATTACAGACTTTTTGACATTTCGATTCGATTTTATGTAACTCAGTAGTTAAATCTTCACGTGTTTGTTCAAGTGTGGTTTCTAACTTTTGAAGATTTTGTTCCATTGCGTCTAACTGTTGCTGTGTTTGTCTCTGGTGTCGTTCCATTGTGTCTAACTTTTGAAGATTTTGTTCCATTGTGTCTAACTTCTGAAGCTTTTGCTGTGTTTGTCTCTGGTGTTGTTCCATTGTGTCTAACTTTTGAAGCTTTTGCTGTGTTTGTCTCTGATTTTGTTACATTTGTTGCATTACCTGTAATAACAATGCATTAGTGTCTGGAATCTGCTCCTCTACGCTTTTCGGCAGTGCATTTGCACCGGCAACATTCACATTTTGACAAGCAGAAAATGTGTCTTGACTTATTTGAGAAAACGGTGAGGATGCAAAACCTGAATCTACAGTATTTGCAAAATTGTGTCCTGTCATCTCGGATTCCTGAGGCGAGCTGTTACCGAGCGATCGATCGATATTGCTTCCCTGTTCACTAATTCTTTCACTGCCTACGCCATTGTTTGCCGCCCGCTCCATTTCCCTATGCACAATTACCAAATTACTATGTTGAACAGTAGTTAATTCACTACACTGTGGCGCTAACACACTGCTTTCGTCTTCACTGTCATTTCTCAGTTTACTTTGGAGCCTAGTATTACGTTTTTCACACGCCATTATTGTCACAATATTTCACACGCCAACACAGAAAAACACAATTTGAAGAGCAAAAATAGGGGAACACATTTACATAGCACTGAAAATAATATCTAGTTAATTGCAAGCGCAGCTGCGAAATACTTGGTGCAAATCTACATGCATGCCACAACTGTTTTACTGTACAAGAATGAAAAACTACAACTACAAAGGAAATTCACTTTACAATTACGAGCTAGCAATAAACAAAGGCTACACTAATTACACAAACTACAAGGAAAAAATCAGTAGATTCCAGTGAGGTATCCTCGGCTAAGGGTCGACATATGTAATGTTCCCTTTGGAAAATTATATACGACTGTGCTTAAACTGACACACAATATTTTTAGCGCAACGCAATCTGACTTTCAAAAATCCCTACAAAAGAATGGCCCTGACTAACATTAACCTATACCTTTCACAAATCACTTACCTCACTAAAATCTTCATTACTCGAACTACTGCAATACTGCCAGCTAAATAAAAGACTCAAACTACGGAAGGCACTAACTACTGATAGGCATAGTTAGCAATTGAAAGATTTTAATAGAGAACAAACAATGTATTTACCTTAATAGTCATAATATATACAGCAGTTCAATACAACCAGTCTTACAAATTTCAAAACTCCGCCATTTCTCTCCCCTCATCCACCACTGCTGGCGACTCACCTCCAACTGCGCAACGCTACGCGCTGTTCACATCCAGCTGCCCAACACTACAATGGCAGACAACAATGCAAACTAGCCACAGACTGCACACAGCACAGCCAGTGATTTTCATACAGAGCGCTACGTAACGTTGCCAATAAGAAAACATAAACAGCCTACTTGCAACCCTTATGACAGAACATGACGCATGTACTGTTATTCAAGATTTCTGCACCCACTGTGTCCACCACGAGCTCCAGAGTTCAAGTGACTTAGTTCATATCGTGATCACCTGAGGACGCTACCGTGACGTCGCGTGATGACACAAGATTGTCTGCCCTCTCTAAGCGAATTATTGTATGAGACGCTCCCTCTGCTCCCGATTCAAACAGTTTCCTAACACACTTTCGTACACTGCCAAAGATGTTTTTTACCACGACTTCGAGATCGGTGTCACATTCTAAACTCACATTAAGACGCTCTGATCCACAATTTCTCACAGAAGACTAGACACCACAGCATGTAAATAATATTCTTATGGTGGATAGGATAATAGTCGGTCATTTTTAAATAAAACATATTTACAACAGAAGGCGACTAGAAGAGTTTGACAGCATTCTGGAGAGTTTCCAAACCACCGTCCGAAAGCGATTGATGACCACTACATTTAAACTGATACGTCACAGTGATGGAACAGATGATGGCTCCACATTTCATTTCCACTCATTCCTCATGTGGACCTCATCTATGCGATCACTGTTTCACTGCTAGCAACCCCCAGAAGTGTCCGTCCATCCATTAAAACCTTTTCCCCAACTCAAACAAACCATATCAATAAATCATTATCTGCTAACAATTGCAGGGATGCGATGGAAAAGACACCATCCATGTACTCTAATAATAAAGATGAAACTTGATAGCGTGAAAAATTTTAAACTAACTTCAACACCGACCAGTCATGTGACAGCATGTTTCCTCAATTTCACTATCATGGCTAAACCATCCATTCTCTACTTGGCGAGTATCACTGGGAGCATGGATAGATGACTACTCAGCAAGTCCATTCACAGTTAATTCTTGAAAACTTAAATCAGAAAATTATACAAGACAGCACTCTACATATTTCTAAGACCTCGAGCATAGTACTTAATATAAGATCCATTTCTATGCATATCAGGGTTACAGAGCATTCTCAACTCTAAATTATTGTTCTAGAGTCTAGGATTTGTATGTGGAAGGTATTGGTAAGAGAGAAGGAACATAAACACACGCACTCCTAAGACTACAACATTCTGCACTTAATAACACGCTATAATGTTAGATCGATTACCTTTCCAGCCTATCAGACATACATCCTGTTGTGGGTTGGCAGGAGAGCCAACACCGGGTTACAAGAGGAAGCCGAAAGGCACGCGTTTTAGCTCACGCAGGCTGGCGTGAGGTCTGGAACAGGACAAGGAAATTAGACTTTAGAAAAAACGGACGTAGCTGTTGGAATACTTAACTTTAATCCATTAATGGTGAACGTCGCTCTTGACGGTACATGTTTTACTGTATCAATAGTAACTGGTAATGGCACCTTGCCAGGTCGTAGCAAATGACGTAGCTGAAGGCTATGCTAACTATCGTCTCGGCAAATGAGAGCGTATTAGGTCAGTGAACCATCGCTAGCAAAGTCGGTTGTACAACTGGAGCGAGTGCTAGGAAGTCTCTCTAGACCTGCCGTGTGGCGGCGCTCGGTCTGCAATCACTGATAGTGGCTTCACGCGGGTCCGACGTATACTAACGGACCGCGGCCGATTTAAAGGCTACCACCCAGCAAGTATGGTGTCTGGCTGTGACACCACACATCCTTCTTCACAGTTTCTCTACGCTGAACTGTCTTCTCGAATCCTAAAACTAAAAAAACTACTTCCCTAAAAATTTAGTTTTCCTCATACCAGCACAATATAGCTTTGCGGGGACATATAGTGTCTGCTGTTCACACCCGATCACAGTACAGAAATTGTACCATGCCTGCATCAGGCCTATGTAAAATGATAGTTAGTAGCGGTTGATACATCCAACGCTGATAACCACGCAGTTGAGCGCCCCACAAACCAGATACATCCAACAAGGAAACAGATAAACGCATAGCAGCAGCATCCCACATGTGAAAATTACAAGTCATTCCGCCACAAACTCTGTAAACACAACGTATGTCATGTAGATGAGTACATGGGAATTGTAGCACGTCACAAGCTCATACCTATAACTTAGTTATGACCCTAAAGTCTCGATTTTACACACACAAGATGCGTCACCTCCTGTGTACTCTAATGGACAGGGAACTGCGGGGAGTGCTTGCGCGCATTGATGGCATTATTTCGGGAGCGGGTCTGTAGGCCATAATTTGCGCTATTTGGACAGTTTACGAGTACTTAGCGTGTCTACGCATCAATGTGCTGTATTATTTAGGAGCAGTTTGCAGGTCTGTACTGAAATTATTTCGGAAAATTAGGAGGTGTTTGCGTGTCTGCAGACTGTGTATTGTGACCCCAAGCATAACATGGCCAGTGTTTTGCGTCAGTGTGATATATATATTAGATCACTAAAGAAAATGTTTGAAAGTAAATAGAGTGAACTCCTTCTTCACTCCCCCCAGCAGTCCAGACCAGGCTAAATCGTTTTCCCTCACGATCTTGGTTTACGTCACGAAACGGACGACAGCGTCATAGACCTTGTGGAGAAAACACTGTTTGCCGCCATCATGGATAACTTACTACTGTCATCAGCTGGTATCACAGTGGCATCCTCTGATGGCGAGGAAATGTACTACGACAGTTGGGGTCTGGAGCTCGTGGTGAACAAACTAGGTGGCGCCATCTCAGATTACGGTACTTGCTTCATTACAGCGTCTTCTAGTGGCATTTGATATGAACTAAGTCAGTTGGGCTGTGGACTCAGAGCGAATACACTTGGTGGTGGTGCTGCCTCTAATTATTTAAATAAAGGCTGGTGTATGATTTCGACAGTTGTCGATTACCAAGCAGAGTCTTTTTCAAGGATTATTATTTTGACAATTTAGGTGTTATTTGGCTATCTGGATGTAAATGCTCTGCATTGTTTGTGAGTGGTTCGAATGTATGTAGGCTGTGCAATGTGTTCTTTTTGACAGTTTACAATTATCAAGAGTGTGTGTAGAGCTTTATACATGAGTTACGTAGGGGTGATTTGCAGGTCTGTATGCTGTGGGGCATCTCAGGGCGTGTGTTCTGTCACACATATACTCCATACCTAAATAAATTGCTCACAGATAAATAAAGTACACTCCTTCCTCTCTCCATCAGCGTAGTGCATGCTGAGTCCTTTTACTACATGTCCCTAGGAAGAGGTGGCTGTTGGGAGACTTAGGTTAGTGGTGGTGGTGAGCTTCGTTTGCAGCAATTTTCTTACGTTGGTAGTGAAAACGCAAGTGAGCTTTGTTTACTGGCAGAATTCAAACTTGGCACCGGTCCCTAGGAGGAAGTGGCGGTCGGGAGGCTGAGGTTAGTACCAGTGCACTTTCTTTCCGACAATTTTGTTAGGTTGGTAGAGAAAGTGCAAGTGACCTTTCTTTACTGCCAGAATTCCAACTCGGCGGCGGTTCCTAGGAAGAGGTGGTGGTCTGGACCTTGAAAAGTAGTTGAAATTAGACAGTTGAACACCTTTTCATACATATATGAAATTGTAAATTGAATTATTTAGTATGATTAAAACTGAAATGCAATTAAGTACTTAGGTAATTGATAGGTTACATGCATGATGTGGGTGATAGCATATTTACAGAAGAGGGTGTGTGATGTAAGTGGTCGGATGCCCGCAGGCTGGTGGCGCTGGTGTCATCACACGACGTCGCGGTACCGTCCTCTGGTGATCACGATATGAACTGAGCCACTTGAGCTCTGGAGCTTGTGGTGGACACAGTGGGTGCAGAAATCTTGAATAATGGTACATGCGTCAAGTTGTGTCATAAGGGTGGCACTTTCTGCTGACGAGAATATGAACTAAGCTAGTTGTAGTCTGGACCTCGTGGCGAACACACCTGCATGATATTGTTTAAATAATAATAAAGACAAGCGCGTTTTTGCCGCCATTATCATAGGTGTGCCGCATTATCATATTAGAATTTGAACTTTGCGCGATTTTTATTGGGCAGGGGGTTAGGATAGTGGAGGTAGGCCAAGTGTACAATCTTACACCATGTGGTGGATACATTGGGTGCAGCCATCTTGATTGACGTCACGGTCGCCATTTTGGATGATGTCACAGTGGCGTCCTCTAGTGGTGGCGCTGTGTACTAAGTCAGTTGGAGTCCAGACCTTGTGTTGAATACACAGGGTGTCGCCATCTTGGATTACGTCTCATATTAGAGCGCCATCTGTTGGTGGCGATGTGTACTAAGTCAGTTGGAGTCCTGACATTGTGGTGAACACACCTGCATGGAATTGTTTAAATAAAGTCTTATGTCCAAGTCCTTTTCCCACGAATCCTTAGGAGGTGGTGGCAGTCTGGTGACTGAAGTTTCTTTCATGCCATTTCGTTAGCTTAGTACACTTATTGGAATTCAATTTTGTTTACTGCAAAAATTAAAAGTTCGTGGCAGTTCGTAGGAACAGGTGGCGCTCGGGTGACTTAGGTTAGTGGAGGTAGGCCAAGTGAGCAATTTTCCTGCGATTTTATTTGCTTAGTAGAAATAAGAGCGGTGTAGTGCATTATCCTGTTGGAATTTGAACTATCCGCCATTTTCTAGGGGATTGAGGGTTAGGTTAGTGGACGTAGCCCAGTTGGTCTATTTTCCCACCATTTTCGTGGTGTGGCGCATTATCCTGCTGGAATTTGAATTTCCTGCCAATTTTTTTCTGGAGGGTTAAGTTAGTGGAGGTAGCCCAGTTGACCTATCTTCCTGCCAAAATTCAAACTTCCCGCCAAAATCCTCCATCATAGATGACGTCATGCGCTGTTTCCAAGTCTGCAGACCGCCATTTTGATGATGTCATAGCCGGCATCTTGAATAAATTAGGCAACAATGGAATGTGGGGCCATATGAACTTTGTCCCACTATTACCGGTGACGGTGACGGCGGAGTGGTGGAGGGAGGGGGAGGAGGGGTAGAGGTGGCAGTGTTCTGGGATGGATTCGGAGAAACGTTCGAATCATGGATGCTCTTGCGTTAGGTGCAGCTAAGAAGCCGCACCTGTATCTGGGCAGCTGGGTTGGCCACTATCTGAAGATTACTGCCTACATACACTATCGTGATGTCGACGTGGCCGTTGCAGAATGGCCTGATGTGGCAGCAGATCAATCAAGCCGGCGGGATAGGGCACTGCTTGCTACTCCGACCAGCAGCCAAACGCTGCCGCCCTGCGTGATAATGCCGTGAGGGTCGATCCACTTACACAAAAAATTCATGGACGATGGGCTTTATGGTTTCACCAGGGATACGTCTCGGATCATCGTCCATGGCTGGATCCAGCATGAGGTACATACGGGGCGCGTTCCCATTCACAAAGTCCGGGGTTGATCTATAAGCAGTATAATTCCTGGATAATGTTCTGCATGGATCCACCCATGTATGATCAAATGCAGCAAGAGGGATCATCCCACGTTAGGTCCAATGCGCCCACCACAGCTTCAGACACCACCACCCACACCGCCCGCGCCATCCCTTCCTCCAACCCCTGCCGCCACCGCCACCTTCGCCTCCGCCTCCCCTGCCACCGACGCCTCCAACACCGGCGTCGATGGAAGGACGGAGTGGCAATCCAACAAGCGGAATAGTGTAACTGTGTGTTTAAAGCAGAATAACGTCAACACAGTATTTCGAACAGCAGTTCATGTGTTTTAGCATTGGTTTTGTCATTTGAAGTAATAAGTATGTATCTGCATGGATTGGGCTTTGTATCAAAGTTGGATGGCGTACAAGAAAATAGCAAGTCACGTCTGGTTGTGTAAACAATAAGACCACATTTATACTTGTACGCTTAGATATGCAAAAAATGAATAAATATAAAAAATGTTGGAAATATCAAAAAAAATCGTTAAAAATACCTATATACGATATAGTCGCATAGGATACCTGCATTTACCTTAGAGTGTGGTCGGAATGTGACATGAACTCTAGATCAAATTGTTTGGGGAGATCTTTTGGATGCTTTCCCTATTGGACGCTTTCTTCGGAAGCTGCTATGAGCATGTGTGATCTACTACCACATCAAACTGTCGCTCACTTTAATCATAAATATATGTCTGCGTAAAGCTACTCATGTATCACCACAATAAAATAAAAACGGTGAATATTAGACGGAGTATAAATGATAACAGTGGCTCATTTAAGTCTACAAAATAATGACAAAGTTTATTCAGCCGTTAGTAGCTACAACCAGCTGATAAATCTTACACAAAAATGACAAACACAAAACAGATACGGAGTGCTGTTTGATAGGCAAAGCATACATTGTAGTGGAAGCTACACACATTCTCCCCTGAAGTAATCCCTTTTACAACGCAATCTGACTTTCTTTACATGAATCAACTGTGAGACCCAACTCTATTGAAATAGAATCAACTAGGATCAGCTATACAACAAACTATGGTTCACGTGAGAACAGGAAGTTGTGAATATCAATTAACAATCTGACACCGGTGCAGCAGTACTTCATCCTTTCACTTTGATTCAGGCGGCAGCAGAAAACGGTCGCTATGGGCGAGGAGTTTTCGCTGCAGCAACTGTAATGTTCTGACACATCCACGAAAATAAGCGAATTATGCGGTCTGGCGATCTAATTATCAGAACGTGGGAAAGTTCAGAGCTCAGAACTCTGAGATCCCAGCAGATTTCAGTGTGAGGTGCACCCGTTCGCTGGTCTGGTCAAACAAATTTGACTCACAGGCACAGCAGTGCATGATGGAATTGTCAAACTTGAGATGGCCGTCTCAGGGCGCATAAGTTGATCCTCGTGATACACGATATTTTGGAGATGATATGCAGTTCCACTGTCATTCCCGTTGGAAACTGCCACAAGCTCTAGTCCACCACACATCACACTCACTAGAGGAAGACCTGACTTCCTCCACCAGGGCATGACCAGAAAACGAAGGCTGCGAAGAATCACCACCACTTTCCAGCAAGCCAAATTAGCAAAACGAAACAGCCTCCACATTGTACAAACCAATCTGTCCTTTGAAACTCCCCTCTTGACCGTTCTGTTGGCCTGGTAGCCAATCCAGACACAGCACTGGGGTAGCAAGCCTCTACTTTGCATATCCTGAGAGGAGACAATCAGAGACTCCAGATCTCTCTTCTTAGAAAGAAAAATATTTTAGACTAGGGAGGTGTCATTCTCATGGTCATGTTTTGGCAAAAAACATCACCTAGACGGGATCGCAATTCCTCATTTACAGAGTGATCTAATCCACCCGGACCGACAGTTTCCAATTTCTGTAAGAAGGCTGTTAAGCTTCAAAGATAGTCATGCCCGTGAAATATATGCTTTTACCGCTCACTGAAACAACCTGGTGACTTCCTGGCATGAGGGGAGGGGGGGGGGAGGGACAGTCCTTCCTCCACTAGATATTGACCCAAACTGCTCTGTCTGTATCGTCCGAGCTTCTAACATGAGAAAGCATTGAGTTGTATGACCTTCCCACTGTTTGCGCAGAAACTCAGTTTACAGCAGTCTCTCTTAAATGGCCTGCTCCACCTACTATCAGCCATCCCGCTGTCTTCCACGAAACTCTGTCCCCTGGGCGAGGTAAAAGGTTTTGCGAGCCAGCGCCTTTCTACACTGAAGCACCAAAGAAACTGGTATAGACGTGATAAATAAAAGGTAAATATCGTGTGACTAGGGCCTCCCATTGGGTAGACAGTTCGTCGGCTGCAAGTCTTTCGGTTTGACGCCATTTCGGCTACTTGCGCCTCGATGGGGACGAGATGATGATGATTGGGACAACACAACACCCAGTCCCTGAGCGGAGAAAATCTCCGACCCAGCCGGGAATCGAACCCGGGCCATTAGTATTGACGTGCAGTCGCGCTGACCACTCAGTTACCGGGGGCGGACAGAGACATGCTTGTTGAAATACAGAGGTATGTAAACAGGTAGAATACGGCGCTGCGGTCGGCAACGCCTATATAATACAACCAGTGTCTGACGCAGTTGTTAGATCGGTTACTGCTGCTTCAGTGGCAGGTTATCCAGATTTAATTAAGTTTGGACGTGTTGTTATAGTAGGTGCATTAGTGACGGGACATTTCACGAGTGTACCTTGAATATCAGAAATCGGTTAAACATCAAATCTCCAGCATCACTGCGGCCAGAAAAAGATCCTGCAAGAACAAGACCAACGATGTCTGAAGAGAATCGTTCAATGTGACAGAAGTGCACCTCGTCCGCAGACTGCTGCACATTTAAATTATGGGCCATCAACAAGTGTCAGTGTGCGAACCATTCAACGAAACATCATTGATATGGGCTTTCGGAGCCCAAGGCCCATTCGTGTAACCTTGATGACTGCACAATACAAAGCTCTACGCCTCGCCTGCGCCTGTCAATACCGAGATTGGACTGTTGATGACTGGAAACATGTTGACTGGTTGAACGAGTCTCGTTTCAAATTGTATCTAGCCCATGGACGTGTACGGGTATGGAGACAATCTCATGAATCCATGGACCCTGCATGACAGCAAGGGGGCTTTACAAGCTGATGGGGGCTCTGTAATGGCATGACGCGTGTGCAGTTGGAGTGATATGGGATCCCTGATACGTCTAGATACGACTTCTCATAGGTGACACTTACGTAAGCATCCTGTCTGATCACCTGCATCCATTCGTGTCCATTGTGTATTCCGACGGGCTTGGGCAATTCCAACAGGACAATGCGACACCCCACGTGTCCAGAATTGATACAGAGTGACTCAAGGAATACTTTTCTGAGTTTAAATACTTTCGGTGGCCACCAAACTCCCCAGACACGAACATTATTGAGCATATCTGGGGTGCCTTGCAATGTGCTGTTCAGAAGAGTTCTCCACCCCTCGCACTCTTACCGATTTGTGGACAGTCTTGCAGCATTCATGGAGTCAATTCTCTGTAGCACTACTTCAGACATTAGTCGAGACCATGTCACGTCGTGTTGCGGCACTTCTGCGTGCTCGCGGGGGCCCTACATGATATAGGTTGGTGTATCAGTTCCTCTATCTCTTCAGTGTATCTGACCGTAAGTGGAATGAGAAGAGTGCTTCGGCCAGCAGTCCCTCTGCAAGTAAGAAGCACTGAACACTTTTCCAGATTCACTCACACGGCCAGGTCTCTGCGCTCAGCATTTATGGCCCCCAATTCATCTTGTTGCCTGTTCTCGGTCACGTCTCCAATGGCCCCCCAGGTTCAAGCTCTCTACAAGTTACTCATGGAGTTACAAGAATATTCTTCCCACAGTTTCCTTATGTAGAAAAAGGCAGTAACCGCATATAATAAATGTAGTATGGGTGACACTGAGATCGTGTCCTACAATACCAATATTATTCTGAATGAGAAATGTTGTTAAAACGAGAGAGTGTCTTGTCACCGCTCAGAATCGCTACGAAAGGTCTACCCGAGACGAGACCCTAGTCACACGACATCTCTCTCCAAATTGATTGACGTATGTGCTAAGGGTCGAGGGAGAGAGAAATTCCTTGGAAAAAATATATGGGTTATGTTGTTACTTATACAGAAAAAGTGAAAGACATGACATCATAGATATCCTGAGAAAAAAAACAAGGCATTATAGAGATGTCGTAACCGCCTGAACGAAGGAGCTGTAATGAGTAGATACAGGAGAGGTAGTGACAACCGTTCGCCCTACTGGTTGAACGACAGTGCATTCTCGAGAGGCAAGACCAAGTTGTCATATTTCCATTAGTTGTGTGTATGTATGAGAGAACTGTAGTGTTATTTTAATCCGAATTCTGTGGCATTCTCAGACCCAGTGCTGCTAGTTGCAAGTCATATGTACTTGGAATCGTTAAAAATAGTTGGCTTCGGTGTAAAATGGTATCATTTAATAATCGAAATACATTGATTGTATTTTGACGTAACGGTAGGCGAATCATGGGAAATTTTCTGATAAACGAAACAAAAAGGGACGTTGTTGGCAATGTGGATAGTATAATTTTTATCTACTTGACTTAGATTAGCTCCTAATGCTATTGCATGGCGTTTGTTTAATTTCATTACCCTATTTATCTCACATTTAAATTTTTTCAACTGTTCCTTCCGGCTGTATCAGTTGCGGTAAATTTACTGATTTCGACACATAAGCAATGGAGTGTTTTGACGGATAGTGAACGCGTGTTGTTGAACGATCTTCTAATGCGGTATCAGCGTTGATACTGTTTTCGTCCAGGGCTGCAGGGTCGATCACAGCTCTCTCTGCCATCCTGCAAGCCCGACCCCCGCTTTCATAATCCACTGGCTGTAAAAAATATTTGAGAAATTATTGCTTATCAACCAGATTTCGTTTTCTAAGCATTGGTGAATAGTCCTCTTAAGTAAATTAGAATACTGTAGAGAAACATTTTCCCCCATCTCTCAACAAGGAACGGATGGGATGGTCATCCGTTCGTCGGACTTGTTGCAACTGGGCGTCTGGTACATGCTACTGGATCAAGACTGTGAGATATGTCTGTTATTTATGGTTTCTAAAACGTCAAAAGCATCATTTTTCGCAGAGGTTTTTACTAGTGTTTTAACAATATAGGGGAAAAAGTCTAGTGAGCGTAATTCCGAAATGCAAAATAGACCCCTAGAAAGGGTAGCATGCCTGTATGACCGAAAGTGCTTCCATTTTTAACTCAGAAATTGCTTTCTCTTATCAGTACGAATAATCTTCTTCCTATGTTTACCATAGACATACATAAGATGACACATGAAAGAGAGAGAAGTGGAAACAATTACGATAGTACGATGTGAGATCTACACTCCTGGAAATGGAAAAAGAACACAGTGACACTGGTGTGTCAGACCCACCATACTTGCTCCGGACACTGCGAGAGGGCTGTACAAGCAATGATCACACGCACGGCACAGCGGACACACCAGGAACCGCGGTGTTGGCCGTCGAATGGCGCTAGCTGCGCAGCATTTGTGCACCGCCGCCGTCAGTGTCAGCCAGTTTGCCGTGGCATACGGAGCTCCATCGCAGTCTCTAACACTGGTAGCATGCCGCGACAGCGTGGACGTGAACCGTATGTGCAGCTGACGGACTTTGAGCGAGGGCGTATAGTGGGCATGCGGGAGGCCGTGTGGACGTACCGCCGAATTGCTCAACACGTGGGGCGTGAGGTCTCCACAGTACATCGATGTTGTCGCCAGTGGTCGGCGGAAGGTGCACGTGCCCGTCGACCTGGGACCGGACCGCAGCGATGCACGGATGCACGCCAAGACCGTAGGATCCTACGCAGTGCCGTAGGGGACCGCACCGCCACTTCCCAGCAAATTAGGGACACTGTTGCTCGTGGGGTATCGGCGAGGACCATTCGCAACCGTCTCCATGAAGCTGGGCTACGGTCCCGCACACCGCTAGGCCGTCTTCCGCTCACGCTCCAACATCGTGCAGCCCGCCTCCAGTGGTGTCGCGACAGGCGTGAATGGAGGGACGAATGGAGACGTGTCGTCTTCAGCGATGAGAGTCGCTTCTGCCTTGGTGCCAATGATGGTCGTATGCGTGTTTGGCGCCGTGCAGGTGAGCGCCACAATCAGGACTGCATACGACCGAGGCACACAGGGCCAACACCTGGCATCATGGTGTGGGGAGCGATCTCCTACACTGGCCGTACACCACTGGTGATCGTCGA
Organism: Schistocerca cancellata; assembly: GCF_023864275.1. Taxonomy (NCBI): domain Eukaryota; kingdom Metazoa; phylum Arthropoda; class Insecta; order Orthoptera; family Acrididae; genus Schistocerca; species Schistocerca cancellata. Next base: position 68,188,974 of record NC_064629.1, read on the forward strand.
GGGGACACTGAATAGTGCACGGTACATCCAAACCGTCATCGAACCCATCGTTCTACCATTCCTAGACCGGCAAGGGAACTTGCTGTTCCAACAGGACAATACACGTCCGCATGTATCCCTTGCCACCCAACGTGCTCTAGAAGGTGTAAGTCAACTACCCTGGCCAGCAAGATCTTCGGATCTGTCCCCCATTGAGCATGTTTGGGACTGGATGAAGCGTCGTCTCACGCGGTCTGCACGTCCAGCACGAACGCTGGTCCAACTGAGGCGCCAGGTGGAAATGGCATGGCAAGCCGTTCCACAGGACTACATCCAGCATCTCTACGATCGTCTCCATGGGAGAATAGCAGCCTGCATTGCTGCGAAAGGTGGATATACACTGTACTAGTGCCGACCTTGTGCATGCTCTGTTGCCTGTGTCTACGTGCCTGTGGTTCTGTCAGTGTGATCATGTGATGTATCTGACCCCAGGAATGTGTCAATAAAGTTTCCCCTTCCTGGGACAATGAATTCACGGTGTTCTTATTTCAATTTCCAGGAGTGTATAACACAACATTCAGTGGAGTTAAAGTGGGTGATAAGTAAAGACCTACACGTATTCCTGACAATCAGGTCGAATAATAGGTTGCAGAACTGTATCCCCATAGTTTTTATTATTTAACGTCGAAATAGTTATTCCAGGGTTTGACCTACAGAATAATAGCAAAGTGACAGATATAAAAATTTACTAAAATAGATAGACGTGGGATCAACCCACCGCCATACGGAGAATTAAGGTAGATGAGACTGTCGCAGAGGTCATGATACAATAAAATGTGACCCTAGAGATCGAGCACCGTGAACTGATAACATTTCCTCCAAAGACCAATTATCATTATGGTAATTGCGGAACGATCTCGATAATTTTAATATTGCTGCTCGATTATCACGGGTGTCCGCTGGCTCACAGTGGCTTCTGCCTGAGGGTGGTCTTCGCTCGACAGAGACCCACATTTTGCCATGAGTATGGTGCTGATTGCCCTGTTCTCAGGTACGTGCAACCCGTTTTTGCGTGTGTCGTTTACATTTTTTTAATCATGTTCATAATTGGTCTATGGAGGAGTTGTCAAAGTCGTATATGATTACTACTGCACCTATTTACGTGTCTTGAAGTGACGTACGTTGCTAGAGTTACATATCTGACAGATCTCGCCTATCATCAACGTGGTCCTATAATTGTATTTGGTCACTAATTTTTTCCCGATAGACCAGATGTGGACCACTTGTAGTGGAGGGAATGAGTGATAACTCTGGTGTACGTCCTGCTCACGTTTGAGGGATACTCATCATTAATGCACAGATAAGTTTTCATAGCAAATACAGGTGTGTGTCAGCTGTCCAGCATGACTTTGGAATTCTACGGATGAGTCGAAATTACATACCATAATCTTATAATAATGTCGCATGTAGTTGCAGGGTTTATCTCGTTACGAATCTTCATCTGAACTGGGATTCCGCCTAGGTGAAAACCGAGTCACCCATGCTAGTTTCAAAAGCATGACGGCTGGAAGCAGTAGGAGAAAGGGCGGCGAGGAGGGATACGCTTGGCGCTCAAACTGTTAGCAACGTTTATCCGCAATAGTCGGCAGATTTGACAGGTTTTGCTGGGGCGGGACGTCTTCTCTCTGGGCGATTGGGTGTCATTTGTGACAGCTACTAGGTCGGAGGTGATTATACATACATTGTTCAAATTTCTTTACTGCGTCTGGGGAGGTGTCATGCCGTAGTGTTAGAGATGTGCTTCTCTCCCGTTCGCGGCCTGGTGGGCGCGATCATACGAGATACATACCGTATCGGCAATATGTAGCGAAACAGGTGAGGAGTTCCTCATAATCTACGTGTGTAACAGTCTTTAACATTTCCACCTACATCTTGAGGTCTGTTTGCTATTATTACCGTAGGTGGGAGATCTATCGATCATCAATGTTAGGCACCAGCTTCACCTTTCACGGTAACTGCTGGACACTGTGTCCGCGATCATCGCCGGTTGCGGCTACACACTCACACGTCGGAGTCTGATGGGGGTGATCTACGTTCCAGCAGGCAACATGATTTTCGCTGGGGTTGTCGCGGATACTGGACGACTCTCTACAGAGGTATGCTACAAATTCATCATCTTTGGGTGGAGGGGTCAGAATTTTACTATGACGTCCGTTAATCCAGTAAAGGTAGTGTGGTATTTCTTATCCAATATCTCTGGCTTTTAGGATTACCTGTGACGTCACGATTTATACCAACGTGATCGTTTCTGACACTATGCCGTTACATAAATCGGGACCAAAGCTGAGAACATTATGACATCGAGAACAGTCATACTTTACTGGACAAAATATGTAACATTGTGGAGAACGCGGTAAAAATACCTAAAATTCAGGAGAATACGTAAATATGCGTAACATTCAGAGCTCCTGAGTAACCCCCCCCCCCACTCACCACCGACGCACACACAAGTGTCCCAGTTATAAAAGATAATAAGTGTGAGAAGGAGGAGAAAGCAGGTTTCCCGCCATTTTTATCTCGCGTGACACAATTTCCTGGGTGACCTTGATCAGTTCCGAATGGTTCCTTCCAGGAGAAAGAGTGGGGGAGGCAAAGGCCCTGAACTGTGTAACCTGACACTGGATGTCATTATCAATAACCGTGAGGTAATATCGTTATCTGCGCTTGAAATGGTGATGTATTCCTACTGACAGTTTCAGTTCCTTTATTATTGTTGGTGCTACCATTATTATTAATATTATTATTTTTTACAAGTTAGCTTGTACGTCAGTTGAGTTTGAGGCCGCACAATTTAATAAAATAGCTTCTCAAAGTTATTACTCTAATGGGGTGCACTACTGTTATTAATTTTGTTACGCAAGTCTTGCGACACATCTGCAAATTCTTTCTGCACCGGCTGCACGCTGTTTACGCCCGACATCGGTTCTACATCTACATCTACATGACTACTCTGCAATTCACATTTAAGTGCTTGGCAGAGGGTTCATCGAACCACAATCATACTATCTCTCTACCATTCCACTCCCGAACAGCGCGCGGGAAAAACGAACACCTAAACCTTTCTGTTCGAGCTCTGATTTCTCTTATGTAGGTTGGGCTCAACAAAATATTTTCGCATTCGGAAGAGAAAGTTGGTGACTGAAATTTCGTAAATAGATCTCGCTGCGACGAAAACCGTCTTTGCTTTAATGACTTCCATCCCAACTCGCGTATCATATCTGCCACACTCTCTCTCCTATTACGTGATAATACAAAACGAGCTGCCCTTTTTTGCACCCTTTCGATGTCGTACGTCAATCCCACCTGGTAAGGATCCCACACCTCGCAGCAATATTGTAACAGAGGACGAACGAGTGTAGTGTAAGCTGTCTCTTTAGTGGACTTGTTGCATCTTCTAAGTGTCCTGCCAATGAAACGCAACCTTTGGCTCGCATTCCCCACGATATTGTCTATGTGGTCATTCCAACTGAAGTTTTTCGTAATTTTAACACCCAGGTACTTAGTTGAATTGACAGCCTTGAGAATCGTACTATTTATCAAGTAATCGAATTCCAACGGATTTCTTTTGGAACTCATGTGGATCACCTCACACTTTTCGTTATTTAGCGTCAACTGCCACCTGCCACACCATACAGCAATCTTTTCTAAATCGCTTTGCAACTGATACTGGTCTTCGGTTGACCTTACTAGACGGTAAATTACAGCATCATCTGCAAACAACCCAAGAGAACTGCTCAGATTGTCACCTAGGTCATTTATATAGGTCAGGAACAGCAGAGGTCCCAGGACGATTCCCTGGGGAACAGCTGATATCACTTCAGTTTTACTCGATGATTTGCCGTCTATTACTACGAACTGCGACTTTCCTGACAGGAAATCACGAATCCAGTCGCACAACTGAGACGATACCCCATAGGCCCGCAGCTTCATTAGAAGTCGCTTGTGAGGAACGGTGTCAAAAGCTTTCCGGAAATCCACAAACACGGAATCAACCTGAGATCCCCTGTAGATAGCGGCCATTACTTCGTGCGAATAAAGAGCTAGCTGCGTTGCACAAGAACGATGTTTTCTGAAACCATGCTGTTGCTCCACACGGTGAGCTGCAGTTCTCACTTTTGCATACTTTGTTGGTATTGTGGAACGGATGCGGTTCACGATGGTGTATTATATTAATTTCAGCTCATTTTGCAGAATGGTGTGTAGTATAGTTGAACTGCTACAGTTTTCGGACTTCAGGTTTACAGCTTCTATTGGGTGGTAGATAATACGGCTCGTGTTACTGCATTGTCTTGTCTGCTCTCCTGTGGGGCCACTGTGTGTATCATTGCCATCTACGCTGATAGTCACTTTTTCGCCATCTCATCTGCTATGGTGGGAGTTGTACTGTGTACTTACCGCATCTTTGACCTCGAATTCATTGCATACACTTGCCCCACTGTGGTTTCGAGTGGCATCACTGTTCACTTAATACTTTTTACATCAACACACAAGCACTGTTGACGTTACAGGCACGTAAACATCAGTTTCTTCAAGCACTTAATAGGGCTACGCTGTTCACATGCTATGTAAGTATTTATTGAGGCCATACTCACGTCCAACCACTGGAGCCGCCAATTCCCCCTTCGTGGGCAATACACTGGTGAGCCAAAACACTGTGAGCACCTAGTTAATACCACGTTTATCCACCTTTGGAACGCAATACAGCAGCGATACTAGCTGGCATGAGTTAGACAGGTCCGTGGTTGGTTTCCAGAGGTATGTGGCACCAAATGTTTATGCACAGGTCACACAGAGTCGTAAATTATGGGCTGGTTGTTTCTGGGCCAGGAGCTGGTGCCTGATTGCATCCCAGATATGTTCCATCGGATTTAGATCAGGCGTATTCGGTGGTCAAGACATCAATGTCAGCTCAGTATTACACTCCTCAACCACTCTAGCACAATTCTGGCCCTGTTAAATGACCAGTTAGTCTGCTGTGTGTTGCATTCGCCGCTGGGGAAGACGTGAAGATGAGGAAATGTTCAAATGTGTGTGAATCCCTAAGGGACCAAACTGCTGAGGTCATCGGTCTCTAGACTTACACACCAGTTAAACAACCTTAAACTAATTTATGCTAAGAGCAACACACACACCCATGCCAGAGGGAGGACTCGAACCTCTGGCGGGAGGTGCCGTTACTCCTCGCGGGTCAAGATGAGGAGATGTGGGTGATCCACAATAATATTTACGTCGTCTGCAACTGTTTCTGCCTTAGATTACTGCCACAGGTCCCATTATAGCACAGGTGAATTTCCCCCATAGCCTAATACTGCTCCAGCAGCCTGCATCCACGGCGTGGAGCATGTTTCGAGCAGCCGTTCGCCTGGATGACGGCATATCCGTATAAGAATATTGACCTGGTGTAACAAGAAACGTGAATCATTCAACCACGCCACACCTTTGTATTGATCCACAGTCGAATCTCGATTTTTCTTTGCATATTGCAACCGTTACCAACGATGTCGTCGTTTCTACGTGGGAACGGGTAAGGGTCATCTACTTCGGAGCCCCATGTTCGACAAGATGTACTGAATGTGTGCTCCAGAATACTTACTCATGGACCACCACTGTACTCTACTGCCATAGCTGCCTCAGGTTGCCACCTACCCTGTTTTACAGAGCGGAAAAGTCTCCAGCATCCAGGTTCCCTGATGAGGCGTGGACATCCAACAACTTGTCGCCTTGTAACAACACTAACGTTATCCTACTGTATATGTAATAAAATTTTGTCTTCTGAATTTCGATAAATTAGTATAATCGATATTCTGGTTTCATTTCTTTTTTGTTTCATGACATTATGTTGAAAAAGCTATAAACAAATGTCGCTGTAAATTTTAATATTTATGTCAAATTTCAAGTAATGCTGTAATCGAAGGGAAGTGTACCTAATGTTGAAACTATTGTAAGATCTGAAAGTTGTATTTGTACGCCTGGTCCATACGTAGGCAATGTATTAGGATATGTGGAATGCAAAACCTTTGGTGAATACCCTGTCTGTAGGGGAGTAGGAAAAGGTGGAGGCAGGCGAGCGCGGGAAAATGCACACGGGCGCGGTACGGCATAACGGGCTCAGCAGAGTTAGTCGGAGTTGGGCATCGATCTGAGAAACACGTGCTGGATCGAGGAGGCTCTCCTGGAAAACGTGGTTTCGTTGAGCCTCGGATGCGCCGTTTCCGACGCCTATACAGAATGGCAATATTCCATAGGTACTAAATGGAAAAGCATTGGGCCGCCATGAAGAAGTAAAGCGCCGATATTTTATGAGCCATTGCCGTAATTGCACGTGTGCTTTGTGCCTCGCCATCCCGCCGCCTGCCGACCGCCTCATCGATACGAACAGGTTGAAACTTTCAGTACTGTATTCGTGTGGACCAGTGTCACTTTTGCTACATACTGTTCAATAATAACTTAAATTTCTCCAGAACTGTCCTATCAATTAATTATCCTCACAACTAACCTAGACAGGGTCCTTTCCACATGTTGTGCAATCCGAGTATCCCAAGATGAAGATTTAAAGTTTATGTTAATAATAATTACCTGCAGACCTATCTATGTTAGAATGATGTTTAAAGAACTTTGTTGTTAATGAAATACTGGACGAATAATATAGGTCTGACGAAGTTGGAAGATAATATTGAAATTGGTTTAGTAATGAAGTTTATTTAAATTGAGACAAAAATAACGGTAGTTAAATGAGCAGGAAATAAGACAAAAAGAGTGGTAAATCATATATTGGAAATCGAGAATGCTTAAGGCTCTCAATGATCAAACTTTCACTACAGTGATCATAACAGTTTCAAGGTCCCCCCCCCCCCCCCCCCCTCTTCTTCTTTCTTTCTTTTCTATTCATTTGAATTCTGAACTGTACTGAACTGATTTGACCAGCAAAGTTATAGTCAATTTAAAACCTAAATTTATCAGTGTTTACCCTTCTTAAAATTGACTTTGTATGTGTGTTTCAAAAGCGCTATTTCTAGGGTAATCTATGCCCGATTTCAGTCAGGTCAATAGACAATACGAAGTTTGTAGTAAACATGATAGTGTAGTGTTGTGTATTTATAGCTTGTCCATATTAGTACAGAAAGTGAAAATATTAGTTCAGTAGAGTTTTCTGGTTCTAAAATTTACCATATAATGCAATGTTACTACGTGTTGTTATGCTTGTACGTACATCCACTTGTACAGGGAAAAAACTCACTTAATGCCTAATTAGGCTGGCGACCGTATTATTAACAATTGGTAGCATCTGCTGTGTATATTTCTTGCCCGTCCTAACGTGTAGTTGCACTTTAGACTTGCTTGACGTATCATTGTTGTTACTGAGTGAGTGTAAGTCTGATTTTGCCTCCATTCAAGTACACGCAGTTAACATATTTACTAAAATCCTTTCTTATAAGGTGAAGCCCGTCAACTTACCATAGTACAGGCTTTAAAGAGTTAACATACGCGAGAGCGTAGCCGTTACAAGTGGCTCTCGGTGACAGGACTCGTTACAAGTGGCTTCCAGGTGACAGGACATCCAATTGTTATCGGTCACAAATTAATGTGAATACCGAGCAGTGGATGTTCAGTGGCACGAATTGCAATATTAATTAGAAAAATAAATAACAGTGAACGTCAAATACGATAGTGTAGTGCAATTTGCATTCAGTATGGACGGGAGAGTAGACAGAGTAGATGTGCCGAGCGTAATAGAAGAGGCGCATGGCAATAGCAGGAGTTTACGCGGCCAGATAACAGATGGCGTTAGCGAAAGGCAATTGGCGTATATACAATATCACGAACATGTGAATGAACAGATTGAAATGTCGAGATTGCCTCGAACACAGCAAGAGATAAAATAAGAAGTAGGGGATGACTTTGTAGACGATAGTGGGTACGTGAACGAATCTACTGACATGTTTGATTCTCCACAGATAAAGAAAGAACCGAAAGAAACTTTTGAGGTAGGATCGGAATACAATGATTCCGTAGAACAAAACAGTATGAAAATTTTAAGCTTGAACGACTTATTTGGACAATTAACCAAACAAATCGCAGGACAAAGTAATCAGCTCAAAACACAGAATGATCAACTTAAAACACACGTTGCAGAGCAGCTCAAAACACAGAATGATCAGCTTAAAACACACGTCGATGAGCAGCTTAAAACACAAAGTAATCAGATTAAAGCACAGATCGAAGAACAAGGAATTAAAATTAGTAAAGAAATAGAACAGGTAGAACAAAACGTGGGTAATTTAAGTTCTGTGGTAAATACTATGAAATTTGAAATTGACACAATTAACAAAAATATGGATACTATGCAGGGGGAAATTGACAACATTAACAGTAGGTTTGATGTTGAAATTCTCAGCATCCAAGAGAAAGTAGAGCCTCTAGTTGAAACGAAAGTAGACGAAAAGGTTTTCGGTCTTAAAACTGAGATCGTAAACGAATGTCAACATGGAATATCACAGTTGAAAAAGGCAGTTTCAGACACTGAAAGAGATTTAGGCGAAAAATTTACCGGACATGTACAAAAGTGTGAACAAAATAATTCGAAAATTCAAGGCAAAATTTTCGATCTTGAGAGTAAAATTAAAGATAGACCTGGTGTTGTCTATAATGGCACACCACTTACGAAGCTATTGGAAGGTGAGGAACGATTCGATCCCACCAAGAAACATAACGGATGGCATCCGTTAGATTTCATCAAAAATTGCGAGAGAATGTTTCCTGAACACTTGTCTGATCAGGAAAAGATAAACGTAGTAATTAGCGCCTTAGCAGGTGACGCTAAGCGCTGGGGAATTAATTTGAATACCGAACGAATGACGTTTGAAGAATTTAAGCAAAAGTTTACGGAAGAATATTGGTCCGAACAAAAACAGGATCATTTGTGGCGCGAGTTTATCATGGCCAAACTTCATGATAACAGGGGCAGGAATTCTTTGAAAGATTTCTGCGAATATTGGTACCGAAAGTTGACGCATTTAAGAGGGAGAAGATCCGATTCAGAAATTATATGGGAGCTATATAAAAAGCTTCCAGAAGATTCAAAGAGATATGTGGGAAGCAATCATCGTAGCTTCCAAGGATTTCTCGAGAGGGTCGAAGACGAAGACCACTGGCGCGAAAGTCGTGCCAATTATCAAAATTTTAGTAACAGAAATAGTCGTAATAATGACGAAAGAAATGACGGCGATGGATTTCGCGTCAATATGATACAAAGAGGAAGAGGTAGAGGAAGAGGAAGAGGAAGTTATATAGGTCGCGGTAGAGGGTACACCGCACAAAATAATAACGATGCGGGACACTCATTTTCGCGAACGTTGCGGGCCAAACGGAAGCGGACAGTACATTTAAGAAAGTACATTTAAGAAAGTACATTTAAGAGTACATTTAAGTACATTTAAGTACATTAAGTACATTTAAGAAAGTACATTTAAGAAAAGTTACCGAACTGACAGTAATGTTATGAGACAAGTTAGAGACAGGCGTGGAACGACGCAACGTGTTGTTGCGAAACAAGCGTCAGGTGCAAGCGAGGATGAGTCATCTTCGCCGAGCAGAGCGATACATGTTAACAGGCGAGTGGAGCATCAGAGGGCAATGGCCCAGCCTAGCAGAACAGCTGTTCAGAGAGAAGCCGCTAGCAATGCAGCAGCATTAGATACGAACTTAGCCGTAAGAACTGGTGAATACATTACGAGTAGTAATTCCGTGGCGAAGGAAATAGTAGATGAAACAGTGGATACACCGAGGGTGCGGTTAGCAGTATTAGCGATAAAGTAAACAGCGAGAAAGAACTAGCAGAAGTAACTAATTGGTGTGTGCAGATCGACGATCTGTACAAGGGCCTCAAGCAATGTGAGTGGGAAGATTTTAAGAAGGAGTATGAGGCAAGGAAGTTGATTAATGAAAAAGGAGATAATAGGGACGTCGATAAGGTGACGTGGCCCAAATTTGAAGAGGAGAGAGTAAACAGCGCCGCGCTGAGTATGCGTGCTGCCCATAGGACGATGATTAAAGATAGGAAGGAATTGGAGGATGAAATACTAAGCATTGACGAGGAAGTAACTTCTGTTAACGATCCGCCAACAGTACGAGCTGCTACAGAAAAGCACCGTGAGGAAGGAGCAGGTAATTACCTGAAAGTAATTGAAGTCCACAAGGATTACACTAAATATGAAGTAGCAGTGGATGTGGATAAAGCTGATAATGAGGCTGTTTTGTCGAAAGAGGATATTGAATTAAAATTAAAGCCTGACGAAAATGCAGAAGGAGAACTTTGTGCATGTATCAGAAAAGCTTTTATGTTAGAACCTGAAAGCGATCCAGAATGGTCGGATTCGGACGACGGTTCAGAGGACGTGTATTTCGGTACTAGTGTAAATAATGGGGATACAGCTAATTGTGATATTGTACCTAATGATGACGAAGTTTCAAAACAAAATCCAGATGTTGAGACTGAACAAAGAAAGAAAGAGCCACCTGATGACTCAGTGTATATTTTGCAAAGAGTTCAAGTAAGTAAAGACTTTGAACTCCAGAAACCTAGAAAGCCACCAGATATAAATGATTCACAGGTCAGTACCGTATCTTGGGACAATGTCACAGTCGACCAAGGTGCGTTATGGAAAAAACAGGAAGGGGCATGATTTAGAGCCTGGGGCAAGTTTATATCGGACTTTGAGAATGTCATGAACACCTTACATCATGAAACTATTGGGTTCCCACCGGTAGAAATTTTGTTAGACAGCAGAAGTAAAAGTTTAATTGAGGAAAAACTAGAGTTTCCACCTTGTACAAGCTTGGGGTTGAGTCAAAAGAAAGAATTAGTCAGAAAAAGGGCAAAGGAAAAAGCTGAATCGAGATCTAAAAGACATGATAAAAATCTGAAAGTCTCAAAATTTAAAATTGGGGATTATGTTCTTTTAAAAACCCACGAAAAATCTAGTGAACTGAACCATGAAATTTCCAAATTTAAATATATTTATAATGGACCGTATGTGATACAGAACATTCCACACGATAATGCTTACTATTTAATCTACCCAAAATCCAAAAGACCTTTAGGTGTAAGAAATGTTGTGGACCTGAAACTGTATGTTCCTAGAAGTGAGTGAACTATGTACAATCAGAAAACAATTTACAGTAAATATGCTGTATATTATACTGAAGCTAATTTATGCCAAATGTAACAAACCTTTGTAACTTAGGTAGACCAATATCAGTGTACTAATGTAATTATGTGAGTTTCAGATTACCAAATGTACTATAAATGTAAAGTGGTATGGAGAAAAGGGCTGAAAAGAAAGGATAAATACTGTCAGCCAGATAAAAGATGGGACTGTCAAAAATGAAAATGGGCAGTCAACATAGCTCTCATCAGCTAAACACATAAAGACAGGAAAAACACAAATACACAAGGGTACACAAACATATAGCGGAATAACACAAAAGGAAAGGACGGGGTTTGTTTTACTGCAGTATTTTGCATGGAGATCTCCCTTCGTTCATCATTATTCCCAAAAGTCCTATATAAGCCTGCTTTCTGTATTCTGTTCACATCCTCTGTCAAAAATAGTTTTTCTCCACTGTACAGTATCCTTTTTTGGCCAAACTATTTTCTTATAGCTTCTTCATGCATTTCGTCCAATTCATCATAGTTAGTTTCTTATATAGTCTACCCCTCTTAAGCTAACTTAAATCTACTGAGCTCAGATATATATATCAAGGGACGAGGCAATGCAGCATCACATAACAAATTATCACAAACAGCAATGACAAAAAATGCAAATTGGCAAAGCTAGCAGCATAAATTAGCAAAGCAAGAGCAATATTACAACTAATATAAGGCAATGAGCAGCAAACAATAAAAATGAATTATTAGTAAAACTGGCTTAACAGAATAATACAAAGTCAAATTCAATAACACTATGCCTGGCAAACAGCAGCAACTTATACCTAAACATGACATAGCTCAAGCAGAAAAAATATTACAGTAAAAACAACAATGCAGATAAGGGAAATGTATATTCACATCTTAATGTCTATGTAATTAAAGTGGTGCACCACAACAACTTATTGTAAAAAAAATATTACCATGTACTTGAAAAGAAAATTATGTGTTACTGTTACTAGTTCCTTCTTATTGTTCTTTCCTTTCCAAGTGCTCCTTTTTTAAAGAATGTGGATCATAAAATAATTATTTAATAGATCTGTTGACAGAAAGTGTTCACATTAGCAAATGCATTTCATTTTATAAAAGCAATGCTGCAACACAGCTGGAAACCAGATATCAAATGAAATAAGCAACTATGAAAAGCAAAGCATAAAAATATCATTCAGTAGTCATGTGACATTTCATAAGTTAGTAGCTCTCAACTCTCGTAGAAAGACACTTGTCATAATCAGGTGTGCAGTTGTACGAATATTTCACATCAATTCATAAGCATTTCAGTAATTAGCACAAAGTACGAGTAATCATATGTTTTCAAGTAATGAGCGTGTAATATTTGCGATGCTTTCTAGAAACGAATGTCATTAGCGGGGGGTATAGGCCTCCTTTTTTTCTGCCTGTGCTACCGGAAAGGCACACCCTAATGGCTTGTTCTCCAGGTGTCTGACACAGCTGTGTGCCGACGACGCATGTGCAGGTGGTCACTTAACATTCTTATGGAAATATTTACGACATTTTTCCGCTACAGAGACAGTCTCATATACAAAATTTCACGGGTCGAGAATTTGCGTTGCAAATGTGTAGAAACCAAATCTTATGAATATAACAGTGTCCAAAAAATTTTCGCCGGCATTGTGATACATTCACGCATCTACACACACATTTCATAACTCTTAAAGTACGATTCTTGGTTTCCAACATCCTTTTTCACAAGTCAAGAGTCCCTAAACACTACTCATTATTCCTTACCTTATTCGTCAACACTTCTTCAATATTTCATCATAACATACGTAGCATAATCAAATAACTCATATAGCATTAGCTTATTGATCATAAACATACCGCAACAGCATAATACACATCGGAGTCGTAAAAATAACATCATAACACCTCAGTCAACTCTCAAAATCGTCGTAGCTTCTTCCAATAATTAAAATAAATTCTCTGCTCATGTCAAAAGTGTCATCTGCCTCAAACGTACTTTAAAAATCGTGATCCCATACCAAATATATCATTCAAAGCTCTCATAATATCACAATGGATCCGAAAAAATATGAACAGTTTACAAAGTACAGACAAAATACAATTTCGTAAGTGTCAAGTAACCCAACTGTGTAATTGCGTAAACATCTGTCACTGACATAGTAAAAAAGTTTATCTCTCAGTTAAATGATCAGATAGCTGTGTAATCTATGTGTTAGAGAAATATGGTACCGATGTGTAAAGTTGTGTAAGCAAATACCATATTAGCTAGGGCTCCTTGTGCTTGCCAAACACATGGTACACAAAGTAGGCGTGTACCCCCCTGAGGATTATTGTAATTATACCCTCAGGTGTTACAGATTACAAGAATGGAATGAAATGTATTACGGAAAACCTTTGTATCATTGTATTTCAAATATCTTTGAAAATAAATGTTTTTAGTACAAAATTAATCACTCAAATACGCGCCCTGTAGCGCTAAATATGCGTCTTGCTGTAAGATAATCTCTGTGGAAGTGTCGTAGTTATCGTCCTCCAAAAGCTAAGTTCTGCAGAAGTCAATGTACTGACCTCATGATAAAGTGAAATGCTTTGCATATCGATATCTTAGTTATTACGCTTATTGCCGTGATGAGGAAAGTACTGTGCTGTAACGTATTGTTGTCCTACGGAAAAGGCTGTCTCCTTGTAGCTATACCACAAAAGTTACTACTAAAACATGTTTTGCTTTCCAGAATAATACAGAAAAACTGTGCAGATATAAAACAGATACCCCGCAAAAGCAACAATGTAAATTGTGTCACACATTAGTAGCGTCGTGATATAATCGTGTAGCTGTCACATTAACTAACCACTGTGTCATCTGGCATTTCACAGAAAGTACCTTAAATCCAGAATCCACTCTCAAGCAAACCAAAATGTTGCATGAAAATTTCATTAGCAGTGCCGGTATATGTTCCAAGTATGTGAGCCTTATAGTCGTTACATAATCGTGCAACTAACAAGCAAGAATGCACACACACAATAACACTATGTCGCCTGTTCACAATAACAATGCATTCGTAATTTCTGTTTAAATAAGTTCTCTTGGTTCTTGACTGGATATTTAACTTCAAACATTGTTGCATGTTAACAGTTTCTCAGTGTGACAAATTGTACAAGTAGCGTGAAGTGAAAATTGCAAAGACTAAGTTAAAAAGCAGATTATCTGTCAATAAATGGTTTTACATGAGAAATGTGGTGTAAACCTTTACTCTTCCTAGTACGCAGAGTTTCAACTTCAACGCAATTATCATGCGGTATACGTCGGATTCTGTAAGGTCCATTGTAAACTAGAAAGAATTTGTGACTCAAGTGTTTCTTCTTATGTGACAATGAATGAGCTTTAATGAGAACTTTCTGACCAATATATAATTTCTTTGCATTTGCTTTACCGTGTAGTTTTCTCCTTTTGTCTGCTGCAGATTTTATATTTTTAAGAGCCAAATCAATTATGTCTTTGTGTCGAAGTTTACGTGTATTCGGGAAAGGTACAAGCTCTCTGATTCTGTTCGGAGGTTCTACTTTCTTCAGTACAAGAGTAGGTGGTAAAGCAGTGGAATCGTGAGGCATTTCATTCAGCACATTTTTAAATAAGTGTAAATATCTGTCCCAATGCTGATGCTTTCTGTGACAATAAAGTCTGCAAAGCTTATTGATTTCTTTCATAATCCGTTCAGACGGGTTACAATGTGGTGAATACAATGAAATAAAAACAGGTTTGATTTTATGATTCCGAAGCATGCGTGACCAAACAGCAGATCTGAATTGCGGTCCGTTATCTGAAATGACTTTACTAACGTGTCCAACTTCACGTAAGAAATTTTTAACAAAGGCGTTGGATACAGACCGTCCAGTGGCTTTACGTAACGGAGTGAAAGAAACAAATTTTGAAGTAAGTTCAACAGCAACTAGAACGTACGAAAATCCATTCGATGTTCTGACAAGGGGTTCCAAAAGATCAACAGCAGCAAATTCTTTTAATTTAGAAGGAATAATTGGAAACAACGAAGCACGCTGTGAGATAGTAGACGGTTTCGCCTTTTGACAAAGTTTACAAATAGACAAGACTCTTCGAATGCGCTTTTCCATATTGTTAAAATAACAAGTCGTTCGAAGAATGTGATAACATTTTTGTGGGCCAAAATGTGCGTAGCTGAAATGAATGTACCAAATGAGCTTATTAACAAAATCGTCTGGAATGCAAAGTACCCATAGCTTGTCATCAACAGTGCAGCGTTTGAAGAGTATGTTGTTTCTAACCAGGTAATAATGCCGAATCTGAGTGTGTGTCTTTTCATGACATTTACCTTTGATGTCTTTCCAAATCGGATCTTTATCTTGTTCATGAGCAATGTCCTTTAAAGATGTGGTGATGAAGTTTTCAAAGGCGACTTCCTGAATGTAAAGAATACTGAAATTTTTCTCGAGGTTGCCTTCTGTGTTACTTTTCTCAAGCCCAGCCGGTGCGCGTGACAGCGCGTCCGCAACAATGTTCTCCTTGCCGGGAATGTAGACTATTGTAAAGCGGAATTCTTGCAGAAACAATGCCCAACGTTTTAACCTATCATGATTTAAATTTGAAGACATAAGAAATTGTAATGCACGATGATCACTGTACACTTTTACGTGCTTACCAGAAAGAAAGAAACGGAATTTGTTAAATGCCCAAACGATAGCTAAAGCTTCTAATTCAGTAACGGAATAATTTTTTTCAGATTTTGTTAGCACTCGGCTAGCAAAAGCAATGGTTTTCTGAATAGTAGTGTCATTTTCTATGGCTTCTTGAAATAAGTGGGCACCAAGATCGACTTTAGAAGAATCCGTGCTAAGGCAGAAATCTTGTGACAGATCTGGATGAGCTAGTATTGGCGCGTGAAGTAACGCTTCTTTCAAAGAATTGAATTCCAACTGTGCTTGTTCGTCCCAGTTCCAAATAGTATTTTTTCCAGTGAGAGAACAAAGTTTTGGTGTAACTATAATTTGCATATTCAGAAAACGACGGTAAAAATTTACGAGACCTAGAAAACTGCGGACTTGTCTGTTTGTGGATGGAACTGGAATGACTCTGATTGCTTCTAACTTTTCAGGATCCGGCTGAATGCCTTCAGAAGAAATAATATGTCCCAAAAACTTCACCTTTGTCCTACCTAATTCAGACTTTTCCAAGTTAACTGTAATTCCAGATTCTGCAAAAATACGTAACAAACTGTTAAGGATGCGGTTATGTTGTTCCCATGAAGCTTCTGCTATTAGAATATCGTCCACATATAAGGTGATGTGACGTTTTAAGAACTCAGGTAATATGGAATTTAACCCACGAATGACTGCTGCTGAAGAAATGTTCAAACCAAAAGGAAGTTTCCGAAACTGATAACAAACGCCGAAACAAAGGAAAGCTGTGTATTTTCTGCATTCTGGATGAAGTTCGATCTGATAAAAGCTGGATCTGAGATCAATGGAAGACAACACTTTTACACCATTAAAATTTTGAAGAAGTTCTTCCATCATCTGCGGCCTGTCTGTTTCAGTAATAATGATAGTATTGATTTGTCTCGAATCTAAGACAAGTCTGATCGATCCATTTTTCTTCTCAACAACATGTAACAGATTGTTGTATGAGCTTACTGCAGGCTCAATAATGCCCTCATCAAGCATAGATTGTATTTCTGTTCTAGCACGGTCCCTATAACGTGCTGGAATTACGTATGGTCTAACACAAAATTTAGTACGCTCACGAACACGAAATTGGTATTGAAATCCCTTGATTGTTCCTGCTTTGTGAGTAAAAACTGTGGAATGTGCTTGTAAAATCTCAAAAAGGTCCTGCCTATCAGTGTCATTACAATTCTCAATTGTTTGAATTTTATTCTGAATTAACTCATTAATTTCAAATATGCCGTCGATGTCATCCCTGTCAGTACTTGCAGAGTGATTGTTAGTGTCTAATTCCGTAGAAAATTCCGAACTGTTATCTAACAGAAGGTAAAGCCGATTAATTTCCTCGTCATAGTTTGAGAGCCAATCTTCAAATTTAAAAGCTATTGACTTACCTTCTTTCTCTAAACTTATTTCAGCATTGTGAAAGCTTAAGACTGCTTTGTATTCATTCAAAAAGTCTACTCCCAGTAAAATTTCCGTCGACAATAATGGAACAATAAGAAAGTTCATAGAGAAGCTGTGGCTTTGGCAAAAGAATTCTAAATTGGTTTGTTGGCGTACATCTACACTTTTTCCAAAGATTGCACCTTGTAATTTAATCTTACGTAACGGAAGTGTGGGGCAATCGTTCGATTTGTTGCATTTGCTAAAAGCTGTTTCACTAATTACTGAAATGGGACTGCCAGAGTCAAGTACTGCCGTAAATTTTACGTCATTTACAGTAATGTGAATCACAGGATATGCAATGTTGTTATGTTTTACGTCGTGTTCCTGGAGTAAGATGTCCCTAATGTCTTCCATTTTTACGTAATTACTAGCTACGGCAGCTGTGTCGTCAGTTAAATAAGTACGTATTGTGGCTGCCAGCAGAGTGAGTCATTGCCTATTGTCTCTTTGTTGGCGTGCGACGTTATTGGGATTTGGAGACCTAACTTCTACAAATTCATCGTGACGAGAGGGCTCTGTTCTGTTAGAAACCCGCCAGTTCTGATGAAATTCAGGTCTGTCGTTACGATCATATCGTCTGTCGTCATATTCCATAGTTTCTTTCTTGTCGGTCACGTGGTGGAGAATTTCTCCCTGAATTGTAACTACGCGCTGGACCGTTGCGTCTAAAGTTATTCTGTCTCCCTTGATAATAATTATTTTGGTTCCCATATTGTCTGTTTCTCTGATTGTCTCTGTGATAGTCATTACTGCGGAGAGGTGATCTTTCCCTGTAATTATGACTACTCTGCCAACGGTTGTCATACCGGTGGTGTCTATTTTGGTCACGACGTGTGTGGTGAGTATAGCCTTGTCGCGTCCAGTTATCGTTTCTGTCATCACGGAATTGTGACGGACGTGACCTGTAGTGATTGTTTTCCTGTTTTCGCATCCCGCGATTGTCTGTGTCAATTTCTAATTCTTGTAACAGTCCCTGAAAAGCTTCAATGTCGTCTTTGCAACGTCCTGCTAAAATAATATGTCGTAAATGTTCAGGCAGTTTGATTAAGCAGATGCGGATGAGTTCTGAGGGGCTGTATGGGTTTGACAGGTATTGATTCTTGTGCAACATGTCTTCAAAATATTTCACAAGACTGGAAAATTCAGATTGTTCGAAGTGTTTCATCATAATGATGCTATGTTTTACTCGGTCCTGTGTAGCTTGAGACCAATATGCTGAGAGGAAGGCATGATAAAAATCTCCTTCACTGTGACAATCGTGAATGACCGATCGCATTCTTACACCTGGTTCATTCTCTAAGTAGCCACACATAAATTCTAACCTGTGCTCCAATGACCAGTTGGGAGGGAAACAATGAGAGAATTGATGGAGCCACGCTTGTGGATGAATGTCGTAGGCAGAATTCTTAAACGTTTTGAATTTACGTGTAGTAATGAACAGCTTATAGTCAAAATCATCGTGTCGGCGAGTAGCATATCGGTCATTGTTACGTCGTGTCGGCGGTTCCATCTCAAAATTCGGTGTACCTTGCCAATTTCTTTCATAATTACCAAAATGCCCTGTGTTATTATTTTGTGGCTTTTGCGTATTTCTAAGTTCCTCTTCCCGTGTTGGAGCGCGAGTGTCCTCTAAAATACGTAATTCTTGTATTACCTGTGTCAGCTGATCTTGTACTTCCCGGATTTCTCTTTTGTGTTGCGTATTAATTTGATTCTGATTTTGTTTGAATTTCCTAATTTGTTCGCACTCTTCTGTGTCATTAAAGACTACTGGTTTTGTGTCATTCAGATTATCATCTACCTACGTAGATAAGTTAGTGACCTGATCCGAAAGTTCGGCTACTTTCTCTGACAATGAACTGATTTCCTCCATGTGTCTTTCTGAACCAATTTTCAGAGTATCTACTGTGTCCTTTAAGTTTTCCTGAGTTTTTGCAAGTTGCGTGACCGAATCGGTAGATGCAACTGAGTCCATTTTAGCTTGCAAGGTCTCATGATTTTCATGAACAGTAGTCTGCAGTTTTTTTATAGCTGCTTCGTGATTCTGTAACGCATTCTCATGACGCGAAAAAATAGGTTGGAAATGCTCACAAATTTTTGTTTTTACGTCATTACAGACCTTTTGACATTTCGATTCGATGTTATGTTACACAGTAGTTAAATCTTCACGTGTTTGTTCAAGTGTGGTGTCTAACTTCTGAAGCTTTTGCTGTGTTTGTCTCTGATTTTGTTCCATTGTGTCTAACTTCTGAAGATTTTGTTCCATTGTGTCTAACTTCGGAAGCTTTTGCTGTGTTTGTCTCTGATTTTGTTCCATTGTGTCTAACTTTTGAAGATTTTGTCCCATTTGTTTCTGATTTTGTTCAAGCGTTGTGTCTAACTTTTGTAGCCTTTGTCCCATTTGTTGCATTAACTGTAATAACAATGCACTGGTGTCTGAAACATGTTCCTCAGTGCTTTCAGGCAGTGAATTTGCACCGGCAACATTCACATTTTGACAAGCGGAAAATGTGTCTTGACTCATTTGAGAAAACGGTGAGGACGCAAAACCTGAATCTACAGTATTTGCAAAATTGTGTCCTATCATTTCGGATTTCTGAGGCGAGCTGTTGCCGACCGATCGATCGATAATGCTTCCCTGTTCACTACCTGTTTCACTGCCTACGCCATTGTTTGACGCCCGCTCCATTTCCCTATGCACAGTTACCAAATTACTACTTTGAATATTAGTTAATTCATTACATGGTGGGGCCAACACAGTGCTTTCGTCTTCACTGTCATTTCTCAGTTTACTTTGGAGCCGAGTGTTACGTTTTTCACACGCCATTATTGTCACAATATTTCACACGATAACACAGAAAAGCGCAATTTGAAGAGCAAAAATAAGAGAACACATTAACATAGCACTGAAAATAATATGTAGTTCATTGCAGCTGCGAAATACTTGGTGCAAAGCTGCATGCATGCCACAACTGTTTTACTGTACAACAATGAAAAGCCACAACTACAAAGGAGATTCTCTCTACAATTACGCGCTAGCAATAAACAAAAGCTACACTAAATACACAAACTACAAGAAAAAATCAGAAGATTCCAGTGAGGTATCCTAGGCTAAGGGTCGACATATGAAACGTCCCCTTTGAACAATTTATACACGACTATGCTTAACCTGACACACAATAATTTTAGCGCAACGCAATCTGGCTATCAAAAATCCGTGCAAAAGAATGGCCCTGAGTAACATTAAACTATACCTCTCAGAAATCACTTACCTCACAAAAATCTTCGTTACTCGAACTACTGCAATACAGCGAGCGCCACTACTGCCAGCTAAATAAAAGATTCAAACTACTGAAGGCACTAACTACTGATAGGGATATTTAGCAAATGAAAGATATTAATAGAGAACAAACAATGTATTTACCTTAATATTCATAATTGACATCCAGTATTACAAATTATCAAAACTCCGCCATCTCTCTCCCCACATCCACCACTGCTGGTGGCTCACCTCCAACTGCGCAACGCTACGCGCTGTTCACATCCAGCTATAGCAGTTCATGACAACAATGGCAGACAACAATGCAAACTAGAGCGCTACGTGGCGGCGGCGTTACCAATATAAGAACCTAAACAGCCTAATTACATAAAGAAAACATAAACAGCCTACTTACATAAAGAAAACATAAACAGCCTACTTACAAATTAATTATCCTCACAACTAACCTAGACAGGGTCCTTTCCACATGTTGTGCAATCCGAGTATCCCAAGATGAAGTTTTAAAGTTTATGTTAATAATAATTACCTGCAGACCTATCTATGTTAGAATGATGTTTAAAGAACTTTGTTGTTAATGAAATACTGGACGAATAATATAGGTCTGACGAAGTTGGAAGATAATATTGAAATTGGTTTAGTAATGAAGTTTATTTAAATTGAGACAAAAATAACGGTAGTTAAATGAGCAGGAAATAAGACAAAAAGAGTGGTAAATCATATATTGGAAATCGAGAATGCTTAAGGCTCTCAATGATCAAACTTTCACTACAGTGATCATAACAGTTTCAAGGTCCCCCCCCCCCTCTTCTTCTTTCTTTCTTTTCTATTCATTTGAATTCTGAACTGTACTGAACTGATTTGACCAGCAAAGTTATAGTCAATTTAAAACCTAAATTTATCAGTGTTTTACCCTTCTTAAAATTGACATTGTATGTGTGTTTCAAAAGCGCTATTTCTAGGGTAATCTATGCCCGATTTCAGTCAGGTCAATAGACAATACGAAGTTTGTAGTAAACATTGTAGTGTAATGTTGTGTATTTATAGCTTCTCCATATTAGTACAGAAAGTGAAAATATTAGTTCAGTAGAGTTTTCTGGTTCTAAAATTTACCATATAATGCAATGTTACTACGTGTTGTTATGCTTATACGTACATCCACTTGTACAAGGAAAAAACTCACTTAATGCCTAATTAGGCTGGCGACCGTATTATTAACAATTGGTAGCATCTGCTGTGTATATTTCTTGCCCGTCCTAACGTGTAGTTGCACTTTAGACTTGCTTGACGTATCATTGTTGTTACTGAGTGAGTGTAAGTCTGATTTTGCCTCCATTCAGGTACACGCGGTCAACATATTTACTAAAATCCTTTCTTATAAGGTGAAGCCCGTCAACTTACCATAGTACAGGCTTTAAAGAGTTAACATACGCGAGAGCGTAGCCGTTACAGCCTCTTCGTAATTTTGCCGTTTTTCAACCACATTTCGTAGATGTTCACGACAGTAGCACGTCAACAGCCGATCAATTTCGCCGTTAACGAGATGTTCGTTCCCAGGCTCCGGGCCATAACAATCTGCTCTTTGTCAGTGTCGCGTATGTCATTGAATTTCAGCGTATTTCGCTCGTATCGTCGCTAGAAATGGCCTCATTCAATCTGCCGGTGGGCAATGGTCGTAATATTTTAGCTCATCAGTGTACAATTAACCCATTAGTTCCGTTCAGGGGCGCAGAAGACGCGCGCGCGCACTTCGTACATTTCGCAACCACCGGCATTGTAACGTGATGCGAACATATGAATGCACATCACTAAACACTTCTTATAACAAAATTAATATCTTTTTTAACATATTTTTGTGACACGATTCTTTCCGCAGCTCTACCTCGTGAGCCAGCCAACTACTAACTCTAAAGATTACTACTAACTGACCTTTGTTACTCTCGGTGCCTGCCATTACCATTTGTGCGATAAACAAAAGCGAAATAAAGTTCACAGATGTAACTATCGATTGCAGAGGTGACAGGTGGCTTAGAGATCCACTAAATAGAACCTTGCCGTTGCAGATTTGGTGTGTATTTACTGCTAGATGCAAAGGGTGAGTTATTCTTATCTACAAGACAATCTGCATTCGAATAGCAGCTATGGAAGAATGGTTGCAACCGCACCATCTGAATAAAAAAGTGAAGCACCCAGAAGAGTAGGAGAAACGAAATAAGATTTTACGGGTTGAGAGAGTATTTGATCCAGAACGAGTTTTCATTTTGCAGCGAAGTGTGCGATGTTTCTAAACTTCTTGTTGTATTACAATTATGTGCCAGACTGTACATCGAACCTGGGGCCTTTGCCTTTTACGGGAATGTACCACCGACTGAGCTATCCCAGCGCGACTGACAGCTTTGCTTCCACTAGTATCTCATGTACTACCTTCCAAACTTCACAGAAGTTCTCCTACTTACCTTGCAGAACTAGTACTCCTCAAAGATCGACTGGTACACCAGCGTTCAGTCTCTCCCAGCACAAAAAGAAGTCGATGATCGACTTTACACGGTACCACCAAGGTGGCGTAAGGAGTCACATGACAGCTGCTAGTTAGGCGTTTTGCGTAAGACGCTATAAGCAGATTACGCTTACGTTGTAAAAACTAGTCATAAAAGGCTAAATTACTATACATTCAGAGTTGTAAAGCTGCCAACACTACGGAAAACCTGCGGTGCTCAACAGGCACACCTTGCTCCTCGGTCGTGGTACGATTTGTAGGGCAGAAGCGCTTCCGTTTCAGACTAGGTTTGCATATATACCGTCAATTTTAGGTGAGCATCGTCAGGCACCGACGGGGACCAGCTACGAAGAGAAGACTACACCAGAAATTGGTGAGTATTGGGTCAACAAGATGCTATCAACAGACGCTGTCTCCATCGGCTGTGGGCCTGCTGTCTGCGCTAAGGCTGAATGTTGCTGACTTCGCGAATCCCAGACGGCGGGCCAGATTCTGGCTAACTTGTATCTGATACTGGCTACCGTGATTCATGCCTGCAGAACCTAGTCGACCAGCCGTCATTGACTGGGTGGGCGAATTCTATTGCTGTTTCTAGCTCTGATGCTGCTGTCTGCCATCGTCTGTGTGGGCAAACTTCGTTGCTGTCCGCCACTGCCAGTGTGTGGGCACACTTCACTGCTGCTAGACGCTGTCGCCTCCGTCCATGCTGGACTTCACAGTTCCACTTTGCACGCATTTGCGCAAGCAATGCAGTCCAGAAGACGTACGCCATCACAGTAGTGCGGGCATCCATTCCGGGGGCCGCCACAGCCGCCTGTCGCTAGGGCCATAATGCTGAGCTGGTAGTTGCTTGCCACCACTGTGCCCACGACGGGAGCTGCTGTTAAGGCCTGCTTATAGCGGTCAACCAGGCCAACGCCCGACTGTGGCTGCCGACCACGACTTCAGAATTGTTGTATTTCTGACACAGAGCACGTGTCTGAATGACTAGACTTTGAACAAACACCTAATATCCGCACATCACAACACTTCATCCACTCCTCGAGTGATGAACTGCAGGCTTTCCTGACCACTAACGGTCCAATTCCACCAACCACCAGTCCGGAACCCCGGGACTGCTACGGTCGCAGGTTCGAATCCTGCCTCGGGCATAGGTGTGTGTGTGTGATGTCCTTAAGTTAGTTAGGTTTAAGTAGTTCTAAGTTCTAGGGGACTTATGACCTAAGATGTTGAGTCCCATAGTGCTCAGAGCCATTTTTGAACCACCACCCACCATAAGGTCATCCACCGCTGACTCCTACTGGATATTGCGAATATTCCACAAATGTATTCTCACAAGATACGCAGAACTTCCAGTGAATTTGGAAGGTAGGAAATGAGGCACTGGTGGAAGTAAAGTTGTGAGGGCAGGTCGTGAGTCGTACATGGACAGCTCAATCGGTAGGGCACTTGCTTGTGGAAGGTAAAGGTTCCAGGTTCGACTTCCAGTCTGGTACTTAGTTTTAATTCGCTTGGGCGTTTCAGGGCACGTGCTATTATATCAGTGATTACAAAGTCGAGTCAAATTTACAAATAACTTGGCAGTACGGACTCACTTACCGGTATGAAGTTGCAGCTCCTCTGTCAAGGATACATACACTGATTCAGTCTGGAAGGAGTTCATAATCCGTTGTATCCTCTTCTGAGGTAAGTTAGACCACAACTGTTGTAACTTCCTTAATATCTCAGTTAATGGCTCTGGGACATAGTCGACAACAGAGCTACTGGCACACGTATTCTGTTGGGGACAGATCTGTGGATCTTTCTGGCCACAGGAGTACCTCTACGGCATACAGACAGTTCATAGAGACAAGTGCCATATGCGAACGAGCATTATCCTATTGAAAAATGGCACCACAATACCACCGCATTACAAGTAACACATGAAGACGCCGAATGTCGGTGACGCACCATTCCGCTTTCCAGGGGTCCTTCCGTCACTGTCAGCCGTGATCTGAAGTCATACCCGATGACTCCCCACGCCAGGACGACAAGAGTAATACCGCTGTGACTCGCCAAAAAACTGGAAGAATGGAACGTCTTCCAAGGCCGCTGTCGTATCGCCGACGTTGGGATCCATGGTAGCAGAACCGCAATTCATCACTGAACCCAATAAGACGCTGTTCATCAGCACCTTGTGTTAACCATTGTCAGCACCCTCCAAAAGCTGCCGTTTGTGTTGTGCTGTTGAAGGCAGCCTATACATGGGACAGTAGTTCCCTGGTCCAGCTTCTGCCAGTCTTCGGACAACGGTGGAAAGTGACATAGAATTTTACAAGAAAGCCATTACCCGTCAAGGAATGGCAGGCACAGGTGTTCCGATGTGCAACACAGCAATTCTCCCTTGCCGTGGTCAGACGTGGTCGACCAGAACACTGACTAAGAGTATGTACGCCTTCATGCCCCCATGCAGTCTAACATCAGGCCACTAACACATCAGAATGCTGCAAAAATATGGATATTACACATTTTGATCAGCTAGCCAAGTGAAAACACAAAATTAGGTTGACCGCGTGTATGTATAACAAGTGACACTGACATACGACCATGTCTTCAGAGTGTTTTACTTTCGCTACCAAACAGTGTGTTAACAACCTAGTAAAGCTTGGAATGAAGCAACACTTAGTGCAGTAAGTTTTACAATATCCATTTAAAGGGATTCCGTTAACGAAATGTAATTGAACTATATAAATATCTGTAAGTGACTTGACAGTACGTAAGTACTAACGTATCAGATACAAAGTACATGAAACGCTAAACTTACGCATCACACTGCAGTTCAGGTTCAGAAGGACGGTTGGTATTAAATTATTTAATGCAAAAACTGTTTTTTTTATGCATACAGAATATAAATTGTTTGGGTGCGAGAGCAAATTTAACAAACTGATTATACGCCAGAGACGAAGGTTACCTCGTATGTTTTAGAGTAGGGTAGTATTCCGATGCACCAGCATCTATTGTTATTGCGGTTAATAACTGCATAATTAAAGATTCAAATCCATCGAATAATTATACAATTTTTAGTACTTTTCTTGAACTTAAAGTATTATACCAAGGCGTGGAGGGATAATTGTAACGAAAAGCAAACATTTCACTGAATTCACGCAAAAGATAACAGACGTTTGTAAGTTATATCTGTGTAGGGGTTTGTCTCAAGTATATCGTATTCTAACGTCACAGCGAATATCGTTTTGATGCGTTTAGGGTTCTTGGTCACATAGCATATAAAGCTCTTCCTCTAGTTTGATATTGCTTACTTACAAAAATAAAATATGTTTTTGCACGATTTATCAATGGTGAACAAATTTTGAGCAGTAAGCAGAAAGGGAATACGAAGTATTATTCCAGTTCCTTCACAAAGTAAGTGAGAATAATTTATAGTCAGAGACATGTATCTCCCCACTTGATGATTACAATGTTGTTTACCGCGTAGTTCATTTGACACATTATATAAATTACATTAACTAATAAGGGAAAGTAGCACTGACTTGTGGGGTGCAAAATAAATAAACAACAACTTCCCTGCAGGTATTACTGTTGTGTCTACTTGATTTGGTGGACAAGAAATGTACATACAGTTTTGGTAGAACCAAGCTTATTTAAAAAGGAGAACACACCTGCTTTGACCTGCATTAAGTACAATTCAAGAATTAATCACTTGACAAACATAATTACTTCTTGAATAAAAAATAAGCAGTATTGAAAAGAACGTCTGTTCTCAAGTATTAAAATCACAGTAATAGTTAGGGGAAAGCCAAAGGCCAGAACGAAAACAGTCTCTTCACGTGAAAGAACGACTAAACGTAAATACAAGTGTTGTCCAGAAAGTAAGTTCCGATCGGTCGCGAAATGGACACCACAGTGAAAACCCGATGAAGCTTTGCACAGATGTGTTGGGTAGTGTCTCTAGTATGACTGTCGATCGCATCAAGACGCTCTTTTCAGTTGTGAGCGTACTGTGAGCGAGTAAAGGAGCCTACAACAACGATGTCTCCCACCAAGTAGGAGGGCCCGCTGAGAGGCTTCGCCTGAATGAATGCAGCCCACCTAACACAACTGCCACGCACTTCCTTCTTCATG
This sequence comes from Schistocerca cancellata, assembly GCF_023864275.1. Lineage (NCBI taxonomy): Eukaryota > Metazoa > Arthropoda > Insecta > Orthoptera > Acrididae > Schistocerca > Schistocerca cancellata. The sequence continues at coordinate 68,216,241 of NC_064629.1, forward strand.
GCAATTCTCACAAGGGAACCTCCCCATCGCACCCCCCTCAGATTTAGTTATAAGTTGGCGCAGTGGATAGGCCTTGCAAAACTGAACACAGATCAATCGAGAAAACAGGAAGAAGTTGTGTGGAACTATGAAAAAATAAGCAAAATATACAAACTGAGTAGTCCATGTGCAAGATATGCAACATCAAGGATACTCTGAGCTCAGCGACGCCGTGGTCTCGTGGTTAGCGTGCGCAGCGGCGGAACGAGAGACCCTTGGTTCAAGTCTTCCCTCGAGTGAAAAGTTTAATTTCTTATGTTCAGACAGTTATTATCTCTCCGTCCGTCCGTCCGTCCAATGCGAGGTAACTGCGCCGTAGTATGGGGACGCTACACCCAAATAAACATCGAAACACACGACGTCAGTCAACTACTGCGCACGGAAGAGAGTATTCCTGCTAACGAGGCTCCCTGGCTGGCAGTTGACTGTTCGCTACTTTGGACGGGAGTGCATTAAATACGTGAGATGTATTCCGTGGGCAATATGAATCCAGCAAATATACCTCGCGACTTCAATAACAAGGTCAATGAATATTTTCCTGTGGAGGAATCGGTTGACCTATGACCTTGCGATCAAATGTTTTCGGTTCCCATTGGAGAGGCACGTCCTTTCGTCTACTAATCATACGGTTTTGCGGTGCGGTCCCAAAACACAGACACTAAACTTATTACAGTGAACAGAGACGTCAATGAATGAACGGACAGATCATAACTTTGCGAAAATAAAGAACGTAAACTTCTCACTCGAGGGAAGACTTGAACCAAGGACCTCTCGTTCCGCAGCTGCTCACGCTAACCACGGGACGACGGCACTCCTTAGCTCACATTATCCTTGATGTTGCCTATCTTGCACATGGACTACTCAGTTTGCATATTTTGCTTCTTTTTGCCAGCTCCACACAACTTCTTCCTGTTTTCTCGATTGATCTGTGTTCAGTTTTTCAAGGCCTATCCACTGTGCCAACTTATAACTAAATCTGAGGGGGGTGCGATGGGGAGGTTCCCTTGTCAGCCGCACTCTGCAGGGGCAGTGAAGACGCTCCTGCACCCTTTTCGATGGGAAGTGTTCGATCGCCAACAACACAGCCCTAATTGGCTCGTTCTGAGCATCATCTCTGTACACATGAAACGCTGGACGCGAACACAACGCTTGTAATGTGCAATATTTTTGGTTTACTTATTCTAGGACTGAAGACAACAGTGTAAATTGAAATGACATGTTTCATGTCACAATATTAGCACAAAAATACATGCTTTTACACAGTTTTCAATGTGACAACAAAAAACAGTTGTTAGGATAATGCATCTCGTGAACATCAAGATCGCTCTAGTTTACAGTGGACGCAAGCTCGTGAACCAACAAGTTTATGCCTCAGCTCCTGGTATTTACCTTAAGTTCAGATGAGCTGTCGTCTTCTAGGCCGCTCTCTTCCGCTGAAATTCCTATAAAACTAATTACACCTTTGCTAAATTTTCCAGCAGAAATTTTCCCTATGTTTCTCGTTATACGAGATAACATGTACTCATCCCTAGCGCATGGTTGGAGCAGCGTGCATATTGTAATGCCCTCTCAGCTCTCGCAAGAACAATTAACTACTTGGCTGGTTAGTTTCTCCACAGTTTGAGCTAAACGATGCTACAGCTAATTTCTAGCTGGATATCAGCCACTGTGAACCCAGTGTTCACATAAATTACTCCTCTGCGTCGTACAGAGCGTCATATGCTCCATTCCGCACTTGACGCCAGTTCAGAGAAGAGTCCACGAAAATTTCCATCTTGTCATACTCATAGCCGAACTGTCTCCCCACCTGGGTTCTTTCGTTCTTCATGTCACGACTTTTTTTCGAGCAATAGGAGCGTTCCTCTTATTTTGTGGAAACTTTCTCTCCCAATCGCAAGGTCCCTACCATTAAATTGCGTCGAAACTTTGGCTCTTTTCTCCTTCCTAGCGCGTTTCCGCCAATCAGACGTTTTGTGCCAGTTCGAGATGCCTAAATGCGTACATTGACTCTCTCACATGTGTACCACTCGCTGGACACGTGATCGAAGATGCGTCACTGGTCTTGTTTCGTATCGATTTGGAATTCCGAAACGCAGTTTTCTAAAAGTTTACTTTCCTGTCCTCCCTCAGTTGGGCCGTTATACTCGCTCCCCCCGTCTGAGTCACCAGGTCGGTCGTTGAGTTTCCGCCTGCGACACCCCTTTAATTGGTTTCCGTGGCACTCCCTGTAGCACTGCCTTGCCTCTGCGTCGTCCCTCTGAATTCCAAACTATAACGCCTCTCGCTGCTTGTTTCACCTTCGGCTCAAGATGGTTCAAATGGCTCTGAGCATTATGTGACTTGACATCGGAGGTCATCAGTCCCCTAGAACTTAGAACTACTTAAACCTAACTAACCTAAGGACATCACACACATCCATGCCCGAGGCAAGATTCGTACCTGCGACCGTAGCGCCTTCCGCTCAAACATGCATTATAGGAGCGGTCTGTTAATCATCGTCGATTAAATGTCATCCCTTTTTGCATTACATACTGCTAGGCAAATTTGCTCATTACCACCGAATTAAGTTAGGTGCCATATTCACCTTCCCATTGCGATGTGTAAAGCTCTCATGTAAGGACCGAATCTGACCATTTATTCTGCCACCTTACACACATGGGCACAGGTTACGCGAAATATAACAGCGTAGAGACATATCGGAAAGCACAGGCGGCTGACTTCCATGGCGATGGTGTTGGAAATTCGGTATAACGCTCGGACAAATGTCTAAGTCAGAGCGGCGACTATGTAGAGAAGTATCTGGGAAATGTAACTAACTCTTGCAAATAAAACGTTTCTGATCTTCACCGTGGTTTCCATTTAGCGACCGATCGGAACTTAATTTCTGGACAACCCTCGTATGATCTAAGACTGAAGGCCTTTAGGAAGAAGACAAACATTGTTAGAAATGTCGCTGCATAATAAGTACACAATCTACTATGCTAGCAAAGATTTTATGTACTGAAAGGACAGTTCACAGTTAAATTTTTATACACTTAGACTCAGTACTAGTTAAAGTCCCAGAAGGACAACCCAGTTTCAAAGTTCAAGAGTAAAACACAGTCAAGTAAGGGGTAGAAATAAAGACAATAAATCTTACAAGTCCACTGCTTGATCACTGTCAAGAAACATGCAGTCGTCGTTGCAGCGGCTCCAGAATGAGTTCCTGATCAATGGAAAGCGACTGTGTACGGCGCCTGGCTCTGGGAGCCCACTCGAAGTGAAACGTTCGTTGTGGTTCGAGCGTCGACGTAAATACAGCCCGAGTGCCAGGATGCCACAGGCTTCTCTTTCAGTCACGTCGCCTGTGGAGGGTAATAGGTCCATGGGGCCAGCGAACTCTATCGCACCTGGGATGCCGTCTAGTGGTCGGGAGGATAATCTATGCCAAGGCCGGCCCTTATGTGTGTTTTTTTTTTTTTCCTCAGTCTACTGACTGGTTTGATGCGGCCCGCCACGAATTCCTTTCCTGTGCTAACCTCTTCATCTCAGAGTAGCACTTGCGACCTACGTCCTCAGTTATTTTCTTGACGTATTCCAATCTCTGTCTTCCTCTACAGTTTCTGCCCTCTACAGCTCCCTCTAGTACCATGGAAGTCATTCCCTCATGTCTTAGCAGATGTCCTATCATCCTGTCCCTTCTCCTTATCAGTGTTTTCTACATATTCCTTTCCTCTCCGATTCTGCGTAGAACCTCCTCATTCCTTACCTTATCAGTCCACCTTATTTTCAACATTCGTCTCTAGCACGACATCTCAAATGCTTCGATTCTTTTCTGTTCCGGTTTTCTCACAATCCATGTTTCACTACCATACAATGCTGTACCCCAGACGTACATCCTCAGAAATTTCTTCCTCAAATTAAGGCCGGTATTTGATATTAGTAGACTTCTCTTTGCCAGAAATGCCTTTTTTGCCATAGCGAGTCTGCTTTTGATGTTCTCCTTGCTCCGTCCGTCATTGGTTATTTTACTGCCTAGGTAGCAGAATTCCTTAACTTCATTGACTTCGTGACCATCAATCCTGATGTTAAGTTTCTCGCTGTTCTCATTTCTACTACTTCTCATTACCTTCGTCTTTCTCCGATTTACTCTCAAACCATACTGTGTACTCATTAGACTGTTCATTCCGTTCAGCAGATCATTTAATTCTTCTTCACTTTCACTCAGGATAGCAATGTCATCAGCGAATCGTATCATTGATATCCTTTCACCTTGTATTTTAATTCCGCTCCTGAACCTTTCTTTTATTTCCATCATTGCTTCCTCGATGTACAGATTGAAGAGAAGGGGAGAAAGGCTACAGCCTTGTCTTACACCCTTCTCAATACGAGCACTTCGTTCTTGATCGTCCACTCTTATTATTCCCTCTTCGTTGTTGTACATATTGTATATGACCCGTCTCTCCCTATAGCTTACCCCTACTTCTTTCAGAATCTCGAACAGCTTGCACCATTTTATATTGTCGAACGCTTTTTCCAGGTCGACAAATCCCATGAAAGTGTCTTGATTTTTCTTTAGACTTGCTTCCATTATTAGCCGTAACGTCAGAATTGCCTCTCTCGTCCCTTTATTTTTCCTAAAGCCAAACTGATCGTCACCTAGCGCATTCTCAATTTTCTTTTCCATTCTTCCCCTATGTGTTATGTGACCTTTTATCTCGGATGTAATATTGCTTGTTGGCTAGGTAAGCGCAAGGCCAACCCATAGCAATTAGACTACAGGGTATAGGCAAAATAATGTGAACACCCGTACTTACTTGGGAATCGTTTATTAATAAGGGGTTGGAGCCACATTCTTCTTGGAATACTGCCATATAATGATTTTATAGTCTCCAGTAGAATGTTATGCCACTCTTCTATCAGAACCTCTTCACACCCCTGTTGTGACGAGGGAGGCGGAAATCTGTTCCGGAGTCGGCGCTCCGATACCACCCACAAGGGTTTGATAATGTTCAAGTCAGGGGACTGTGCTGGCCAGGGAAGACGCTGCAGTTCAGTTGCATGATCCTCATACCACGATTGTACTGTCCTGGCTATGTGAATTGGTGCATTATCATCCTGAAATATGCCGTCATTGATGAGGAACAACATTTGAATCATGGGGTGCACGTGATCACCTAAAATGTTCACATAATCGCTGGCTGTGACACGGCCTTTGAGAGTAATGATGGGACTAGCAGAATAACATGATACGTCTGCGCACACCATCGCACTTCCACCTCCATGCTTAACCGTCGGAATCAAGCTATCAGGGTTATAGGCTTCTTTTGGCGTTCTCCAGACGTAAAACCGGCCCGATGTTGGAAATAACGAAAACGTTGACCTGTTGGATCATATGACGTGTTTCCACTGATCAGCCAACCAGGATTTATGCTCCTGACACCATGTTTTACGCTTCTTTGCGTTGGTTATCGTCATTAATGGTTTCCGTATAGCAGGTCGCCCATGAATATTCGCTTTATGGAGTTCTCGGCGGACAGTGTCGATAGATACGGTGTCTCGAAGATGGCTATTGAGCTCTGCAGTCACTTTAGCTGCCGTAGTTTCGTGTTCTTTTGACACAATTCGTGTTAGCGTACGACGATCTCTGTCATTTAGTTTTGATTTGCACCCACTATTACGTTTACACGATGATGTCTTTCCATGTTTTGTGCAGGCTGTCATGACTCTTGAAAAAGTTGCTCTTGAAACGTTCAATAAGGTGACTGTCTTGGTTACTGATGCTTCAGCTAATTGGGCCCCCGCGATCTGCCCTCTTTGAAACTCTGCTAGGTCTTTCATTGCACGTCGACCTCGGCCTCTGAAGGCAAACATGAAGTGTGCACCACTAGTAAACAAGCTGCATTGATGCCTAGTCCTTAATGAACATGCACAGTCCAGCGCGACACGTGCGTTACCTGCGTTGTTGACCAGCAAACACAACCATCCCATTACTACCACTGTTCACATTATTTTGCCTATCTCTTGTAAGAATCCAGAAAATGCCACACTGGTCTTGAAAATGATCCATGCGTGTGACGTACCAAACCACCACAGATGAAAACATCAGGAATGTGGTGTCACCACCAGATACAACACTTGCTAGGTGGTAGCTTTTAAATCGGCCGCGGTCCGCTAGTATACGACGGACCCGCGTGTCGCCACTGTCAGTGATGGCAGACCGAGCGCCGCCACACGGCAGGTCTAGAGAGACGTACTAGCACTCGCCCCAGTTGTACAGCCGACGTTGCTAGCCATGGTTCACTGACAACTACGCTCTCATTTGCCGAGACGATAGTTAGCATAGCCTTGCTACGACCTAGCAAGGCGCCGTATTCAATTGATATTGAGATTCTTTTAATGTATCATCAAGAGCGATGTTCTACAAATGTGGATTAAAGTTAGGTATTCCAGAAGCTACGTACTTTTCTTTATAGCATTCATTACGTATCCTGTTTCAGACCTCACGCCAGCCTGCGTGAGTTTAAGCGCGTGCCTTTCGGCTTCCTCTCATTGTGTCTAGGCTGTCTTGTCTAGACACAACAAGGAATATGCACGATATGAGAAAGGGCATTCGGCGATTAAAAATGGTGTATGGAATTACTGCCGCCGTATGGATATTGGAAGAAAGACTTCAGTACGTTGTAATTAAGGGATTGCTACGAAAATGTTTAGTGTGTGATAGGTACAGCATTTGTTTGAAACATATACGCAGTAGAATTTCTTAACAACGTCTGGTATTTTTCACTATGCGTTGAAGTGATTTTATGCACCGGTCTGTTACTGTGGATGAGACTTGGGTCCACCAGAAACGCAACAGGAATGTAAGCAGGGGATGAAATCCGATGAGTCTGCAGCAGAAACAGTGAAGACGATCTCCTCTGCTGGGAAGATTATGGACAGTTCAATGTCTTAGAGATTCCTTTGAGAAGATGAAATAAACGCAACACAAGTTCTTCAGAGGGTAACAAGACAACCAGAAACATGCGCGGGATTTCGAGTGTGTGTTCTTTAAACTCAAAAACATTATGAAAGTTCTGTTTAATCGTCGTTTGTCTACATTTCACGTGAATCACATCCAACAGTAAGGCTCGCTTGCCGCATAAATGAGCACAAACTGGAATAATAATAATAATAGCAGCTAATCTGTTCAAATTCAAATGGTTCAAATGGCTCTAAGCACTATGGGACTTACCATCTGAGGTCATCAGTCCCCTAGACTTAAAACTACTTAAGCCTAACTAACCTAAGGACATCACGCACATCCATGCCAGAGCATGCCGGTAGTAGTAGCGCGGTTCCCGACTGAAGCGTCTAGAACCGCTCGGCTGTAACGGCCGGCAGCTAATATGTCTTTGACCTACTCTGTTGTTGCTGTTTCTAATGACATTACGCACGCATTTTTTATGAATTTTATTACAATGTATTTGTATCACGAAACGAAGTTCCTGTTTTACAAGCGTCCTTCGAAAGGTACGCTAACAAATTTGTTTTGACTGTGGGGATTGTCTGCAATATTATTATTAATGTTATATGCTGTCTTTTTAATATTATTATTCAGGTCACCATTTAATGCAAGCTTATTGCAATTGTTTTGTGAAACAATTATTATGATACTCGAATAAAACAGACACTACCAGCCCTAACTTTATTTAGTAAAATGCGTCACTGGCAGCATGTTCAGATCCCTACACACGAAACTAGGTAAGCCATATTGTGGTTTGTGTTATTGTAGGGACTACTACATTCAATTAAATTCGGTAAACTTCCAAAACTTTACGGTAGATGTGGACCCTTCTCATCTATAACTACAACATTTGTCATTAGAGGTGTGGAGGGTCCACACATACCGAGAAGTTTTAGAAGTCTACGGAGACCTGTTCGATATAGTGGTGACAATGAAACACCGGAACTGATAGTTAAATAAAACTGTTAAATAAAATTACGGCTATTAGTATCTATTTTCTTCAAGTGTTCGACTAGCCGCAGTTTCATTGCATCACACAAGATGGAATTACTGAAATTGTTTTGATAGCCATTTCATGATTTGTAATCACTTTGCTGTTATGCGTATTCTCAACATCTACGCCTTTTACAGGAGAGTTGTTTACTTTGCAAACCGAAAGTTGCAGGTAAGGTCGTCGGAGAGATATCTTTCCCCAAATTACAATCTCTCGGCGAGGCACAAGGTACGCCTGTCGTTCACATCAGATTTTGCCGAAAACGCCTCTTGCCTGTCGTTTTCCAGCGAAAAGACTGTTTACGAAGCCAGAGAAAGAGAATGTCACAATGGAATGGGGCACAATGTCAAGTGGAGCTACAAACAGCTTTGTTAGCAGTGCCAGTGCTGTAGCGCTATTCATTCTCAAAGGAACATTCTGAATTCAAAATGGCTATCATTAGTAGTTGTTTTTCCTGATAAATACCTCAAAGGTAACGTATTTGTGTACTTGTAACCGGTGATACTCTAATAATGAGCACCATCGAAAGCTGTGTGTATGTTCCGTAAATAATGGCAAATTACTTGCAATTAATTCCTTTCTGGTGTACGATATACTGATCTTTCATCTACTCCCATTCACGGACGGAGAGTGGGAAGAATAACTGCTTATACGATTCTGACAAAGTTGTTATTATTCTAAGAGCTTTGGTGTGTAGGTGGCTGAAGAATATTAGTACTCTGTAGGTATTAAGATAAAGAGTATTTGGATTCAAGAAAGACGAATAGCCAACGTTGATGACGCAGGAAACCTTATTAAGTAACACGCCCATAATATGCAGTTCTTTTACAGCTTCTATAAAATCACTGTCAAACAAAGATTATGCTTTCAGTATAGATGCATATTATCGTTTCAGTACGCAAGTCCTGTCAGACTTTTTACATGTTGGTGAGCAAGTTGTGCACTGAATATATTGAATGTACCTGGCGTGGTGCGGCGCCCAAACCTCTGTGGTTATTCTCTCATGAAATGCTAAGTAATAATCTGGTGCCCACCATCCTAAAGTTTCCGTGTAGTAAATACACTATGTAATCAAACGTTTCCGGACACTCCCAAAAACATACGTTTTCATATTAGGTGCATTGTGCTGCCACCTACTGCCAGGTACTCCGTATCAGCGACCTCAGTAGTCATTAGACATCGTGAGAGACTAGAACGGGGCGCTCCCCGGAACTCACGAACTTCGAATGTGGTCAGGTGATTGGGTGTCACTTGTGTCATACGTCTGTACGCGAGATTTCCACACTCCTTAACATCCCTAGACCCACTGCTTCCCATGTGACAGTGAAGTGGAAACGTGAAGGGACACGTACAGCACAAAAGCGTACAGGCCGACCTCGTCTGTTGACTCACAGAGACCGCCTACAATTAAAAAGGGTCGTAATGTGTAATAGGCAGACACCTATCCAGATTACAACACAGAAATTACAAACTGCACCAGGATCCACTGCAAGTTCTATGACAGTTAGGCGGGTGGTGAGAAAACTTGGATTTCATGGTCTAGCGGCTGCTCATAAGCCACACATCACGCCGGTAAATGCCAAACGTCGCCTCGCTTAGTGTAAGGAGCGTAAACATTGGACGATTGAACAGGGGAAAAACGTTGTGTGGAGTGACGAATCACGGTACACAATGTGGTGATCCGATGGCAGGGTCTTGATACGGCGAGTGCCCGGTGAACGTTATATGCCAGCTTGTGTATTGCCAACAGTAAAATTCGGAGGCGGTTGGGTTATGGTGTGGTCGTGTTTTTCATGGAGGGGGCTTGCACCGCTTGTTGTTTTGCGTGGCACTATCACAGCACAGGTCTACACTGATCTTTTAAGCACATTCTTGCTTCCCACTGTTGAAGAGCAATTCGGGGATGGCGACTGCACCTTTCAACACGATCGAGGATCTGTTCATAATGCACGGCCTGTGCTCTGAAAAGCTTATCATTTGCATATCACAGCATCTTCTTCCTGGCAGTTAAATTTCTCGTCTGTAGCACGTCATCTTCGTGGTGCAGCAGTTTTAATGGCCAGTAGTGTATATAAATTTCCTTCCATTATTACATACGGCGGTGAGAAACAGCTTAATGCAGTTCTTACACGCAGAAATTCAGTCACTCTTTTGTAATCAAAGATTATATTGCAGTGCTTTGTGTTTATAATATTAGATAAACAGGAGAAATCCTACTGATCAAAACTCATGAACAACACACGGTTCTAGGCGCTACAGTCCGGAACCGCGCGACCGCTACGGTCACAGGTTCGAATCCTGCCTCGGGCATGGATGTGTGTGATGTCCTTAGGTTAGTTAGGTTTAAGTAGTTCTAAGTTCTAGGGGAATGATGACCTCAGAAGTTAAGTCCCATAGTGCTCAGAGCCATTTGAACCATTTTGAACACGTTCCTAAGAGCATTAAAGACAAATATTTATGCTAGATTATCTTCAGTAAGATATGTTTCTTATCATCTCAAAAAATTCATTGGCGTATTGCTTTCGTCTCAGTATTATATAGGCACTCATATAGCGCTACCTTGTCGAACTTATTCTTGGTAAGTTGCGCGATGAACGAAGTGGGAAGTGAAGGACCCAGCACAGGAATCTAGCTTTTGAACGTCAGCGCTGAAGCCGTCGGCAAAGGGACTGTGCTGTTGAACATCAACGTTGAGCGTGGCGAGTTCAACGTTGTGCTGAACGCTCAGAAACAATGCGACTTGTTCACACGGTACGTGTGCCACAAAGTGGTACATGCGATCGCAGCGCGCTCCAGCGGCAGTTGTCGGCTGTATCTGGGTCGCAAATCACGCTGTTGACGAAACAGACTGTAGTAAAATTCCCGTGTTAGCTCTATAGAAATGCACATTTTTCCCGCTTCCATTTCTTAATCACACTGTTCTGTCTTCAATATCGATGAACATGTTATAAGGCAAAAAGAAAGTACCATGTCCCGTCAATAAGGACATCGGCTTATAAAAGCTCCATTACAAATAGTGTGACACAAATTTGCAGTAGTTGCCCCCCCTACCTTTTATAAATCCCTCCAAATCCTTGAACGCCATGCTCTCCGCCTCGCCTATCGCATCCGTCTCCCCTCCCCCACGCGAATCCTGTACGATCTCATCCCCCACCTCCTCCTTTTCCTTGAAAAGATACGGATCCTGTACACCTCCCGCAAACTCGATCCTCCTCATCTGCTTGTCTCACCCATCCTCTCCCACCCCCACCCGCTGCCGCACCTGTATTCCCACGTCCCATCCGGTCTCCATCTCTCCACCCTCCTTACCCTCTCCCAGGGTGGCTTCCGCCAGCTCCCCCTCCCTGATGATGTCCTCCTCCCCTCCATCTACCCCTCCTATCAACTTTGATCCTCCCCCGCCACTTCCTGTGTCCTTTCCTTTAGGCACCCTCCCTCCCTTCCTTTTCCTTTTCCCCGTCCCCTCCCTCCACCCTCTTCCCCCGGGCTTCCCCTCACCCTTCCTCCCTTCCCCCTGTCACCCCTGCGCATGGCATCTGCTCTCCCCTCTCCCTCTCTCACCCCCCCCCTCCTCCCCTCTTGGCAGGTCACCGGACTCGTACACGGTTAGTGAACTTTCGCGCGCCGGAGATCAACGCCTAGTGTTCTGTGTGTGCCGTCGTTTTGTGCTTAAGTGGTTCAGTGTTATTCGTTTTGTGCACCTACGTTCACGTGTGACAATTTTCGTTTCTGTCTGTGTCTAAGTGTCTGAACAATTTTATTCACTTTCAATAAAGTAGTAACAAAGTCTCAGAGCGTATTAGAAAACGCGAAAGTTGGTAAAAATTATTCGGATCCAGGGCGCGCGAACTGGGAATATAACAGCCGATTGATTGTAATTCTGTGACGCTACTCAGTGCGCAACACCACCCCTGCATAAATCACTCCCATAATTTGCATCTTATCGTCTCGTTAAAGGCCGGCCGCTTTGGCAGAGCGTTTCTAGGCGCAACGCACGGTCGTTTACGTGCTGCACGAGCATGGGCTCCTCCCCTATCATTATGCTTTCACACAACACCTGCTTCATGCAGATCGCCATCAGCGAATGCAGTTCTGTGAATGTTTCCAACAACAACAACAGGAAGTCAACGATGACTTCGTCAACACCGTAATACGCTCAGATGAAGCAGCATTAACTCAGAGGGTGTCTTCAATATGCACAGTGCCCACCATGGGGGTGAGGTTAACCCGCACGTCACCCGCGACCGTGGGTATCAAGTTCGCTTTGGTATCAACGTCTGGGCCAGAATATTGGGCGAAAGGTGTTTGGGTCCCTACATGTTGCCTGACCGGTTGACTGCACGAAGTTATCATGCATTCCTCTCAAACTATCTGCCTGACGCGCTGGAAGATGTTCCACTACATGTTCGGCAAACGATACGGTTCCAACGTGATGGTGCACCTCCACACTCTGGAATTAATGTGCGACAGTATTTAAACAGAACATTTCCAGGGAAATGGTTCGGACGTGGAGGTCCAGTTGTATGGCCACCATGTTCACCTTCCTAAATCCCCTGGATTTCTTCCTCTGGGGACACCTGAAGGAACACATGTACTCTACTCCGCCGACGAATGTGGAAGAATTGGTAGTGCGTGTTCATGCTGTTCCTGTTAATGTGGACGCAGCTTTGCTGTGAAGGGTCCAGACCTGTGTGATCCGGCGAGTTGCGCAATGTTTGGTCGTGTAAGGAGGTTGTTTGGAACATCTGTTGTTCTGAGGACAACGTATTCTGTTGTGAAGGACATGTGGTCATTAATATGGCGATTATTACTGTTACTGGTTGCCAATGTTCGATATCTATGCACTCATTTTACGTGTAGTATAAATGAAAAGTAGATGTCGTATTATTGTAGTGTGCTATCATCTTCAGCATCTCAATTAATATTGTTTTTGTAGTTATTATGTCCTATGACAGGTCATTTGCTTCAACTGTCAATTTCTTATTTGTCTAACCACGCGTTTGCTATGTTCAGCGTTACAAAATGTTGTAAATTTGGGATACATGTGACCTAAGAAACGGTGTTCATTACAGTATGAAATGTCAGAACGAAATTAGCAAATAAAAAAAGAGTGCACCCCAACCCAGGAGCGAACCCTCCATCTCTTGCCTGCTACCACAGACTCTGTGCACTATACCGACTGCACAGCACGACTCAGCTGCTCTCACAGATTTACCATACATGTGGTTACAGTGTTGCCAGATTGCCACTCTTTAACGTCCTTTCTCTACCGGATGTATTCACCGGACGACATTTTGTGACAGACATTTTTTTATCGCTGGCATGTGAAGAGTCGCGTTGCGAAGCCCAAGTGGGCGCATTCCGCTTCATATATTGGTGCTAACATACTCCCAATAGTTTCTCTAATAATTAAAAATACCATTTGTATGTTCCATCTTATTCAGCAGACTCGAGATATCAGCAGACAAGTGAGTAACGGTGTAAATATTTACTGAGGGTGTTTGAGGCACTCGTCTTCAGAACTGGTTTTGTGTTCAGCTAGCTTTCGTTGCCTGCGGATTTACTCTTCCGACATCTTAGGATATGAACGACGATACGTGTAACATACAGTAGGGGCATGTATTCAATGTGCATAGACGTGCAGCGCACGCCGAGTCACAATTTGTCCATTTTACGAATACTCCTAGTTTTGAACTCTTTGGAAACTAGTTAGCAGAGGGTTCCGCTCTTTTGTCGGACCCGTGTACGACTACCTGTTAACAGTGGTAGAAAACGAGGTCAGAAACGTATTGTAAATGCTGCAGAGTTGCAGCTTTCATAGGCTATAGAGGTGGCAAAAAGTAACTTCACTGAGTGAAGTAACCGGTTATTGAAAAGTAGCAGTGACTGTGATAACCGCTCATCTGTTACTAGGAGTTATTTTAATGACTGCCAATAGTGCGTGGCACTATATGTTTATGGAAGTGCGTACAGCGCTATGTATCATCTGACACCTGACCACATATAAATGAACAGAGCAGAGGAATTGAACTTATTAAGTATGTCCCCCACTCCAGTAGGACGTAGTAGACGAGGATATTTCCAGAGAGGACAGATGTCAAAGTGAAGCAAACATTTTTGTATTTCTGCGGAAATAACCGCTGGCCGTTGGCGGGTTGCACAGAGTTAATTTCAAATTAACTTTCCGATGAGCTAGAGACCTGAAACTTCCAACATAGCTCGGAAGCGGTTAAAAACGCAATATTAACTCACTTTCCTGTCTGGTATGCGGCGGAGGGTACTTTGTTTTTCTGCCTGTCTGGTGCTTGGTGCCGGCCGAAGTGGCCGTGCGGTTATAGGCGCTGCAGTCTGGAACCGCGAGACCGCTACTGTCGCAGGTTCGAATCCTGCCTCGGGCATGGATGTGTGTGATGTTTTCTGCCTGTCTGGTGCTTGGTGCCGGCCGAAGTGGCCGTGCGGTTATAGGCGCTGCAGTCTGGAACCGCGAGACCGCTACTGTCGCAGGTTCGAATCCTGCCTCGGGCATGGATGTGTGTGATGTCCTTAGGTTAGTTAGGTTTAAATAGTTCTAAGTTCTAGGAGACTAATGACCTCAGAAGTTGAGTCCCATAGTGCTCAGAGCCATTTTAACAATTTTTTGATGCTTGGTACAAATTGATTTTAAACTATTTTTCCGATAAGCTAGATACCTTAAACTTTCAAAACAGCTCAGAACCGGATGACAATGCAATATTAACCCGCTTATTTGCCTGGTGTGAAGTGGAGGGTAGTTTTTCTGCCACTGATATTTATATTTCCCCCTTTTCCTGTTCCAGTCGCGAATGTTTCGCAGTAAGACCGAATTTTGGAAGCCCCGTGTGGAACTGCGAGGGTCAGCTAAACCACTCAGCCGAATACTACATCTCGACATCCATACACATGCCTACGATCCGGTAAGTGGAGGGTCAAGCTATATCAAGCTTCCTAAAGATGTAGCTAACAAGAGGGCATGTATTAATGTCGAAAATACAAACGATCAGGCTTGTTTTTCTTGGTCAATCCTGGCTTGTGAAAGAAAGTACGATGTAAGAGATCATCCTGAGCGGCCAAGAACATACCGTGTAGGTGAGAATATTCGTGGGTGTTGTAACATTGATGGTATAGCGTTCCCCGTCAAGATCCAGGACATACCTAAATTTGAGGTGCTGAATACCAGAATATCGGTTCATGTTTATGGCCTGGTGAAGAAAAGCGAGTCAGATGAGCAAGACGAGCATATTGTCGTCAGCCCCCTCCATTTCTCAAAATTTGCTGGTGAGCGTGAATTGCATGTAAAAATGTTGCTCTTCTCTGAAGGTGATGATTATCACTATGTTAGGATCAAAAACGTGTCCTGACTCCTTTCTTCCCAGCTATCAGCTAATCATCGTGTAAAGCATATTTGCTTAAGGTACCTCAATTATTTCTCGTCAGACAAGTTATTAGCTGTGCATCTGGTAACCTGCGCTTCCAAGGACCCGATACGTGTTGTTATGCCTACTGAGGAAAACAAATTCAAGAAGTTCAAAAATGCTCACCACCAGGAGTGATACCTGTTTGTAGTGTACGCCGACTTTGAATACCTCCTCGCTCCTGTGACCCACTGTGAAGATGACCCTACAGCATCACATACCACCTTTACAGAGAAACACGTACTATATCCGGCAGCATACCAAACTGTATCGTCATATGATTCCAGTCTTAACCACTACAAATCTTTTGTCGAGAACAGCCCTGCGGTTTGGTTGCCCACTGAGCTCTAAAAATTTTCATGCGAGGTTGATAAGCTTTACAGCTGCAACGTTCCCATGACTAAACCGAAGGAGAATGAAGATTTGTATAATAAAATGGTTGATTGTCATATTTATGGGCTGCCGTTAGATAGAAAAGCGCAATATCCTCGTAGGGACGACTGTCATCTTACGGGGAAGTTCCGTGCAATTTGAAGTACCAGCTACGAAGACACATACCCGTTTTCTTCCACAATTTAAACGGGTGTGACACTCACTTTCTAATAGAGTACTTGGCTGATTTCGGTTTGGAGAGAGATCGGGTCAGTGTCCTACCTGAGAGCCTGGAGAAATACATTTCGTTCTCCAAACGAATGACGCCAAGAATGACGCTCCGCTTCCTTGATACACTACGTTTTACGCAGGCACCACTCCAGAAACTCGTTGAAACTCTACCTCGGGGGATATGCATATCACTCCAGTTGCATTTCCCGACGAGGAAAAGTTTCGACTTGTGACTAGGAAGGGGGTTTCCCATATGAGTATGTAATAGTATGGCAATACTCAACGAAACCTGGATACCCGACATAACTGCATTCTCCAGCAACCTTACAGGTGATGCCATAACGGATGCAGAATATGAGCATGTCATGAATGTCTGGCAGGAATTCAATATTTCCACTTCTGGAGAGTACACACAGCTTTACATGGACACAGATGTATGTATGCTTGCTTGCGGATGTTTTCGAGAAATTCCAGAGTCTATTCATGACCACATATTTTCTGGATCCCACCTTTTATTACATGACACCTGGGTTGTCTTCGGACTCAATAGTCAAGAATACGAACTGCAGCATTGGATTATTGACCGATGCTGATATGGTTCTTTTCTTTGAGCGAGGGATCTGTGGGGAACTTTCCCAATGTGTCCATAGGCAGAGGAAGCCAAATAACATGTGTATCGGTGACAGGTTCAACGCATCCCTTGATTCAAGTTACATAATGTACCCGGACATAAATAACTTATACGGGCATGCCATGCAGCAATCACTGCCGATTGGTGAGTTTTAATGGGTGCCTGAAGACGAATGCAAGGGATTAGGTGGAAAAATCATGGGGTCTATGGCAACTGATTCTGATGTAGGGTATGTGGTGGAGGCAGAACTCACATACCCAATTAGTTTACAGGATGAGCACGCTGATTTGCCGTTGCGTCCAGCGCAACTAGTTCTTTGAGGATGCTCCACGCCAAAACTGATGACAATGCTGAGGGCTAGGCAAAGATATATCATTCATTATCGTAATATCCAGCAGTGTCTAAGCTTGGGTATATAGCTGGTTTGAATCACCTGGGCTGTCTCTTTCAAGCAGGCCCCACGGCTGAAGGAGTATATTGATTTGAATACGAGGCAGAGAGCTTCCGCGACATGCGACTTTGAAAAATATTTTTATAAATGTATGAATAACTCAATTTTCGGTAAAACAATGGAGAATTTTAGGGAACGACGTGTAATTTTGATTATAACCGAATGGGACGGGCATTATGGCATAAGAAAATGCATTGCCTGACCGAATTTTAAGTGGGTAACCATATTCAATAAGAAGTTTGTTGCTGTGAAGATGGCGAAGACTGCAGTAGAGTTTACGAAAACTACTGATCTGGGGATGTGCATTCTAGATCTATCCAGACTCCACATGTACTGCTTTCATTATGAGTTTGCGAAAATTCATTTCGCAGATCCTAAATTACTTTATATGTATACAAATAGTTTCATCTATTGAGTGAAGAACTTCTATCCATATGAAGTAATTCCATGCCACATTAATGAATTCTACATGTCCTCATACACAGCCAATAATCCTTATGGTATTATTCCACAGAACAAGAAGGTTATCGATGTTATGAAGGACGAGGCGAATGGATTGCTATTGTGGAGTTTGTAGGTCTACGCTCAAAAAT
The DNA here is from genome assembly GCF_023864275.1 of Schistocerca cancellata. Lineage (NCBI taxonomy): Eukaryota > Metazoa > Arthropoda > Insecta > Orthoptera > Acrididae > Schistocerca > Schistocerca cancellata. Next base: position 68,233,967 of record NC_064629.1, read on the forward strand.
GTATGCGTATCGCACGTTGGAAGATGCCACCCAGAGGCGGGCTAAGGGAGTGCGTTGTATGGCATCGAGGGTCCTCTCTACCGAAGACTATTTGCGGTTCCTGTGCAGTGGTGTTCTTGGTGCCACCTCATATGGTAGAGCAGACCAGTATTCGAGTGAGAGGACACGGGGTGTACACTGTGCTGCAGCCTAAAATCTGTCTGTCATCTCATGACGATGAAAGGGTCATTTGTGATGAAGGGGTTGAAACTCTCCCATACTCACACTACTTACTTGTAGCGAGAGAAGGGGTGGGGGACTCTGATTGAGTGATAATGAGAGAGAGAGAGAGAGAGAGAGAGAAAGAGAGAGAGAGAGAGAGAGAGAGAGTAGTAGTAGTAGTGTAAGTAATTTTGTGTGTGTGTGTGTGTGTGTGTGTGTGTGTGTGTGTGTGTATGTGTAAATATTTCTGTAAACTATCACATGTGTGTATACGGAGAGAGTATGTTTGGAAAAAAGCACAAAATTTATATTTATATATGCACACCATGTGTGTGAAAGAAAGAATAAGCATAAACAAAAAATTTCCTACCAGTGTTACTGTTGTGGTGTGTAAGATAAAAGTATTTCTGCATTGGTACAGCAGAGTCAATTTGTACCTCAGGAATACTATGTTGTTCCCAAAAGCTGCACTGTACCTCAAGAATTATATTGCACTTCAACAACAGTATTGTATTTGTGTGAACTCCATACACCAAGAAAAAAATTATTCACCATACATCTTTGCTGTTGTTGTTGCTGTTGTAATGTACAAAAAACCCTATCCCCTATTGCGTTATGTGTGTATATGTGCTTATAAAGGCTGTGAATGTCTCAAATAGTATTAGTTTTGCTGAAGCTGAGTGCTATTGAGGAGGGGAAGGTTAAGATGGAAGATAATATAATATATAGAAAGGTTGCATGGAATGACGCCTATCGTACAGCATGAATTGTGTTATGGGAGCAGGAGGCATGTGACCGTGTCCGCTTCCAAAGATATACAGGGTGTTACGAAAAGGTACGGCTAAACTTTCAGGGAACATTCCTCTCACACAAAGAAAGAAAATATGTTACGTGGACATGTGTCCGGAAACGCTTACTTTCCATGTCAGAGCTCATTTTATTACTTGTCTTCAAATCACATTAATCATGGAATGGAAACACACAGCAACAGAACGTAACAGCGTGACTTCAAACACTTTGTTACAGGAAATGTTCAAAATGTCCTCCGTTAGCGAGGATAAATGCATCCACCCTCCGTCGCATGGAATCCCTGATACACTGATGCAGCCCTGGAGAATGGCGCATTGTATCACAGCCGTCCACAATACGAGCACGAAGAGTCTCTACATTTGGTACCGGGGTTGCGTAGACAAGAGCTTTCTAATGCCCCCATAAATGAAAGTCAAGAGGGTTGAGGACAGGAGAGCGTGGAGGCCATGGAATTGGTCCGCCTCTTACAATCCATCGGTCACCGAATCTGTTGTTGAGAAGCGTACGAACACTTGACTGAAATGTGCAGGAGCTCCATTGTACATGAACCACATGTTGTGTCGTACTTGTAAAGGCACATGTTCTAGCAGCACAGGTAGAGTATCCCGTATGAAATCATGATAACGCGCTCCATTGAGCGTAGGTGGAAGAACATGGGGCCCAATCAAGACATCACCAACAATGCCTGCCCAAACGTTCACAGAAAATCTGTGTTGATGACGTGATTGCACAACTGCGTGCGGATTCTCGTCAGCCCACACATGTTGATTGTGAAAATTTACAATTTGATCACGTTAGAATGAAGCCTCATCCGTAAAGAGAACATTTGCTCTGAAATGAGGATTGACACATTGTTGGATGAACCATTCGCAGAAGTGTACCCGTGGAGGCCAATCAGCTGCTGATAGTGCCTGCACACGCCTTACATGGTACAGAAACAACTGGTTCTCCCGTAGCACTCTCCATACAGTGACGTGGTCAACGTTACCTTGTACAGCAGCAACTTCTCTGACGCTGACATTAGGGTTATCGTCAACTGTACGAAGTATTGCCTCGTCCATTGCAGGTGTCCTCATCGTTCTAGGTCTTCCCCAGTCGCGAGTCATAGGCTGGAATGTTCCGTGCTCGCTAAGACGACGATCAATTGCTTCGAACGTCTTCCTGTCGGGACACCTTCGTTCTGGAAATCTGTCTCGATACAAACGTACCGCGCCACGGCTATTGCCCCGTGCTAATCCATACATCAAATGGGCATCTGCCAACTCCGCATTTGTAAACATTGCACTGACTGCAAAACCACTTTCGTGATGAACACTAACCTGTTGATGCTACGTACTTATGTGCTTGATTCTAGTACTGTAGAGCAATGAGTCGCATGTCAACACAAGCACCGAAGTCAACATTACCTTCCTTCAATTGGGCCAACTGGCGGTGAATCGAGGAAGTACAGTACATACTGACGAAACTAAACTGCGCTCTAACATAGAAATTAAGCGTTTCCGGACACATGTCCACATAACATCTTTTCTTTATTTGTGTGTGAGGAATGTTTCCTGAAAGTTTGGCCGTATCTTTTTGTAACATCCTGTACAGCAGACATGTCTAAAATTATATCTCCTGTGCTTGAAGAAAACCACAGACATAGCATTTGGTTAAAAATATACACTGTCACAGTGGGAAGGAGGTTGATAAAAAAGAACACAGAGGTTGTGAGGTAAAAATTCATTTGCTTCTCATTTAACTTAAAAGTAGTTTTACATTTTCATAAGCAGACACAGCAACACGTTTTCCATACATGTTCTTGAGTCGATGGAGAGAAGGACACCCGTAGAATTCCAAGTCTTGAATAGCAGCAAAGTTCAAGATTCGACGCATCCATGAGATCTTCTCCCTCCCCTTCATGTAGATGATGGTATGCGTGTGACTGAACAATTGGAGTCACCATATCTTTATAGGGTATGCCAGGATCATCCTAGTGAATTCCATGGTAGAAATGTGTTAACCCCTTTGCAGTCTTATGTGTCTTAGCACACTTCACATACTTGAAGGACCTCGGCGATGCAATGATTCCTGAGGATGTCTCTATTTTTCCAGCATCTTGTGTATATGCTATGAATGCAACATCTTTAAATATGAACTGCCTACGCTCACCATCACAGAAACCTTGAGCGACCACAATGATGTTCACTCCTTGAGATGCCATTGTGAAATGCTCTAAGTGTGGTGCAGCACCTTTTCATTTATACAGCACTTTGCAAAACACCATTGAGAGGTCATGTAGAACTAGAGCATATTCGGCATTGTGTTCTGGGAAATTTGTTGAAGATTAAAATTCAGTTCACACATCTATTGGTCCTGACTTAATTATCTCGTTCCGTTTCGAGCAGTCTATTATCGTGATCAGTGAAAGCTCCTTGAACGAAACCTTGCATATGTGTCGTAAGCTAGAATGTATACATTTTGATTTCACTGCAGATATGAATTGTGATACGGGTAGAATTCTGAATTGAGGTACACTTTGGAATTAGTTAACTTGCAGTTGTAGAACACGGTGGAATCATTTACTGTATTACCTCTTCTATCAGTCTGAAATGCAAGTAGGATGAATATAGATGTCCCTAGCAGTGAAGAGGGGTTAATAGCCTATGTTTGCTCGCACTCGGTAATACTGGGTTCTCGAAAACCCACGAGCGAAATTTCAGTGACAGAAATGTATCAGAATTCAGGACTTTTAAAAGCTTGAAACACTCCTCGTCAGAGACACTGATGTGAGTCAGTCTCCAAATTATCTTGCTGATTGTGGTTATATTCTCCTCTTAAGCTCCTTGAATGTATGAGTTATTGTCTGTTGCACTTCGTACCAGAATGAGTTCCTGTTTAGCGTTCATAATAATCTGTATCATGTCGTCAAAGTACCCCATAACCATTTTTAGAGGTATGCATGCAGTAAATCGCGTGTACTCTGCAACTGTTCTATCCTCTGCATCGTCTACGAACAATCCCACATTTTCTATACTATGCAAATCTGCAGGTGATGCAGAGACGTATGTTTTAAGGGTTGATGTTATGCCGACATTGCGTGTATGGCCGATCTCAGACCCATTGAGTTCACAGCGTATCTCTTGGAGCAGGAATGCTAAAGCATTACGTGTAAGCTTGGATCCCACTGTATCGCAGCCGTCGGTTTTCTTGAATGACCCCTCTAGTTATATGAAACTGTTGCATGGAAGCGTCGTGCGTCTTGGTGCTGGATGACAATCCTAATTTCATCGTTCCTGTTAAATGTGGTTGAAGCGTAATGTTTATGAAATAAATATAATTCTCTCATCATACTCTGCTGGAGTGGTTGTATTGAGTGAGGACGTCATTGCGCGGTTTCAAGCCAACGGATTTAATAAACTCGTAGTTTGCACGTGTTATCACTTTGCTGTTTGGTGGTGAAGCGACGTGCTGTGGATTGCATGCACTTGTTTTATACCATACGCCCATCCTGCCTTAGATGTAATTGTACAATGATTTCCTCACCACGAAAGTCAACAAGTTGATTATTATGGTCCACAATACACAGCATTGGCAGGAGTCTCAACTATCTTATACCCCGTTGCAACTGAGGGGAAGAATACATAAATAGTATGAATCAGACTATTGTTGAGATAGGAGTTCGTTGCACTGTTACACTCTACTCGGATTGTGCTGAGGACGAGTGTGATCTGACTTGTAAAATTTACTTGGATCCTTCTTCAACACCTGTCCTTTTGTGAAATCCAGCAGGCGCCTTATTGAACCTTTCTGGTTAAAGACAATCGTTGCATTTGTAGTCCTTATTTCAGATTTAAGTGTCTTGATGTTTGCACGTAGTTCAATACCTTTTCCAGTCTGTTTTAAGACTTCATTTAAATCGTTGATATCGTATGCACCCCATTTCCACAAAATCTTTTTCACCATTAATATCCAAATGCAGAGTGTTGTTAGTCTCAGTGATATTGGGGATGCTGTTGTACATCTCCAGTCCAATCAATGAAATACTTCATTAACCAACGCTCAAATCCATTGGCGGGAAGTAATCTGCACACAGTACAGATGATCGTTCTTTTAATGTCAAAGTGTACGACATTGGATCTGAACCCCGACTGACGAAGGAATGTTAATAGCTTCTCCTTAAATAGCATGCTTCTTCTTCTTCTTCTTCTTTGCAAACGTCAAGAGAAACATGATGCATAGATGTCCACTGAGGTATGTATTAAAGTCCTGATAGCACCTATAATTATAGAACACACGTCTTCTATGAGTGAAGTATCGTTGTAATTCTTCTGGTTGTGGCGGGTCACCAAATGAGTCGAAATAGTAGAAGGCATCCGCATTTTTCATAACATATGATACCCAGTGGTTGCCGGGACCTCCAGCAACATCTAGAATTCACAATGCCAAATTCACCAGTTTTCCACATAGTCTTCAGTGATGTATCTCACACAAACACACCACTGAAACTTGGAATGTTTAATTTCTTTCTAACAAACTTAAGAAGATCAGTATTTGTGATCGGTCGATCTGCTAGGACCGCTAATGGGCTTCTTTTTATTTATGAATGGACCAAGCCCTTTCCTGTACGGTTTCAAGTATAGTTCTTTTCCGATGGCTGCGGCTTCCATCATGCGGTTATATGTTCTTGCCACTTATAACTGCGCTTGGGAGTTTTGCGCGTTCTTGACCGTTCGAGCGATAGCAGCAGCACCCTCAGCGAGGGACCCTACCGCCGAGAGCGCGGAGAAGGCCGGGATAAGAAATGGAACAAAACCGCCAGATGTCTTTGGTGTTGATACAACTCGATGTGCTTTAACTGATCCTATTCTTCTTCTTCTCGCACCTTTCTGCTTCAGTGCGGTTTTAGCTGCATACATCGCTGTCAGAATACAGTTCTTCAAACAGCTCTGCTTCCCGCCCTTGTCCTTCTTGTTTAGCGCACAACGTGCAGCACTCATAACTCGCTTGAAATTCATCACTCCTAAACCAAACTTAATTTTTCCGCGCATGGTTTTATCAACTGCAAATTCTGCGATGCGTTGACCTATACCAATATCCTTTCTTCTCCATATCGCCTTAGCCTTACCAGTTAAAATCCTAACTGCAATGTGACGACTTGATAGATCTTTATTTGCAGCGTATGCAATGTCTTGTGCTATACACGCTTTGCCGAGCAGATTAACCTCCTTATCAACTCGTGCCAAGCGTTTCTGAAACTTTGTCCCAGGTCCACAGTAGTTATACGCAGGGATGTGTAATTCCACTGCCAGTTTGTCTAGAATACCACCA